>NC_140942.1:123685449-124285449 GCF_014529385.1 Adiantum capillus-veneris
AGACTGGGGTTAGGGTTTGGAGAGCTCGACCTTTAGGAGTGACAAAGAAGAGACACACACACACACAGAGAGAGAGAGAGAGAGAGAGAGAGAGAGAGAGAGAGAGAGAGAGAGAGAGAGAGAGAGACATTTGCGACTAAACCTTGCGAATTAGATGGTAATGGGAGCAATCGTATGTGAAAACGGTGAACAACTAAAAAGCAATGAACTTATGTCAATCCTTGAAGAGATGAAACCATTGGTCCATACGCAAAGGCAATATTTCAATTACTATAAATAAGAAACAATGTGCATACAATATTGTGGTACGGTCCTAATCGTATTTTGAGATTTTAGCAAAGGATGAAAGAGGCTAGTGCTGCAAGGATTGGAGTTGGGACAAATTCCCAATTGCTTAAGTTGCAAAGAAAATGAGGCTACAGGTTTTTTTTCATGGGATGCTTTTTCTAGGGCAATGCACCAATTCAAACAAGAGATATCATGTGTTCAAAATGTCAACCAATGGGCATGAATCAAGTGTTTAGCTAGTTATGGCAAGATAGAAATGGATATTTGTAAAGGAATTGGTTTTGATTTGATCATGCCCATAGGGTTTTGGGTTGGACAACAATGGCAACACATGTGTACGATCCCTTGTAAATTATTTTCTAATCATGACTTAAATCATTTTGACCTTAGTCTACCATTGCTAAATCTTAAAACCTATGAAATATAAGATTTAAGAAATGCAAACCATTCCTATATGTGAGATGAAAGAAGAAGATATGCATGACACATCATGCTTTGAGAAATCATAAATGCTGCGATGTTAGACAATGGACATCATCCAGCTTATTTTTTAGGATTTATGGTAGATGAAGGTAAAGCAAATTGGAGAGCAATTTGCATAGTATTAATGGTAGGCCTAACAAGATGATGGAGGGTGGAAAGTAGTCATGTGTATTTCATTGGAAGCAAAGCTTACAAATTCACATTAGTGAATATGTTCATAAAAATATTCAAGATGAACACAAATGTCTATGTGAATTATGGTGTTGTGCTAGGAGCAAAGATGAAGTAATAAAACTATATAGAAATATACAAGCTTGGTGAATCACAGGGAAGGTAGCGGACTCAAATTTGTCACAAATGGATTGTTGGCTAAGCTGGTGGCATGTATGATATCCTCGGGGGGTTCACCATTCAATACCCCCCTATATAACGTGAGTTCATGGGGTATTAAAAAAATCCCTCTTTTAACATGTCTAAATGAATAAAATGACCCCTTATTTTAGGAAAATGTTTCAGAATTAAATATAAAAACCCCTTATTTTAATGTATCTTTGTTAAATTGCCTAAATTTTTTGCATTTCAAAACCCCTCCTTTTGAACTCACGTTATACATTAACATGATTACATAGTGCATCAATTGTAACATTTTGGAGAGAGAGAGAGAGAGAGAGAGAGAGAGAGAGAGAGAGAGAGTTGGATGAAGCAATCTATTGGAATGGGCCTTTTTCTTTTGGTTTTATAAGCAATGAGGGAGAGGGGGAGAGGGAGAGGGAGAAAACAAGAAACAAATCTCCGTCCCCCCCTCTTGGAGCGAGGTTTTTGTTAAATATGAATTTTAAGGAAAAAGAGAAAAAAATATCATTCCAAGGTCGCTCCGTTCCAATCCTCGAGCTATGGCCTATATTAGAAGATCGTATGTACTTCTAGAAGGGGGGGCATTGGAGGTGGTAGCAAATGGACTATTGTTATCATATTGTGGTAGAGATGTGTATGAACATGTTTAGGATTGCCAAGGTAATTTTTCTCCTTTTTTCACGGCTTGTATATACACCCATCACTCTAGGGCAAGCCTTATCTTTGTATTAGCACACTCAATAATATTACTTCATGTATTGTGTGCACTAAGATTCTCCTTCATCTTTGTATACACTCTTGTAGCCGTGTTTTGAGTAATTGGTATCAAAACAAGCTTCAAATCCTAGGAAACATCATAAACATCCTTTTGGATCATGCCTTTTTTGGTGGGGCGACATAACCTTCATGATAACTCTTTGAATTGGGTATACTTAGCATGTTGATTTGAGCTCATTTCAATTTCTTTTTTTACTAGTGTCAACACTGTGCAATACTTTTTTCCTATTGTGAAATTTTTTGGCAGTGAAGATTTTTGTAAAACAAGCACTTTGTAGTCTACTATGAGATGTGCGATATAGCATAGGTTTCTTTTGTGCAAATTTTCCTTTATATATGTAAATTTATCATTGAGTGTAGTCATTGTCCATGGCTAGCAACAATGATGACTTTTGCATACCATTTGGGTAAAATAGGCTTTGAACGCACGTGATATGGAGGGTTTACATATAGTGGAGTCCCCCTCGCCCCCGCCTCTCCAAGGTTTGAGACCCATGTATGACATCTCTTTTGGAGATTGCTTGAAAATTTAAACAAGAATTAAAACTTTTCCTTTGCTTATGACTCACAAACCAATGATAAGAGTGAACTTGTTCATTGTTTTGAAGTTACTCAAGAATCAAGAATCATGTCAGTGAAGAAGACCAAAGAAATGAATGGGAGAACTACCTACCACTCATAGAATACACATATAATAGCAAAGTGCATACTTCTACCAAGATATGTCTATTTTGAAATTTTTGAAGGAAGATCTAAGTTTCCTCCTATCTTGAGAACACATAGCAAGATCTTTGTTGTTGGTGAGTATGTGCATGATTTAGAGAGTACATTTTAAAAGGTTAAATATGCCATAAATTACTCTTAGCATAGACAAAAAGGTAGGCATAGATAAGCACATTTGTGCTCTCACATTTGATGATGTGATGAATGGGTTTTACTCAAGTTTCCAAAGGCTTGATTGCCACATAATAGAGGACCATGGGCAAGGTGAGAAAACCCATTATAAAAAAATATTGAAATCTAGCTAGCTTGCCATTATTATGGACCACTATAAAACCAATAGAAGATTAATGGTATGTCATGTGAGCTCAAGCTTCCATCCCATACATAATTCTTTTCATGTTAGTTTATTAAAACCATATAAAAAGCGTCTTTTCTTTCATAGCCAACTCATAAAAATCCTCCTTAATCTAATGAGATAGATGACATACTCGAACTAGACGTCATTTTGCATCACAAATATCTCCTCTATAGAGATAAGATTTTACATAAGTATCATGTCAAATTTAAGAAAAACTACTCTTTTGGATGATGCAAAATAGATGATGGAACCTCAATTGAAAAACTCTCTTTCCTTAGTTGAAGACTATTACCATACACATAATTGGGTAATGAACAAGACATAGATGTACAAAATAAGTGATAAAGCTATTTTTTGTCTCTTTCTTTGTTTATTTTCTTCATTTTTCACAAGTATGCATACAATATTTCACTTCTCAAGCACCAGATAGTGTAGAATACTATGATGGAATGAGGTGTAGCTATTTGTTTCAATAATACGATTATGGCATACATGTTCTCCCTAGCACAAAGTATTCTTAGTAGATACTTTGGAATGGTGTTTAGTGCAATAGTCGGATGCAATGCAACAAATAACTTTTCTCCCTTCATATGTTCATAGTTGAGGAGGACTTTGATGTAAGGGTGGGGTACCATCACCAACTTTAATATTTGTTAAGTTTAAGACTATTTTGAAAGTAATAAAAAGTCATTTTGATAACTATAAAATGTATTTGAATTATCTAAATGAAATTCTAAGATTGAGCAAGTAATTTTCTTCCTCTATTCTAGTGAGAGAAAATGTTCGTAATTGAATTGGCTACAAAGTGAGCAAGAATTGCAAGACTAAGACTGAAGTGTTAAAAGAGCCTTTGAACATTCACAATATCCTAAGATTTGGTTACGGGTTCTATATTTTTTTAAAGAATAAAATGACTTTTGGACTATTCATCATAGTGCTGACCATTTGTCAGGATCGACTCATGGGAAAGCACCCATTAGAGTTGATAATGACTTGCTTGATTCATATCTTTTTAACATTGAGATGGTACTAAGGTGGAGTGAACATGTTATACTTTCAATCACCATTGGATCATTACAAGTTGAGAGGTAGTCATTCGTCAATGAGGAAACCAAACCTCTTATGCTATTAGCTGTAAGGTTATATAAGCATGGAAATTATAACATGTTAAGGCTATGTATAGAGCCAAATCAGAGACATGTGTATTTGAGCCAGACTCATGTACAAAACATAGAGATTCACAATGGGAATATGAAAACATATTAGAGATTGAGGAGACTAGGCATATATTGGCCTAAAATGCAAAAAAGTGTTCATGTGACTATATTCGTTCATGTAACATTTGTGCAACCAAAGCACCTATAGAACATGTGACATTGTTCAAAGTCACTGTAGCACCTAAATGGAGCTCATACATTGTGAATTACATGACGAGGGGACCCTTGCCAGAAGGGTTGAGCAAAGCAAGGATTAAATCCATTCAAACTGAAGCACGAACTTATGTGTTGATGGAAGATCACCTCTTCAGGAGAGGGAAGGATGATCAGCTACTAATGTGTGCCACAAAGAGTGAATATATTCCCATTCTAGAGCAAGCTCATGTTGGACAAGTAGATGGACATTTTTCTAGTGACAAAAATGCAAAAGTAATTCTTGTAGCAAGAATTCAAAGGCCTACCTTGTTCATGGATGCTGAAGCTTGCATGAAAAGATGTGACAACTACCAGCGAGGAAAGGTACCTATGCAAAGATATGAGATGCACCTTACCAATGATAGGATAAAAAGCATTTTCCAAATGGAAAATAGCTTTTGTAGGACCTATAGCACCTCCAGTAAATTGTACACATTCTTAGAACATCATAGGTGACCACATACTATTTGACCAAATGGGTAGTAGAAGCAAAGATAACGCAAACAAGTGATGCAAGGATGAAAGCACAATCTTGTCTAAGAATACAACTGGGCATGGGGGGGGGGGGGAGAGAGAGAGAGAGAGAGAGAGAGAGAGAGAGAGGAGAGTGAGAGAGAGAGAGAGAGAGGAGTAGGAGAGAGAGAGAGAGAGAGTGTGAGTTCTTCTCTCACACTCTCTCCTACTCCTCTCTCTCTCTCTCTCTCTCTCTCTCTGTATTGGATCTAACTGTGAATTGGATCTACCACATTATAACTTTTTGGCTTAATTTGCCCCATTTCAAACATTTAACTAACATTTCTTTGCTTTTGGCTATATCTTGAATCATCAAATAGGGAAGTGCCATGCTTTCATCCGATGATTGGGATAAAGATTACCACTAACATGGTGGTTTTGGGGAGTATAACTGAAGAAAAAAACACTTTGGCCCACCACGTGGCATGAAGTTTACATGTATTGAGGGCATGTGATGCCAAGTGAATTCCTGAAAGGGATTTTGGGTGGCTGCTGGATTTTGAAAGACTCAATTTTTTAGGCTAATCATTTGAATGCGCTATTTGGCGTGACAAAGGTAGCACGTCCTCTATGGGTGCATGCAGATTTCAACCACCGCTCTCTATATTGGGGAACCATGCAACTGGAATTGCCATACAACCTGGGCACTGATAGTAGGTGAATCGAATGAAACTTGCCTTGATCAATCTTCTTCGCAGTGGGCTCTACAGCCAGCTAAAAAAACATGCAAGGTGTTGGCAGCACTTTATAAGGTGAGCTTGATGCTCACTTAACTTTCATTCAACAAGAGGTACTTCTATTTTTTTTTGCATACGCTATGTTGGTTGTGTGTAAAGGCTTCATCTCTGCAATAATTTTTGAGATGGCCCCCAACAAAAAGACTCCTACCGAATCTACAGAGGTACTGTGCACTGTCTGTATGGATTTATGGTCTTTTGAATATGGTGTGGTATGGTATATTGGAAATGAACTATTGGAATAATGCTGGGTAATCCAATGCCGTCGATTACACTTTTTTAGACAAAAATAGGCGATACTCATTAACGAAACGTTCTTGAATACATCTAAGCTAATGAGGAATGAGAGAGGATATGTTTTTGGGATGTATTACAACACATCCTAGCTGTTAATAAGGCCTGGCAATGCCCTTCTCTCTTAGAATGCCAGGTGGGGTTTTTTTGGGATGCCAACCCTTGACTCTAATCTTTGTTTTGCAGTTGGATGACGGGTAAGGTGGACTGGCCATGTATTTAAATGTTGGCTGGAATAAGTGATGATGTTGTACTTTTAGTTTATAGTGGAACTGTTGATCCGTTCCTTGCTGTTCAATGATATGGGATATTCCTTACTGCCCCTTGCTGTTGCCAATTCCTTTTCTCTAATTTTACTAGATATTTACTATGGAAACTTATAGAATTTCTTGAAGCCTTATCTTAAGTAATGAAAACTGCAGTATTTGGATTATACAAGCCATATTCAGCCTTGGTATAAGGTATAGCTTGCCTTATGTCTGAGTTATTTGGATTTTTGTAACCATATACCTATGTTCGTACTCTCTCTATCTGGCTTGTACCCATTCCTTTGTCTGCCTGAGATTTGATAGAACTCTAAAGTAAAGCTGGTTGGCATACTATGCTACTGTTATGGACTGCTCACGACTAACTCTTATCTTGATGGTTTTTTAGCACTAATGGTATTACCTATTGTTGAGTACTCAGTTTAAATGAGTGTACCAGCTTTAGATTGTTTTAAAATCACAGATTAGTTTAAGGTTTGGTTTGGGGATTGGAATTTGAATAATATGGTATATTCGGGCTCTTTTCGGCCTTAGATAAAGGATCGCGTAGTCTTTGTATCTGGCTTTTACATCATTTTTTCTCTCTCTGAGGTATCTGGTCTATATGACTCGTTTTAGGCGTGATGGACGGCATAGCTAGACTACAAACTAGTTGGCCCTCGACTAACTCTTATTTTGATGGTTTTTGCAGCACTAATGGTATTATCTGTTGTTGAATATTCATTTTAAATGAGTGTACCAACTACAGACTGTAGTAAAATCATAGATTAGTTTAAGGCTTGGTTTGGGGATTGGAATTTGAATAATATGGTATATATGGGCTCTTTTTGGCCTTAGATAGTGGATTGTGTAGCCTTTGTATATGGTTTTTACATCAATTTCTCTCTGTGGTATTTGGTCTATATGGCTTGTTTTAGGCGGGATGGATGGCATAACTAGACTATGAATTGGTTGGCCCTCAAAAGATTTTTTTGCCAACTAATAACTATGATCATGAATTTTTGCAGATCGAAGATGGTTTCAAATGTACTGTAACTTCAATATTGCCTAAACTTACTGAGATATGCTTTCTAATGAAAATATAAGATGGCAGAAATGTTTGTGGGGCTAATAGCCATTCTTGCAGTAGATAAATTATGTTGGACTGAACTAAATTGAGGCTTGACTTCACACTAGCATAAAAGAATATTGCAGTAGCATGAACTTTGTTCTGGTCTTAAAATTCACTTTAAGGTGTGGAAGGTACGAGTGGAAAAGAGTCTGACTTGAACTAAACACTATACTGTGGGGTGTTTTTCAAGTTTTTTCAAAATTTTTTTTAAAATAAAAACAAACAAAGGGTTCTAGTTTATGGAACTCATTGTTACATATCACTATAACTCTAGTAGCACAATTTTTCTCTTTTTCGTACCTTGGTGACATGGATGACAACTAGGTCACCCCAGTTACCTGCAATGCTGCTTGAAAGCTAACCAAAAGTTTGTTTTCTTACTGTGGATGCAGGTAAGGGTGCCCTTTCCTTGGCTGCTGAGTGAGAAGATGAAATGCTATACTATTAATTGTCGAACTAAAACAGGACCATCTTACCTTTTTATGGCCTGTAACTGAGATGTATTTTTTGGATACTGTCTAAAGGGATAAATTATTTTGTACTACAATTGTAGGCCAAGGTCTTTGTAGAATGTCTCATGTGTTATGTATATTGTTAATAGTTTATACTCTCTCTATTTGACACTCTCTCTCTTTTCTTATTCTTCTCTTCTATCTCTCTCTCTCTCTCTCTCTCTCTCTCTCTCTCTCTCTCTCTCTTTCGTGCATCCTTTTTTGATCTAGTAGACAATAGTTTACTTTTTGGATCATAACTTCTTCATCCAAACTATTTTATGGATGATCTATGGCTTTAATCAAAGATCACGATGCCCTCTATACATTGCCGTGGGAAAAAAAATAGTAATGGAAGGGTTTCTGTAGCAAGAATTTGGAAGTGAGCAGGTTCATGAAAGCTGGTTTTCATCTCTTATTTTACATAAAATATATTTCGGCATTACAAAAGGGTTCTTCTTCTTCAAGAAGGTCCACAACCATTGTAGAAAATCATCCAAAATCTTTTAAGTATGGAGATCGAAACACAACCACTACACCAACGATATTGAAAACCATGATGATGGCATACTTGCTTTCGTTACAAGAGATAATAAACAAGCAAGGTGAAGACTTACGAGCACTAGCAATGGAGAATGACACACTAAAAGTTCTTGTTAGTGAGAATGAGTATCTCAAGAGGACACTTGAGATGTAAACAACACATTTGATACAACTTCAAGAGGAACTTAATAAATGTAAACGCTCTCTTGTGGACTTGAATGCTTTGAAGGAATGCATGAGCAAAGTGGACTATGACCATGTATTGAAAGAGGAGAAATATGAGACCATGAGCCATGATGTATGCAACATGAAAATGTATGCACAAATAAGTCTTGAGTTGATGTATGTGGTAACAATGTGGTTCCTAATTCCTCTCTCATGCAAGCTATGGCCCAAACAAAGAATGTTGAGAATGTGGATGTAGAGTTGAAGGAACGAGAGCAAGGTTTCGAGATGAATCATGAATTTTCCAAAGAGAAGTTAGAGATAACTGCTTCTCTTGTCATTGTTATCAAGGATTTCTTCAAACCCCACTTTGGTATGCCAAGAGTTATAGTTTACAAAGCACATAGAGAGAGTAAGCAAGGAGCTCCTTGCTCGAGACAATGGCCAATTAAATTCACCTTGCCAAATGAAACCTAAAGAAAGATTATCACTGAGAATAGTTGGATTCATTTCAAAGGGATTTTTTTTTTGTGCGTGTGAAGATTGCTCTACTAAGCAACAAAAATGTGTGTCACAAGGAATACAGGGATAGGAAGAAGAAAACAAGGAATTCTCTCATGAAAATATGTTCAAGGAGGATACAAGTCACTCAAGAAAATAAGAATGCACAACCTATGAGACTGAGTTACAAATAGAAATATGCTTTTGGAAGTGCAATGGATACCCATGGAATGCAGGAATTGGTATAGATGAACTAACAAGCAAAGCCAATGTTGTACTTCTAGTTGAAACTTGGGATCATGATACATAGATGATTAATGGATTGAAGGATTACAATGTACATTCATTGATGTGGTCAAAGAATCTCAAGAAACAAAGAGGGCAAGGAGGGGTAGCATGTATGATTAAGAAAGAGCTGGAAGATTCTGTATCAATTGTGAAAGATGACAAGCATAAACATTGTGTATGGCTGAAAATTACGACACCAAAAAGAGCACCCGTTTTTGTAGCTGGTTGCTACATTCCTCACCATGATTTTCTCTTTTATGCTTGCATGGATAGAGATCAACCATTTGTCAATTTAGAGAAGGACATTGCTTATTTTAAAGATAAAGGTGATATTATTGTCTTTGGGGATATGAATTCTTGCACAAAAACATTGCAACATGATACTCAACAATTTGATACGCCATATATTTCTAGTGATTAGAGAAATTTCACTTGTATGATTGTACTTCAATGAATGAGGAAAAACCCGATCGCTATGTAAAGTTACTTTTATACATGTGCCATAGTATGACTATGCTCATTGTCAATGGAGTATCTTCATGGGGTGGAATCAATGGATTTACATGTAGAAAACACAATGGGATAGAGTAATTGACTACTCTCCAAAGCCATCATGTATCACATAAAGAGATTACTGGCCAATGGACCTCGGAATCAGACCATTGGACCTTATTTATTGACCTTACATGTGGAGAAACAACTATGCATGATAAGCTCAGTCAAAGTGAAGAGAAGAAGAAAAGTTATCTCTTTGTATGTATTTCAAACCGGCACCAATGATATTGAAATGGTTGAGCAAACAAAAAAAGACAACAAAGCTTCAATATGATTCACCATTCAAAACTAGCTTTGCCATAAAGCATGTCCATGGTATCAAGAAAGGTAGAGCACGTAAAAGGTGGTTTGTCAAAGAATGTCAAAATGCTTGAAAGTCCTTGATAAAGCTAGATGAGAGCTAGGTGCAACTATGGACAAAAACAACCATCAAATTCATTTCCATACATATAAGGCATTCATTGAGAAGAAGAGAAGAACCTGGGAAGTCAAGCATCAAAGTTTTCAAGTCCAAGAAAAGGTGTACGTATGTGGAAGATTTTGGAAAAACTTGAAGGGAAAGTGGGTTGAGAGTTTTGGTAACTTGAGTCTTATGGATACATACACACATTGTAGGAAACTATATAAGTAAGGAAAAGTTGGAAAGATTCCATTTTATGGTATACTCCCATGTATGTCCTCTTTTTTCACTATTGAATTTGTGTGTGGCGTGCTCAAAAAGTTGACAACTCGCAAATGAGAGATCTTCAAGGTATCATGCTGGAAATGATTAAATGGTCAGAAGATTTTAAACATGATTGGATGTGTGATATGTTTAACCTTGCACTTCAACTTGATATGACTTGTGATTGGAGCATTAATCAGCCTTTGCATAAAGAAGCATATGTAAAGAATGTGAATAACTACCGTACTATAATAACTGGATATCTTATGGCAAAGTTGTTCAAGTGCATAATGGAGATACATTGAGTGATTGGGCAAAAAATAATGGCAAGCATGCAAAAGGACAAGGGTTTTTTTTATTGATGCTATAACACCATTGACCATCATGTCACTCTTCTTGTTCTCATGGAGAAGGTGATTTCAAGGGATGTAGCAATAATGAAATGCGTATAATCTTATCCCTAAGGGAGACACAAGTGAAAAATGGTGTGCCATTTGGGGATCAATTTTAATGTTGGACTCATTGTTATTGTTTGGGAGATTTCTCTTACTAAGAACTAAGGGATCATCTAGAAACATGAGACATTCATTCACAAAACAAATGTAATAGATTGCTCTTTCGATAACAAAGCAGCGGGGTGAAAGATTTTTGGATCAAAGAAGAAAACATGGACCATCGCATTGCAGGGAGTTCACAAGAGAGCCATTTAACATAGAGAAGTTTAGAGCACAAGTAGTCAATATAGATGGATGAAGTTCTACAAGAATATAACAGTAATTGTGTCTACCATCTACCACCTATTCAAATATGTTCTCTAAAAAACAAAGCAGCGGGGTGAAAGATTTTTGGATCAAAGAAGAAAACATGGACCATCGCATTGCAGGGAGTTCACAAGAGAGCCATTTAACATAGAGAAGTTTAGAGCACAAGTAGTCAATATAGATGGATGAAGTTCTACAAGAATATAACAGTAATTGTGTCTACCATCTACCACCTATTCCAAATATTGTCTCTAAAATGGTTAGAATGGAGAAAATGTATGATGATCGTGACTAGGTGAAACCTATACAAACAAGAATGAAGTACCCCACTATCTTCAAGCGTAGTAAATGTTGTGGACGCTTTGTCTACAAAAAACAATACATGCCCCATTAGAGCAATAAATGGGTGACCAAATGAAACATCATGGATAGGAAAATTGATGATGTCAATTGCTTCTATGGGCATGGTAAGCTCTATGAATGGTACTTTGAAATGCTTTTACTATGGTGAAAGTCCAATTCTACTTTGAGAGTGCCCTAGCACTGTTTCTTATCTACTCACCAACAATGAATGGACCTGCTTATTCATCCACCTAGAAACTCACAACCATCCAGTTGCCAAAGGTGTATTCAGATCTACAATCTAGCCAGTAAGAGAGCTTCTTTCTTACTTGATCTTTGAAGTTCCTACATCTAGCCCTAGACATTTGCAACTGAAGCTTGCAAAATACATGGTAATGGGAGTATTCGTATGTGAAAATGGTGAACAACTAAAAAGCAATAAAATTATGTCAATCCTTGAAGAGATGAGACCATTGGTTTATATGAAAACAATATTATGGTAACATCCTAATTGTATTTTCTGATTTAAGCAAATGATGAAAGAGGCTAGTGATTGAAGGATTAGAGTTGCAACAAAGTCCCAATTTCTTAAGTCGAAAAACACATGCCACTACAGTTTTTTCCATGGGATGTTGTTTTTAGGGCAATGCACCGATCCAAACAAAAGATGTCACATGTTCAAAATGTCAACCAATGGGCTTAGATCAAGTGTGGAGCTAGTTATGGCAAGATAGCAATGGATATTTGCAAAGGAGCTGGGTTTGCTTTGATCATGTCCACAAGGTTGTGGATTGGACAACAATGGAAGCACATGTGTATGATCCCTTGCAAGTGTTTCCTACTCAGGGATTAAATCATTTTGACCTTAGTATACCATTGATAAATCTTAAAAACTATGAAATATATGTAATGAAATTGATATTTTGATGATATATTTGTGAAATATTTGACATTCTGATGAAGCATTGCAATGTTGATTTGAATTGTGGAATATGATCACTTGTTGGGTGTTGTGTGAGCAGATCAGTGAATGGCACGTGCTAGACAATAAAGCGATAGCAGTTATTCGGAATAAAACTGCCACCATTGGACCATCTGTGGCAAGCCTTAGTATTTATGGTTTAGTTACAAGTTGAGATGTAGACAACTATTAATTGTTACATTGAGCTCTTTATGAGCCAGGACTATTTTATGCCCAAGTGTGAATTGGATGTAACTCATTTTTGAGCATGAACTTTTCTATAAATTAAATACGTGCAAGAGGGACATGCTCACTTTTGCACGGGGGGAGATTGCACCCAGGGTCTGTGTATTCTTCTCTTCTCTCCTCTCTTCTCTCTCGCTGTGCTGGCGTAGCACTCCCCTCTAGGAGGTACACCTGCACGCTTCTTTCCTCTCTTTACCGCTCTATGTCTCTCTTTGTTGGAGTACAGCACGCATACGCGCTACGGGTTGTGCCAGGTATGCCGATATATGCTTTTCATGGATTGCAACGTGTTATTTTCGAGTATTTTGCAGGGCAACTGCGCCTTCTGACTGTAGCAGTGGTATCGAGCTAGCGAAACACTGCTGGTGGTATGATTATCACGCCCACAAAGAGGATCATCATAAGCATACCGTAGAGCTAAGTTAATTTATTTCACAACTTCTATTGATCATGATGTTATCGGTCAGATTGAATGAAATTTATCATATATATATATATATATATATATATTATAAAAAGATTTATTATGAAGACTACCTTAATCATCGTCTGAACTAGATCTCATGTAGACTAGTTTAATTAGGATCCAATTATATTTAATGAAAGAGTCATGTTTGATTAAGAGTATGAGTTCATCCTGCATAAGCCAAGCGCGGACAAAGATCAAGAAGCTGGGACTTGAAAAGCTCTAAAAAGAGTCAAAAGGTAGTATGTCCATTGCTAGGCAATCTAGTATGAGACCAAGAGCCTTTGGATTGTTTGGGTAGATAAGGTAGAAGGGGGCACATGCCATTAACAGAGAAAGTAAGAGAGAGGTTAATATTTGAACACTATCAAGTAGGATAAAAGGAAACTTTAGGGCAATGGCGGCCTGGCAGGACAATGTTCTGTCGCATTAGCAAAGCCAATGGAGCAACACAAGGACCAACATCTACCACCAAATGGAGGCAACGTCATCAGCAGACAACAGTTTTGACACCGGCAACACGGCATGCTTGCTGTCTGACCACATCTAAATTGGCTGGCAGCGCCTGCAATTTTTATTTTTATTTTTTTTATGGCAGGCAACCCTTTTCTTCTACGGCGCAACCTACCTTGCACCTCCCCTTTTGCAAGTCAAAGTTTTGCATGGTGCAAGATATGCAGCTTTCGAGCATGAGCGCAGAGTTGTCAGCAGCAAAAAGCCGTTTTTTTTTCTTTTCTGTTTTTGTCGCCTCCTCTACCTCGCTATCTCTGTGTTGCGCCAGCCTCACAGGTTGCTAAGGGGCGCCACAGAGGACGCAACAGGCCCTGCTAGCCGTACACAACGCCCCGACAACCAGCCGACGTTCGGCCTTTTAGCCGGCAACCACCGCCCGCTACCCCTGTGGCAGTGGGTTAATTACTTCTTCCCCCCCCCCCCCCCCCCCCCCCCCCCCCCCAGTTTGTTGCGCTCTCAACCTCCCCTTTATCTGTGGCGGTTCTGCCTACCCAACACCCGGACGTCGCTGAGCCTCTCTCTCTCTCTCTCTCTCTCTCTCTCTCTCTCTCTCTCTCTCTCTCTCTCTCTCTCTCTCTCTCTCTCTCTCTCTCTCTCTCTCTCTCTCTCTCTCTCTCAGTCCCAATCACCTGTCAATAACGGCGCCTACTAGAGCCGCACCATTCACTGGTTGCATGCCAACGAGTTCGACAGGGCCGTTCGCGAACTGCACCAGCCGCCATGCAAACTCTTTCTCTCTCTCTCTCTCTCTCTCTCTCTCTCTCTCTCTCTCTCTCTCTCTCTCTCTCTCTCTCTCTCTCTCTCTCTCTCTCTCTCTCTCTCACCCACACACACAGCCGTCGGCTTTTGACTCTCCAGTTCCGACTCCACCACTTGCCTCCCAGCCGGCGCGCATGGACTAAACCTCTCTCTCACCTCATCCGCCCACCATGCAGCACAGGACTTTTTCGGCATACCTTTGAAAATAAAGAAAAAAGAGGAAGGCGAATTTACCACAACACAGTGTCTTTTTTTTTCCTGCAAGCTATCCCACAGAGAGTTTTCTTTTACCATACCTAAGCAAGCATACACACCCATCTACATCGCCTTCCTCTTTGACATGTCGACGGTACGGACCGCATCGCACTACCCAAGCAGACATACTCAGGACATGTCGATTTATCTTGCAAAATAAGCCGCAAGATAGCTAGCACCATTTTTCGCGTAGACCGAGCTTGTCGAACCTGTCAGACAAGGTGGTAATTCTCGTCGCCCTTCTTCAATTATATGCCTCCTCTGCTATGTCGCATTCACAACCAACGACACGTTGATTGCGCACCGCTACATCATCAGCAACCTACTCGTCTACATCGCTTCTACGTCAAAAACCTCGCAACTGCTCTGCACCATCGGGAGCTTTGCACTACCTGGCGTTGGGCTTATGAACTCTTTTACTCTATTCAACAGCATGGAATCAGGTTAGTTGAATTTATTCGCCACAAACCTTCTACCCCGGCTAGAGATTTGCAACAAATCAACGTAATTACCTACTTTCCCCATCATCATGGAGAGAAACGGTGCAAGTGCCCCCTCCGATTGGACCAGTGATTCACCTCTACCGGCACCGACCTTGGAGCAACAAGTATTCTTACTGCAACAGGAATTAGACATTGCGAATCAACGCCTTGCCGCAAATGATCAGAAACGAGCACGCGAAGACGACAACGAAGATGAACGTATGATCAAAATTTTGAAGGCTGCGTTCGAAGCTTAAAAATCTAGCAAAGAGGCAAAGATAAGTCAAAAATCTTTCACGTTTTTCAAGTTTGATGGTCATAAAATTGGTAAAACGGTGCTGTCTTGGTTAACTCAATTCGACGATTATTTTGCTGGCGAATCTTTCACGGAAAAAGATAAAATTAAATGTGCTACTAATCACCTTTCTGGTCACGCTTCACTTTGGTGGAGCGTGCTTCGCAAAACAGCAGAACGACCATCAACTTGGGACAGTTTTCAACAGCGGGTCAAAGACTCTTTCCTACCCCCTCAGTTTGGTCTTGACGCTCGGCGTGCTTGGGCCAAATTCTCTTGGATGCAAGAAGACACCATTTCTCGTTACACTGACCGCTTCTGGGAACGTCTTCTACTCCTCCGTATGGTAGAAGAAGTGCCTGCAGAGTCTCTCCAATGCAAATATGAAGACAGTCTTCCGAATGGTATACAGTCAAAACTCAATTCCCTCAAACCAGCGTCTCTTTATGAAGCTATATCCTTGGCCTACGATGCTGAGAAAGAAATCAACTCTATCGTCCATGAAGTGCGCAACATGCATAACCCCAATCGTCCTAATTTTCAACCTCCCAATCAGTGGGGTAACAACAATCGCAACCGCAATCGCAACGGTAATAATTTCAACAGGTATACTTCAAACCCTCGCACAAATAATTACACACACAACCGTCCACCCCCCTTTCCCCGTAGTCACCAAAACACTCATCGCCCACAACACAACTCCGCCACTCCACCCACACACACTGCACCTCAAATTTCAAACACACATCCCAATCCCCCTGCACGTCATAATGGTGTTCGGTGCTTCAAATGCCGCCAATATGGCTATGTTGAAGCCAACTGCACCAACAATCGTCCACCCGGACCTCGCCGACCCACAACTCGCATACACAACATCGAAGATGAATCAGAACCCCTAGACGATGACATGGCTGATTGGACAGCGGGAACACCACCTCACCTACCAGGTAAGCCAATTTCAATTCATGCCTTGCTCCGTCAAACAGGAAAAATTCAAGATTCAAGCGTGTCTATTTTACACGATGATGGCAGTTCACATGATTTTATTTCTGAAAAATTGGTACGAAAATTGAATTTAACCACCACACCGTCTGCATACAAAGTTACGTGTGCTTTTCAAGGAACTAGGTACAATGGCACACGTTAAATCTCTCACAATTACCATTGGTGATTACACAGAACAACGTGATTTTTTAATTGCACCATTGCAATCCACGGATATCATTTTGGGCATGCCTTTTCGACACCAACATAATCCACACATTGACTATCGCACACACACCATGAATTTCACCTTTAATGGCAAATCTATTTCACTTTCTACTGATGCATCACTTGCTATGTTTCCCTTGATATCACACACACAAGCAAAACGTGCACTACGAAAGGATGACAAAGCATACATGATATTTGTTACTGAAGTGGAACACACAAAATCGTCTCTCTCTCACACACATAATGATCTCCTCTCACAGTATAATGATTGCTTTGTGGATGATTACCCCCCTCACCTACCACCCTCTCGTGGTGAATTAGATCATAAAATTGAAATTTTTCCAGGCTCACAACCTCCTCACAGAGCACCATATAGACATAGTCCCTTGCACCAACAAGAAATCCAAAAACAAATCACCGAACTCCTACATAAGGGCCTCATCCGTCCTAGTGCATCCCCTTTTGGTGCCCCAGTTCTCCTAGTCCAAAAGAAAAACAAAAATTTTCGCATGTGCATAGACTACCGTGCATTAAACAAGGTTACTGTCAAAAACCGCTATCCCATCCCACGTATAGATGATCTCCTAGATCGCTTATGAGGAGCGAAACTGTTTAGCAAAATTGACTTGAAATCAGGATACCATCAGATCCGTATGCACCCTAATGATATTTTTAAAACTGCATTTCGTACCCAGTTTGGTCATTATGAGTTTATTGTTTTACCATTTGGTCTCACAAATGCACCTGCCACATATGCTAGGATGATGAACAAAATATTTCTCGATTATCAAGACTTTGTTATTGTGTTCTTTGATGTCATTTTGATTTTTAGTCGTGATGATCACGAACACAAAAAACACCTGCATATTGTCTTTCAGTTATTGCGTGACCACCAGTTGTTTGCGAATCCCGACAAAAGTATATTTTTTCAAACACACATTGACTATTTAGGCCACATAGTCTCAGAAAAAGGAATATCTGTTGACCCTCAAAAGATTGACACTATTAAAACATGGCCTACCCCCAAATCCGTGCATGACATAAAATCCTTTTTAGGTTTAGCAGGCTTTTATCGAAAATTTGTCAAAAACTTCTCACACATTGCGTCACCGATGACCACCTTACTTCGTCAAAAAGTACCATTCAATTGGGGTCCCACACAACAAAAATCATTTGACACTCTCAAATATCTCCTTACACATGCCCCCATCCTGCAGTTACCCGACTTCACACAACCCTTCTTTGTAGTTGTTACAGATGCCAGTGGCTCAAGCATAGGCGTAGTCTTAATGCAAAATGATCACCCACTTGCCTACGAAAGTCGAAAACTCAAATCATCAGAAACCAAATACAACACATACGATAAAGAATTGCTAGCAGTATTCCACGCTCTAGACATATGGAAACACTATCTTATGGGCTCCGAAGTTCTAATCAAAACTGACCAACAGGCCATTAAACATCTTCTAGCTCAATCCACCATTTTTGATCGTCATATCCAATGGGCAGGTTTTATTCAAAATTTTCATCCTATGATACAATACCAACCAGGTAAAGCGAATGTAGTAGCAGACGCATCAAGTAGAAAACCTGAAGTGAATGTCTTCTCTGTTACTCGTTCATCTATCTTCGATAAAATCAAGCATGTTTATTTGAATCACATTTCTGTGAGTGATGTGCAATCTTTTCATTCTATGCCTAACACATATGCTCACGACCCACATTTCTCACATGTTTGGTTTGAAATAACTCACAATAATGGTATTCCCTATGAACACTACACATTAGCAAATGGTTATCTTTATTTTTAGCAAAAGCTATGCATCACAACACCCTTCAAGGAACTAGCAATGACTGAAATGCATGCACCACCATATATGGGTCACTGAGGAATTCAATCCACACTCATTGCATGTCAAGATCATTTTTTTTGGCCTGGAATGAAGCACGATATCACAAAATTTGTTTTAGAATGTTTGATATGTCAAAGAGTTAAACGTCATCATGGTAAGTCTTATGGTCTTTTAATGCCTCTCCCCATCCTTGCTGGCCCAGCTTGGGAACAAATCTCCATGGATTTCATCACAGGACTCCCTACCACATCCTCACACAATGACATGATATGGACCATAGTGGCAAACAAGCATACTTTGTACCCTGCAAAAAGACATTTTCTGCACCACAGGCTGCAAAGCTTTTCCTCCAAACCATCTTCCCTTATCACGGCTTCCCCAAGGTCATTCTCTCCGACCGTGATGGACACTTTTGCAATCATTTTTGGGTCGCCCTAGCCAAAAACTTAGGCTCTAAAATGGATTTCACATTTGCATTTCACCCTGAAAGTAATGGTCAAACAGAAGCCACAAACAGTACCATTATGGATCTTCTTCGATCTTATACCACTGACAATACCGCAAACTGGGACCAACACCTCCCTATGCTTCAATTTGCTTACAATAACACACCCCACTCATCCACAAACCGTGCACCTTTTGAAATTGTCTATGGGAAAAAACTCCCTGTCCCTGTCTCCACTATTAGCATTGATGTCCCTGCGGCTGACACTTTAGCAAGAGATCACACACACATTTTACAAGAAGCCACAGCTTGCATTAAACGAGCACAAGAACGATACACTCACAAGCTTATAAGAAACGAAGACCTGCACCTTTTAAAGAAAACGACCTTGTTTGGCTTAGAATAGAAAAACGACGCTTAAAAAGTGTAGAAAAACACCCTAAAGTGAAATTGGCCCCTAGATTTTATGGGCCATTCAAAATTCTTCAAAAAATAAATGATAATGCGTTCCGCTTGGGCATTCCCTCACATTGGAAAATACACAACTCCTTCCATGTCAGTTTGCTGAGACCACACAAGGGACCTATTCCCGACACCCCTACCACAGCTGACCCCCCCTTCATTGAGGACGATGCAGAAATTCTGACTCCCGAAATAATTTTAGATCATGACATGACTACTACCCGCAGAGGAAACCAGTACAGAAGATATTTGGTAAAATACAAAAACCATTCTTTGGAAGAGTGCCAATGGATTTCTGAACAATCGCTAAGTCCGCACTACCATCACTTGATACTTGCATACCACACACCTAGAGACACAGATTCGCCGATTTAGGCAGTGCCTCTCTTCTAGTGTAGATTCACCGATTTAGGCAACACGAATGTTAAAAGTGTAGATCCGCCGATTTAGGCAGCACTAGTGTAGATTCGTCGATTTAGGCAACACGAATTCAAAGTGCAGATACGCCGATTTAGGCAGCACGACCATTGGTGTAGATCCACCGATCTGGGCAACACCACATTACTAGACCACTCCACCAGTGGCTGGCCACCACTGTCGCTAGTTTGGTTTTAGTAACAATTGAGGACAATTGCTTTTCAACCCCGGGGTATGTAATGAAATTGATATTTTGATGATATATTTGTGAAATATTTGACATTCTGATGAAGCATTGCAATGTTGATTTGAATTGTGGAATATGATCACTTGTTGGGTGTTGTGTGAGCAGATCAGTGATTGGCACGTGCTAGACAATAAAGCGATAGCAGTTATTCGGAATAAAACTGCCACCATTGGACTTTCTGTGGCAAGCCTTAGTATTTATGGTTTAGTTACAAGTTGAGATGTAGACAACTATTAATTGTTACATTGAGCTCTTTATGAGCCAGGACTATTTTATGCCCAAGTGTGAATTGGATGTAACTCATTTTTGAGCATGAACTTTTCTATAAATTAAATACGTGCAAGAGGGACATGCTCACTTTTGCACGGGGGGAGATTGCACCCAGGGTCTGTGTATTCTTCTCTTCTCTCCTCTCTTCTCTCTCGCCGTGCTGGCGTAGCACTCCCCTCAAGGAGGTACAGTTGCAGGCTTCTTTCCTCTCTTTACCGCTCTATGTCTCTCTTTGTTGGAGTACAGCATGCATACGCTCTACGGGTTGTGCCAGGTATGCCGATATATGCTTTTCATGGATTGCAACGTGTTATTTTCGAGTATTTTGCAGGGCAACTGCGCCTTCCGACTGTAGCAATATAAGATGTAAGAAATGAAAATCATTGCTATGCATGAGATGACGGAAGAAGATACGCATGCACACATTATGTTGTGAGAAATGACGAATGCTGCGATGTAAGACAATGGACATCATCCAGGTGATTTTTCACAATTCATGGCAGATGAAGCTAGAGAAAATTGGAGAGAAATGTGTACATTATTAATGGTGGGCCTAACAAGATAATGGAGGGTAGGCATTAGTCTTGTTTATTTAATTGGGGAGGCAAAGCTTACAAATTGACACTAGTCACTATGTGCACAAAATTGTTCAAGATGAACACAATCGTCTATGTGAATTATGGTGTTGTGCTAGGAGCAAAGATAAAGCCATAATACTATATAGAAATATATGAGCTTGATTGATGAGCCTGAAGCAAGGTAGAGAACTTAAATTTGTCACAAATGGATTGTTGGCTAAGCTAATGGCATGTTGGAGAAAACACTTTGTAGCGGTAAGTATAAAAATTCCATATTTTGAATTCAATTCAAATCATCATTTGAAAATGTCATTGATGATAACTTTGTTGCAGATGATGGAGGATTTATCATTTATTTCCACAACAAGCTTGGAAGAGACAAAGCACGCGAGTTGGTTGGTAGCACAAGAAGAGAAATAAAGAGATGTTTAGATTATACGATGCATGTGTGTCCAATCTATCCAATTCATTACTTCAAAGCATGAAGATGCTTGCTTTTGTGGAAGCTACATGGGGCTGGGCCAACTACAAAAAAGTAGGCTCATTACGCCGAGCAAGGACAAACTCCCACAACAATTGCAATTGCAAAAGAGGTTGAGCAACACATCAAGGTGACTCCTTTCTATCAGCAACCAGTTGTTGAAGGCAACAATGTTATAATATTTAAAAAAATTGGTCATGTCAATTAAGAGGAAGAAAATGTGTCACACTGACCTAAGTACCTGATGCAAAATGTTCCTAGGAATTGTAGAGGTGCACGTGCAACAAATGGATTGCCCACCCAACAAGGAGATGAATATGATGAGGGAATAATGGTTAAGAATACTAAAATACATAAGAAGATGGGGAAAATTTGTTGCATCCCAAAGGGTAGTAGAGTACAGTGCCAAGGGTGGTTGGATACACAAGCCAAAAAGTTGTGAAAAAAACATCAAGAACATTGATATAGGGGCAACTACACTATCATTTTGGGGCATTAGAACTTGGTATACCGGAACATATAGTGCACACGGGAGAAGCTCAAAGGCTTAATTCATGTGGTATTGTAGTGACAATGTGGCAGATTTGTAACACCATCACACAGTGTCTATTGAGAGTACCAAGCACATGGCCTATAGAGGAGGCAACAAATTTAACACCTAGTGAATTGATGACTTTAGAGGATGTATGATACACAATCAAGAAGAGTGCAATGAAAGAAAAATAGCATGCATGATCTACCAGGAATCTCAATTACAGTCTCAAAAAAGACTTAGTAGTTTCAATGGAGGCTCAAATTGTGAGACACACTATTGTTAAGGGTAACATGCTTGAAAAACTCATGGTTGGCACATCTAGTTCCTAGGTTTGAGGCAAGGTGTACGAAGTTCACATTGCAAATAATCCAATGTGTACATGTGGGGGCTTTACAGATCACACAACATAAGAAAATTTATATATGGCTTGCAAACACATTTACTTTCTCTTCCTTTAATACTTTGGATTGGATGTGAATCATAATATGCAAACTATTATCATACTATGTAGTTGATGTAGTGGATCACCTTATAAGTAGTGAAACCCAAGAACTACTTCTCTGAAAAATTTTAACTTGTAATGTGGCTTTGGATATTTGTAACATTTCTCATTCCAAAGGTCACACCATTCCAACCCCTGAGCTGTGGCCTAGATTAGAAGAGCTTATGTCCTTCTACAAGGGGGGCACTCGAGGTGGTAGAACAATGGAGTATTGTTATCATATTGTGGTACTGATGTGTGTGAACATGTTTAGGATTGCCAAGGCACTTTGTCTCCTTTTTTCTAGGCTTGTATATACACCCATCACTCTAGGGTAAGCTTTATCTTTGTATTAGCACACTCAATAATATAACTTTATGTATTGTGTGCACTAAGCTTCTCCTTCATCTTTGCGTACATTGTTGTAGCCGTGTTTCCAAAAATTGGTATCAAAGAAAGCTTCAAATCCTGGGAAACATCATGAACAAACCTTTTGGGTCATGCATTTTTTGGTGGGGTGACATAACCTTCAGGATAGCTCTTTGAATTGAGTAAACTTAGCATGTTGATTTGAGCTCATTTCAACCTCTATTTCTTCCAATGTTGACACTGTTCAAGAATTTTTTTCCTTTTGTGAATTCTTTTGAGAGAGAAGATTTTTGTAAAACAAGCACTTTGTAGTCTACTATGGGATGTGCTATATAGCATAGGTTGCTTTTGTGTAATTCTTCCTTTATATAGGTAGCTTTATCATTGAGTGAAATCATTGTCCATGGCTAACAACAATGATGTTTTTTGCATGCCATCTGCGTAAAATAGCCTTTGAATGCATGTGATATGGAGGGTTTACTTTCAGAGAGTGAACCCCCCCCCCCCCCCCCCGGGGCGGCCCCTCCGAGGATAGAGACTCATGCATGATGTCTCTTTTGGAGAGGATTGCTTGAAAATTTAGACAAGAATACATTTTTTTCCCTTTGCTTTTGAGTCACAAACCAATGATAAGAGTGAGCTTGTTAACTTCATTGCTTTGAAGCTACTTGAGAATTATGTCATTGAAGAAGATCAAAGAAATGAGTGGGAGATGTACCTACCAGTCATAGAATATATATATATATATATATATATATATATTATATAATAGCAAAGTGCATACTTCTACCAAGAAATGTCTTGCAATTTTTGAAGGAAGATCTAAGGTTCCTCCTATCTTGAGAACACATAGAAAGATCTTTGTTGTTGGTGACTATGTGCATGATTTAGGACGTAATTTTTTGGCGAGCATTTTTTGGAATTTGGTGAGAAGATTCCAAAAAGATTCTCTCTCTCTCTCTCTCTCTCTCTCTCTCTCTCTCTCTCTCTCTCTCAGGTGTGTGCGTGCGCTTTGCCGGTGGTTGTATGTGTGTTGAAAAAAAAGGAAAATGGTTCAACCATTCTACCACACAAGCTTGGTAGATGGGTCATGCCATTTCCATCTTGAATAACCTGCCTTGAGTTCAACTCTCCTCATTGGATAAATCTCCAAGGTCTCTTGGGATAGTTTCCTACAATGTTTGATCAATCTGCTTCTTCTCCATCATCTTCATTTGCTTCTCTCTCTCTCTCTCTCTCTCTCTCTCTCTCTCACACACACACACACACACACACACACACACACACACACACACACACACACACACACACACACACACACACACACACACACACACACACACGCGCGCGCGCGCGCACACACACACACACACAAACATACACATTGAAAAACATTCCTCAATCAAACATTCATCATTCATAAATCTCTCTCTCTCTCTCTTGCCTCTCTCATGTGCACTCATACAAGCACATAAATGCACCTGAATCATTTCACATGTAGTCTTCTCAAATGTTGTGATATATGTTGGGCAACAAGTTTAAACACCAACGTGATAATTGTCCTTCTATTTCATCACACTTGTGTGCACTTGTACACACATGTATACAAACACGGAAAATATACCCATAGCAGGACACACACATCATGATATACACCGTGCAACATGATTAGCCATCAAGCGGACAATGATACATGCACAAAAAACGTTCGCAACAAGCCAATTTCAATGGTTAACACTCCATAATAATCAAACTCAAATTTGAACAACATTGAACAACATTTAAAGACTACAATAACAAACCACAGACTAATATTAAAAGGGTTTAAAGTACACAACTTTAAACAACAACTACAATAAGATAGATTTGGACCAAAACAAAACATACAATATGCTAATATGGTGCCAAGGGCTTATTTATCTAATATTAGCGAGGAAAGGTGAAATCTAGTTGTTCTCATCGCTAATGTCATTGTTGGCTTTGTTGTTATTGTTGTTGGCTCCATTGGTGTGTCTTTGCGCAACAATGTATGTCATCCGCACTTCTACCCAAGCCTCCACATGTTCAAAGGCTGCACATTCCTGTGGGTGTGAAAACCATGTTCCCTCCAAATCATGATTGCATTGTTGGCTAGAGTGGCAACTTCCTTGATATCCCCTTTGGTTGGATGTGTGTTGAAATCAAGGGCTTGCATGACATTGAATATGGTGCCTTTGGCCTTGTGGAATGCACGGAGAGTGTCGGTGTAGTTGTGTGCACTCTGTGCTATGCATACATCATTCATAGCATATAGATTGTTGAGAATGTAATTAGTGTACATATTGTTAATGTGGTCAACACGGGGGGGGGTTGGGCACATTGATCGTGTTGTCCGCGATTTTCCCCATGCATGGTAAATATGTGAATGAGAGAAAAATAAAGAAAAAACTTTTGAAAATAGATACTTAGAGAAACTTGCAAATGAATGAATGAATGAACCTAGTGTTTTTTTGGCTATTTATAAAGAACCCCAAGCATCTTTACTTCAAAGATCATTTGCACCATGTCCTCCGTAATATTTTCACATAAAATAAAGCCAAAAGAAATTCTCACTAAACAATTAACCACCTTCTATTGGCTTGCCTTCAAAAATTAAACATAGTTACAAAACACAAAACATAGTGGACAAGCACATAGCACATGATGCTCATAAAAAATTAAAACATAGTATGACCAACCAATAAGTTTTGGTGTGCGATTACATAGAGAATAAGTTCATATGGAGTAATCAATACAAATTGGGATCAATGTTCTCGATGGCAGCAAATCCTGTGGCAGTTGCGCTACTGGGGCATGTGCAGGTGGGGGCCCCATGGGTAGTGTGGGAAATAGTGGCTAATAAAGCGGTTGACCATGGCTTGGCCAACCTGAAACTATAGTTGGAGGTCTACTTGGAGGAGGAGCAGATGGCACATTTGACTCTTGGTGACATCGTGAAGGAGACAAAGGTGGCTGTGAATGTGCTAAACGTGATACCTCGCCCACATGAAGAGTCGATCCTAGACCACTAGGATCTGCTGCTATGATTCAATACATGCCAAGAGAAATTTGTGATCCTAAGTGCTGATGCAATGTTGTTGTAGATGCTAGCACTCCAAAGCCAAGCCACTACAACCTGCAAGACAATCCAAAACTGCATCTGCAACCTTTGTGAAGGTACCCAATAACCACCTATTTATGATAGCACAAACATTAACAAACATTCCAATGGCACAGTAGCAAAATTTTCAATGGAAAAAACCGAGCATAGAGGTGTCCTCCTTGACTTACCGAGAAAAGAACTTTCTCTTCTCCACTCCAGGCCGAAATGGTGCTCCAAGGGCATCTAACATCCATGGCAAGTACCATATTGGCTCTCAAATCATGTCACTATCAAACTAGAACCCAGCGTTGTCAGCTGCCACACCTCTTGGCCGATATAATGGAATCACTGGGAGACCTTTAATTTTACATATGAATATGACCAGTAGCAAGGTCTCAACCTGCAATATCAGTACTATTTATTAGAATAAAAACACACCAATGTCTACCAACCATGATAATTATGGAGAAATGGTTGAGAACTTACTGGATCCGTGAATTCATCTATCACAATGTATATTAGTGACACCATCCGGAAAAAAATGGTGCAAAGATGGCAAAAATCGCACAAACAGGCCCCCTTAGTTATAAGTACCAAGTGGTCTGCTCAGCATGCCATGACTACTACGCCATTTGGTAGTTAAAACTCTGCAGCTAGGGTGAACACACTAGTAACGAGCTTAGTAGAGAATACATTCCATTGGGGTATGCCATCCATGCCTGCATCAAGTTTGCAATGTGTAGGAAGGTTTGCCCACGGAAGTCGCACCCCTCCAAGCCGCTCATCAGGCTCCATTTTTCTGAATTGTGAGAGAGACCCAATCAAACATTGGATCACTCAAAGGCTCCTCCATTACAAAATACCATGGGTAAGAAGATTGATTGAGTGCTTCTCAAGTTCACTCCTTTCACTCTAAATCTCCTCCGAGAACTCCAAAAAATTGTTAATGACTAGTCTTGCTCTCTTCTTACCTTGTTTAGGCCTGTCCATTTTGGGCTTCAACATCCCTTGGTCATGCTAGGGGAAATGACATCGGTGGAAGGCTGATTGATGGTGACACTTTTGCTTTTTCCCTTTTCCTTAACCTTCTTGTGCAATGCTGCAAGTCCAAAAAAGAGTGAGGACACTATAGCAGACCACACATTAGTTGAACAAGAAAAACATTACTTACCCTTGTATGCTTCAGCTTCGTCTTTGGGAAACTAACCATCCACATAGTCCAAAAACCATGGAGAGCCTCTCCACGTTTCGTCACCATAGAGGATCTATATCCAATCATCGAGATAGAGACCCCTCTTCTCTCTCTCAGAATCCACCCACGCGTCGCTAGGATGCTCGGGGTATGGAATGCGCAGACCTATTCTTAAGGGCGTCCATCCACCATCTACAAATAACAAAAGGAATAACTCCATCATTCAAAACACACAATTCTTATATTACATCCTAATAAAATAATATAGTGAAATATATGTATAGCAAGCGTCGGATAGTATATGCAAAGCTCCTCTACTCCTCTGTGCTATGTGTGGCTTGTATGGCTTTCTTTCACCGCACAAAGGACTTGCCAAACTGCTTTTGTCAGTGGAGTTCTCGGCCTCCATCTTCTCTGCCACACTCAATACACCCCTGCACTCTAGGTATTAGTAATGTGGCAATAATAGATAATATCCCATACTCTAATGTTACTACGCTCTCCTTTCAAGCTGCCACCAATATACATGCATTCTCAACCATTGGGAGAAGGCCCTTCTCCTATGTCTAAATAGATGCCTCCATCAAAGATACATCTATTTCGACATAGGAAAAGGCCCTTCTCCTATGTCGAAATAGATGCCTCCATCAAAGATACATGTCCCTTGGCCAATATATCAATCATGAAATAATTTTTGCAATTTACCATTGGATACCATTTTTAACAAATTAATGAGAATAAACAATGCTTTCAAAAGCAGACAGTACTTACTTAGCAGGACTAATGCATGCCCGTACAACCTCGGAGACTCTGAAGGGGGTCATTTTGTAATTCTTCTCTCCCCAACCCACAAAAGGGATGCATTTTATAAAAAAAATCTATTCCATTCTCGGGATTGGCTATGACTGCTATCTCTAGTTCCTTTCACACAAAAAAGTTCTCAGTCTCTGTTCACAACCAACTGTTCACAGCCAAATCATAGCTTGCCTTGTAATCATCTTCGTGCATGTGGTACTCTCTACTCTGCTTGGCTAGAAAATTTTGTGTTTTCAGTCGATATATTGCATCGAACTCTTTCTGCAATACAAATCACCAAATCAAAGTGCTTTCCAAGAAAAACCCCATGTACTTACCTAATGCATGTGTATTATAAATTTAGAATCACCTTCCACAATAGTTGCATTAGCAAAGCCATAGGTAGTCCATGCCATTTTGAATGGTTCATTACCGTCCCACAAAGTGCCCTCTCAGCTTTTGCCCTATCTTCTTCATTGAATTTGTCCAATAAGGATTGTGGGTCGGCAAACGCTAAGTTTTGCATTATAAATATGTCGTGGGCAGTGGTATGATGCACATGGACTCGAGTCACCCTATATTTTAATGTAGCATTATATTAACAATTAATAACTCAAATGCACCAATAGAAGTGTGAATAAACTTACTTGTTGATCATGCCAAGCACCAACAAAAATTTTGCCATCTCCATAGGGTCGCACTTCACAATCCTGCACTCAACTTTTGGTGTAGAGAATTCATCCAACTGCTCCCATAATGCCCAATCTTGCCATGCATGGAGCCAATGGTTGCTGTCCCAAACAATGAAAATTTTCTTCTCCATGTGAAAGAGCTTTGAAATGTCTCTAATTTGGTCATCAAATGTGGTCGACATCATTAACTCTCTCCCATAAGTGCCTATCGAATGGTGTAGGATCTTATCCGAGAAAAGATTTTGACACAATGAAGCAAGACATTGTGGGCTGGTAACCTCTTTCGGCTATAGAGGGTGTTAGTTCTGCCACACAATCATCATTCATTCTAATGGTTGGGTTGGCCAAAAGACAAAGGGGGATGCGAGGCAACAAGTGATTGTATGGCACAACATGTGCATCAATCCAACTTGATGAGATGTGGCTATCAACCACGGATCCAAGGAGATTGATAAGAGGATCATTACGTGTGTTTTCCACTTCTATCGTCATCAATGTGACTACACCCGTCAAAGGAGGCACTTGCACCGCCGTCAACACGGACGCTCCAACCACAGAACCGCTCTCTTGAGTGGTGTGCATAGGAATTTCTTCTTGAGTGGTCTGAACCTCATTTCTTCTTGGCGGTGCACGCCTTTGGACCGTTTTCTTGTTGAAATTGATAATTTGTTTGTTAATTAGGGTGCTTATGGCTTCCGAGGGAAAGATAAAGAGTGAGAGTAAGAGAATAGGTTTGAGGGTGTGGGGAGAAGGTTTGAGAGAAATGAAATGAGAGAGGATGGGAGGAGAAGGTTTGAAAGAAATGAAATGAGAAAGGGTGGGAGGAGAAGGTTTGAGAGGGTGTGGGAGGTAATGAAATAAAAAAGATTTGCTTTTATAGAGATAGAGATCACTAACACTAAAGAGAGACCGGGAGTGAGAAAGAAATGAAGTGGAGAGAGGGGGCTTTTATAGGTAGAAGGGAAAGAGGGGGGCGGGCTGCCACATGCTTGGGAGGGGTGGGGGGGGGGGGGGGGGGGGGGGGGGGGGGTGGGGTGTCAGTGCCATATGCGGGGGGAGGGGCGCCCGCCACGTGAACTGTGGACTGTTCACGTGAGTCCACGGGGTAGCCATGCGGACACTCAAGTGGTCCCCGGGGGTAACGTCCATGTGGGACATCACGTGGACTACGATCGACCTTCAATTCATGTGGCGAACCATGTGGTTGGCAGCTGTCCACATGGCAGTCCACGTTGCATGCCATATGGACGGGGTCTAGGGGCATGCCGGTGGGCCAGTGCCTACGTGACCAGTAAGAGAGAGAGAGAGAGAGAGAGAGAGAGAGAGAGAGAGAGAGAGAGAGAGAGAGAGAGAGAGAGAGAGAGAGAGAGAGAGAGAGGGAGTTGGGGGTGGTTCCCACGGGGGAAGGGGCTTGGGGAGGGGGGAGAGAGAGAGAGAGAGGGAGAGATGGGTGGTTCCCATTGAGGGAGGGGGATGGGAAGAGAGAGAGAGAGAGAGAGAGAGAGAGAGAGAGAGAGAGAGAGTGAGAGAGAGGGAGAGATGGGTGGTTCCCATTGAGGGAGGGGGATGGGAAGAGAGAGAGAGAGAGGGAGAGAGAGTGAGAGAGAGAGGTGGTTTCCATTTGGGGAGGGTAGTGATACTGGTCCTCTTTCAGATGTGATTCGTTGTTGGGAGGTACCAGCCTCCATCTCTTTCTTATTTGGTTTCTCTTTTGCTCTATCTTGCTCCCTTTCCTTTAGTGGAATCTGATCCATCTTTTTAGGTTCCTTGTTCTTTAGATCAGCTTGTTGCCTTTGAGGATTCTTTGGCTTTGTAGAATTTTGATGTTGACCAGTCTTGTTCTTTTGAACTCCTCTTTTTCTTTGACTTTAGTAGCGGGTCATCAGTGTTGTTGGCTTCCTTGTTTGCTTGTTTTTCATCCCTTTCCAGAAGATCCTTTTTCTCCAAAGGGGTTTGCTCTTGAGTTATGTCCTTTTTTCCAAGGTCATCTTTGGTCTCTATAGCAGGTGGCAGTGTGGTTGGTCTCAGAGAAGAGAGGTGTGGTGCGGTCTCTGTGTGGATCTCTTGAGGATCTCCACCCGTCTCCTTCCTTGGTGGTTCTTCAGTTTCTTTATCCTTGCCCTTGGGTGAGTCCTCATGTGATTCTAGATCATATGTTCTTTATTTCTTGGAATCTTCTTGTGCTTGTTGTTCATCCTTCCTCTTTAGTACTTTGTGGATGTGCTGCCACATGGTGCTGGCAAGATCCACCACATCTCTTGCTTTTTGTCTCTTATTTCTTGATCTTTTCAAGTTGTTCAATTTTTTGTTGCTGGAGGGGTTTTTCCAAATCTTCTTCCTCATCATCCATTTCAAACCCTCTTCATCTACTTTCTTTTTTTCCTCTGCCATATTTTTGTGTCGTTCTTCTCTCAACCTTTGGGCCTCCTCCATGGATCTTTGCATCTGTGTAATGGGAATTTGTTATGTAGGCCTACGCTTGACTCTCACAAGAGGAACAATACAGTGTCTTCTTCCTTATCCTCTTATTCCTCTATAGTCGTCTGGAACTCGAACGGTGTTTTGGCTTTATTTAACCGCTCAGCTGAATGTAGGATTCCATTGCTTCACTATCGGTTACCTTGGTCTTTAAGCTCTAGCCTCTTGTTTGTCATTTGCCAGGTGTAGATGAGGAATATTCTAGCACCCGTACCGCATGTTTTGCTTTGTGTAGTGGGTCAAGTTGAGGTTTAATAGAAGGTGATAGTTGATCGATCATCCCTAGGGCGTGATATGGTATCCTTGTTAGCATTGGTCCAACATTCATGTATGTCTTGTTTTTGTCCGCTACTCTTGAGGTTGGCTTTGAAAAGATTTTCCAATATGTAGTTGCCCAAGTCACAATGAATCACTCTTTGTTCTACAAGCCCTATACCCATGAAAAATTCTATGTGTAGGTTGGGCTCGGTATACCTTGGAGGCTTATGCACCTTCAAATGCTATGAAATGAGCCACAATGGTAGCTTTGTCTCTGTGTAGACAAGATCCTTATAGATGAACTTGTGTCCTTGTTGCATGATGAAGGCCTTATCGTTATTTATTGCTTTTGTCTTTAGTAGTAGGTTATGGTTGCCTGGAAGGAGGTGGAGGACTTGGTTGATTAAGTCATTTGTGACTCTTACCTTCACCTTCTCTCCATCTTTATCTGTCAATGTGGCCTCATCGTTTTCCTGGATGGAACTCATTAGCTCATGAGCTCTCTAGAAATCTGTCCCCCATGGAGGTAGCCTAAAATATGTGTCCATTTGTAGGCACCTTGATCTCTCAATGACTTTGTTGATGTAAGGTCCACAATTCTTTTGGAAATATTGTGGTCTTGACTTTAGTGTCGTTGGCCGCTTGGAATTTCTTGATAAAGACATTGGCTAATATTTTGGCGAGCTCTTCCTCCGAGATGCGAGCCTTTGCATTAAAGGACATTTCCACCACTTCATAGGGAGCAGCTTCCCACTCCCTCCTGGTTCTTTTGCGAGGCATTCTAGCATCAAAAAATCACTCGATTAGCTTCTGAAACTGATCAAAAGTTGCCAAAAACGTTAAAAAATGTAAACTTAATCATAAAACAAAAAATGACCATAACTTGATCAAAACAAGTCCAAACTTGGCCAAATTTCACTAGTGCATCTAGGATAACTACATGAACTAGTGCATGTGGTTACAGGTCAGATTTGCGCCGTGAGGTACATGGGTTGTGATCCATATTGAAACACATCTAGGGAATCTGATGACTCCATCTGATTAAGAAAGCTTTAGGAATACTATGGTTTAAATTTTTTGAATTTGGGTCATTGGCTGAAGATTTATGCCACTTTTTGGAGATTTTTCTCAGACATAGAGAAATTTGGCATTTTTGGCTAGGGTTTTGACATTCAAATGGCTTGAAACCCTAAACATGTTCCTATAGTCTATCCTAACACATTGGTGAACTATTTTCAAATTAGGACAAGGTTTCTCAAGTTTTCTCAATTTTCTAAGTTATATCCCAATTAGGTTTGACTTTGCTATATTTGGTTTTGGTTGGCATCGCTAGTGTCATCAATCTGGTTGGCATTTTGACCATCTGATAGTTTGCAGTTGAAGGTATCCTAATCCCAACTTTCTGCTGATTTTTATCCCAATTGGAGTCTGTTTGGACCACCTATGCCCTCTGACAAATTTGGATCACTTTTGAATCATTTTTGTATCCCTTGAGTTACAATAAGTTCATAGTTTCACTTGACTTTAACACTTTTCTCAAAAACACCATTCTTGTCCTTGACACTTTGGCAATGTTAAATTTGACCACTGAAGCATTTTTCATGACCAATCACTAAAATTTTGCCACATTGCATAACCATTGACCTCTACACACAATCTGCACACACTTTCTTGCAGGGGGACATGGATCACGATCCATGTCTAGACACTATTTTTGACAAGACTTTGGGAGTAGCTTTTGGACATGTTATCCAAGCTAATGGTCCACCTTTTTCTGGGTTTGTTGGAATTAGGGTTGCAAGAAAACACACACATCTTGAAGAAGATGAAGGAAAATCAAGGAACACAACAGAGAGTGTTTTACTTAGTGTGCAATTGAAAGATGGATATCCCTAGAATGATGGGCTATATACAATTCACAGGGGGGAAAAACCTCCGAGTGAGGGGAAAAACCTCCTAGTGAAGGAAAAATTCCCTGGTGGTCCTAAGTGTAATCACACACATCACTACCACATGTATATGGTAACAAATCCCCCCTGGAGTGATGCGGCGAATGAGAGTAAAGGGAATTGGCATGCTCTGATCAGTGTACAAAGGGGAGCAAGCCCAAAGCTTTACGAAAATCTTCAAACTTCTCACGAGACAAAGCATTTGTGAAAAGATATGCAAAGTTGTCTTGTGTTGGCACATAAGCCAAGCTAATCTCTCCTACTGAGAGTCTCTCCCTGACATAGTGGTAATGCACCTCAATTTTCTTTGTGCGAGCATGAAAACTGGGTTTCTTGCAACTACCAATGTGCTCTAACTGTCAGTGTAGATAGTGTTGGCAGTGTCGTGTCCAACACCCAAACCATCCATAAGGCGTCTGATCCATACACACTCAACCATAGTTGTGAAGACTCACCTGTACTCAACCTCACAACTAGAAGTGGACCCAATAGGTTGCTTCTTGCTCAACCATGAGATACATGAACTACCAAGCATGAAACAAAAACCACCTGTGGACACTCGTGTGTCAAGACAACCAACCCAATTTGAGTCCAAAAAAGCATGTAAGTCTAGTAGCAATGATTCCCCCTTGGGATAAAACAAGGCAAGATGTAAAGTGTCACTCAAGTAGCAAAAAATCCTCTTGACATCCTACCAATGCTCATACCATGGGCTATGTATGAATCTTTTGACCTGTGAGACTGAAAGCTAAATATTCGGCCTCATGCTACATACATAAATAAGGTAGATGACATCAGTTTGGTAATGAGTGACCCTATTTCCATGGGAGTGGCAATAGGTTTGCAATCCTCAAGTCCAAATTTACATAGCAATGTCTCTATGTAACTTTTCTAACACAAGGAAATACCACCATCACACTGATTAAATTGTATACCCAAGTAATGATGCAAGAGCCCCAAATATTTCTTCTTGAAAGTAGCATTCAAATTAGCCTTGAGTTCAGAAATATGTATCTCATTTGGTCCAGTGATGATCAACAAATCATCCACATAAAGAACCACAACGATAAGTACATCACCCTCACGCTTTACATACAATGTACTTTCTGTTGGACTATTACAAATGCCTCGTTTGACCAAATGAGTGTCAACCTTCTCATACCAAGCACGAGGAGATTGCTTCAACCCATACAAATCTTTTTTACATCTGCATACTTTATCCTCTTGTCCTTTCTTGACAAAACTGCGAGGCAAATATGTCACCATTCAAGATAGCAGTAACAATGTCAGATTGATGTATATCCCAACCAAAATGAGCCGCCAATGCACATAGAAAATGTACAGTAGTCATACGACAAGTGGGAGAAAAAGCCTCTTCATAATCTATGCCTTTTTTAAGTGTATAACCCTTTGCAACAAGTCGAGCCTTATAGCGATCAATCTCACCATCTGGCTTGCATTTCAACTTGTAAACCCACTTTGTACCAATGGCCTTTTTGCCAGGAGGCCAAGATATGCTTTTTTTAATGGATGATACAATATGTAGCCTTTTCTTTCAGCACTATAACCAACAAAAATACATTTGACAGTTTTATCATCCAATATTCTGCGTTGTGTTTGTGGCACCAAAGCATATGCCAAACAACCAAAAATACCCATGTGCTCAATAGAGGCTTTCTATCATGCCATGCTTCATATGGTTTAATAGACTGCAAAGCTTATCTAAAACACTTGTTAAGTACATAAAAGGCACACATGATGGCCTCAAGCCAAAACAAATGCGGCAAAGCTTGACTTTTGACCATACATCGTGCCATTTCCATACGTGACCTGTTTTTTCTCTCAGCAATACCATTTTGTTGAGGCGTATAAGGCACTGTACATTGGTGTTTTATCCCACGACTAGGCAAAAATGCATTAAATTAATGAGACATATACTCCCCCCTTGATTAGAACGGAGAGTGCCCATAGCACATTTTGAGACATTTTCAACCATAGCCAAAAATTGTTTGAAGCACATAAATACTTTGGACTTTGCTTTAGGCGGAAATACCCAGAGAAATCATCAATGAAAGTCACAAGTAAAGGTAATTTCCCAAGGATGTAGTTTGCATGGGCCCACAAACATGCCTTTGCACAAGCTGCAACTTGCATGTGGCCCTAACTGAACCATCCTTTGGAAACTTTGAACACTACATCTTACCCAAAATGCAGCCTTCACAAACATGTTTGGCAGGTGCTTCAAGAGGCGGCAATGAAGACACCATATCAAATTTCTGCAAACATAGCAAACTGGCAAAATTTAGATGTACAAAACGTGCATGCCAAAGTTTTACATATGAAATAGCCTTGTCATACAAAGTGAGCTTATACAACCCACAACATAAAATGCCAGATGCAACACTTTCATCACCGAAATTGAGATCATGTATTGTATATTTTTCATCCACAAATTTGACTACAAGACCATGGCTAGCAAGTGCAGATACATACAAAAGATTCTTCTTGATCCTAGGTACATAAAGTGCATCAACAAGTGTGAAAGAGCTGTAGTAAGCACAATCTTTCCAACTCCCTAAACCGGATAAGAGGCAGTGTTGGCACAAGTAACTAAATTCCCATGAGGGATAGACTCAAGAGAGGTGAACAAATCATGATGTAATACCATATCAGTGAATTTGGAAATTTTTTGATTCCCACTTTCAAAACGATCTTAAGATTTGACCACATGGCCAAATCTTAACCAAAATTTTGAGGCATGGCTTGAAAGAGATTTTTAAGTACTTCCTTGTGGATGGATTTGACCTTAAAAATAGTTGGAAATTTGTCCATATGGCCAAATATTTAAAACATTGGTGATTCACAAATTGGCCCTGAAGTCTCAAATTATTTGATATGGTGTTATGTGAGGTAATGTGCTTGGTAGCACCACTGTCAAAATACCACACATATAAATCTGCAGCAGTTGACATGCATGCATCATGGACAACAGAATTATAAGTGCACTCTGCACTAAAAGCCCATTTTGCATCAACATCAACATCACAGTCTTCTTTCAGAGAAGACTTAAGATTAGCTGCATTTGTAGTGGAACCAACCTATTTCTTCTTAGCCTCTTTGGCCTTCAACTTACGACACGGCTTGATCAAGTGATCATTAGCTTTATAATAACGACAATGCATCTTCTTTTTGCCCTTATCACTAGAATTTCCTAACGAATTTCTGCCAGCAGAAGAATTAGGAACATGTAATTTTCACTTGCAAAAGAACCAATTGAAGTGGCAGCATTACTGTTGCCATCTTTTCTTTGAGCAACAATAAAGCATGTTCAATTGCACACTGTCTAGTCTTGTTTTTTTTGGAAGGCGACTCTTGCAACAACAACGTGCATAATGCATCAAACTTGACAACTTCAGGATTTCCTTGGGTCATAAGTCTCCAAGTACTAGCAAAGTCTGGTAAGAATCTGGCAAGGCATCAACAACAGTTTGCACAAGGAAATTGTCTGAAATGACTTCTTCAGTAGAAATAAGTTGCTCATTGATATCCTTGACACCAGCAAGGAAAGTTTCTATGTCATCTTCCTCATGCATAATCTTCGACTCCAGCTCTTTACGCAGCAATGCAATTTTATCCTCATTCTGACTTGTAGAAAGACCAACCAGAATATCCCAAGCTTGTTTTGCAGATTCATTGAACAAATGTGAGGAGTAATAGTGCGCTTCACAAACAACACAATCAATGCATGAGCTTGTGCATCTTTTACATCCCAATGAGCTTGTTCTACCGTAGGAAAAACAACTCTAATAGCAGCAATCCTTGTAGCAAGACCTGAAACATCCTCAACATTACAAGTATCCTCAAAACTCGGACATATATCAATGCCCTCCACAATGTTCCAAACGCCCTTTGACACAAGAACATGTTGCCTCATATAAGCCCACATAGGGTAATTGTCCCCATCCAATTTGCCTTTAGCAACAAACATCTTGAACACATCTGTGTTGTTGTCAGCCATGGTAAATACTGCACTTGGTGTGAAAAATGCCCAAAAAGAGGAGAAGAAAAGCAGGAACAACAGGTGCTATACAGCACAAACCATAGAAAGGGATTTGTTATGCAAAAAATGACACTGATAGAATTTTTGCACAAAATGACAAAATAGCATGTACAATACTGCCTGTAGTGGAAACGGAGGCCGAAATGAGCTCAAACCAAAAATCTGAATAGAATGAGGTCTTTGAGCTCCCTCTCAATTTTTTTGTCGCTCGCGAAAGCTCACAAAAATTGGAGAAAATGAACAAGCATTGTCGAGAAGTTTGCGGTCTTCCTAGGAAAGCACCGGGCTTGTGGCTGTGAGAGTTTGTGAGAGAACTCCAAAAACTATATGAAGGAGTTATACCATAGATGCCATGAAGTTTAGGATTTGAAAGGAAGTGCAATAAAAGAAACTCCAATATTTCTCTCTTGCACTCACACACACAAAGAAAGGACACAAAAGAGCATATCAAAACAACACAAAGACAAAAACATCAAGGCTATGGTCGTATCGTATCATGGGTAATATGAAAGGGTTAATAGATGAGTTAATCACATTCAATCTTTGCCGACTAAACATGGTATGAATTGTTCTTTTGAAATTGTAATTTTGTGTTTACCATAATATATGTTTTGCCTAGTGATTCAGATTAATTGTGTATACAAATCCTTTTGGTTCATAGCAGGATAACTACACTTATGTCAAAATAAAAATTTATAGTCTATAAGGGGTAGTATGATGGGATCCAGTGAAAGAAGTATTTCATTGAGCCTTTCTAGCCAAAGAGAAAAACTATACGTTGTTGAAAGTGTAGTTTATGGTTAATCCATATGTTAATTGTAATGGATCGCACATAGTGGAAGCGATAAAAATTCACATCATGCGGATTATTCATCTAGGATAACTCTAGTATGTGAAAAATGTAGACATGAGAGAAGTGAAGAGAAGAGAAGTTTCCCTCTCAAGCCCTATTCTTGCCTAGGCAATAAGGATACTTCGGGAAGAGATGTACTTGTAGAGTGGGGAGAGATGTACCTTGTGCACTAGTATTTTTTCACAAGAAGGTTGTTGATAGAGCGTTTTTGCTTGAATATCTTCAAGAGAAACAATTAGGACAAAAGAGAGATGGAGATAGGAGTAGAGATAGAAGTAGTAGAAGACATAGAGGTATATGTTGGGCTTGAAATCAACAAAATAACAAAGCAAAAAACACATTACTTATCAACCTCTTTGAGAGTATTTGCCAATTTGATAAAGATGGCAAGAAATAGAAGACTTCGGCCTTGATTGACTAGAGTTGTTGTTTATAAGGATGCTTTCAAATTTTGCTAGCCTTCCTCAAAGGCGAGTATAGGGCTAAAGGCTAATTGGCATGAATCCTCTCACTCCCCCTTGAATGGTTTTCAAGGAAGAAGATGTCCCCTTTTATAGGTGAAGGGAACCCCCAAAGGTTACACAAGAAAGAGAAGAGCCAGTGTGAACAGAAACTGGCAAAGTTTGAAATGAGCTATCCCTGCATGATGTGGGTAGACTGGGGTCCACTATTTGGATCATACCTCCTCAATCGTGGCTTCAATGAAATAAATAAAAATAGGAGAAAAACATTCAGCTCATGAGATATGACTCCAATTTTCTATACTTTTTCTAATTAGGATTGGAACCTTGTGTAAAAAATTCACCAAAATAGGGTATCTTTTTGGCAGCCAAAGTCTTCTTGTGGTCCCCTTAGCTTAGACTTCCACTTGATTCCAATGGACACCTCATGCAATATGAAATCATTACATTGCTCCTTGACAAAGGTTTGTAAGCATCCTCTTAATAGTGCATAAAAATGGGTGCATCTTTGAAAATCATGCAAGATAGTGTCCCACTAGGATTTGATTCTTTCCTAGTAGCTATTAAAAAGAAATATATGAAAAATTCATAGAATATATATATATTGGCAGTTACCCTAGATATAGAATCTAGCTAGGGTGTGAGATGATAATGAGATAGTAGAAAGAAAGAACCAATGCTTTTTGCCCCAAGTTAAAGAGGGGGAGCTATTGACGTTTTTCCCATTAGTACTTTCTAACGATAAAGTAAGAATATGTTATCCTTGAGATAAATAATAGGATGATATAGAAATCTTATTATTATACTTATATATATATATATATATATATATATATATATATATATATATATGTATATTATAGGAAATATACTTATGCATCTAAAAAGTTGCAAGATAGACTTGTAGCATTCGTTCCCACTATGTACTTGTCACAGCACGACATCCACCCCCTCGAAACCTACACATCCTCTGGTATGTGTCACATTTGACCTTCTATAAGTTAAATCCCCTTATAGATCTTCCAGGATTTCATCTTCATTGATAGGTTCCAACACTTTATCTTCACTTTGATATTCACTTCTGTCTTGCTCTCCCCCTTTCTCAAATGGTCCATAAGAGATTATAGGAGACTGCGGCTCATATGTGAGCCTCCTATCCCCTGCCTTCTGCATGTTTTACAACAGTTATGCACATCTCTCTGTAAAATAGTCCACACAAACCCAGCTTGTAGAACCTTATTGCTGTTGATTTCAAGTGCAAAGTGCCCTCCACAAACACCATCATGGCAACTTGAAATGATTTTGGTGATCACTCTAGAGAGAGGTACATGCCAAAGAATTTGATCCTTACCCTTACAGTAGAGTTCGTCATTGATAAGACAATAGTTTGAACTAGCCATTGCATTTGGCCATTAGTGAGATCTCTGGGACATTCACCTGCTTTCAAGAAAAGCAATGCGTCTTGACAACGCTCCCTTTCTAGAGCATCAATGTTCAAAAAATCAAACTCCCTTTGAGTAAATGGAAAGCTCCTTCCAAGAAAATACTTAGAATTATTATCCCCAAGATTGTACCAAGAGTTCTCCATCTATGGCTTCCTTGTTGATGTGGCAAGTCCCAATTTTCTTTAGAACCTAGCTTACTGCTATTATTAAAGCGAACAAAAGAGTCACTATCCTTTTGAGTGGTATCAAAACCAAACATTGCATTCTTTGATGTTGGTAATAATCCACAAACCCTATAGCTCAAAGAGAAGCTTGATAGATTTTGTACCAAAGCACATAGCATATACAAAAGATAGGCTACAATCCACTAGTTGAAAAACACTTCATCTCAACTATATGCATGCAAGACCGTACTCCAACCTTTCTCATGCTGGGATTCATTCTCTGTGACTCTTATGAACACCCCTTGTGCTAAGGGTTCTTTAAATATTTTCTTAAATGCATCAAACATAGTGCGATCAAACACAATCTCTACATCTAGGTTTCCAAACCTAGATCTCCGATAAGTTGCCACTTCATCCACTTTCTTAAGAATCTCCTTAGGGTGAACTTCACAGTCTCATTCCTTGGTAACAACTATCCCAATTTGGTTTGCAATTTCTTCCTGTGATTGGTGTAGAGCCAATGACTTCATGCTTCCTCCTTGCAAGTGTATATCTGGTGGATCCACCTTGTTGTGATCAGTGAGAATGAGACCCATGATTTCAAGAGAGTTGTCACTATCATTCGTTGTTGTAGATTCTTTGTCCTATGCTGTAGTAGAAATGTTAAAGAGATCATATACAATTTTCTCTAGGTTCATCCCTTGTTGCTTACCAGTCTTCATGTTGTATAGAATGTCCTTGCCCTTTCTACCTTGCATCTTGAGAATTCCTGTGTCTAGATGTTGCTTGGCTCTCATGGTCTTGAGCCATGGTTTTCCTAAAATAATTGGGTAGCCCTCCCCCTTAGGTATCTTTGAGCCCTGCATAGAAACATCACTCACAAGATCACAAGTTTCTATAGACTCACCAATTGTGAAATTTGAAATGCTAGATTTTAGTCGTGGCTTAAACTTCCTCTTGATTGACTCCCATTTGGTCTTCATCTTGTATTCCCTTTCTAAAGCTTCCTCATGTCTAGAGCGATTAAATCCCATGGTGTCTACCTCTTCTACCTTGGTCTTACCTTTTGTTGGCTCTCTCTTATTTCCTATTGTAGACTCCTCCATGAGTATTTCAGGTGGAGATGCTCCTTGTGTTGGGGGTGTTTGAGAAGTCATTGAGGTGCTTCTTCCCCCACTTCTAGAAGCTCCTTTTGATGGTCCTTCATCAGCATTCTCGCGTCTGCGCTTCTCTTCTACAATAGATTCATTTTGTTGGCATTTTGTAATGTAGGCATGCACTGACAATGAGTCCATTGGATCATTCCATCCTGTTTCTGGGCGTATGCAATCCCCTGCCTCATGTAGGATCTCCTTTGTAAGCTTTCCTTTACTACAAAGTTCCACAACATTTGGCCACAACTCACCATCATCTAATTCATAAAACCCTTGGATTTCTTGATCAATGCTCCATGAGTAGCAACCTCAACTACAGATACAACATGGTTAGAAGCCCTATCCTCTACTAAATTCTGCATTCCTCCCTTCCCAAAGTTACTTCTCAAGGGTAGATCTGTCTCCCTTGAGTAGATCTTACCATCCTTGAAGAACACAACATTGTTTCTTAAAGCATCAGTAAAACTATCACAATCTCTTCTTACGTGATATGTGCTATAACACCATATACATCTATTGACAAACCCTTATTTGGTTTGTTGTCTTTGTCTTGAAGGTGGTGCTAATGGTTGTCCCTTTTCTTCAAGCTTTGCAAGTTTTAGCTTTAGTTCATGCATGCCTTTTACAATCTCATTTATCACAAAATCATCAACCTTTGGAGCTACAGTAGAAGGTTTTACCATCTTTTCAGGAGCCAAGGAGGTCGATGTAGAAGTATTGATTACCATCTTGTCTCTTCTTCTTTGTCTCTTTGCAAGTAGTGAGATTGCACCTTCAACATCATTTCAATTAGTCTTTAGCCCTTGCTCAACATATTTGTCTTCAAGAACAAGCTCCAAGTTTTCTTGAAGTTCCTTTCCTGCTGCTTGTAAGGAAAAGCTTTGTCCTCTCTGATTCTAGTGTGGCCTTTTCTGTCCTTGTTAGTTGAGAATAGCATCACTCAAATTCCTTGAGCAACTCTATTGGAGAGAGTCTCTCCTTTGACTTGGCTATCCATTCCAAAAATGTTATTTTTGTGACTTGCTCTGAATCTTCCATGAAATACTCCTCCTTTAAGGCCAATTTTAATGTTTCGCAACTTGCCCCATGTCCTTCCCTAATTGCTCTTACAAGCTCCCTAATTTCAGGAGTCACAACCAAATCAAAGCTTTGAATCATCTCACATTCTAGTACTCGATGTAGTTATTTTTCCTTCACATATCCACGAAGGTACTTTGTCACATCTTTCCCATCAAACTGATCCATTTTGTTGACAATGGATTGAATAGCTTTGGTTGTTGAAACCTCCCGTCTTTTTGTAGCATGTTGATGTTGCATGGATGAGGCAAATGCTTGAAACATTTTCATTGTAGCTAGATCAAATTGCACATCATGTTGCCTTGTGTGTGATCACCAATTACTCCCAAAAACACTTATCCTCGCAGTTTTGCATTGGGTTCACCAATAATATGTTGAGAAGTTTGCGGTTGCCAAGAAAACACTGGGATTTTAACTATGAGAGTTTGTGAGAGAACTCCAAAAACTATATGAAGGATTTATACCATAGATTCCATGAAGTCTAGGGTTTGGAAGGAAGTGCAATCAAAGACGTCCCACTCTTTCTCTCTTGCACTCACACACACAAAGAAAGAACACAAAAGAGCATATCAAAACAACACAAAGATGAAAACATCAAGGCTATGGTCGTATCGTATCATGGGTAATATGAATCTTCAAAAAGAGAGAGAAATTAAGCTGTTGACAACAGTTGAGGACTGGATTTACATAGAGCCGGTCCCCCCTCCAAAAGGCTTTGTATTATAGGTTCCCCCCATCAAGGGAGACATTTTACAATACGATACTTTGTGTTCCTTCAATAACTTGCTGGTGCAATGAAGATGGAAGCTTCAAGCACCAAGCTTACACTTGACAACACAACATCAATTCTCTCACGGTCTCAGACCCAAGACCTCACACACCTTTGAAGATGGTGAGAGCTAGTGGGTATGAGAGTAGACCTAGAGGAAGAAGGAGTATTCTTACGAGAAAGAAGTATGTCTCCTCACATAATCACTCATAAATTCTTAGCATAGCTTAGTAATTAGCATGGTAGAGGAGATGAGAATTCATTGGAGATTGGCTCTTGGTTGGATTGCATCACAAAGCCAAGAGTTGTTGGTGTAGGCCTCCCTTCTCACAAGATTGGAGTAGATAATGAGCTTTCCATTAAAGCTTGAGAAGGAGATAGTCTTCTTTACTTCACACATGAGATTGTGTGAGAGTGTGTGTGATGATGCCTTGCAAAAATCAGCCCCTTCTCTCTCTTGGTCAACCCCTCTTGCTATGTACTCATGTTGGCATCCTATTGGCCCTTGAAAAGCTTAGCCAATAAATAGCATTTGAGATGCCAAGTCAAGAGCCTTGTGACAAGTGTCTACCCCTTTATCCTTTTGTAAAAGCTTAGATAATTAATTTAATTATCTAAATTCTTATTGGACCTTTTAGTCTTCCGGCCATTAGGAATTAATCAAATTTTTGGGTTGCTTATTTCTCATTGGGCCTTTTGACTGTCCAATATTCTTTTAGGGTGATTAATTTTCATTGGTTCTTTTATCAAGCATTTCTAAAATAAGAAATTGAATTTACACTAGCTTAATCCTCATTGGTCCACCTCTTTGTCCATCCAATAGGATTTGGCAAAATTAGGGGTTTTGTTGCATGCCTGACATGTGTCCTATTTGCTTTTAGGTGTAAAGACAAGCTTGTGTGTGTGTGTGTGTGTGTGTGTGTGTGTGTGTGTGCGTGCGCGCGTTCTGTAACATTTAATGGCCTAAAATCTTATTTGTAGCGGAAATTAGCATGAACATAGTGGGCATTTCATTAGAATAGATTCCTAATGAGAATTACAAGAGTGCTTGGGTGGAGAGAGCAACAAAAAGCATAACACCTAGTTAGATAGCATCGACAATACTTTCAAAAGAGAGAGCAATTAAGCTATTGACAACAGTTGAGGACCGGATTTACATGGAGCCGGTCCCCCCTCCAAAAGGCTTTGTATTATGGTTTCTCCCATCAAGAGAGACATTGTACAATACAATTCTTTGTGTTCCTTCAAGACTAGCTAGTGCAATGAAGATGGAAGCTTCATACACCAAGCAAAACACTTAATCAAACACAACTTGAATTATCCCCGTTCTCAGACCCAAGACCTCACACACCTTCGAAGATGGTGAGAGCTAGCAGGGTATGAGAGTAGATTGAGAGGAAAAAGAAGTATCTTACGAGAAAGAAGTACATCTCCTCACATAATCACTCATATTAGCATAGCTTAGCTTAGTAATTAGCTTGGTAGAGAAGATGAGCATGCATTGAAGCTTGGCTCTTGGTTGGATTTGCATCCACATGCCAAGAGAGTGTTGATGTAGGCTTCTATCTCACAAGCTTGGAGTAGGTGATGAGCTCTCCATTAAAGCTTGGGAGGAGATAGAGTATTTTTCCTTCACACATGGTCAAGTCTGAGAATGTGAGAGTGAATGCCCAGCAAAAATCAGCCCCCCCTCTCTCTTGGGCGAGCCCTAGCTGCTAAATTAGGCTGGCTTTTGCCTCATTGGACCTCCCCAGGTCAAGCCAATAGGGATTAAGCAGCATAAATGATAGCCTTCTGACATGTGTCCCCCTTTCCCCTTTTGTGAGAGCTTTAGATAATTAAATAATTAAACTAAACTCTCATTGGACCCCTTTGCCTCCTGGCCAATAGGAATCAGGCTAGCCATGGGGCTCCTGAATGCTCATTGGACCCCTTGGGAGACTGCCCAATAGTCTTCTAGGACACTTAATTCTTATTGGTTTCTTTTATTAAATGTTTTTAAATTAATTAAACTAGGTTTACTCTAGCTTAATTCTCATTGGTCCACTTCAAGGGTCTTCCAATAGTAATTGGGCACACCTTGTGGGCATCTGGCCTAGGGAGCTGACATGTGTCCCTCATTCCCTTTGTGTAAAGGGAGCCTGTGTGTGTGTGTGTGGTTTTCTCTCTCATCCCCTAGCTTTGGGGCTCGCCCCCTCCCATGTAGGGATGCAGAAAGACTTTTTGGGTACACACTTAAGCATCCAATTTTCCCTAAGGTTGACCTTTGGACACAACCTTTGAATTTTGGAACCTTAGCATTTTGGAAGTCTTAATGGGCTGAACCTTAGGGTCTTTTTAGCCCGTTATTTCACATGGCTCTTTTGCAGATGGCCCCCCCTTTGGATCCCTATTTTCCCTCCTTTGGATCCCTACTGTGGCCGGTCTGCTAACTTAACCAATATTCTAGCTTTTTCTCCCTTGGCACTTCCCCACATTAAATGATCAGTTTAATATGAGAAAATCATTTAGGAGAATTAGATATTGATTATTATGACATTACCTCTCTCTTGAAATCATAGTCGTCCTCGACTATGGTGTAGAGAAGATAAAGCATATGTATGAGTCCTTTTCTTAGCGGGTAGAGGATCCCTATGTTACCCTACGACATCATTCCATAATGGATGACTAGTCCATTTGGCGCTTGAGAGCCTGAGGCTGCTGCAAGCATGTCTGCACATTAGTCCTATCAGTCTTCCATAGTAGAGTGACAAGCTCTACTTGGTGTTTGGGAGACGTCGTCTCCACAAACTTGATCTAAGCATGCATACTACTTTATTTTTGTGCACAAATAAAGAAAAAGAGAGTCTTATAAGACAAAAAATTTTTGTTCATTTTTTTTAAAAACATTTTGTACATTTGCTTACTCTTGGGAAGCATTGTAAGCATTGACAAGGTTTAGGTTATCCTTTAATTGTATGCCTTGCATCCATCTAGCATCTTCAAAAGGATAATTCTTAAACTTAATAAGATATCGTCGGATAGTCTTACCGCCTCTTAATACCTTGTCTTCATGTCGGAGAATGGACTCGGGCTGCAGCACCTCCTCGTGGTCCTCGATCTCCGGTGGGTCTTCAATAGTTGGTTCTTGAGGTGGCTCTCCTTTGTAAGGCTTTAAGAGGCTCACATGAAAAGCATTGTGTATGAGCCAATGATTGGGCAACTTAAGTTGATAGGCCATTTCATTAATTGGCCTAAGAATCTGGAAGGGACCATAGTACCTTTTTGCTAGTTTAGCATAGTACTTTTGGTGGCCCGTAGGATTCTTGCCCGTCGTGTGCCTTAATCGAGCCTTGGGAAACTTTAACAAGACCCAATCGTTTTCTTTAAAGGCTTGGGCTCTTCTGTGCTTGTCAGCAGCAGCCTTTTGCCTTTGCTGTGAGATAGAGATAGCATCCTTAATCTTTTGGAAAGATTCTTGTAGGTCTCGGCTATACTCATCTGCAGCGAAGATCTTCCCATGTACCTTAAGTAGCAAGGGACTTTTTGATCTTCCCTCAATTACCTCGAAAGGTGCTTTTCCTGTAGAAGTATGTACAGTGTTATTGTAAGCATACTCTACTAAGGGTAAGTACTTCTCCCATTGGGATCTTTGATCTACTTCCGTTACATAGGCTTTTAGTAGATCGAGAATAGTTAGGTTAGCTATTTCACTTTGGCCATCAGTTTGTGGATGATAGGCCGAAGAGAAGTTTAGCCTTGTTCCTAAATTCTCAAAGAGACCCTTCCAGAAATTACTGGTCATTCTAGGATCTCTATCCGACACTATGGACATTGGCAAGCCATGGTACTTGAAAATTTGTGAAATGAAGAGGGTTGCCATTTGATGGGCTTTGATAGTCTTTTTGACAGGTATAAAATGAGCTTGTTTACTGAACCTGTCTACTATCGTCCATATTCCCGTATTCCCATGGATAGACTTAGGCAATCCAAAGATAAAATCCATGGATATGCTCTCCCACGGTGAATTAGGGATTGGCAAGGGTTGAAGCAATCCAAGTTGCTTCCCTCTATCAAATTTTGTCTTTTGACATACCACACATTTGGAAACATACTCATGTATGTTCACTTTCATGGTAGGCCAATAGAAATATGTTTCAATTCCCTTTAGGGTAGACTGAATCCCTCTATGCCCCGCATATGGGGGAGCATGAGATTCATACATTACTTTCTCACGTAGTGAGTTAGTAACGCATAGTCTATTGCCATAGAGAAGATAACCATCTTGTAAAGTAAATGGTTCTTCTTTCTTCCCTAATGCAAGGGCTGAAATCACATCTCTAAAATCGGGATCAATAGCATACTCATCTATCATTGAAGATAGATCATTGTGAGTTGCTATGGAAACCGCATTCACTCTCGGTCGTCTTGAGAGTGCATCGGCTACTTGATTATGCTTGCCAGCAATGTGAGCAATATGAAAATGAAATTGCGAAAGGAAATTTGCCCACCTCATTTGTTTGTCGGAGAGCTTGGTCTGCGTCATGAAGTACTTAAGACTTTGGTGATCCGTTCGCAGAATGAAAGGAGTCCCCAATAAATAGTGCTTCCATGAGTCTAAGGCATGTAGAACTGCAAGGAGTTCTTTTTCGTATATGCCTAAAGCTTGCTCAACAGGGTCGAGCCTTCGACTCTCATAGCCTATGGCGTGCCCTTCTTGGAGCAAAACAGCCCCAAGGCAATCACCACAAGCATCACATTGGACCTCAAATGGTTTTGAGAGATCCGGTAGTGTAAGCACAGGTTGAGTGATAAGCTTTTCTTTAAGCTTTTCGAAAGCATTGTTCTCCTTAGCAGACCACGTATACCTAACATTTTTCTTTGTTAGGTCATGTAATGGTCCCGCAATTTGTGAGAACTTTTCTATGAAGCGTCTATAGTATGCACACATACCTATAAAGCTTCTTAGTTCATGAAGATTCCTTGGTTTAGGCCATCCTTTTATTACCTCTAACTTGGATGGATCCATTTGGATTCCATCTTGAGAGATAATGTGACCTAAATATTGAATCTCTTGCAAGAAAAATTCACTTTTCTTTCGATTAACATAAAGTTTACTCTCTCTTAAAACTTGAAATATTACCTGGAGGTGTTGCTTGTGTTCCTCTAGTGAATTAGAGTAGATGATAATATCATCAAAGAACACTCCAGTGAAGGTTCGATGAGGTCTGAACAGCTTCTCCATCAAGCGGTTAAATGTGGCTGGTGCATTAGTCAAGCCAAAAGGCATGACAATGTATTCGTAAAGACCAAATGTAGTACGAAATGTGGTCTTTACAATGTCTTGATCAACTATCCTTATTTGATGATAGCCACTTTTTAGGTCAATCCTACTGAAGTAGGTCGATCCTTGTAGCTTATCAAATAGGTCTTCTACCCGTGGAACGGGAAACCTATTCTTGATAGTGATCCTATTTAGTGCTCTATAGTCGACACACATACGATATGTGCCGTCTTTCTTTTGCACTAATAGCACAGGTGAGCAAAATGGAGATGAGCTAGGCCTAACCATGCCCTTCTCAATTAACTCATGCACTTGCCGCATAATCTCCTCTTGTTGAGCTTGAGAAACTCTATAAGGAGGTTTATTAGGCGGTGAACTTCCTGGAAGAAGTTCAATTGCATGGTCGTCATTACCTCGTTTAGGAGGTAGCTCACAAGGGATGTCGTCAATAAAGACATCTTGAAACCCCTTGAGAAAATTGGATAACTCTAATTCCTTTTGGTTGCTTTTATTTTCTTTTGCTAAAGCATTAGGTTCATTTTGAGAATCTTTAACAAAAATCATGTACACGGAAATAGAGCTCTTTATTGACTTGTTGAAAGCTGGTGTATGTACAATGGGGATGGTGTTACCCATCTCCCTAGCATCTATATACATGTCCTTTTCCCTGAACTTAAAGGAGATTCTCCTTTCAGGAAATTTAACATGGGCAGCCAGACGGTCAAACCATGGTGCCCCTAGGATTACATCCTCATGCTTGAGAGGAGAGATAAAGAAATCCTCTTTGTCCACATAGCCTTGGACATGAAGCCTCAATTTCCCGATTAAGGGAGTGACTGAAGCTTCTTGCCCCTTGAAGGCACTGTCTGCGGGTAGGATATCTCCCATCTCGTAGGATTGTATGCCTAGCTTGGTGGCTAACTCCATAGATATGAAATTGTGAGTAGAACCAGGGTCAAAGAGAATAAAAGCATCATGTTCTCTTACCTTTCCCCAAGCATGGCATAGAGGAGATCCTTTGTGGTGAGTTTGGTGAATCTCCTCCTCTTGGATTTCAACCAAAGAAGCTCTAGGAGGATCTTGGCGGTTGTTCTTTTGGGGACAAGCGCGGTACGCATGCCCTTGTTCGCCGCACTTGAAACACCGGTTATCTTTACGATAACGCTCAAGCTCTTCAGGAGAGAGTTTATTCTTTCCTTTGTAAACTCCCTTCTCTTTAGCTTTGTTGGAATTGCCCTTAGGAGACTTTTGGACATTGTCCTTCCCCTTAGGCTCATTGGGACCTTTGTTTTCCGGGGGCTTATTATTTCTTTTACCCCCCGTTTGGAAATTGATTCGCGAGGCCACCATAGTATGGTGTATTACCGCCGATATGGTACGTGGCCTTTGGGAGTTGACATACTCCGCCATTTCTTCGGTTAAGCCCGCACAAAATTGTTGCTTTTGCTCTCCAAAATCCAACTTTTTGAAGACAGTGGCTTTGAGTTGTAGGTCCCAAAACTTGTCTACATATTTGTGGATGGATTCATTGGGAGAGAGCTTTAAGCTTCGCCATTCGGTGAGTACTTTGTCTTTGGCATCGGTGGCCAAAAACTGCTTCATAATGGAAGCTCTTAAAGCCTTCCATGTTCGTGGAGCTTCACCGTTGGCTCGTAGGCTAGACCACCATTGTCTGGCGGACTTTTGAAAGTGCATAGCTACATGACGTAGCTTAGAGGACTCCGTGAAGCCCTCATCTCCAAACGCCGCATCGAATTGCTGGATAAAGGCCAAAACTTTGTCTGTAGCACCGAAGGTGCCATCATAGGTAAGGAAAGAGATGCTCTTCCCTCCCTCTTTGAATTTCTTCAGCTTGGACGACCTCTTACATGCGGCATAGGATTTCCTATGGCCTCTTCTTTTTGATGGTTCAAAAGTTGCACCATCACTTTCTTCAGAAGATGAAGAATTTGAAGAAAGTGGAGAAGAGGGTGACCTCTTTCTCGCCTTTTTCTTGTCTTGATCTTTGTCGTCTTCACCATAGCTTTCATAAGAGGAAGAGGATGAAGAAGATGGAGAAGAGGGTGTCCTCTTTCTCGCCTTTTTCTTCTCTTGCTTTTTATCATCCCTCCTTGAATTATGACGTGGAGAAGAGTGTGATGGTCTTCTCCGCTTTGGTGGTGATGGAGAGCGTTTAGCCCGCCGTCTTCGTGGAGCCATCTCCGCCGAGGTGGCGGGAGACTCGCTTCTTTCTCGTTCCTTCGGTGGAGGCTCTTGAGTTCTCCTTTGGGAAGGAGATGCATCATCAAGAAGTAAGTTCTTGAGCCCTTCATATGGATTCTCTTCTTCTTCCCGAATCGGAGAGAGACCTCTTTTGGTAGTCTCACAAGGAGGCTTCCTAGGTGTTCTCTCGTCATGGTGATGAGCTTGGAGAATCCCGTGAGCACGGAGCTGCCGTTGCACTTCACTTTGGAGAGATGGATTGCCCATGGATTGTTGAAGCCTAGAAACAAGATAATTAACAAGCATTGAAGCATCATTAGTAGCTTGCTCATGAGCAAAATCAAAGTTATCAACATTAATTTCACTCTCTTTAATATTGTCAGCCATTCTAACAACTTTTAGGTGTAAACTTTTTAGGTGTACTTTGGCACTTCAAGCCCTAGTTGCTACTCCTCTTTACCCCTTTAGAAAAAGCACTCAAGCTACTGTACCCGCGGCTCGAATACCATTAATTGCAAGGAATAGAAGAGAGGGTCTTTCGACACCAAAACAGCACCGGCTCCTGTCAAGCTTCTAATAGCTCAATAGTGGTTAAGCCGTAGGCAAGCCCCGTAGGACTCCACTATTAAGACCATAGCTCTCGACGGTGATGCCCCGTTAACTGCACAAAGGCAGGCGCACTGAAAGGCTGAAAAATCCCTATTCTACTTACTCACAGGCAATTAATAATACCAACCATTTGTAGCTAGCTTGAGGACCTCCCTTCTTGAGCAAGAAAAGAGAAACCTTGAGCTCTGATACCAATGTAACATTTAATGGCCTAAAATCTTATTTGTAGCGGAAATTAGCATGAACATAGTGGGCATTTCATTAGAATAGATTCCTAATGAGAATTACAAGAGTGCTTGGGTGGAGAGAGCAACAAAAAGCATAACACCTAGTTAGATAGCATCGACAATACTTTCAAAAGAGAGAGCAATTAAGCTATTGACAACAGTTGAGGACCGGATTTACATGGAGCCGGTCCCCCCTCCAAAAGGCTTTGTATTATGGTTTCTCCCATCAAGAGAGACATTGTACAATACAATTCTTTGTGTTCCTTCAAGACTAGCTAGTGCAATGAAGATGGAAGCTTCATACACCAAGCAAAACACTTAATCAAACACAACTTGAATTATCCCCGTTCTCAGACCCAAGACCTCACACACCTTCGAAGATGGTGAGAGCTAGCAGGGTATGAGAGTAGATTGAGAGGAAAAAGAAGTATCTTACGAGAAAGAAGTACATCTCCTCACATAATCACTCATATTAGCATAGCTTAGCTTAGTAATTAGCTTGGTAGAGAAGATGAGCATGCATTGAAGCTTGGCTCTTGGTTGGATTTGCATCCACATGCCAAGAGAGTGTTGATGTAGGCTTCTATCTCACAAGCTTGGAGTAGGTGATGAGCTCTCCATTAAAGCTTGGGAGGAGATAGAGTATTTTTCCTTCACACATGGTCAAGTCTGAGAATGTGAGAGTGAATGCCCAGCAAAAATCAGCCCCCCCTCTCTCTTGGGCGAGCCCTAGCTGCTAAATTAGGCTGGCTTTTGCCTCATTGGACCTCCCCAGGTCAAGCCAATAGGGATTAAGCAGCATAAATGATAGCCTTCTGACATGTGTCCCCCTTTCCCCTTTTGTGAGAGCTTTAGATAATTAAATAATTAAACTAAACTCTCATTGGACCCCTTTGCCTCCTGGCCAATAGGAATCAGGCTAGCCATGGGGCTCCTGAATGCTCATTGGACCCCTTGGGAGACTGCCCAATAGTCTTCTAGGACACTTAATTCTTATTGGTTTCTTTTATTAAATGTTTTTAAATTAATTAAACTAGGTTTACTCTAGCTTAATTCTCATTGGTCCACTTCAAGGGTCTTCCAATAGGAATTGGGCACACCTTGTGGGCATCTGGCCTAGGGAGCTGACATGTGTCCCTCATTCCCTTTGTGTAAAGGGAGCCTGTGTGTGTGTGTGTGGTTTTCTCTCTCATCCCCTAGCTTTGGGGCTCGCCCCCTCCCATGTAGGGATGCAGAAAGACTTTTTGGGTACACACTTAAGCATCCAATTTTCCCTAAGGTTGACCTTTGGACACAACCTTTGAATTTTGGAACCTTAGCATTTTGGAAGTCTTAATGGGCTGAACCTTAGGGTCTTTTTAGCCCGTTATTTCACATGGCTCTTTTGCAGATGGCCCCCCCTTTGGATCCCTATTTTCCCTCCTTTGGATCCCTACTGTGGCCGGTCTGCTAACTTAACCAATATTCTAGCTTTTTCTCCCTTGGCACTTCCCCACATTAAATGATCAGTTTAATATGAGAAAATCATTTAGGAGAATTAGATATTGATTATTATGACACGTTTTGTCTCATCCAAGCTCATCCACTCTCTTGTCTTCTTGCTGGAGTACTTTGTTGACTTTACAAGTTAGCACTTTAGTCACTAGGAATGGTTCCCATGGCCTAGGACCTGTAGACTAAAAAGTTGGACTTTACCCTATAGAAGTCTTAATGGAGTTGAACCCAAAGGTCTTTTTAAACTCCATTGATGCACTTTGATCTTTAGCAAACCATTCCCATCTGGATCCCTATTTTCCTTCCTTTGGATCCCTTGTTGAGACCGGTCTGACAGCCTCTCCAATATCTATCCTTTGCTCCCCTTGGTATCTCCCCATATTAAATGATCAGTTTAACATAAGAAAATCCTTTAGGAGAATTAGATATTGATTATTATGACATACTACAAGTGTTCACATTTTGAATAAGACCCCTACTAATGCATGCATGATATGATGCTTGAACATGACACATTGTTATTCGGTTGATGCTATTACTACAAGTGTTTACATTATGAACATAACTCGTACTACTATAGTCTGGGCACCCTCCTGTAACTGGACAAGATTTCAACACCACCTTTTTATTTTTTTGATACATTGTATCTAATTTTTTTAAGAGTCGTGAGACATGAGCTGGTGTAATTTTAATCTTAGAGCTACACATTTCTAAGTTGTAAATGTCTCATTATGTATGTAAGGCCCAAAGTAGCCAACCAATTAAACATTAGGTATATAAGACAATAGCTCTAGTTTGAAAGAATAGTTTTTTTGGTAAAGAAAGAGCTGTTAACCCTCACGGCTCACGGACACCCTATCACCTACGAAGGACGTTGTAACCTACGGTGGACATTGTATTATTTATTTGGTAGAGTCGTGTACCGGGCTTGTCGGTCCAATAGGAAAAGGGTAAGAGTGATCGCCGATGAGAGGCGCACTCTAACTGGAACATTCAAGGGATTAGTTGGCTAAGCATGGGTGCCCAAGTGTGAATGGGGTGAGCTCATATAAAAGTCAACTAAACCTAAAATTCACTCATTCTCTCATTTGTGCAATAGAAGAGTTCTCTTGCTCCATCTCCATCTCCATCTTCTTCTTCTTCACCTCCTTGTGTGTGTGTGTGTGTGTGTGTGTGTGTGTGTGTGTGTGTGTGTGTGTGTGTGAGAGAGAGAGAGAGAGAGAGAGAGAGAGAGAGAGAGAGAGCGATTGAGCATTGCGGTGGCACGGCGGCGGTGAGGCGGTTGAGCGCGGCGTAGTAGCGTCTCCTTCTTCTTCGCGGCGAGGAATCCTCCACGAAGCAAGCGTAGAGCGGTGAGTGACACACCATCGCCTTCTTTGAGCTTACTAGTTTAGGCTTGTTGTGTGCTTGGAGCCATTTGTGGCTCGCACACGGTGTATCGGCAAGTTCCTTGCATTGACACGTGCGACATACGCGCACATTTTTGGCGCCGTTGCCGGGGAATGCCATACATGAAGCTCGAGTAGCACTTTGTGCTTCTCCGTGGTGCAATTTCTATTGTAGGAAAGGTAAGGAAGGAGTGTGTGTGTGTGTTGAGAAGAGGGATTTGGTGTTATACTGTGCGTTTTTTTATTAATGGAGTTTTCAAAGGTTCTGTGTTTATTCTTTGTGTATTAAGGTAGTTAGTTTTCTGTGTACAGTAAGTAGGAAGTAGATTAGTGAGAGTTAATAGAGTGTGTTAGTGTGTAAGAGTAGGTGTATTAGTTAGAAGTAGGTAGAGAGTGTGTGTGTGTGCTCTCGCGCAGGCAGCGGCGGCCTTATCCTTTAATTTTTTTTTAAATAAATCTTTTTTTTTTAAAGGTAGGACCGGGATCGAGAATATCTCCCAGACCCAAGCCCAAGCTCACGCTCAGGCCTAGGCCTCAGTCGCCTTTTAAAAAAATGAATTTTAGCTTCACACGTAGCTAAAAATTGATTTTTGAGGACCAACGAAACGTTAGATGCCCGAAAATTGTCCTATAAAGCACACAGTGACCCTTTAAGTGATACACTTGTTTTGAGCTATCACACACTTCAATAAAAAAAATCAAACATCAAAAACAAGAAAAAATCAAGTAAAAAACGGGGTGCAAAACACCCACAAAACAAAGCAAGTAACCTTTGAGGGTACTTACCGACACTTGTAGGGCACCCAAAGCACATGTATCTACACTCTGGTCGTGTGCCAGAGTCCGAACAACTAGCTAGTGCTTCGATTTACAGGGGTACTCACTATCCTTCCACGCTAGGGTCTACGCCCTCGGCGGGGACCCAAGGTAGTGCAACCCAAGACCCAAATATAGCGGCTAGCGACTCTTCCTCTGACTACGATATTATGGAAGAGCATCTTACACAAAGCCCCGGGGGAACAAATGAAACCGTGCCTAGCTGGGCCCAACAACCTGGAACTAGTGTTTTTAGCCGTTTGATGGAAACTTTTATTAGAGCTACGCGCTCTGAACATACGGCTAGTGAAGTAATCGAAGGGGGTGGGGAAGTAGAATCACCATTCACATCTCCTATAGACCCCACACTCCCTAAGAGTGTTCACATGGACATTCTACCTACCTCATTTAATGAGGGCCCTACCGAGCTACCACCTTCCAAAGTCGCCTCTAAGGTAGCGGTGACTAAAAGTCAAAACACGGGAAGCAACAGTGCATCCACCTCACGGCAACCCTCTAGTACACCAAGTTTGGACGGGGTATTTGTGAATGAAAATTGGGAATATGACCTACACACGGAGACTTTGACCGACCTATACATGGGCTACACATACCATGTGGGTTGGTTAGAAGTTGTACAATCTACATCTAGTGCCACTAGTCTAGAGGAACAACAACACATGATCTGCAATGTCATCCATAGGATTATCCAGTCCGAGAGACAAAATCGAGGAATAAACATACCTTCGACGTGTCCTATGTGATTTTTAGACACGGGCAAAGGGAAACAACCCACTCTATTACAAATGGAGACTCCCCCAGTGAGTCCCATCGATCCCCCATATGTTGTTTCTCCAGGGGTCTCAATGCAATCTGAGCCCACAAGTGATAGCTTTACTTTTCCAAGTCTAGCTCATCTTTCCGTTGATGACACCACGGCTACCATGCCTACCCCAATGATGGGCATGCCAAGAAACACGCCATGGACCTCGTTTGTTAGTAAAGCACCACTACATGGTAGCTCAATGCCTGCAATAGTACCTACAAGTACGAACCAATCGTATGCACCTATGGGTCCACGTACTCATGTAGTCCCTACCCCTCCCATTGTTTCAACTACCTATGCTCCACAACTACAACACCCAAGTTCTTATTTCCATGGGACTATACCGGCTAGCATTAGCATGTCACATCCGACGTCTGCTATGCCTAGGGTCACTCATATGAACTATGGACCACCACATGGCACAACATCGTACCCAACGTGGAACCCAAGGGCTTCCTATGCGCCAAGCCCAATGCCAATACCTACTCCACATGTAGTCTCTGGAGCACCTTCACCCACGATGCCTGCTCACTTAGGTGACTTGGAAACATTTGCTCAAGCTATTGGTCAATCTATTGCTGAGAATATGCGTAACACGCCTGATAGAGAGCCTAGAAGTAAGGCAGTACAAATAGCCAAGCTCACACAAAAATTTAGTGGAGACGGGGATGTGAGAAAGCATATCAAAGTGTTTGAACAAATATGCGATTCTCTAGGAGAACACAATGAGCTACATAAGAGCAATGCTTTAAGCCTAACCTTAAGTGGAAAGGCTGGGGATTGGTATAGAACCCTAGGGGTGGAAGAAAAAACGATTTACCCTACTCTTAGGAGACTGTTCTTAAAGGAATACATACGAGAGGGAGTGATTTGGGGTGTAGCCTCTTAGCTCCAGAAAGCCCAACGAGAGGAAGGAGAGTCAGTGAGAGACTTTATAAGTTACCTGAAGCATTTGAATTCTCATTGTAATCCAAATGAGCGCTTCAACAATAACCAATTGCTTGATAGATTCATTAGGGGGTTACGACATGAGGATATCTACAATGGCCTAGTCCTTAGAGGTATCACCACTTGGGAATCAGTCACCACCAATGCGATCCAATTGGAGGATAATTTAATGATTCAAGGAGAAAGAGTGTCTGCTGAGCCTAAATGTATTAGCTCGCAAGCATCAGGGCATCAGCCAATGACCCTAAAGCCTATTGCTAAGGAGCCAAAGACATCTGAGATGACTTTAGCAGATCTCACCAAGGCTATTCAAGAGAGTCTTAGAGACAATTGTGCTCCGCAAAACAATCATATGTATCCAAGAAGGGAGCAACAATGGTGCTCAGTATGCTATGGACCGCATAGTACCATTGAATGCCCTACTTTTAGAGTAAAATTCAATGGGAACTGCAATGCATGTGGGAGGTATGGTCATCAAGATAAGGATTGCATAGTATTTAAGCGTGCGATGGCCAATAGACCAACCTTAGCATGGACAGACACACCTCGAGTGCCTGCCTTGATGCCGGCCCCACCTCTTGAACAAACAGCACAACACATGGTCCCTAGTGGGCGTACTCACTTCTTCAAGCATGTTTAGAGAGGGACTACCTGATCCTATCGAAGAAATGGAGATCCCATCTTCCCCACGTCAAGGGACTCAAGGCCAAAAGGTGTCGTTAAACATTGCGAGATTGATGGATTTCATGTCTTCAGAAGTTAGAACCACCATCATGTACAAACTATATAAAGACCCCGAGCTAGTCTCAGCTCTTCGAGCCTTCCTCAATGGAGAACTGAAGTTTGGGCTACCACAATTTGCACAGATGGAAGGAGTTGGGGAGATGCCAATAGAGGAGGAATACATAGATCCACAACCCAACCTAGATGAGAACCTTGTTATAGAAATACCTGTTAGCAAGTTGGGACAATACTTTGAGGGTGATGAATCCAATGCGACTATACCAATCACTACTAAGGGATTAACTGTGAAGGGAATCCTTGATGGTGGCGTTGGGGTTAGCATTGTGACTAAAAATTGCTGGGAAACTATGGAAGACCTCACCTTGCGACCACAACCATAGTAGTGAAGATAGCCAATGGGTTTATTGTTAAACCTATTGGGATGCTAGAAGACCTCAAGATCAAGGTCTTTGGACATAAAATAAGGATTACCTTTATTGTTATGGATTTCTCCAAACACACTATGGCATCGGAGATGATCTTAGGACGTCCTTTCATGAGGGAAGCAAAAATGGTGCATGACTGGTCTAAAAACCATGTTTACTTGCAGTTCCAAGATTCTGTCATTCGAGTGGATCTTGTGACGGGTCCAGCACATCCTCTAGGAAACATGTTTATAATTGATCATAGATTTGACACCACAGTTCACTCAGCCCCATTGCAGTATTGTTACACGTGTAAAGCGGACACTGATGTTGGGGAAGATTCTCCTTATATGGATGTACTACCTGGGATGACTGAGTCGAACAATGTGGATTGGGTTCACCTAGCAGCAACCATAGACACTTGGGGAAATAGGGGGACGACCTGGGTAACACCTGAGGGGGATGAAATTCCACCACTCGTACCCTTAAATATGCTAGAAGCAATGCATGTAGCTTTTGACAAGACTCATCCTAATATAACGAAGAAAACTTACAAGTGGGTCCCTAAAGCTTCTTTAGCGACCATGGCTAGTGCTAAAAAACAAAAGCCTGGTAAGAAACGTCCCACTCGCTCCAAGAAAAGTAAGAAAACGTGGCGTTGGATTCCTAAACGACTATTGGAAGCCCAAGGCTACTATCAAGGAAATGATCAAATTTGGGTGCCAAAACGTAGATTGTGTTCTTACTTGTCACCTGACCCATGCGAGCCCAATCCCGTAGCTCCAAAACAAATTGACAATCACGGAAAGAAAAAAGTCACAGAATGCTACACACCCGCTCCAGAGCTAGTTTGGGTACCAAAGAAGGAACGATTTGTTCCACCTAGCTCAGGAAGGGGGGAGTCCCATGAAGCTTCTAGCTCCTCATATAATGCATCCATAGAGGTAAAAGCTTTTCCAAAGCCTCCACCTACAATAGTGGACCTCCATGAAGCTACAAAGCAATCCACACCTCCTAGTGTTCAAGAATCACGAGATGAACCACTTCAAGTTCGATCTTGGGAGAGTACCTTACCACCCTTGCAACTCGACGAGGCACCTAGGGTAATAGAAAACTACTGGCAAAAATCCTCACCTATTACCAACTGGAACGATTGGTTTCAAAGGGTGACGAGCTCATTTCAAACGATATGATCTACCCAAGGAAGGGGGGAGTATTTGCTGACAATCATCATTCACTTGCTTCCCTCTCAACCTTCTTTCCTTGACCTCTCAATCACCAATCTTAGGGAGTGTACATATAAAGCCTTATACTCACAAAAAACAAAAATAATAAAGAGCAAGAGCAATTAGCAAACGAGTATGCACAACAAAAGTCAAAACATTGACCCAGACCTACACATTCACATCCGGTACACTGAAACAGAAACCTATGTCATAAAACACCTTTGATCCTCATCACTCGAGTGATGGAGGGTAGGTAGGATTAATACAATAGGAGTGTTTCTGTTTTAGAGTTGAGTGATTAGCAAAGTTCCTTTTTCCCACTGATGTGCCTCCTAGAGGTATTCCTTGTGTTTCCTAGTGTGTACAGGAGCGTGTTGCTGTTGTTAGGATTTGGACCTTTATGGAATCTTTATCTCGACTCACTCTTCAAATCAAGCACGACCATCGACACAAACAGGTGTTTCTTGTCCATTAGCATTGCCCCTTATCTTTTTTGCATCTATGATTGTCTGCTTTGATTGTGATTGGTAGCATAATATCCAGCGCATTTGCTTAGTATCAAACATTAAATTCAATGTAATTTTTTGTCATAATCACTTGTCTAGGTTTAAAAATCAAGCAAGTTCGACTAAGCTAGTTTGACCAAGTTAGGTGTTAGAGATCTTCTCTTAATACCATGGGGAATGCCTTCCTAATAATCAATGGTTACTTAGGTTCTTAATCCGATTTAGGCAGCATTGTGTGAAATGTACTAGGGCTTTCTAGTGGGCTTGACCCTATTGACCTTTAGCTTTAGTATTATAAAGAGAGTTCACTTGTGTGATGAGCCTGGGTAGGTGTATCAGTGTTATATGACCCTATTGACCTTTAGCTTAAGTATTATAAAGAGAGTTTACTTGTGTGATGAGCCTGGGGAGGTGTATCAATGTTATATGACCCCCAAAGTTACAAAATTAAAATGCTGAAAATGAACAAACAAAAAATCAAAGTGCCACAATGTAAAATCTTAAGCTGGAAGAGAAATCTCAGCTTGATTGGGTACTTCACTCACATGTATCGCCTATGGTACTAGAGCCCTAGAGGTTCCCAGTGTGGGCACTTTTCCTTGAAAAGCAAAAAACCCAAGGCATACAAAATAAGCACACACATCAAAATTGAATCACTGTGAAAAGACTTTGGGGGGTCAATCAAAAAGTAATTAGTCAGGTGATGATTTCATGAGAAATTCCTTTTATCGTAGCTTAACTACAAGGTCTTCTAGGTATAGCCTCTAGTCAGCCCTTGAACATGAAATACTTGGCTCTCGCGATTAAACAACTTAATTGACCAGAGAAAATTAAGAAGCTTACCCATGGTATTAATAGTCGATCTCTAGTGCCTTTCGACCGTTAAATTATCAACCCCAGACTTGTTTAATTTTTTACCTTTACATCTGTTTATGCATTTGATTATATTGCAATTTAATGTTTATTGCTTACAAATTGTTTAAAATTCTGTTACCAATCAATTTGTCTGCCTAAAACTGCATATGCTTTTTAATCGCTTATGAGAATGCAATTACTGTGTCAATGTTGTTTGATTTTGCAGTGACTGAACAAGGCTAAGGACATTCATCTCAAATGCTCTTCCACCTCGACGAACGAGCTTCAACTCAATAGCTTCTGAGGACGGAATCTACATCAGGAAGGGGGGCATGTTAACCCTCACGGCTCACGAACACCCTATCACCTACAACGGACGTTGTAACCTACGGCGGACATTGTATTATTTATTTGGTAGAGTCAGGTACTGGGCTTGTCGGTCCAATAGGAAAAGGGTAAGAGTGATCGCCGATGAGAGGCGCACTCTAACTGGAACATTCAAGGGATTAGTTGGCTAAGCATGAGCGCCCAAGTGTGAATGGGGTGAGCTCATATAAAAGTCAACTAAACCTAAAATTCACTCATTCTCTCATTTGTGCAATAGAAGAGTGCTCTTTCTCCATCTCCATCTCCATCTCCATCTCCATCTTCTTCTTCTTCACCTCCTTGTGTGTGTGTGTGTGTGTATGTGTGTGTGAGAGAGAGAGAGAGAGTGTGCAATCGAGCATTGCGGTGGCACGGCGGTTGAGCACGGCGTAGCGGCGTCTCCTTATTCTTCGCGGCTAGGAATCCTCCACGAAGCAAGCATAGAGTGGTGAGTGACACACCATCGCCTTCTTTGAGCTTACTAGTTTAGGCTTGTTGTGTGCTTGGAGCCATTTGTGGCTCGCACATAGTGTATCGGCAAGTTCCTTGCATTGACACGTGCGACATACGCGCACAAGAGCTCTCATTGTACGTGCTGCCAACCTGCTTCACAAATCTACTTTATAATCAACATAACTCTTAGTTGGGTAATCTATTTTAAATTATGAAACTTGCATTGTGTTCCTCTTCTCTTGCTCTTTCTTTCAAGTGTAAGTATTTCAAGTTCTGTGATGATTTGTGACTAAGTGTTTGCGAGCTATATCTTCAATTTTGAGTGCCTAAAACTTTGTTTTTTATCTAGGAGAGTGTTATCAGACCTTAAAGTGACCTATTTGGATAGTTATGTTGCAGTTTTGATAACTTGGTCAATAATGGATCGCGATTTTTGTACCTTGCCATAATGCTATGAAAGTTTGTAGACTTGTCTCCTTAGACCTATATAACTCCCCTTAAGATTTTGTGGCTATCCAAATTTGTTTAGTCATTGAAATAGCGTGATGACCAAGAGCGGTGAAATAGGACACAGACACATTTTCTAGTTTTAAGTTGTTGATTAGCTTACATAGATTGATATCTTTGTTTGTTAGGTTCACTTCTTTTGCTCTTTTTGCCCGGATTCTTTTAGCCCAATTTGATGGCGATCATTCCTACTTACTCTACTCCTATGTTTCTTGTTTAGAAGAAACAAGAAACATAATTGAATAAAATAATGCAAATAAAACTCATAATGGAAAATAAAATAGAACTCTCAAAGAAACGAGAAAATTTGGACTATAGACTCTATCAAGCACCAAAACCATGTCCAACTTCTTTGTTGTTAATCTATAATTCTCTAGATAAGAAAATCTCTAAATACGCACTAGGTCACTCACCACCTATGGATCATTCCCCGACAACAATGTTAGTAGGTTGCCACAACGGATGTCCATAGCATAGCCTTTTGGCACTAACATGCTCTTGTAAAGACTAAGGGAAGTGACTCGGATGGGGCACAGAGACTCTTTGAGGGTGTCCACCTCATATTTTAGGCAAGAGAATCATAACTATAAGATACTAAAAATTTGATGGTAGAGGCTTGAAATCTGATTCAAAACCAAAAAGAGGGTGCCAAAGAACTTCAAAAAACTTGTCAGAATCAAAACTAAAATTTTCAAAAGATTCTATGAAGGGACATGGATGGAGATCCATGTTCCTCAAAGGCTTTTTTTGCAGAAACTTGTCAGTTGCACTTTGAATCATTATTGTATTGTGTTGATAAAGTTTGTTTGCTTGAAGACTTCAAAAATCACTTCAAATTGTATGATTATACAAGAAACAAGGAAACAAGGAAACAAGGGGATCAAATACTAAACTAGGCATAAGTGAATTTTTTAAAAAACCAAATCAAAAAATATTTTTGGAATAGGAGCCAAATAGCATAGTCTACCAATTGGCTACACTTCATATCCAAAGGAGATGGAGCATGGATCACGATCCATGTTACCCATCAGAGATTTTTGAAAGAAACCTAAACAATCTATAGTAGAGATCTATAGAAACACACTTCCTAAAATAAATTTGTAGCAAGAATCCAAAACGCGGACCAAAAAAGCCAAAAATAGTTCATGGTGAAAAATCACAAAATCAGACCTAGGTTTTGATTTTTAGCTGACCTAAACCAGTCCAAATCACATAAAAGCATATATATGGTATCAGAGTAACATGGGCAAGCTTTTGACAAAATTTCATCATAGTTGGCCACAGAGATACATGGGTCACAATTCACATTTCCATGAAAATTTTAGAGGATTTTTTTTGCAGATTTTGATTGTTTTTGCTTGGTTGAATACATATATCATCCCAAAACCAAGAGATAGGCCAATTTCAATGAATCTCTCTTCCTCTTCACACTCACTTGAAGACACCAATTTCACTATTTGGAATGAGACAAGGGAGATTCAAGCTATGGAAAGCATGAGGGTTAGGAGAGACGATAGGGAGAGTGTAATGAGAAGAATAAGATCAATTCATGACAAAGTGATTCAAATTTTGGCCATGATTTCTCTTGGAGAGGGTGTGTCTGCAGGAGGTGTGTGTGAAAGTGGCTTAGCTATGGCTTTCCCAAGCTTACTCTGAAGTTTGCACCTTGAAAAATGAAGGAGAGAAGTGTAAAATGAGAAGAGAAGCCCTTTTTTAATGCACATTTTAGATAAGTGCCTTCACTTATCTTAATATCTTATCTTTCTTATCAATAAATTCTTTTTACTTATCTTGATAACTTATCTTGCTTTTCAAAACTTCTTCAACAGGTTACTTACTCACCTTATCCTTATCTTCTCTTTTACTTTTTCCTTATCTTTTCCTTTTCCTTTTTCCTTATCTTATCTTTTTCTTTTTTCTTATCTTATCTTTTTCTTTTTCTTTATCTTATCTTTACCTTTATGATATTTTTCTTAAGATGAAAAGTTAATTTTCCTGCATTGGTTATGCCCATGCTTCCATGGTGTAAACGTAAAGTGTCTCATGAGTAGACTTTGGTGCTTGGATTTTGCCCGAATTTTCCAAAACACTTTTTTTTTTTAGTCAATGGTTTAGATGCATTGGTTAAGAGTAAGAAGGGCTAGGAGGAGGCCCTTACAAGAATGAAACTCTCAAGAAGGATTTGCACTTAAAGGCATGCATTGAATCTTGTTGACAATTGTAAGTCATACGGAGAGATAACCAAAGATTTCGACACAACCACCAGCTGCACCTCTTCTACCATTAGTGAGTCATCTATGAAATGTAGTGCTCCTGCTTCAATCACACAAAATGTTGATCAAGTAGTTGAGGAAGTGATTCAAAGGATGAATGAAACTTACTAACAGAATCCCAATTTGCAACCACAGGCAGTAAATGCTCCAAGAGTATTGAAGTAGTGCACCATTAAGCAGAAATACACAAACCATGATACAAATGAGTGCTTTTACAACTAGAATTATATGAGGGAAAGACCGTATGGACCTCCTACGGTGCAACAATTGCCACCACCTCCGAGGTACCATATTGGACCAACCAATGTAGCAAAAGGAGGAGACAAACCACAACCTATGCTGGGTCAACTCCCATTATGGCCTCAAGACAATTGAGCCATTGTTTGGTACAGGTAACTGGTAGAACCACTCAGGAGTACACCAATGATGCCACCAATAGTTTATTACAAGGAGTGTGTAGAAACTCATGTGAAAGAGCCTGAGGGCACATCATTTGCCACTGAAGATAGTCCATTTTGAGCAAGCACAAATGAAGCTACAAAACCTTCATATGTGGCTCAAACAGTGAGGAGCCAATTCATGTTCATAGCAAATCAAAAAAATACACTCATGTTCATAGCAAATCAAAATTACAAGCTTAGAAGATATCCTCCTAGGATAGGATAGCAAATGGCAACACTACCAACTACCCATCCAAAATTTCCATGTCCTAACAAGGGCCAACGAATGAAAATATTTGGAGTTTGTGACAAACCTCATTCAACATTGTGCTAAGAACTAAGACAACAAGGAATAAGCGATAGTGAATGTCATTGGGGTTTTACCTTGTTTGAGTGGATCTGAGACAGAGCCGACAATTCATGTCAAAGTGGTGACCAGAGCTCAAGCTCAATAAGAACCCAAAATAAGCCAGTGGCGGACGAGCTAAAATTTCTAGAACAAACCGAGTTTGAAAGTGGGTCAGTGCGGACTCAATGAAAATCGTGGAAAGCAAAACAAGATAGAATGAAAGCAAAGAGACTGAGGTAAAAGACGATGTTAGAGAGTAAACTAAACCATACAAAAGAAAAACTCAAACGTGAACAAGAAAACAAGGAAAACATTAAGGGAGCAAAAATGACAAAAACAATAACAAGCAATTTAGTCTTGGTTGAGAAAGTGAACGAAAACTTAGATGCCATGCTGCAAGCCTATGAGGCAAGGCAAAAGAACAATTAAACATTGGAACAAAGATCGTTGACTTATCAGCATCTTGAAATTGAAACCAAACAAATGGAAATGTACAAAAGGCTCATAGAGACAACTCAAGCTCTAATGCAACAAGAAACTTTGAAAATTCCTAAGCAAGTAGTGCATGTGCCAGAAAGGAGAATGCAAACACACTGAAAAAAAGCAACATGGGTGAACAAAACCAATCAAAAAAGGAAGAGCCATTAGATACAAGGGAGGTTACAAACACGACGAACGAGACCAAATTTCACAAGATTTTGCCAATTCCTGAGGTGAACAAGTCATGGCCACAATCACTATGGAAGATAATCAGAAATAGAAAAAACCTAGCGCCACATTGCAATTAGCACCAATCTCGAAGATCAACATGGACCATGAGTGTGGGCTTCTGCCGCACGTATCAAAGCAAGGGACTTGCCTAACACTGTGTGCGAGCCACAGATGGCTCCAAGCATGCAACTAGCCTAAACTAGTAAGCTCAAAGATGACAATGGTGTGTCACTCACTTCTCTACGCTTGCTATCGTGGAGGATTCCTCGCCGCAAAGAAGAGGGAGCTGCCGCTATGTCGCGCTCAACCGCCTCACCGCCGTCGTGCTGCTGCAATGCTCTCTCTCTCTCTCTCTCTCTCTCTCTCTCTCTCTCTCTCTCTCTCTCTCTCTCTCTCTCTCTCTCTCTCTCTCTCTCTCAAGCACACACACACTAGTACACAAAGGAGACGGAGAAGGAGATGGAGCAAGAGCACTCTTCTTGCATTACACAAATGAGAGAATGAGATATTTTAGGTTTAGATTCACTTTTATATGGGCTTGCTGTTCACATTTGGATGCCCACACTTAGCCAATCTTACTCAAACATTATAGGTTCCAGTTTTAGAGCGCACCTCTCATCGGCGATCACTCTTAACCATTCCTACCTGACTGACAAGCCCGACCAATAACATAATACAGTACTAGCGGGTCCGACAAGCCCGACCCATGGCTACATAAAAGGTGGTTTCTTGGTGGTAACATGCCCCCCTTCCTGATGTAGATTCCGCCCTCGGAAGCTAGTGAGAGAAAACCCGTTTTTTCCATGTTGTAGAGCATCTGGATTTGAATCTGCAAGGCAAAGTCACTATTTTATGCAAGTGAAACTATATGGCAATAAATCATGAGAGGAATGTAAAGTACATGTGGAAATGAGTAAATGCAAGATTTATGAAATGCTAGACTGCCATTAAGGACAAATAAATTGCACTTTGATGAAATTAATTAATCAAGAGTTTTGGGATTATGGGTGAGTTTATGAATTAGTTAGCTATGACTAAGGTTAAAACAACTACTCTAGTACTAGATAAGCTAAGAAAATTATCTAATTGCAAGATTCCCTAATTTTGCTTTTCAGCTTTGATTAGCCAAATAGCTCTCACAACTCCAAACAAAAGCTTGAAATTTTAATCGTAAGCTCAATGGAAGTCTTTTAGATGTCATTTTTTTTCTTTTTTCTTTTACTTTGGTTCACAATCATTTGACGTGTGTGCTTATTTTGTATGTCTGGGACTTTTTGCTTCTCAAGGAAAAGCACCCACCTTGGGAACCTCTAGGGCTCTAGTACCATAGACAATACATGTGAGTGAAGTACCAAATCAAGCCAAGATTTCCCTTCCAGCGTAAGATTTTTCATTTGTGGCAGTTATCTTTTTTGCTTCCATTTCCTTGATATTCTCACTGGTGTCTTTTGTTGTTTAAGTGAGAAAGCTTCTCTATGCCTAAAACATTCCTAAGGTCTCAAACACTCAGATAATTTTATCAACTAGGACTAGTGGTCAAGTAAATGAGTTAACCTAAAGTCATGGTCTCCTAATCTCAAGGTCATCTATAAGATTAAACTCTAGTTCAATCAACTTAAGCAAAGACAAATTTATACATCCATAATGGCAGATAACAAACATAACTATTGCACTCAAACAAACCATGAAAAAACACAATTAAAAATTATACATATCCACCAGCATGAATCATGGAAAGTAGTACACCTGGAGGTATGGAGGTACTCATTTTGTCAAAGCAGATGTCCTCAGCCATGTGGATGGAAATGCATATAATTCCTACATAACAATATCAAACAATAAGGCGCTATACCTCTAGGAGGCATGTCAATGTGAAAAAATTAAAACTCCTAGAAAACAAACTCAAAACACAATCCAGACCCCTAACCTACCTATCTGTCATCCCTTTTAGAATCAAAGAAAGAGGATATTATATAAACCGGGTGGCATCCCTAAGGCTAGGCCTCTATCCTCATCATCTAGATAAATGAAATCATTTCTGTGAGGCCATAGTCTTCCTCGGTCTCTATTATTTCTTCTTCATCATCCTCTTGCACAAGCGTGTTAATCAAGAATCTCGAAATGTGTGGATACTCATCTTGTGCAAAAGAATAAGCATGCACCACTGGAGAAACATTCGTTACTGGGTAGGGATCACTAGTTATCCATAGACGTATCAGCCATTCTAACTCTCATAATTTCTCTCACGTACAAGTCTCTCTACCAAATGTACAGGGTAGCATATATGAAACACTTGAGAAAAATAAAAAGGGTACCTTTCATAAAAAATAGAAGCGCATGCCTCTGGTGAACTAGACATCTCTGAGCATACAAATAGATTTGGTTAGGTATTTAAAACATAAGAGTTGTTTTTGTGTGCTGCTTGATGTGACATGGTGAATTTGGACTTATGTGTAGGATCTGATAGGGTGCTCTCTCATTGCTAGTTGCTCTTGCTCTTTTACTTCTTTTTTTTTTGGTTTGTTAAAGAGGATGGGGGTCCAAAATATTGGCGTGAGTGAGAACTCCCCCCTTCCTTGGGTAGGTCATACTATTTGAAATGTGCTCATCACTCTTTGAAACCAATTGTTCCAGTTGGTAATAGGTGAGGATTTTTGCCAGTAGTTTTCTATTACCTTAGGTGCCTCATTGAGTTGCAAGTGTGGTAAGGTACTCTCCCAGGATTGAACTTGAAGTGGTTCATCAGGTGATTCTTGAACATTGGGAGGTGTGGATTCCTTTGTGTCTTCATGAAGGTCCACTATTGTAGATGGAGGCTGTGGAGAAGCTTTTACCTCTATGGATGCATTACATGAGAAGATAGAAGCTTTATGGGACTCCCCCCTTCCTGAGCTAGGTGGAATAATTTGGTTTTGCCTTGGAACCCAAACTAGCTCTGGAATAGGTGTGTAGCATTCTGTGATCTTTCCCTTTCCATGGTCTGCCATTGGCTTTGGAGTTACACTGATTGACTCACATGTTTTGTAGGTGATAGGGAAAGACACATTTTACGTTCAGGTACCCAAATTTGATTATTTCCATCATAGTAGCCTTGGGCTTCTAATAGTCATTTTGGAATCCATCGTGATTTTGTCTTGACTCTCCTAGAGCGTGCTCTTGGTATTCCATGAAATTTTTTTCTTGAAATGGATGAAAGGGTTGCGGTATCTAGAAGTAAGGCCTTGGGGACCCATTGATATGTACTCTTAGGTCGTGTAGGTTGAGTACTTGCAATATTAATGCTTACAAGTTTTGAAGTGCTAGGTTCATGGGTAGCGGACAAGGACGAGTTGACCACTTTGGTTTGTGAATCCTGTCTAGCCTGCAACTTTGCTAGAGTCTGCAATGTAGGTGACTTTGCTTCAATGATAGGGGTAAGAGTCGGTGGTCGCATCGTGACACTACCATTACCCCAATCAATAGTGCATTTGGTTGCCAACATCCACGTGCGTTCAACTCTTGCTTGAATTTTTTAAAGCTCTGCTTGTTCCTTGGCAGCCTTTTTTTGATGGATGGCTTGCAACTCTTCCTGGCTTAAAGGATCATAATATCTTTTGAATTTCCTCCCATTAAGGAATCCAATGGTTTCAACTCCATCTAGAGTCTCCACACAAACGGTACCTTGTAGGGTAATTTCACACACTCGATATGGTCCCTTACCAGTGTATTTTAGTTTTTTCTTTTTGTTACGTACCCCGTACATAAGAACTTTATCACTGACCTTGATGTTATTTTTTAAATGGCGATCAAACCATTTCTTTCTCCTATCCTTCTCCACTATGGCATTTCGCACAGCTAATTGCCTCTCTTCATCTAGACTTGCAAGGATATACAATTTCTCAACTAAGGGGTTACCATCCCAACCTTCTTGAGAAGCTAATCAAAGACTAGTAATGACAAACTCCCATGGCATAACCGCTTCTTGGCCATACGCCATCTTAAACGGTGTGCAGTTAATGGCAACTTTGTACACAGTACGATAAGCCCATAAAGCTGATGTAAGCTTTAGGTCCGAATCAGTGCGATGGGCCTCAACTGTTTTTGTCAAAATGGAGATGAGAGTTTTATTGGTACTCTCAGCTTGGCCATTTTCTTGGGGATAATAGGGTGTAGACTTGTGGTGAGATATCATGAAGTTTGATGTGAGTTCTTTTATTGCTTCATTTATAAAATGAGTTCCATTGTCACTGACAAGTTCAAAGGGGCATCCAAAACGTGTGATAATGTTCTCGAAGAGGAACTTAGCTGTTGTCTTTGCATCAGCCTTTTGTGTTGCTTTTGCTTCAGCCCATTTGGTTACATAGTCGGTAGCCACAATGATATATCATGATTGCGTGTTACGTGCAGCCGGACTAATCGGTCCTACAAAGTCTAAACCCCACTTTTCAAATGGTTGGGTTACCTTGATGGGATGTAGAGACATCCTATCCTTTCTTTGTGGCTTCTTGAAGTGTTGGCATTCATCACATCCCTTTGCAAAAAGTGATGCATCCTTAAACAGAGTGGGCAGCTGACTGTAATATCTTCGAGCCGTCAACTCTCCTAAAAAGTGATCACCCGCTACGCCCATGTGTGCCTCTTGTAGAATATACAAATACTCATCCTTGTGGGCACAACGTCTAAGAACATCATCCTTTACTCTCTTATAGAGAGTTCCAACCATTAAGCAATAGGGTTTGCATTCCTTGATTAACTTTCAAGCTATATCTTTTTGCAGCTCTTTGGGTGGAAAACCACTAACTAAGAAGTTAACAATCTTTTCACTCCATTCAGGCATTGTCTCAACAATGAACAAAGAGTATCAGGCAATTCATCATCAACCCCCATAGGAGCTTCACCATTAGGGATACACAATAAATGATTAGCCATGACATGTTTCCTCCCAGGCCTTACAAAAATGGTGAAGTCAAACTCAAGAAGAACTAACAACCATCGTGTAATTCGACCTGTGGAACACGACTTGTTTACCAAATATAGCAACACTTGATGATCAACGTAAAACACAAACTTGGTAGCAAGAAGGTAATAATGAAATTTCTTTACTGCATAAATCAAAGCTATACCTTCTCGCTCTGTAGTAGTGTAGTTTATGTCGGCATCATTTAATTGTCAACTTGCAAAGCTAATAGGGTAGTCCAGTTTATGTTCTCTTTGTTGAATTAGAACACACCCAATAACAAAGTTTGATGCATCAATATGCACATGGAAAAGTACATTCCAATCAGGCATTCATAGGATTGGAGCACTTGTCAAGGACTTATTTAATAGCTCATAAGAATGATCACACTCTTCGGTCCAATGAAACTAAATAAGAAGTTTGTTCAATAGACGCGCTATCTCGGCAAAGTTTAAAATAAACCATCGATAATAACCAACATGGCCCATGAATCTTTGAACTCCTTTATGGTTTGTAGGTGGTGGCAAATCGGCAATGGCTTTAATCTTGCCCTTGTTTGTGGAAATCCCATTTTGGACACTATATGCCCTAGAATGATTGCATGCTTAACCCAAAATTGGCATTTGAAAGGGTTCAATGAGATGCGATAAAATCTGCACCTTTCAAATATTTTTTGTAGACATAATAAATGCTTCTTCGTCTAGGAAAGCTTCATAAAACGCCGTTAGAAATTCTTTAAACGCAGTGTTTATTAACCGTTGGAATGTAGCAGGGGCATTTGTTAAGCCAAAAGCCATAACACAAAAGGCAAACACTCCAAAATCTGTGATAAAGGTAGTTTTAGCTTGGGCCTCTAATGCAATCGTGATTTGATTGTAACCAGAGTACCCAACTAAAAAGCTATAAGCTTGCTTGCCCGCAACTCTTTAAGTACATGTTTTGAATATGGCAAGGGGTAATGATCTCTCCTAGTGGTTGCATTAACCTTCTTGAGGTCCACTCACACTCTTAGTTTCCCATTCTTTTTTGGCACAATGACTATCGGAGAAACCCATTCTGAGTTCTCAATAGGGTATATAAATTCACATTGAATAAGTTTTTCAATCTCCTCTTGTACAATTTTTGCGTACTTAGGATTCAGTGGATAGATAGGGTTGTTGCTGGATGGGTTTAGCAACACTGATCATGGGAATTGTATGTTGCACCACAAAAGGTGGAATGCCCTTCATGTCGTGATATGTCCAAGCAAAGATATCCTTGTATTCCTTGAGGATCTCCTTAAGTACAACCTCTTCAGTTTCAGTAAGGTCTTGAGCAATAAAGACTGGTTTAGACTCCTCACCTGGTTCTGCTAATTCTATCTCTTTAACTACCGTTGGACCATCATAGACTCCACTGCTTCCATCGATAGGCATTTGTTGAGCTTTGGAGTACACAATTTTTTCTCCCCCGTGGTGTAAGATTTAAAATGTTCAGGAGCCGGATGTAAGTCCGTAGGCTCTTGTTCTGATAGGGACCTTTCCTTTAGGTATGCCTCCTTTTGCTGTTGTGCTAACTCTCGATTTTGATGCCTTCTTACGGTTTGACTCAATTTTGGCTCGGTAATCTCCAATTGGGCAAGGTCAATGGGTTGTGGGCTGCACCACATGACACTCTGGAGAATTTCACCCCAATTGTCTACTAGCTTTCAATGAGCATCACATGCCCCTACATAGCTAATCCATTCTGCAGTAGATCTTTGTTTATCTTGGCTCTCACATTTGCTTGATATCGTCGCCTCTTATATGACCTTAATTTCTTGTTGAGGTTTTGATTTTGGTAAATGTTTGAACCCAACTCGCCTGATAGGTCTTCGCTTGTATCCTCTTCACTCTCCGATAAATTACCATAGACGGTTATACTAGGCCTTGAGCGTTTAGTCCCTAGACTTGGTTCAGTGGTTGTTCCCTCTATCTTTGAATGAATTTCTCCCTGAGATTCCATTTTTGAGGTGTATTGGTCTGAATCCTTAGAGGATTCATCGGTTTCACTCTCAAGTAGGTGTGCCCCTCTTTTATCATCGGAGGTTACATGCGCTACACCTAACATGTTTACTGGTACAATTTGTGGTATCTCTTCCCCATCTGGTGTTACCCAGGTTGTTCCTCTAGTTCCCCATGTATCTATAGTTTCTGCTAGGTGAAACCAAGTCTGAATCAGCCATTCCAGGTAGGATATCCATATAGAAGAGTCTCCCCCAATATCTGTGTCTTTGTTACATGTGTAACAATATTGCAATGGGGCCGAGTGAATTGTGGTCTCCAATCGATTTTCAATGATAAATTTATTCCTTAAAGGATGCATTCGACCACTTAAAAGATCAACTCGAATGACAGAGTCTTGGAACTGTACGTAGACATGGTTTTTGGACCAGTCATGCACCATTTTTGCTTCCCTCATGAATGGACGCCCTAAGATCATCTCAAATGACATACGATGCTTGGAGAAATCCATAACAATGAAACTATGCCTTACCTTGTGTGTGAGACCACAGGGTAGACAAACATGCGAATAACCTCCCAATCATCCTATATGTAGGCCCTTCTCTTCCATATATAGACCCCTTTACTGCATGTGTGTCCAGCACATTGCCAGGGCCATGCCTGCCTAGTCCTACCCTTGGTATGACATTACTCTCCCCTTGGAGAAGCATTTTCGTCCTAAAAAACACAAGTGGTGGTATCTGTATAAGAACACTAATGTTTTCACCATGGCATCCCTCATGGATCCAATGGTTTGTTGGATCGGAACCCGGTGTAGTGGGAGGTTCAATGAAATCAAGAATAACATCTTGATTTTTCCACATTGTTGTCCCTGTGCAACCGTCTTGATTAACCGACCCATAACCAACATAGCATGGAATTCCATTTAGAACTCACTTGAGTATGCTAAACGAGTTATCACAGCTAAAAGGTGTCTAAATGCATACCCAGGTTTCAAACTTTTTGAAGGTACTGGAGCGTGCAATAAGACCTCTGCTCAACTTTCCATGAAAGTAACATGCTGATATACTTATCAACATAACCAAGTCCTTGACTTGCTGTTGTTTCTTGTCAGTAACCAACCTCATCCAAACTGATGATCAAGGTTGATAACTTGAGAATAATAGGCAAAGACTAAAACTAGCCACAACATGACTTTCATCATGTGAAACAAACTCCCAACCAGAAAGGTAACCGATCCGGTTGTGTCGCTTCTTGCTAACGTATGCACTTAGCATATCCTTTAGCATGGTTAACTAACGTATGCACTTAGCATATCCTTTAGTACTAAATAGAATGCTTGTAAGCTGCCCATACAATGTGGGATAAATAGTAGAGAATAAGAGTGAGGCGCTTTCCCCAATCAATTACAGACAGTCTTCCATGACTAATGATTACCTACGACTCACCAATGAAAGTGAGGTTCCAGTCGTATACTTGATGTGAATCTGACCGAAGTAAACTCATAGAGTTTAGATCATCCAATCACAAACACCCATACTAAACCATTATCGTGTATGGCCGAGTGTGAACTCATAGGAAAGCTACAAGAGAGATTGCACTTGCAGTGCAAGAGGGTGTAGAAAGAATAAATTCCAAGAATTTTCATGCCGCTCCAGATAAATTTGTGTTAAATACTAGAGCCCATAACACCTAGTGTGCATGCATTTAACACAAACATATCCAAACCACAATTCCATGACGAGAATTTCCACGGTACGTACATGAAATCCTTGCAATGAAAGTTGGACCATAACAGAATGTGAAAACTCAATCACACCTAGGTACCAACCATGAGACATTCTCATTAATATATCACACTTGGCTATTTGTAGAAACAACCATCCATTATGTGGTGGTTTCACAACACTTGTAATCGCAAAAAGTCTATACTTAGTACCCGACAATTTTTGGCCACCACTGAAATTGTTCCTGATATTGTGTGCTCCAAATGTTCTAATAAATGGATGTTACTAGCACCTAGGGACTTTGTTGCGACACATCATTAGGAATGTGCCAATGTTAGTCCCAGAGACTCATATTCTCCACATGTGGAATATGTCTCAAATAAGGATGTCGAAAAAGGACATCCTTCAAGTACAAGATGTACTTGTGTGTGGAGGTAATTGCAAACACTCTGCGACATGAGTGAGAGGGACCCTCATTATCATTGCTCCACACTGGCTAAACCGAACTCCTTGAGTTCCTAGACCATGTTGTATCCCATACAACAACATGTGCCAGACAGAACCGTACCATGTAGGTCTGTAACTGTACAAGAGTCAAATCCATCACAGTATCTTGATGAACAGGGAAAAGAGAAAATGACACTATTTTCTCAAAATGCTATGCTCTTACATGACTTGTCACATGGCTAAAGAGCAAGCTGGATGAAAGCCTTCTTGCTCAAACATCCCTTTGACGAAACTTAACCAAACTTAACTGGAAAGGAAAATAAACCCAAAAAGCATATACTTACAATGAGGGGGAAAATACCTGATAGTTACCCGGAAGTCAAGTATATCCCTCAACATGTAAGTGTACCATATCAAAATTTCTTTGACATGCTAATCACTAAAAATAGAGATTAGTGAAGATAAAGGAATTGAACCTGTAACCTTGGGTGTTGCCTTGGCAATCTAACCCCCTTGGCTAGAATCTACGTAGTCAAACCCCTTGGCAAGACCCTTGATAGAAACTACTCAATTAGCAGGTAACGGTAACTAACATAGTAGACTGTGTACAAAAATGATTGGAATCAACTGGAGAAGTTGAACGTGTCCACTACCCCGTGGTAGATTGTGGGCTTCTTTCCTTGAAAGTACAACTGTGATAGATCAAAGTTTGATCCTCAATGCCTATGGAGTGATTTAGTAATCACCCGCAGGGTCCTACCCCAAAATTGTGCTTCCATAGACACTTATAGTGCTATAGAGAGAGCAGGAGATACACACAAGTGAAATACCTAGCTCTTATGGACAGCCATGCTGTCTCAACTGTTTGTTGCATCTAGACTCCATGGGATAGATCGGCTACTGGAGTTTAAGACTTAGATCTATTTGATCTTGAGAACAATCACCTAAGGAATGCCAACAGTTGGGTCTTACCCTAGGTCTAACAATGGCTTGTAGCCTTTGTGGCTCATAGCCCTTATCTCAATAACAAATTAGTGTTCAATCGATGAACCGAGGAAGACTAATTTGGGTGGTGTCTTGGCCACTTTCTAGCTGAGAGTTAGAGCATCTTGGCTCAGGCTGACTCATGAGCAAAACATGTATCAAAAGCTTCTTAGAAAGTTTTCATTATTCTTTGAGACAAATAAGAAAGAGAGAGAAAGAGATAGCATGCTGGGTTGAGGAAGGTTTCTTAACCTATTGTAGTGCGTACCCAATCCGTGTGCTCTTGTGCATCTTATGCCTAGGTTGTAGCTTATCCTATAAAGCATACAACAATCTGACTGTATGACGCTCTCATTGAGAGAGGCAACATAAAACACAAGTCAAATCTTGACCCATCTACCTTGTATGGGGTCATGACTGTACGAAAATGACTTGAATAGGGCACTTTTCCTGTGAATCAAGTCCAAGTTTTAGGTTCTTTTTAGTGTTGTTGTGCATTGACAACAACCAAAAATCATGTCAAACAATCCAGAACTTACCTTGTCCTTGACAGACTGTCTAGTGTTATAGCGGAAGCATAAACCAAAAAGTGATGGAGTTCATTTCACCTGGCTAGCATGCCTTGCATGCAGAGTGGTAAGCCCTTGGCGAGAGTGATGGCCTCAAAGGTGAGAACCCAAAACCATAAGTGCCTTGCACTGGCTAGATTGGTAGGGATTCTGTGAGGTGATATCCCTATTATGCCAGTTCCTCGACCTTGTGTGCCAATGCCCTTGAGTCCAAGTCAATGGGCAGTATCTTGGCACAAGGGAGAAGCCTTGCTTCGTGTAAAACTACCAAAGCACTTTGCTTTGCATAGCAACAATAATTTCCAAGTAAAATTTGAAACATGAAAAAACAAGAAAAACTGGAATCAAACGTAACCCATTGCCTAGAAATTTTGAAGATAAATTCGTTTGAATCTGGCTCCTAGCCAATTCTGCTATACGAGAGAGAGTTGTCGCGTGTAGCATATACACCCCTTGAAAAACCCTGCAAACATATGGAGAAATTCCCCAACGTCGTGTGTTCATAGCATACTCCAAACATGGGAAGTTTCCATACAATATGCCAAAAGTGAAGCCGTGCTTCACAAAAATACGTCTGGCCTCATTGCCAATAAATGCTATTGTTGACAGATGTCATAGCAAAGAGAGTCGACCTTGTCGATCATTCACAACATCTTGTGGGACGTAGGACCCTGACAAGAGCCCTCACCAAACATTCTCTCTAGTAGGAAAGGTGTATGTCCACTTTCAGACGTCCTACCCTCACTCTCTTCCTGAATGATATTGGATATGGCTAACGGCTTGTGGTTCTTGTGAGGTTGAACTTGTGTGAGGAAGACTGTTCCCAACATCTTGATATGCTTGGGTTCCAGCTCTAGTTCTCGCTGAGTTTCTTCCACCAAACCCCTCAATTGTTGGACTCGTTCAATTTTTGATGTTGGGTTTGGATAGATTCTGATCTTTTTCTTGCAATTCTCTGTTTTTGTCTCTTGCGGCTTATCTTGGGGGTTTGCAACTGGGTGGTTTAACTTTGAACACTCTTTTCGTGTCTGTTGCAATTCCCTCTTCCTTTCCTTAGTAATGTTTTCATTTGATCCGCTCTCATGATCCTCCTCACTGGCTCTTCCCTTTATAGTAATAGTTTTGGTCTTCGTGGTCTCTATTGAATGTGAGTCATCTTCAGGGTCACTTAGTATGCACGGGATCCTCTCCTATCCTTATGTCAATCTTTGGACTAGGTTTTGAGCTAGAAGCATTAAGGGATCTCTTTCTTTGTGTTTTCTTCTTCCTCGCTTGGTCAATGGATGCAGTGGCATAGATCATTTGATTGCACAGTGTCCTAACAATCCAAATGCACCAAAGATCACACCATTGAACTTAATAGAGATTGTCGATGGTACACCACAAACTACAAACATAGCACCAGTGAATGCACTACACGGTCGATGCTCCAAAAGAAAAATTACATCCTCAAGGAGAGAGACACAACGATTACAAGTGAGTATTGGCATTGCCAATGCACTCCCTTGACTTGTTTGCATTATTGTAGCATTCTTTTGCATTTTAATAGGGCACTTAGCTACTCGATGTGGTCCACCACATTCGTAGCACTAAAGAGGTGGTCTCATGGCAAAACTATTGATGTTTTGGCTTCTTGCTGCTAAAGTAGTAGCTTGATATACAGGTTTGATTTGTCCCCAATGGTCTTCCATGTAGTACATGGGACACTCCTCAAGCATGTCGACTCCATAGGTGATACTAGAGTCTATGTCCTCTTTGCAATCTAAATAAGTACTAGATGACTCGCAGCCTATTTGGTTCATAGGTGTAACTCTTGGATAAGGAGGTTGCGGTCCTAGCACTAGAGGTGGCAACGGTGTGGTTTGGACCACATTTTGGGTTCTAGGGACCATGTGCTGCAATGACAACTGTTGCTCAATAGGTGGGGTAGGCATCAATGCAGGAACTCTAGGTGATTCTGTCTAAGCTATAGGTGGTCTATTTTCCATGATGCATTTAAGCATTAGACAATCCTTAGCTTGATGGCCATACCTACCACACGTTTACAAGTCCCGTTAAACTTCACTCTGAAAGTAGGGCATTCACTTGTAGTATGTGGGCTTAAGCAAATTGAGCACCATTGTTGCTCCCTTCTTGGATACATATGAGTATTTTGTGGAGTACGATTATCCGTAAGGATTTCTTGGATAAGCTTGGTGAGACCTGTCAAAGTAATCTCAAGTATGGTTTTCTCTTTCACAATTGTCTTTATCTTCATTGGCTCATGCCCCGATGCTTGCGAGCTACTAGACTTTGGCTCGGCAAACACTCTTTCTCCTGCAATCATCAAATTATCTTCTAATTGGAATGCATTCGTGGTGACTGCTTCCCAAGTAATGATACCTCTAATGACTAGGCCATTATAGATACTTTCATGTCGTAGTCCCCTAATGAATCTATCAAGCAATTGGTTATTGTTGAATCGCTTGTTTGGATTACATTGAGAATTCAAATTCTTTAAGCGACTAATGAAGTCTCTCACAGATTCATCTTCTTCTCATTGGGCTTTCTGGATCTAAGAGGCTACACCCCAAAGGACTCCCTCTCGCATGTGCTCTTTCAAGAACAATCTCCTAAGAGTAGAGTTGATCATTTTCTCTTCTACCCTTAAGGTTATATACCAATCTCCAACCTTCCCACTTAAGGTTAGGCTTAAAGCATTACTCTTATGTAGGTCATTGTGTTCTCCTAGAGAATTGCATATTTGTTCAAACACTTTGATATGCTTTCTCACATCCCCGTCAACACTAAATTTTTGTGTGAGCTTGGCTATTTGTACTGCCTTACTTCTAGGTTCTCTATCAGGCGTGTTACGCATTTTCTCAACAATAGATTAACCGATAGCTTGAGCAAATGTTACCAAGTCACCTAAGTGAGTAGGCACCGTGGGTGAAGGAGCTCCAGAGACTACATGTGGAGTAGGTATTGCCATTGGGCTTGGCGCATAGGAAGCCATTGGGTTCCATGTTTGGTATGGTGTTGTGCCATGTGGCGGCCCAAAGTTCATATGTGTGGCCCTAGGCATAGCAGGCATCGGATATGACATGCTAATGCTAGCCGGTATGGTCCCATGGAAGTAAAAGCTTGGATGTTGTGGTTGTGGAGAATAAGTTTTTGAAACAATGGGAGGGATAGAGGTACATGAGCATGAGGACCCATAGGTGCATATAATTGAGACACACTTGTAGGGGCTGTTGTTGGCATTCAGCTACCATGTAGTAGTGCTTTACTAACAAATTGTTAGGAAATATTACGTAGCTAAATAGATATTTGAGTAGATTACTTAATGGAGAGAGATATATTTCACACACACAAGAGATTATAGAGGAGAGAGAGAGAGAGTACACATGATATACGTGGTTCACCCAATGTGGGCTACGTCCACGGGAAAACAACCACTCAATGGCTTTAGTACTTCAAAACAAGAAGTAGTTTACAAAGGGATTATACCCTTAATGGAGCTCCCGTCTTGCTTTACTCTCACCACCTCACACTCACCTTGTTGCATCAACTTCACACTATGAAATGTGTACAGAAATGGCCTCCTTTTATAGGTCAAAAGGGCTACGCTCTCTCATGAGAGGCAGCCATGTGTAGCCGCCCTTGGGTAGATAAGTCCAAATCGGACCCTTCAATCCACCCATGTGTGGCCGCCCTTGAGAAGACAAGTCCACTTTTGAATTTGGCCACCGGCCATAGACTACCGGCCACCGGCCAACCGGACAACCAACCGGTCGTTTTCCGACCACTTTCCGGCCATCGTCCGACCATAATATTCCGGCGAAAAGGAATATTCTGATGAATTTTGGCCGTGAAAATTTTGGTTTCCGGCGAGTGATTTTCTTTCATGCACGATGGCTTCTCCTCATCATGGGGACCTTTTAAATGTGCGTTTTTACCATAGAAAATTACAAGGGATAAATCAGGCTCCATACTCTTAACAATCTCCCACTTAGAGACTGATCTCCAAACCAAACATGTGAATGCTTTCCATCCTGGCTTCTTATCCTTGAATGCCGATTGAAGATGAGCAAAAGCTCAACTTCTCCTTGTTGACCACCTTTGTAAACATGTCTGCAGGATTTTCACTTGTATGCACCTTTCCTAGCTTTAGTTGTCCCTCTTCCAAAAGAGTGCGTATGAAGTGATATCTCACCTCAATGTGCTTTGTCCTTGAATGAAAGGCTGAGTTCTTCACAAGATGGATAGCGCTTTGGCTATCACTGTACAAGACACAATTGTCTTGTTTGAATCCAAGCTCTTGTAAGAATCTGTAAAGCCACAGAATTTCTTCACTTGCCTCTGTCATTGCTCCATACTCTGCTTTCATGGTAGAAAGTGAGACCACTTTCTGAAGCTTTGAAGCCCAGCTTATTGATGTGCCTCCAATTGTGAATACATAGCCCGTAGTGCTCCTTTGAGTATCTTTGTCACCTGCCATATCTGCATCAACATACCCTTGAAGAAAAATATCAGTTCCTCCAAAATACAAAGCATTTGTTGTTGTCCCTTTTAGATACCTGAGTATCCACTTCACAACTTGCCCAATGCTCTTTACCTAGGTTGTCCATGAACCTACTCACAACTCCCATTGCATGTGCAATTTCTAGCCTTGTCCAGACCATAGCATGCATTAGAGAACCTACTGCCGCAGCATATGGAACTTTAGACATATAGGCTATCTCCTCTTGTGTCTTTGGACACATATCCTTCGTTAGTTTTAAGTGACCAGCCAAAGGTGTAGAAACTGGTTTTGCATTTTGCATTGCAAACCTTTCTAGTACCTTCTTGATGTAATCCTCTTGAGATAGCTTTATTGTCTTCTTCGTCCTATCCCTTGATATTTTCATACCAAGTATCCTCCTTGTAGCACCTAAATCTTTCATTGAAAAAGAATAAGACAACTCCTCTTTTAGGTCTTTGATGTCCTGCATGTTAGCACTTGCAATCAACATGTCATCAACATACAACATTAGGATGATGAATTTCCCATCTCCCAAATTCTTCATGTAGACGCAGTGATTCGAGTTGCATCTTGTGAATCCATGATCCAACATCCATCGATCAAACTTCAAGTACCATTGTCTTGATGCTTGCTTTAAACCATACAAGCTCTTCTTTAATCTGCAAACCATTTTCTCCTTAACTTTTACTTCATACCCCTTTGGTTGAAGCATGTAGATTTCCTCCTCTAAGTCACCGTGAGGGAATGCCGTATTTACATCCATTTGCTCGAGATTTAAATCATGAGCAGCCACAAGGCTTAAGACAAGCCTAATTGAGTTCATTGTTACAACATGAGAAAATATTTCATTGAAGTCAATACCTTTCTTTTGAGAAAACTCTTTTACCACAAGCCTAGACTTGTACCTTTTCTTCCCACCATCTTCTTCGTTCAGCTTGTACACCCATTTGTTTTGAAGTGCCCGCTTACCTTTAAGCAACTCAACCAACTTACCTTCAGCTTGTACACCCATTTGTTTTGAAGTGCCCACTTACCTTTAAGCAACTCAACCAACTCCCATGTTTGGTTGTGATGTAGTGAGTCCATTTCCACTTGCATGATTTTTGTCCATTCTTCTTTGGATTCGTGTTGCATAACTTCTTCGTATGATTCCGGCTCTCCAGAATCTGAGATCAAGAGATGGTTGAAGGAAGGAAAAAACCTTTCTGGAGGTCTACTTGCTCTTGTAGATCTTCGGGGAATAGGTTGAGGCTCCTCATTTGGTTGACGTTGTTGCACATTGTCACCGTTTGCAGTCCTTGAGTCTTCACTGTCCTCAAGCTCCATGTACTCATCACCTGTTTCTTTTGTTTGTTTTCTTTCCATGTAGTCTTTGTACATATTTTGTTCGTTAAAAATTACATCCCTACTCCTTAAGATTTTACCATCTTCAGGATTCCATAGGTGATACCCAAAGTCACCTTCTCCATAGCCAATGAAGAAACACCTTTTGGACTTTTCATCTAGCTTTGATCTTAGGCTTCTATCTATGTGCATGAAAGCCTCACACCCAAACACTTTGAGAAATGCATAGTTCACTGGTTTACCTATCCATGCCTCTTCTGGAACTCCCCCATCCAATGCCGTTGAGAGTGACCGGTTGATTAAGTACACAGACGTACTTACAGCTTCCGCCCAAAGCTCAAGCGGTAGGCCACATGCTTCGTGCTCGCTCCATGATTGTCCTGTTCATCCTTTTCGAAATCCCATTTTGTTGAGGTGTCCTTGGGGTTGTCCTTTGTCTCCAAATGCCATTGCTAGCACAAAAGCTTTCAAAAGCTTGGCTGCAATATTCGCCTCCATTGTCAGATCTGAGGCATTTAACTTTGGTACCTGTTTCATTTTTCACAAAGGCTTTCCACCTTTGAAATATGGAAAATACATCGGACTTATTCTTCATGACATAAACCCATGTTTTTCTAGTCGCATCGTCTATGAATGTTACATAGTACAATGAGCCACCAAGTGATGGTGTACTTGTAGGACCCCAAACATCAGAATGAACCAGCTCAAGTTTTTTATTTTTTCTTTCTTTTCCTGATTTTTGAAATTTTACCCTCTTTTGTTTACCATAAACACGATCTTCATAGAACTCTAAGTCCACTTCTTTCAAACCTGGTAGAAGCTTCTTTGTTTGAAGGATTTGCATTCCTTTGGCACTCATATGCCCAAGCCGATAGTGCCACACCGCACTGTCAACTTTTGTAGTTGCTGCACAAGCTGAAGGTTGCGTGCTCATAGTACACAAGTAAAGTGTACCAACCTTTTCTCCCTTGGCAACCACCAAAGATCCCTTTGAGATCTTCCACTGTTTGTTTCTGAATGCAATGTTGTGACCTTCATCGTCCAATTGTCCTGTAGAGATCAAATTTTTCTAAAGAGAGGGAACATGCCTAACATATCTAAGCTTCCATTCATTTCCATTAGCAATTTTGACAGAAACTGTACCTTTGCCAACAATCGCACAAGCTTCATCATCTCCCAAGTATACATACCCAAAATTACCTTGGTGTAATCTTGGAAATGTTGCTTGTGTGGTGTCGCATGGAATGAAGCCTCAAAATCTACTATCCAGAAATTAGACACATTGTCTAATGAGAGAATTAGAGCATCTTTCTCTACTTTACCTGCCACATTGGCCTCTGACGTTGGCTTGTTGTCTTGAGACTCGGTCTCCTTCTTCTTCTTGGACCAGCAATCCTTCTTGACATGGGCCTTCTTGCCGCAGTTCCAACATTCAAGAACTGACTTTGTGCGTGACTTGCTTCGTCTTGAGCGATCACGACCCTTTTGGGTTTTGAATCTCTCCTTAGGCCTTCCTCTTGTTTCCATTGAGTGTAGCACTTGATGATTCTCCTGTGCTTCTCCCTCATATTTGCTCGCTTAGGAGAACGCCCACAACATCATCAAACTTAAGAGTATTTTTGCGAGAAATAGAATTACTTACAGCCATCACAAGGCTATCCCGACTATCCGGTAGAGATGATAGTATAAGGAGAGCTCACACTTCATCATCGAAATTGATTTTCACCGATCAAAGTTGACTTATGTTTGTGTTAAATTCATTTAGGGTTCTGCAACTGAACCATTCTCTACCATCTTTAGATTGAACAAGCGCTTCATAAGAAATACCTTATTGGATGCCGATGGTTTCTCGTAGAAGTTGTCAAGTGACTTCATCAAGTCCTTCGTGGTCTTCATCTCCGAAACATTGAAGGCCACCGTTGACGTTAAGCTTAATCGGATTGTTCCTAGTGCCTTTCAATCAAGGACAATCCATGCTTCATCTGCCATTGTTGCAGGCTTCTTTCCAAGAGCGCCTAGTGGCAAATAGAGGTCCTTCTGGTAGAGATAGTCTTCAATCTGCATCTTCCAATGTTGGTAGTTTTTGCTGTTGAACTTCTCAATCTTGAACTTCCCTTCCTCCGCCATAACTCCCACTCAATTCAAGGAATCCTTTCCTTGAGATACTTTAGCTATGAGCAAACCTTGCTCTGATACCAGTTGTTAGGAAATATGACGTAGCTAAATAGATATTTGAGTAGATTACTTAATGGAGAGAGATAGATTTCACACACACAAGAGATTATAGAGTACAGAGAGAGAGAGTACACATGATATATGTGGTTCGTGGGCTACGTCCACGGAAAAGCAGCCACTCAATGGCTTTAGTACTTCAAAACAAGAAGTAGTTTACAAAGGGATTATACCCTTAATGGAGCTCCCGCCTTGCTTTACTCTCACCACCTCACACTCACCTTGTTGCATCAACTTCACACTATGAAATGTGTATAGAAATGGCCTCCTTTTATAGGCCAAAAGGGTTGTCCTCTCTCATGAGAGGCAGCCATGTATAGCCGCCCTTGTGTAGATAAGTCCAAATCGGACGCTTCAATCCGCCCATGTGTGGCCGCCCTTGAGAAGACAAGTCCGCTTTTGAATTCGGCCACTGGCCACCGGCCATTGACTTCCGACCACCGGCCAACCGGACCATAATATTCCGACAAAAAAGAATATTCCGACGAGTTTTGTCCGTGAAAATTTTGGTTTTCGGCGAGTGATTTTCCTTCACGCACGATGGCTTCTCCTCATAATGGGGACCTTACAAATGTGCGTTTTTACCATAGAAAATTACAAGGGATAAACCAGGCTCCATACTTAACACAAATGTGGTCCATGGCGTGTTTCTTGGCATGCCCATCATTGGGGTAGTCATGGTAGCCGTGGTGTCATCAAGGGAAAGATGAGCTAGACTTGGAAAGGTAAAGCTATCACTTGTGGGCTCAGATTGCACTGAGACCCCTGGCGAAACAACATATGGAGGATCCATCAGGCTTACCAAAGGAGTCTCCATTTGTAATAAGGTTGGTTGTTTAGCCTTCCCTGTATCCAAGAATCTCATGAGACCCGTTGAAGGTATGTGGATCCCCTTGTTCTGTCTCTCTAGCTCAATAACCCTATGGATGACCTCACAAACTCTTTGTTGTTGATCCTCTACACTAGTAGCACCCGTTGTGGATTGTAGGACATCTAACCAAACCACATGATAGGTGTGACCTGTGTATAGGTCTATTAGACTTTCCTTTTGTAGTTCACACTCCCAATTCTCATTTAGGAACGCTCCATCTAGGATTGAGGTGCTAGGGGTGTCTTTTGAACTAGATGCAATGTGGCTCTCTATGGGTTGACCCTTAGTGGTCACTAATCAGGAGCACTCGATTGCTCTCCTAGCAATGACATTGACATAGGGGTTTTGCTTTTAACTCTCTTCGTTGATCTGCTTTGTGTAAGCTCTTGATTTCCTTTTCTCTAGCCGCAATGATATACCGCTCAACTTCTTGTACTTCGGCAAGGCTTCTACAATCAGGTAATATAACCTCAACGGGGAATAGCTCTGAAGAATCAGGGGGTGTAGTGAATGGAGTATTCATGTGCACACTCTCCAGGAGCATGGGGTCTAAGTTGGTCATGAATAGCGAATTAACTTCCCCACCCCCCTCATTTACATTATTAGCTCCATGTTCGGAGTGAGTGGCTCTACTAAAGGTTTCCTTCAAGTGGCTAAGCACTCTCGGCCCGCACCGTGGGCCCATGGCATGCATGTCTTGTCTTGAGCTATCATGATTAGTCATTGGATAACCCTTCATGAAGTTGTAGTCGGAGGAAGAGTCACTAGACGCAATATGCGACTCTTGAGTGGTACTACCTTGGGTTCCCGCTGAAGGTCCGGAACCTAAGGTAGATTAATAATGAGTGCCCACATAAACGGAGACACTCTTGATGTGCTTGTCCTCTAGTACACAACCAGAGCATAGGTGCATGTGACCTCGACATTCTAGAGGTGTTGGTGAGTGCCCGTGAAGGCTGCTCACGTAGTTTTTTAGGTGTTTACAACCCAATTTTTTTTATTTTTGGTCCCTTTTTTTAACCGAGCCATAGAACATGGCGTGCAATAGCTCAAAACAAGTGTCTTGGCTAGAGGGATGTGTCATGCTTTACAGCCCCCAATTCGGTTACGTACAGCCCTCAGAATCCTAAAACTAGTCTTTTCCTAGGTGGGGAGAGGATTAGAATTAGTAAGTCCAAAGGGTGAGTGTGAAGGGGATGGTGGAGGACTTGAGGAACTTGTCCCACATGCCTCCCTTCACTTGAGATCCTAGTCTTTATATATAAGGTAGTGTAAGTAGTATATCATAAGATTGAGGACTGAGGCTTGAGCCTGGGCTTAGGCTTGGGCTTGGGCTTGGGCCCGATCCCTTCCTTTTAAGATAATAAAGTTTTTATTTTAATTCCCAAATTTCTTTTTGGCCCCAAATATTTTGAGCCTTTTATATTTTATTTTATTAATGTTTATTTTTATTTTTTTTAGTTAGGAAGTCGCCGCGTGATTTTAGTGGCCTTTTTGGGCCACACACACACACAACCTTTGCCTACTCTCCTGACTAACCTAATCTTATCTCCTCTACAGCTAACTAATTTGCTGACTATTGACTGACCGTGAAGCTACCTACTCTGCTAACTGCTTACTCATTCACTAGCTAATATACTAACTACTAACTATGCAAATAATAAAAAAATTGTGTAAAAGAAGACATTGGTAGAAAACAAGTTTTTTACTAACTATGAATGACTGTGTGCAAGCAGACATTGGCAAAAAACAAAGATTATGCAGGAATAAAAACTTGCAAAAAATAAAATCTTCTTCTTCCTCTTCCTTCCTAACACAAACACTTAAAGAAGAAGCACAGAGTGCCTCTTGAGCTTAGTGCAAGGCGATTCCCAGCAACAGTGCCAAAAATGTCGGCTTCTGCCGCACGTATCAAAGCAAGGGACTTGCCTAACACTGTGTGCGAGCCACAGATGGCTTCAAGCATGCAACTAGCCTAAACTAGTAAGCTCAAAGATGACAATGGTGTGTCACTCACCGCTCTATGCTTGCTGTCATGGAGGATTCCTCGTCACGAAGAAGAGGGAATCGCCACTATGTCATGCTCAACCACCTCACAACCATCGTTCCGCCACAATGCTCGATCATTCTCTCTCTCTCTCTCTCTCTCTCTCTCTCTCTCTCTCTCTCTCTCTCTCTCTCTCTCTCAAGCACACACACACACTAGTACACAAACGAGACGGAGAAGGACATGGAGCAAGAGCACTCTTCTTGCATTTCAAAAATGAGAGAATGAGGTATTTTAGGTTTAAATTGACTTTTATATGGGCTTGCCCATTCACATTTGGGTGCCCACACTTAGCCAATCTTACCCAAACATTAAAGGTTCCAATTTTAGAGTGTGCCTCTCATCGATGATCACTCCTGATCGACAAGCTCGACCAATAACATAATACACTACTAGTGGGTCAGACAAGCCCAGCCCATGGCTACATAAAAGGTGGTCGCTCGGTGGTAACAATGAGATTTATCCTGGTGATATACTATCATTGTATGAGGATGTAGGGATGAAAGTATCCTTAGAGAGTAAACCAACTACCCTAAGGACTTTACCTTCCTTTGTAGGTGAACATGAGATGAAATCCGAGGTGAGGGTTGTGTTATCTCAAAGAAATCCAATTCCACAGATGACAGACACAAAAAGCCTACACGAACTAATGTCATCCCTTATGTTAGGAAATAAGACGTAGCTAAATAGATAATTGAGTAGATTACTTAATGGAGAGAGACAGATTTATATACACGAGATTATAGAGTAGAGAGAGAGAGAGAGAGTACACACGATATACGTGGTTCACCCAATGTGGGCTACGTCCACGGGAAAGTAGCCACTCAATGGCTTTAGTACTTCAAAACAAGAAGTAGTTTACAAAGGGATTATACCCTTAATGGAGCTCCCGCCTTGCTTCACTCTCACCACCTCACACTCACCTTGTTGCATCAACTTCACACTATGAAATGTGTGTAGAAATGGCCTCCTTTTATAGGCCAAAAGGGCTGCCCTCTCTTATGAGAGACAGCCATGTGTAGGCGCCCCTGTGCGAATAAGTCCAAATCGAACCCTCCAATCCGCCCATGTGTGGCCGCCCTTGAGAAGACAAGTCCGCTTTTGAATTCGGCCACCGGCCATTGAATTCGGCCACCGGCCACCGGCCATTGACTTCCGACCACCGGCCACCGGCCATTGACTTCCGACCACCGGCCATCGGCCATTGACTACCGGCCATCGGCCAACCGACCGGTTGTTTTCCGACCACTTTCCGGCCGCCATCCGGCCATAATATTCCGGCGAAAAAGAATATTCCGGCGAAAAAAAAAGTCTCGGGGGCCTCCACCCCCGAGGCCTTTAAAGTTGCCCCTGATTCTTGTCCGTGAAAATTTTGGTTTCCGGTGAGTGATTTTCCTCCACGCACGATGGCTTCTCCTCATAATGGGGGCCTTACAAATGTGCGCTTTTACCACAGAAAATTACAAGGGTAAATCAGGCTCCATACTTAACAATCTCCCACTTGGAGACTGATCTCCAAACCAAACCTGTGACTGCTTTCCATTCTGGCTTCTTATCCTTGAATGCCGATTGAAGATGAGCAAAAGCTCAACTTCTCCTTGTTGACCACCTTTGTAAACATGTCTGCAGGATTTTCACTTGTATGCACCTTTCCTAGCTTTAGTTGTCCCTCTTCCAAAAGAGTGCGTATGAAGTGATATCTCACCTCAATGTGCTTTGTCCTTGAATGAAAGGCTGAGTTCTTCGCAAGATGGATAGCGCTTTGGCTATCACTGTACAAGACACAATTGTCTTGTTTGAATCCAAGCTCTTCTAAGAATCTGTGAAGCCACAGAATTTCTTTGCTTGCCTCCGTCATTGCTACATACTCTGCTTCCGTGGTAGAAAGTGAAACCACTTTCTGCAGCTTTGAAGCCCAGCTTATTGCTGTGCCTCCAACCGTGAACACATAGCCAGTAGTGCTCCTTCGAGTATCTTTGTCACTTGCCATATCTGCATCAGCATACCCTTCTAGAAAAATATCAGTTCCTCCAAAATACAAAGCATTTGTTGTTGTCCCTTTTAGATACCTAAGTATCCACTTCACAGCTTGCCAATGCTCTTTAACTGGGTTGTCCATGAACCTACTCACAACTCCCACTGCATGTGCAATGTCTGGCCTTGTCCAAACCATAGCATACATTAGAGAACCTACCGCTGCAGCATATGGAACTTTAGACATATAGGCTATCTCCTCTTGTGTCTTTGGACAATATTCCTTCGTTAGTTTAAAATGACCAGCCAAAGGTGTAGAAACTGGTTTTGCATTTTGCATTGCAAACCTTTCTAGTACCTTCTTGATGTAATCTTCTTGAGATAGCTTTATTGTCTTCTTCGTCCTGTCCCTTGATATTTTCATACCAAGTATCCTCTTTGCAGCACCTAAATCTTTCATTGAAAAAGATTTGGACAGCTCCTCTTTTAGGTCTTTGATGTCCTGCATGTTAGCACTTGCAATCAACATGTCATCAACATACAACATTAGGATGATGAATTTCCCATCTCCCAAATTCTCCGTGTAGACGCAGTGATCCGAGTTGCATCTTGTGAATCCATGATCCAACATCCATCGATCAAACTTCAAGTACCATTGTCTTGATGCTTGCTTTAAACCATACAAGCTCTTCTTTAATCTGCAAACCATTTTCTCCTTACCTTTTACTTCATACCCCTTTGGTTGAAGCATGTAGATTTCCTCCTCTAAGTCACCGTGAGGGAATGCCGTATTTACATCCATTTGCTCGAGATTTAGATCATGAGCAGCAACAAGGCTTAAGACAAGCCTAATTGAGTTCATTTTTACAACAGGAGAAAATATTTCATTGAAGTCAATACCTTTCTTTTGAGAAAAACCTTTTACCACAAGCCTAGACTTGTACCTTTTCTTCCCACCTTCTTCTTCCTTTAGCTTGTACACCCATTTGTTTTGAAGTGCCCGCTTACCTTTAGGCAACTCAACCAACTCCCATGTTTGGTTGCGATGTAGTGAGTCCATCTCCACTTGCATGCTCTTCGTCCATTCTTCTTTGGATTCATGTTGCATAGCTTCTTCATATGATTCCGGCTCTCCAGAATCTGAGATCAAGAGATGGTTGAAGGAAGGAACAAACCTTTCAGGAGGTCTACTTGCTCTTGTAGATCTTCGGGGAATAGGTTGAGGCTCCTCATTTGGTTGACGTTGTTGCACATTGTCACCGTTTGCAGTCCTTGAGTCTTCACCGTCCTCAAGCTCCATGTACTCATCACCTGTTTCTTTTGTTTGTTTTCTTTCCAAGTAATCTTTGTACATATTTTGTTCGTTAAAAATTACATCCCTACTCCTTAATATTTTACCATCTTCAGGATTCCATAGGCGATACCCAAAGTCTCCTTCTCCATAGCCAATGAAGAAACACTTTTTGGACTTTGCATCTAACTTTGATCTTAGGCTTCTATCTATGTGCATGAAAGCCTCACACCCAAACACTTTAAGAAATGCATAATTCACCGGTTTACCTGTCCATGCCTCTTCTGGAACTTCCCCATCCAATGCCGTTGAGGGTGACCGATTGATTAAGTACACTGACGTACTTACAGCTTCCGCCCAAAGCTCAAGCGGTAGGCCTGCATGTAGCCGCATGCTTCGTGCTCGTTCCATGATTGTCCTGTTCATCCTTTCCGAAATCCCATTTTGTTGAGGTGTCCTTGGGGTTTTCCTTTGCCTCCGAATGCCATTGCTAGCACAAAAGCTTTCAAAAGCTTGGCTGCAATATTCGCCTCCATTGTCGGATCTGAGGCATTTAACCTTGGTACCTGTTTCATTCTCCACAAAGGCTTTCCACCTTTGAAATATGGAAAATACATCGGATTTATTCTTCATGACATAAACCCATGTTTTTCTAGTCGCATCGTCTATGATTGTTACATAGTACAATGAGCCACCAAGTGATGGTGTACTTGCAGGACCCCAAACATCAGAATGAACCAACTCAAGTTTTTTATTTTTTCTTTCATTTCCTGATTTTTGAAATTTTACCCTCTTTTGTTTACCATAAACACAATCTTCACAGAACTCTAAGTCTACTTCTTTCAAACCTGGTAGAAGCTTCTTTGTTTGAAGGATTTGCATTCCTTTGGCACTCATATGCCCAAGTCGGTAGTGCCACACCGCACTATCAACTTCTGTAGTTGCTGCACAAGCTGAAGGTTGCGTGCTAACAGTACACAAGTAAAGTGTACCGACTTTTTCACCCTTGGCAACCACTAAAGATCCCTTTGAGATCTTCCACCGTTTGTTTCCGAATGCAATGTTGTGACCTTCATCGTCCAGTTGTCCTGTAGAGATCAAATTTTTGCGAAGAGAAGGAACATGCCTAACATCTTTAAGCTTCCATTCATTTCCGCTAGCAGTTTTGACAGAAACTGTACCTTTGCCGACAATCTCACAAGCTTCATCATCTCCCAAGTATACATACCCAAAATTACCTTTGGTGTAGTCTTGGAAATGTTGCTTGTGTGGTGTCGCATGGAATGAAGCCCCGGAATCTACTATCCAAGAATTAGACACATTGTCTAATGAGAGAATTAGAGCATCTTGCTCTACTTTACCTGCCACATTGGCCTGCGATGTTGGCTTGTTGTCTTGAGACTCTGTCTCCTTCTTCTTCTTGGACCAGCAATCCTTCTTGACGTGGCCCTTCTTGCCGCAGTTCCAACATTCAAGAACTGACTTTGTGCGTGACTTGCTCCGCCTTGAGCGATCACGTCCCTTTTGGTTTTTGAACCTCTCCTTAAGTCTTCCTCTTGTTTCCACTGATAGTGCAGCACTTGATGATTCTCCTGTGCTTCTCCTTCGCATTTCCTCGCTTAGGAGAACACCCACAACATCATCAAACTTAAGAATATTTGTGCCAGAATTAGAATTACTTACAGCCATCACAAGGCTGTCCCAACTATCCGATAGAGATGATAGTATAAGGAGAGCTCGCACTTCGTCATCGAAATTGATTTTCACTGATCGAAGTTGACTTATGTTTGTGTTAAAGTCATTTAGGTGTTCTACAACTGAACCATTCTCTGCCATCTTTAGATTGAACAAGCGCTTCATAAGAAATACCTTATTGGATGCCGATGGTTTCTCGTAGAAGTCGTCAAGTGACTTCATCAAGTCCTCCGTGGTCTTCATCTCCGAAACATTGAAGGCCACCATTGACGCCAAGCTTAACCGGATTGTTCCCAGTGCCTTTCGATCAAGGACAATCCATGCTTCATCTGCCATTGTTGCGGGCTTCTTCGCAAGACCGCCTAGTGGCAAATAGAGGTCCTTCTGGTAGAGATAGTCTTCAATCTGCATCTTCCAATGTTGGTAGTTTTTGCCGTTGAACTTCTCAATCTTGAGCTTCCCTTCCTCCGCCATAACTCCCACTCAATTCAAGGAATCCTTTCCTTGAGATAATTTAGCTACGAGCAAACCTTGCTCTGATACCAGTTGTTAGGAAATAAAACGTAGCTAAATAGATAATTGAGTAGATTACTTAATGGAGAGAGACAGATTTATATACACGAGATTATAGAGTAGAGAGAGAGAGAGAGAGAGTACACACGATATACGTGGTTCACCCAATGTGGGCTACGTCCACGGGAAAGTAGCCACTCAATGGCTTTAGTACTTCAAAACAAGAAGTAGTTTACAAAGGGATTATACCCTTAATGGAGCTCCCGCCTTGCTTCACTCTCACCACCTCACACTCACCTTGTTGCATCAACTTCACGCTATGAAATGTGTGTAGAAATGGCCTCCTTTTATAGGCCAAAAGGGCTGCCCTCTCTTATGAGAGACAGCCATGTGTAGCCGCCCTTGTGCGAATAAGTCCAAATCGGACCCTCCAATCCGCCCATGTGTGGCCGCCCTTGAGAAGACAAGTCCGCTTTTGAATTCGGCCACCGGCCACCGGCCATTGACTTCCGACCACCGGCCACCGGCCATTGACTTCCGACCACCGGCCATCGGCCATTGACTACCGGCCATCGGCCAATCGACCGGTTGTTTTCCGACCACTTTCCGGCCGCCGTCCGGCCATAATATTCCGACGAAAAAGAATATTCCGGCAAAAAAAAGTCTCGGGGGCCTCCGTCCCCGAGGCCTGTAAAGTTGCCCTTGATTCTTGTCCGTGCAAATTTTGGTTTCCGGTGAGTGATTTTCCTCCACGCACGATGGCTTCTCCTCATAATGGGGGCTTTACAAATGTGCGCTTTTACCACAGAAAATTACAAGGGTAAATCAGGCTCCATACTTAACACCTTATAATATGCACCCTTAATCTTGTAGAACTTTTGAAGATTAGACCACATTTATGGGATCAAATGAGTAATAAACCTAGAGAAAATGGGTTGAAAATCCCTCCATAGGATAAACTTGTAGATGAAATCATGGAGACAACACAGCTGGAGAAACCAAAAGCAAAGCTTGTACCAGTGAATAATTTAGGTGTCTACTATGAAGGAGAAGAAGGAAACACCACCTTACTGCTAGAGTACAAGGGAGTCCAGATGATAGAAATATTGGACAGAGGGACTGGAGTAGCCATTTTTACAAAAGAAATTTGGGAGAATAGATTTGTAGAGAGACCCTTGGGAATGCTAGAAAAAATTATTGTATCTTCTTGCGGAATTGAGTACAAGCACACTTTTTCTATAGTTGACTTCAAAAAAATCAACAACTTTGAGGTTATTTTAGGACGGCCATTCATGCGTTAACTCAAAATGGTTTAAGGTTGGGGCTATGACTATATCTACTTATGGCATAAGGGTGTTACAACGAGGGTCAACACAAAGGGCCATAGTAACCAAGATATAAATAGAACCCCAGTGGAAGATTTTGGTGTAACTATCTATTCTATAACAGAATTGCCTGCATGATTGATGAACGGAGTACATGTTTGGATGTGCGGAGCATTAGAGTGTGGAAGCATGAAAAAGGAAGATTGTGTCCTAGAGTGCTTGGTAGAAGATAAGTACTATGTAAAGGAGCCATTTCTAGAGGATTTTTTTGAATCCTTTGGCAGGGAACAGATAGTGGAGACTCTAGATGTTTCCGTAAACAATGTAACCCCCACAACATTTTGCGACAAAGTTGGTTATGATATAATGCCCTCCCAAAAGGTGAATGCTATCTTGGAACCAAAAGAGGAGACTAAAACAACAAATGCTAACAAAATAATTGAATAGTGGAAGAAGTTTTAGTTTAGGATCTAAGTGACAATGACGAGGACGAGGACGAGTTACATGATTGACAGAGTGATGACTTGGAACATGATGCTAAAGATGAGCTCTCAAGCAACTCAAAAAAAAAATGCACAAAAACAAGATGAGCTAGTCTTCTACAAGTTTCCCAAACAAAATTTGAGGAGATAAAAGACATATTAAATATAATGAGCGAGAAAGCAACAAAATGAATTTGAGAAACCTAGATTAACGACCAAAACGCAATATCTCCTGCTCTAGGAGTAGATGATTGTGACCAAGAAAAAATCACCAAAAAACCATTGAAATTAACAACTTTTAGAGCAAATCCAAAGAAGCAAGGCAACCAAGGGCACAACCAAAACATCAACAAAAAAAAATGAACGAAAGAGCTAATGCCAAAATCCAAAATAGACACTAAAAGAGGTTTGGACAACTGAGAGGAAAGTGAAGAGGAGTCCAACACGGAAAAATTTGATGCACCCTCTCACTACAAAAGGCACACCATCTAGGATCTATGAATAGTGATTCGACAACCAATGAGAGAACTTAAAGAACCAAGTACATCATATGATGGACCTAAGAACACAAAGAGAACCGACCTCACTGAATCAAAGGAAGAACCAATACTGGCTTACATAGCCACAGATCTCACGAAAGAGGAAGGGAAGTTTTCAATAGCTACTCTCAAGCAATATAAATATGTGTTTCTTGGTTGTACAAAGATCTTAAGGGAGTGGACCCAAGAATATGTCAACATATGATACCCATTAAGAGCAATACTAAGCCATGTAGACAACACCCCTATACTTATAATGAAGCAATTGCAAAGAAAATCAAACTTAGAGATAGACACGCTTAAAGAAGTAGATTTTATCTACAAGATTGAGCACACGGAGCGGGTGTCACCGATAGTGGCAGTGCCCAAAAAGAATAGTAAATTACAAGTGTGTGTGAATCTCAAGTACGTAAATGGTGCCACAATTAGAGACAATTATCCCTTACCCACCATCACAGATTATGTGATTGAGAGAGTCACGGGAAAGGAAGCTTACAACTTTCTTGATGAATTTTTGGGCTACCATCAGCTAACAATAAAGCTAGAGGGCCAGCACAAGATGGTCTTTGTAGCAAAATGGGGCATATTCACTTATAGAGTGATTCCATTTGGCTTAACCAATGCACATGGCATATTTCAAAGAGTGATGAGTCATGCATTCAAGGAATATCCAAGACAAAAATTTATATGGACGACTTGTGCATGAATTCTCTACAAAGAGACGAACATCTTGAGCACTTAAAGAAGATCTTTGAGAAGTGCAAAACTTATTGCATCTGCCTAAACCCTGAAAATTGTGTCTTCATGGTAAGACGGAAGATTTTGGGACATATGGTGTTTAAAAATGACATTTCTACAGATCTTGAAAAGATACAAGTGATTGTTACTCATTTGAGACCCACCAAAGCTAGAGAGGTACAAGCTTTTATGGGCCATTGTGGCTATTATCAAAGGTTTATCTACATGTATGCTATTGTTGCAAAATCTCTCTATGCTCTCATCACAAGATTCAAGTGAAACAAAGAGTGTAAAAAAGTGTTTCAACAACTGAAGGAAAGCTTGATTTCTATTTCAATTTTGAAAGCTCTTGATTGGAACAAGATCCTCTATGTCCATGTAGATGCATTAACATATGCTATTGGATGTATCTTAGCACAACATGGATAGAACAATATGGATTATCCAATCTGTTACTCCAATAGACAACTCAATAGTGAGGAGCAAAATTACATGACCACAGAAAGGGAAGGATTGAGAATGATCGAAGCAGTCAAAAAGTTTAGACATTATCTTCTTGCAAACAAATTTGTATTCTTTGTGGATCACTAGGAACTATTGTACTTAGTGAACAAACCATGCAATATTTTCCATATAGTTTGATGGTTCATTATATTGCTAGAGTTTGATTTCACAGTAGTAGTCAACAAAGAGACTACTCATCAAAGAGTGGACCATTTATCTCGATTGATTATGGTGAAGCACCTCTTGGGGTTGATGATAACCTGCCAAATTCTTATCTCTTCAATATACAGATGGTACCGAGTTGGAGCAAACGTGTAATACCAGTGCTCACCATTAATTCTCTATAGATTGAAAGGCAACCATCAATCATTGAGCAAACACACTCACTTGTACTAATAGCCGGACGACTATATAAGAAGGGCAAGGATGAAATACTTAGGCTATGTGTAAAGCCATCCGAAAGATTTGTACTTGAGACAAGCTCACGTACAAACAATGGCGTTTCTCAATGCAAAAACACAATGTACCAGAGATTGATGAGACTTGGGGTATTTTGGCCTCATATGCAACAAAGTGTCCATGACTAAATTAGTTCATGTGATTTTTGTGTTCATCAAAATCCAATCAAACATACTACGTTGTTTAGGATATCACAAGGACCCAAGTGGGAAAAATACATAGTGGATTATATAGAACAAGGAGTCTTGCCAGCAAACATGAGGAGATCCAGACTATGTTCAATCTAAGGAGAAGCAAAAAACTACGTAATAAAAAAAAATTACCTTTATAAAAGAGGGATCAACAACAACTTGAGAATCTGTGTCATGAAGAACGAGTACTTACCGATTCTTGAGCAAGCACATGACTGACCAACAAGGGGTTACTTTTTCGGCCAACAAAACCACAAAAATGATACTTCTTGGAGGAATTTGACGGGCTACTCTATACATGGATGGATGAAGAGCAATATGTCAAATGATGTGATGAGTGCCAACAAACAAAAGTACCTATGCGACATTATGAAATTCCGTTAAGACCAATGATGGGTGTGAGGGCTTTTACCAAATGGAGAATATATTTTGTTGGACCTGTCTCACCACCGGCATCTCTCATACTTGCTCAATACATCATAGTGGCAATAGATTATTTGAACGAATGGGTAGAAGCCAAAGAAACACAAAAGAATGATGCAAGAACGATAACATAGTTCTTTTATGAGCACATTTTCACTAGATATGGGCTTTTGATTGAGATAGTAAGTGATCGAGGGACTCATTTCATCAACAATTTGTTTGAATATATATTGCATGCATTTATAATTCTTCACTTGAAATTTAGCACCATATTACCCTCAAGAAAATAGGCAAGCCAAGAGCACAAACAAAATCCTATGCACTGTGCTCACCAAAATTGTAAACAAATCAAGAGTTGATCGGGATCAAAGATTACATTCAGCTCTATGGGCATATAGAGTAACATACAAAACACCACTTAATACAATGCCTTTCAACTTGGTATTTGGGATAAATGCCATATTGCCAATAGAAAGAGCACTTATGGATACTTGAGCACGCATTAATGCCATGCGGTATTCTATATACCTCAAACTATTGAATTCAATGATAGAGTCGACAAAAATTGAGCTCAAGGTAGCTAACAGAGGAACAATGGTCAGTTTAGGACAAGCCAATGTCTCAATCATTTCATCAACAATAACGACTGCCCTCGTCAATTCCACATTATGGAAGATACGGATCTCAATGAAGAAATCATCCTGGGAGTTTCTTGGATGCACACTTACAAAGCAGTTCCAGACTAGTAGGATGACGCTTTGAAGTACAATCTCAAGGGAGCATCATATGTTACACCCTTGGCACAAGTAAATTACATTTGTAATGTACAGTCTCAGTCAAAATAGTCACACCCGGAAGAGCCTAATCCACCAACCAGCGGAAACAATCTACAAGCATATGTGGGAGCAAGGTCAAGCAAGTTTGGGTAAAGAAGTCCATCATGAATACCAAGCCAGAGCAGATATGGATACCCAAATACATGCTTTCAAATCATTCTCCCAACTCAACACGTCAAGCTTCCAAAGAGCCATAACCTCTCGGCACAAGCCAAAATACTGGACAAGCTTCAAAGAACACCCAAATGCTTCAACAAGCTCCCCAAAATACAAATGGATTCCCAAACTCCAATCAGAGAAGTCAACCACCGCCAAACAACTGTCTTGGCAATGGAGACCTAAACAATCAAATCGGCAACTATACTCAAAGTCTCCAAACCCAACCTTCAAGTGGGCACCAAAAGTCATGCCAAGCCACATCAACAATTTTCCAATAGTACTCACTAAACCAACCATCAAAGAACTGGCACTTTGTCTTCAAAAACTTTTGTTTTGAAAATGCAATCTAGATGAAACATTGTGAGTGCGCAAAAGCAATGCGCGTGCAAAGAGTGCAAAGGGGAGAGAGGGAGAGAGAGCAGTACACGTGATGTGGGGTGAAGCTCCCAAATCTCACTGTGTGAGCACCATGTGAGAATGAGTGAGAGCTCCTTATTCTCTGTATGTATAAAGAATAAGGAGATAAATGTGGGTAGTCGGACACTGGCCAACGGGCACTGGCAAAGCACGGTGAGGCACACTACCTTTACCTAACATTATCCCACTAAAGACTGTGTGTTGATAAGTGGCGAGAAGACTAGCCTACAACTAGTATATACAAGAGGTGAGAGAAGACGGCTCTCAACCTATGCCCACTGGCTCACTTTGTAACCGCTCTTGTGTAGATGCAACATGCATACAACTAGGGCTAGAGCTACAATGACACTCCTCATATAGGTATCGAGTGACAACCCGCATGGCTCCACAATGCACAATGCCAGTATCAGTCATCGCACGAATGACAAATCCCACTGCAAATGCACCAACCGCATAAGCAAGATCAGGTCTCGAGACCAAAAGGTCAGACATGAGAGACCCGAAATTCAATGAAACATGCACTATGTGTGCCAAGGTATCCCTGTCAACAACCTCAATGCCATATGCATCCTCATCAGGAACCACCTGACTATGCATCACCATGTCAAAGGCATAACTGCTGAAAATGACTGCAAAACCAAAAAATCAGCACCACTGCAATCACACACAGTTGTCTGAAGGACACTATGGCCCTCAAATGTATCAGACGCATCATAGAACAATGCATCGATCTCTGGCTCAACTGATTTCACCTCAATTGATGACTGACCAAGTTGTGCATCCCCAGAGATACCACTTTCTGTGTAAACATCACCACAAGATAAATGCACAACCTGCTCTCCATACAACACATCCGCAAAAGAGACACGCCTTGTCTCTCGCTCCAAACATGGCTGCAAATACACAAAGATTACACCGCCTCATGTGTCAAAAATATGCAAAGGGTATACCATACCACTCCTAGCACCTCTATCTATCACCAATGATCCCCTATGCATCTGAAATGACCGCTCTCCAAGCAGTACACAATGTCCACTACTCTGCAACTAACGCACTCAAATGAGACTTTGACTGGGTCTTGGTACATAACATACATCTCGTAGCGTAAGTAATGCACCACTAGGTAAAGACATGCATACATCTCCAGCACCCTCTATGTCATATGTTGAACCATCATCAAACTGCACACAACCAAGTCTCCCATTAGAGAAAGAACAAAACAAATCACGACATGGCGTCACGTGAAAAGCTGCATGCTCGTCTAGTAGAAAATGCGTAGACAATGTGCTATCCCAAGACACAAAGTAGTCTGAAGGCAAGCTAGACTCAAAAGTGACATGTCCATCACATCATACTCTCTAGCATATATCCTCATAGTAGCACCATGCATCTGCCTCTTCCACTGCCTCATATGCCTGAAGCAATGATGCCTAATATGCCCATTGTGGATGCAGTGCGAACATGTCAGTCGTGATCGTGAACGAGAACCGCCTCTAACCTGAAGCATCTCCATATCCATGCCAAAACTATGGCAAACAATGCTCTAGATCACAAGACTCTCCCACCTGAGAGAAAACCTATGTCTCAAGCAAAGAAGGTGACCAAAAGGTCAAGTGCATTAGCCTCTACAATAGACATACATATCTGGCAAAGTTTTGGTAGAGTCTCCCTTGTAACTAAAGAAAAAACTCAACAGTAAATCGCAGTGGAGACAACAACACATGCACAAATGGCCAATCCAAGAATGTAATCGTTTGGAATCACCTCACAAAGTCATACACAGAGCCAAACCGCTCTAGCCGGAGTATCACTCAACGGCACCACAAATGACATACACATGTGAGTGAAAAATTGATGCAAAAATGTGTCAATGAATGAACAATGTGCCAGAAAAACCATAGCATACACAACTCCTCACTCGTGCGAGAGTGGGTACAAGAACACCAAATTGCAACCAAACTGACAAAACCTATCAATGTGAGAGCTAAGCTCGATCACAAACTATGGCAAGTAAACTCTAGCCACTATCCCACAAAATCATACACAAAGCAAAAGCACAAGACACTTGCTATGTCAAAACCGATATGCAAGCCAAAACACTTCAGAAGATGTCCTCAACTGCAAATGGCAACACCTGTGGAAGTACTAGACTCAACCTGTAGTAGCTGGAAGTCAAAATTGGAAGCTCCAAATGGTCAAGCACTCACAGCTGAAGACCGAAAATGTAGAGTGAAACACGCTCACAGTGCACCACACAAAAGAGAAAACACTGCACACAAATCATGAGTGCTACAAGCAATCACAATCTCGATTGCACCAACGATACGCATAAACTGATGGGAAAATTTCGCCAGAGTTTTGGCAGCAAAACGACTACAAAACCAGTAACCGAAGTGACTACACGTTCAAAACCATGAGCAACCAAAGTGCATCAAACCGCACTCCAAATGCATGCACCAATCTCCACACTTTGCATGCATCATTGCAAACACCTGAAAATCTAGTACACAAATACCTGCTCTACCTATGACTGCCAAAAAAAATGCTCGAGGTATACATTGTCGAGCTCAAACTGCAATCACATGACTCTCCATGAGCATCAACCTACATAAGGCATACATCGCATCCTCCCACATGTGAGCAAACTTGCAACCAATACCACTCTCACATTCGAGAGCAAACTATGCGTGGAATCCTTGACACACAATAAATAGTTGTTGCTACAAAAATTTTAGAGGTTAAAGTCATTCCAAATGGACATCACCATTGCGTTTGAAGCATGCCAAAACCCCAAGTTACACCCTAACCTTGCATAAATCGTTTTCGTATGCAAAAGCTATGCAAAAAACATTGTTTTGGAGGTCAAAAAATGACCTGCAGAAATGAAAATCTACATTCTTCCTGCAAGTATGGCTGCAAAAAAGCATACACACTTGCAATATACCCTTCTCTCAAGTTTGGGAATGTCTCTCAAGCTTCCATGAACACAGATCTAGTGGTTGCTCACTGATCTCGAGCTTCCACCGAAAGCGAGCTCACCATAGCCGAAAACTCACTTCTCTGTAGCACTTCATTTATCTCGAAGCCAAAGCTCTGATACCAGTTGTGAGTGCGCGGATGTGGTGCGCATGGCGAAGAGTGCAAAAGAGAGAGAGAGAGAGAGAGAGAGAGCAAGACGCATGATGTGGGGTGGAGCTCCCAAATCTCATTGTGTGAGCACCATGTGCGAATGATTGAGAGCTCCTTATTCTCTATATGTATAAAGAATAAGGAGATAAATGTGGGCGATCGGACACTGGCCGACGGGCACAGGCAAAACACGGTGAGGCACACCACCTTTACCTAACGAACCTCGCCATCAGAAACCACTGAACAATACGTTCAGTACTAACATCTTGCACAACATAGTGTTACCCATTGCATCTCTTCCATAAGCATTCTAAGGCCACATTCCATCGCCTTGCATAGACAAATTGTTCTCACGCATGCACAAACCTTCGTTCGAGACGACTCAAAATAGGAAGGGGGGAGTAGCAGTAGCTGGAGCATCATTGCAAGATATTGAGCTGTAAGATGATGAGAGATTATGTGTACATTGCATAAAGTGTGGTTTGCTACTTTTTCTTTTAAAATTGACTTCTAGGAGAATTTGACTCTTATTAGGCATAATAGTGAGCCATATTGACAAATTTTGACGGGTGAGATGCCTAGAGTGAGAGTATGTACATATGAGTGTGAGGAACAATTTTTGGCCAATTAATAATAATTTTCTTCCTTTTTTAACCTTATAAAGATAAAAAATCAATAAATAGAGCCACAAAATTTGGATTCAAATTTTAAAAACAAGCACCAAAGCTAGAAAGCAAGAGCTTCAAGCATGTCAAATATGGAAGAATTTGACATGTCAAAATTCGGGCTAACTTACAACGGAGCAGCATTGCAAAATCAAGGGTAAGTAACAACGAGACATCCAATTGACAAGTCGTCTGAGTTGTAGGTGGTATGTCATAAGAAATATGAGCAAGCAAGGTAAGTATGCACATTGCATCCGAAGGTAAGCTGGGCACATATAGTCAAATTGGGTAAGTTAGACCTCATTTGCATTCAATCAGTTTAGAGAGAGAGCTAGAGAGTCATTTTTCAACCTAGAGTACTCCACAATGGTTTTGCCTACTATAGCCACACCATACATTTATAAATCACCAGATTAGACAAGTATAATCCTCTCCAGCTCTAGAACAACTGTGAATTTCCAAAAACACCAAACAAGTGTACAAAAAATATAATCAATGAAAACAAAGTGGGGATTTTTGGAATTTGTCAAAGGACTTATGGATCGTCAAACCAAGTCCAAACCAAGTCCAAACTAAAAAATAAGTACATAGGAATGCTCCATTTAACTAGCAATATCTGCCCATGCAAGTACAATTGCCACATGGGGTGGAACATGGATCGCGATCCATGTCTCCCCACCTCAGTTTTGAAAGATAACTAGTGCAAAATGATCATCTTCAAAGCGCCTTCACACTGCTATGCTCATAATTAAAAAACGTTGTGGAATATGGATCATGATCCATGTCCCCCAACATACCAAAACAATGAATTTTTTATCCAGTCAGTTTAGGCTTGCCTTGGAAAATGTGCCATGAAAATTTGGAGTGAAATGGACCTTGGAACCACCAAAACCAAGGGAAATTGGGAAATCGGTCACAAAATGGCCATTTTGACCCACAATGTAAAAAATTGACACAAACCCTATTCCCACATACATGTGGTAGTGATGTGTGTGGACACACTTAGGACCTCCAGGGCACTTTTTCCCTCACTAGGAGGTTTTTTTCCCCATGCATTGTATATATGCCCATCATTCTAGGGCTATCCATCTTTCCATTGCACAGTAAGTAAAACACTCTCTGTTGTGTGCCTTGAGCTTCCTTCGTCTTCTACAAGCTGTGTGTTTTTTCCTTTCCTGCAACCCTAATTCCAACAATTGGTATCATAGCAGGTTGCATCCTCCCGGACTTAGTCGCCAGCAGCTCCAGCACACGTTATCATGTTGTGACACGTAAATAGTGGGAACAAATGCTACAAGATCTATCTTGCAACTTTTTAGATACATAAGTATATTTCCTATAATGTACATATGCATATATAAGTATAATAATAAGCTTTCTATCTCATCCTATTATTTATGTCAGAGGTAATATATTCTTACTTTACAGTTAGAAAGTACTATGGAAAAAAACGTCAATAGCTCCGTCTTTTTAACTTGGAGGCAAAAGCATTGGTTCTTTCTTTCCACTATCTCATTATCATCTCACACCCTAGCTAGATCCTATAGCTAGTAGGAAGGAATCAAATCCTAGTGGGACACTGGCTTGCATGATTTTCAAAGATGCACTCATTTTAATGCGCATAATTAAGAGGATGCTTACAAACCTTTGTCAATGAGCAATGTCATGCTTTCATATTGCATGAGGTGTCCATTGGAATCAAGTGGAAGTCTAAGCTAAGGGGACCACAAGAAGACTTTTTTTGCCAAGAAGATATCCTATTTTGGTGAATTTTACACAAGGTTCCAATCCGAACTGGAAAAAGTATATAAACTAGGAGTCGTAGCTCATGAGCTGAACTTTTTGCTCCTTTTTTTTTTTTTTTTTTTTGGAGCCACGGTTGAGGAGATATGATTAAAATGGTGGACCCCAATCTGCCCACATCATGCAGGGACAACTCATTTCAAACTTTGCCAATTCCTCTTCACATTGGCTCTTCTCTTTCTTGTGTAACACTTGGGGGTTCCCTTCACCTATAAAAGGACATCTTCTTCCTTGAAAACCATTAAAGAGGGAGTGAGAGGATTCATGCCAAATTAGCCTTTATCCCTACACTTGCCTTTGAGGAAGGCTAGTTAAACTTGAAAGCATCCTTGTAAACATCAACTCTAGTCAATCAAGGCCGAAGTCTACTATTTCTTGCCATCTTCATCAAATTGGAAAATACTCTCAAAGGGATTGATAAGTAAGGTGTTTTTTGCTTTGTTATTTTGTTGATTTTTTGTTTTTCATCTCCAAGACCAACATATACCTCCATGTCTTCTACTACTTCTACCTCTACTCCTTCAATCCATCATTGCATGATGACATACTTGCAGAACTTTAGTACTATGCACTACCTCTGAGTAGCCTACTAAAAATAGTAAATTATTGCACGTAACCACATTATGCATACATAAACTTGCGCTACATTGCTAAACAATATTCGTGAACATTTCAACCAAAGCAAAACTTTTTGCACCAACAAAGGATAGATTTCCAAAATCTCAAACCTTAGTGTTTCTACATGTAAATGCACTCTGATTTCAAAATGGGGGCCAAATCGTGCCTGGAATCAAAATCTGGCTCCATAATTTTAATCCAAAGAACTAAAGGTGTTAGGTTTAATGGCCATGTGGCCGACCGCCCATCACTATAACTGCTACTAACCCCAAGTGTACAGTTATACACTTGTGTGAGACACTAACACAACAGTAGAGTGTCTAGTGTGCCTAAGTGCATAAGATAGAGAAGAAAGAAAGGGGGCACATAGTGTGTGTCGGCTCTCTCCCTCCAACCTGTGTGTGTGGCTATGGTGGTGTGCGTGTGAGTGTGTGTGCGTATTCCTCTTCTGCTGTGCTCCCGGATCCTCTCCTTCATCTGGTATTAGAGCTGTCTCATTCTCGAAATCGCTTCCGTGCACGCGCACGTTCAAGAGTGCAAACAGGGTTTCAACTTTGGCATCAACAAATTCAGTATTTCAAGAGCGTTACCATCAGGTGTCCTACGGTTTTCCCCCCTTTCAGAGTCATTTGTGCCATCAGAAACCTCATTCGACTATGGTTTAGGAGCTGTATTTTTCCAGCTCTCTTTTGGTAGTTTGTGCTACAGAGCTTCCATAGCCATTATAGGTAGCATTGTTGTAGTCTCTTCCATCTACAAGAGCCCATGGCTCATTCAGGAGTGTGTAGCCTCTTTTGGAGTGGCCTCATACACACACATAGAGTGGGAGTTTGGTGGCATTGTCTTCTTCGACTACAAGTACATATACAGGTATGAGTACATAGAGTGGCTTGGTTAGCTTCCTCTATGCTTCTCGGCCTCGATTTTGGTTTTGTCTATGGCATCAACATTGACTCACACGCTATAGGTTTTAGTGCTTACGATATTGGTTCCAGTGGGAGAAGTTTTTTATGCATACATGCACATATTGGCAGTGTTTGAGCTCTTTTAAGAGCAATTTGACTCCCCGCAGGGATATTTCTTTGCATGCACATGCTTTTGGTGCCTGTTTGAGTGTCATGATAGACTTGTATGTCTTTCTGGATATTGCCATTGTACGCTTTTGTGGAGCCATCTTTTGGCTAGTACGACAGTCCCCACCATTTTTGAGACTTGGTTCGGATGATAGCCATTTCTGAGACTTGGCTATACGTTTTGTTGCATAACCTACATTGTTGAGGGTCGATAATGTGAGGTTTTCATTGAGCTGGGGTATTCTCAAATGTGGAGATACCTTCGGTGGTATAGGTAACTGGAGCATCCCTTATGAGGCCTCTCCATTACACTCTCCCTCTCCTCTCTCCTAACCTTCAAGATTTCCATAGCTTGAATCTTCCTTATCCTCTCATTCCAAGTAGCACCATTGGTGGTCTTCAAGTGAATCAAAGAGGAAGAGAGAAGACTACGCCGCCAAGCTTCTCCGGTAATTTCCAAAGCGAGAAGAGACTCTACCATACACACACCAATGTCAGTTTTGCTCATCATCTTCATGCTATTGCACACCTTAAGCAATTGGGTTACTTTTATTTCATACTTAAGCTCTCATGTTTCCTAAGCAAGATTTCCTCTTACTTTAAAGAACAACTTATTGATTTTTTCTTGATTGCTAACTAACAACGTCTAACTACGATGTTATTTCATGTTCTGTTATTTCAAGTTTCTTTAAATTATCAAACTAATATGGCATAGAGAGAGTAGAAAACACTCTCTTTAACCATACGTGACTGAAGCTCATACTTATCTAAGTAGTATGCATGATGATTGGTGAACAATATATAAACTTACTTTTAAATACCCGCAACAATTTCTTATTGATTTCCAAGTTACTGTTTTTCTTTTACCAAAATTACATGCCATAAATCAAAGGTAATTGGGTATTGGAATTTTTGGAAATAACTTTATTTTTTAAAAGAGGCATTATAATTTTCTCCAAAATGAAATTCTCTCTTGAAGATTCACAAATTTTTCTTGATTATGCATTCAAGGTAAATGAGAAAATACCATGTAAAAAAGGTATGTGTGTAAGGCTTTTGCTTAGTAATGCAATTAAGTTAATATCTAATTTTCTCAAGAGGAAGTTGAGTTTTGAAGGGTAAATTAGCATAATCAAAGGAAGCCCTTTAAGAAAGAGGATTTCCATTCTAAATAAGGTCATTTCCTCCCTTCCCTCTTGTCAATTGGAAAATCTGAATCTTTAAGCCTCTCCTAGCTACGCGAGTAATCCTCTCCACAGTAGAAGAGCTAACCTTAAATCCCATATTAAGAAGATTTTATTAATCATTCACACTCCCTTGCACAAGAATTTCTCACTACATGAGCATATCCACTCTTAGGAATTTTGCATTTTTACTCTTACACTACCATTCATTAAAGGGTTCTACTTTTGCATAAACCATCATACAATCTTGCATAATCAATCAAAGAAAGTTTTAAGATTAATTGCCTCAAGATTGAAAGTTGGTGCATTCTAAAGTTTGGTGTTTACAACTCATGGTTCCTACCAAAGTAAAGTTCATTGTAGATAAGCATAGGCATTGTTCATTTCAATTTTATCTACTTTCAAGTTTGCTTTATGATTACAAAAGGGGGGAGTAAGGGGATAGATTCATGAAAGTGACGACCATGTTGCTTGAACATAAAACTTCCATCGCTTCCATGGAGATGTCCCATAGATGGCAAAATGATGCAAGAGAAACAAATGGGATTTGCCCAAGATGGGGTTAACTTGAAACTTACGTCCAGACAAAACCTTAAACTACCAAGAGACTCCTTGTATTTTTTAAGGTCTTGTTTGAGTAGAAATTAAAAGGAGCTAGGAACTTACATGAGGCTGATTGGTTTTCCCCATTGAACAGGTAGTGGAAGAAGAAATGGATGGAGGCTAGATGGGTTGAGGTGATGAAGAACATTTGGAATCCATACTGGCCTAGTTTTACGAAGAAAATTATGTGGAAAGTACTTTGGGAGGCATTGCTGACAAGCATCGAGATACAACCACGCAGTATTGGGTCTGATAGATGTTTAGGGCGCAGATTGGGTAGTGAAGACCTTGCCTACCTGTTCATAGAATGTTCGGCTATTAAAAGCCTAGCAGGAAAAGCCTGCAAATGGATACAAAGAATGTGGAAGATAGGGTTTTTCAAGAAGGATTTGTGCCTTGGTGGGAAACAGTTTCAAAGCAATGGACTTCTTATCTATACTCAAATTGTTAGATATTGTTTCTTCAACAATATTTGGAAGGCCAAGAATTGCCGCGTTTTCCATAATGACCTCTTTGTGGCTAGCTTCTTAAAGATTGTACAAGAAATCAAGGAGATAATATGTGTGGTAAGTAAAAGGTATAACTCAGATGATTGGCTTAGGGAGACTCTCACCAACCAATTGAACCATGTTGTATAAAGGTTTGGGTGCTTGGTAACAGTAAGTACTCTACCAGGTTTTTTGATTAAGTTCTAATGTAACCTTCTGTCCCTCAAGGGTCGGCATGAGCTTAAGGCTGCTTTGTAATTTCCTTTGTGACATTATAATACAACAACCACTCAATTGTGAGTTTTTCCAAAAAAAAAAAGGGAATTAGAAACTAAGGGATTATAACTCAATAAACCTTATTTAAATTTCAACTAGGAATTACAACTTTTTGGAGAAGATTTGATGTGGATAGCCCTAGCATAACCTAGAAGATTTAAGGTGAAATTTGTCTTACAATTTTGAAAAAAAGGCCGACGCAAGTGTTTACATGTGGGATGCAACGGGGGATGGTCCTTTCTGGCTAAGATTGATAACTGTTGGTCTATATTTTGAGTGTGGGTTCATTCAATGCCCTAGAATTGGAAAAAAAAGATCCAAAATATTTTCCAGAGGAGTTGACAAATATGAAGGAACTAGTGCACAAGATTTAGCTCATCCCTGGTGTCCATCCAATAGCAAGGAGCCTCTACAAAAAGTCACCCTCTGAATCCATAAACTTGAAGAACTAGTTGAATGAGCTTTTAGAACAAGGTTTCATCAGAGTCAATGTCTCTCCTTGGGGTACTCTTGTACTCTTCCAAAAGAAGAAAGACTTTGTATAGATTTTTGAGGCCTAAATTAGTGCACTGTCAAGCACAAGTACCCCTTGCCCCACATAGATGAGCTACTTGATCGACTTAGTGGTGCTAAATATTTCACCAAGATTGATCTCAGGTCAGGTTATTACCAAGTTGGGATAAAAAAGGAGGATATTCCTAAAAGAGCTTTCAACACAAGTTTTGGGCATTATGAGTTCACCGTCATGCCTTTTGGCCTGACTAATGCCCTGCCACATTTAACCGTATGTGGATTGACCTCTTCAGGATAGAGTTAGATGATTTTGCTATAATCTTATTTGATGACATCTTTATAAATTCAAAGACTAGAGAATATCGTGAGTGGCATGTATGCCATGTCTTGGAAATTCTTAGAAAAGCCCAACTCTATGCCAAGTGGAGAAAATGCTCTTTCTTTGTAGAGAAGGGTGTCTATTTGGGATTCATAGTCTTTAAGGATGGTCTCTCTCCCGACCCAGCTAAGGTGGAAGCTGTAGTCCAATGGCCCATTGCCAAGTTTTTTTGAGAAGTTTGGGGATTCCTTGGCCTCACTAGATGGTGTAGAGTATTTTTTAAAATCTATGCACTCATCGAAGGTCCTCTCACTGAACTCACCAAGAAAGACGAATCCTTTATCTTCTCTGATAAAAGAGATACATACTTCAACATATTAAAATTTCCAATTTTCCAAAAAAACTTTTAGGTGATAGTGGATGCTCGTACAAGTTATAGGTGGGATCCTACAACAAGAAGGCCATCCCATAGCTTATGAATTTTATGCCTATCTAACTAGGTGTTATGCTTTTATTGCTCTCTCCATCCAAGCACTCTTTCTATGCTCATTAGGAATCTATTCTTAATGAAATGCTCACTATATCTATGTTATTTTTCGTTATACACAAGTTACTAGATCATTAAATGTTACATTGGTATTAGAGCACAAGGTTTCTCTTTTCTTGCTCAAGAAAAGAGGTCCTTAAGCTAACTATAAATGGTTGGTATTATTAATTTCAATTGAGTAAGTAGAATAGGGATTTTTTAGCCTTGCAGTGCGCATGCTTTGTGCAGACAATGGGGCATCACCCTCAAGAGCTATGGTCTTAATAGTGGAGTCCTATGGGGCTTGCCTACGGCTTAACCACTATTGAACTATTAGAAGCTTGACAGGAGCCGGTACTGTTTTGGTGGTGAAAGACCCTCTCTTGTATTCCTTGCAATTAATGATATTTGACCCATGGGTACAGGAGCTTGGGTGCTTTTCTAAAGGGGTTAAGAGAAGTAGCAACTAGGGCTTGAAGTGCCAAAGTACGCTTAAAAATTTGACACCTAAAAGTTGTTAGAATGGTTGACAATAGTAAAGAAAGTGAAATTAATGTTGATAGCTTTGATTTTTCTAATGAACAGGCTACTAATGATGCCTCTATGCTTGTTAATTACCTTGTTACTAGGCTTCAACAAGCCATGGGAAATCCATACCTCCAAAGTGAAGTGCAACGGCATCTACGTACTCATGGGAATCTCCAAACTCCCCACCAAGAAGAGAGAGTACCTAGGAAGCCTCCTTGAGAGACTTCCAAAAGAGGCCTCTCTCCGATAAGGGAAGAAGAAGAGATCCGTAAGAAGGGCTCAAAAATCTACTACTTGACAACGCATCTCCTTCCGAAAGGAGAACTCAAGTTTCAATGGTAGATCCCCCACCAAAAGAACAAGAAAGAAGTGAGTCTCCTGCCACCTCAACGGAGATGGCTCCACAAAGACGGCCGACAAAACGATCTCCAACACCCCCTAAATGGAGAAGACCATCGCACACTTCTCTACACCATAATTCAAAGAAAGAAGACAACAAACAAGAGAAGAAAAAGGCGAGAAAAAGGTCACCCTCTTCTCCATCTTCTTCATCCTCTTCCTCTTATGAAGAAAGTGAGGGTGTAGACAAGGAGGAACAAGGGAAGAAAAAGGCGAGAAAGAGGTCACCCTCTTCTCCATCCTCCTTAAATTCTTCCTCTTCTGAAGAAAGTGATGGTGCAGTTTTCAAACCACCAAAAAGAAGAGGCCATAGGAAATCCTATGTCACATGGAAAAGGTCATCCAAGCTCAAAAATTTCAAAGAGGGAGGAAAGAACATCTCTTTCCTTACCTACGATGGCACCTTTGGTGCTACAGACAAAGTCTTGGCCTTCATTCAACAATTTGATGCGTCATTTGGAGATGAGGGTTTCACAGAGTCCTCTAAGCTACACCATGTATCTATGCATTTTCAAAAGTCCGCCAAAAAATGGTGGTCTAGCCTACGGGCAAACAGTGAAGCTCCACGAACATGGAAAGCTTTAAGAGCTTCCATCATGAAGCAGTTTTTGGCTATCAATGCCAAAGACAAAGTACTCACCAAATGGCAAATCTTGAAGCTCTCTCCCTACAAGTCTGTTCACAAATATGTATACAAGTTTTGGGACTTACATCTCAAAGCCATTGTCTTCAAAAAGATGGATTTTGGAGAGAGAAATACAAAAATTTGGTGCGGGTCTAACTGAACATATGGCAGAGTATGTTAACTCCCAAAGGCCACACACCATATTTGCAGTCACAGACCATACCATGGTGGCTTCACGAATCAATTTCCAACAAGGGGCTAAGATAAATCTTAAGCCCACGGAGAACAAGGACCGTAATAACGAGCCTAAGGGGAAGCACACCGTCCCCAAAAGTCTCCTAAAGGCAACACCAACAACAACAACAACAAAGCTAATGAGAAGGCAGTTTATAGAGGCAAAAATAAACTCTCTCCTGAAGAGCTTGAGCGTTATCGTAAAGATAACCGTTGTTTCAAGTGCGGGGAGCAAGGGCATGCCTATCGTGCTTGTCCCCACAAGAATACACGAAATGAGCCTCCTAAAGCTACCTTGGTCGAAATCCAAGAAGAGGATGCTCACCACAAAGGATCGCCTCTATGCCATGCTTGGGGAAAGGTAAGAGAACATGATGCTTTTATTCTCTTTGACTGTGGTTCTACTCACAATTTAATATCCACAGAGTTGGCCACCAAGCTAGGCATCCAAGCGTATGAGATGGGAGATGTTCTACCCACCAATGGTGCTTTCAAGGGGCAAGAAGCCTCAATCACTCCCTTAATTGGGAAATTGAGGCTCCATGTCCAAAGCTATGTGGACAAGGAGGACTTCTTTATCTCTCCTCTCAAGCATGAGGATGTAATCCTAGGGGCACCATGGTTTGATCGCATAGGCCAATGTTAAATTCCTTGAAAGGCAAATCTACTTTAGGTTCAGGAAAAAGGATCTGTACATAGATGCTAAGGACTTGGGTAACACCATACCCATTGTACATACACAAGCTTTCAATAAGTCAATAACGAGCTCTATTTCCGTGTACATGATTTTTGTTAAAGATTCTCAAAATGAACCTAATGCTTTAGCAAAAGAAAAAATAAACAATGACAAAGAATTAGAGTTATCCAATTCTCTCACGGGATTTCAAGATGTTTTTCTTGACGACAATCCCTGTGAACTACCTCCTAAACGAGGCAATGAAGACCATGCAATTGAACTCCTTCCAGGAAGTTCACTGCCTAATAAACCTCCTTATAGAGTTTCTCAAGCTCAACAAGAGGAGATTATGCGGCAAGTGCATGAGTTAGTTGAGAAGGGCATGGTTAGGCCTAGCTCATCTCCATTTTGTTCACGTGTTATTAGTGCAAAAGAAAGACGGCACATATCTTATGTGTGTCGATTATAGAGCACTAAATAGGATCACTATCAAGAATAGGTTTCCCATTACACAAGTAGAAGACCTATTTGATAAGCTACAAGGGTTGACCTACTTTAGTAGGATTGACCTAAAAAGTGGCTACCATCAAATAAGGATAGTTGATCAAGACATTGTAAAGAACACATTTCGCAATACGTTTGGTCTTTACAAATACATTGTCATGCCTTTTGGCTTGACCAATGCACCAGCCACATTTAAACGCTTGGTGGAGAAGCTATTCAGGCCTCACCGAACCTTTACTGGAGTGTACTTTGATAATATAATCATCTACTCTAATTCACTAGATGCACACAAGCAACATCTCCAAGTATTATTTCAAGTCTTACAAGAGAATAAACTCTATATTAATTGAAAGAAAAGTGAGTTTTTCTTACAAGAGATTCAGTATTTAGGTCACATTATCTCTCAAGCTATCATCCAAATGGATCCATCAAAGCTAGAGGTAATAAAAGGATGGCCTAATTCAAGGAATCTACATGAACTAAGAAGCTTTATAGGTATGTGTGCATACTATAGATGCTTCATAGAAAAGTTCTCACAAATCGTGGGACCATTACATGAACTAACAAAGAAAAATGTTAGGTATACATGGTCTGCCAAGGAGAACAATGCTTCTGAAAATCTTACACACATGAGAGAGAGAGAGAGAGAGAGAGAGAGAAGCTAGCCGGTTTGTACACACATTGACTCCATAGAAATGACCAATGAAAAAGCGTGTGATCCTCTATGTGTGTGTGTGTGGGTGGGTGGGTGTGTGTGTACACGCAAGCGGGCGCAATAAGTTTATGCGGGTACATGTCTGAGGCTTCATGCAGCAAAGATTGATGCATGATGAGCTCCTACAAATTTTTAAAAAACCTTCAAATTAAAGTCACTTTAACAGAGATGCTATGGTCGAGGCAGGCACGCGACAGAGTAGAGTCTGGGCAGATGGGCACAAAGGAGGATTGTCTTGCTTGCTGGAGTGCAAGGTAGATGGGTGTGAGTAGGGAAGTCTTAAGGACTACAGGCAGCATTGCAGAGCAAGGCAATGGTTTGATCCATGGTCACAAGGGAGGGCGGCAAGCCTAGCTAGAGGTGAGGTCGGGTTTGATTGAAGTGCAACCCTTGAGAGTGCAAAGGAGTGATAGAAGAGTAGAGCAACACAAGTTGTGCAAGAGGCAGTGAGTGAAGTGGCTATTTGTGCAATAGGCACTTAGTACAGCAACACATCGTCAAGGCATGGCATTGGGTGGAGCTATATAAAATGTGACTTCGTCGGAGGTCGTAGGCTTGGGGGGAGGGGGAGAGAGAGAGAGAGAGAGAGAGAGAGAGAGAGAGAGAGAGAGAGAGAGAGAGAGAGAGAGAGAGAGAGAGAGAGAGAGAGAGAGAGAGAGAGAGAGAGAGAGAGAGAGAGAAGGAGGAGGGAAACAAGGTTGGTACTATATTGGCGAAGGAAGGGAAAGGTAGGGTTACTTCCTCAGCCTGTGGTGTCGCATGCTCTAGTAGCTCCCTGGTTTGCTGTTGCAACCAGTCCGCGCCAGCGCGAACTGGTTGCAGCAGCAGACCAGTGGGGGTGGAGTCATTTTTTATAAAAAAATTTCCCATATAGGCCCACGTAATCCCCTACTTCCCAATGCTTATCACTCTCTCTCTCTCTCTCTCTCTCTCTCTCTCTCTCTCTCTCTCTCTCTCTCTCTCTCTCTCTCTCTCTCTCTCTCTCTCTCTCTCTCTCTCTCTCTCTCTCTCTCTCTCTCTCTCTCTCTCTCTCTCTCTCTCGCAAGCTGGCAATTTTATAGCACATAACCCGATGGCAATGCCAAGTACAATGAATGATTACAACTTTAGTACAACAATGATACACCCTTCCACAGCTTAATCACAGCAATAAGGGGCCTTGATGACATGTTTTCCACTCATAATGCAAAGAAGGGATTTGGCCAGATAGCTTCCACGCATAAATGGTGCATCAGAGTGGTCCGGATCGGGAGTACGTGGATCTGTGTGTGTATGTGTGTGTGTGTGTACGCGCACGCGTGCACGTGCGTGTGTGTGTGTGTGTGTGTGTGTGTGTGTGTGTGTGTGTGTGTGTGTGTGTGTGTGTGTGTGTGTGTGTGTGTGTGTGTGTGTGTGTGTGTGTGTGTGTGTGTGTGTGTGTGTGTGTGTGTGTGTGTGTGTGTGTGTGTGTGTGTGTGTGTGTGTGTGGCTAAAGGCGAGCAGGTGGTGTGGTGGGAAGGGAGGAAAAGAATCACCAGAAAGAGGGTTTGGGGGGAAGGCGAGCATTGCAAGAGGGAACGGGGAGGGGAAGGGGGGAGGGTGAGTAGGGCAAGAGGGGGAATGCCCTAGTTGGTCCAAGGGGAAATCAATCTTTGAAGGCTTCTTTGAATAAATTGTTTTTGTTTAATGAAGAGTATATAGTAGGTGGGTCAAGTTTTGAAAGCGTGGGATTAATAGGAATCTTGGGACAAAGGATGAAAAGGTAGGGCAAACATGGGCCGTCGCATCGTGCAAGGCAGAAATGCAATCTAGAGACGATAGCTATCAGGCAAGGACACAAAGTAGTAATGTTCGAAACAAAAATATGTCTCATCTTAATATCGTGCCATTTTCAAATTCAAAAATGCCAGTTGAGAGCAAGGGGAAAAGGAGAAATTACACCTCAAAATAGAGAAAAATAGTGTAAAAACTTGAAAAATAAATCTAATTTTTGAAAATTTGCTCTTATGCTAAATTCAAGAAAAGGAATTTTATATGTATGGAGAAATAATTATTCTCAAACAATGCAAGGTAGAGAGCCTAATAGAGGGGAGCTCACAAGAAAAATAGCAATGATGAGGACAATGAATTTTACTATGACGATGGCATCACGAGATCACTGCTCTCGGCTGCTCAAGGAGTTTTCTTTCCATGGCTATGAGGTTGCAAAGGTATCTTCCAAGATTTCAAACAATGAGAGTGTAAAAACACCCATTAGGATAGATTGTCTTTAAGATATGCAGCACCGCCACGTGTTGTGAATTTGGCCGGATCACTTCAGTTTTAAGCTGAAGAAATCATATAACTTAAACTTCTTTAATCTAGCTTGTCCGACAAGGAAATCTCTTGAATGCTAGGTACTCTTGCTAGTGCATGGACTCTCTCTCTCTCTCTCTCTCTCTCTCTCTCTCTCTCTCTCTCTCTCTCTCTCTCTCTCTCTCTCTCTCTCTCTCTCTCTCGGAGAAGAGGGCTCAACAATTAGGCCCATGTCGTATAAATATTCTCTTGGATTTTGGTTCGCTCAGAAAATGTCGCTCGGCGTATGGTAAGACTCTGGGACGGGTGTCTAACCTCACTCCTCCTATCTTATTGCAGATTTAGCAAGAACCACGATTAAATTGTCAATCCATGGGATGAAGCTGACTCACTAGTGCATAGAGGCTACAAGAGGTTTTCAATCTCTTGGAAAACAAAAAACAACTTGCATCTAACTCAAGCTACACTCAAGTGACTGAAATCATTAAAAGCCAATCGCTCATCGGCAAACAAATCACATCCATTACAGCATCAAATGACATCCAAACATAACAAACCTTCTAGGACATGTTTATAATACCTAAGCACACATGCTTATGGTCTCAGATCCCACTTTCAGTCAAGTGCAAAAATCACGATAATTAACAGCAATGGATTTTTTACCTAGTCGTTTTCGATCCAGAATGTATCTGAATGCTTAGCAATGATGCCCCAATACCCCTCCTATGCTTAGTTCTTGATTTTGAAGTGTAAATTCCTACTTATGATGAAAGTAGATCGTGGGTCGGCGACACCAAAAGCTACAAAATACCATGAAATGCTTACGTCAATGGGTAGAGCTCTTACCTGTGGTTGCGACGCAACAGACACGACTGAAATGTGACAACCGGGGAGGGAGTAGGAAGCGCGAGAAGGAGAGAAGTGAGCACCGTTAGCTCACGATGTGTATTTCATTATCCAAAAACTTCATAGTAACTTACAAAAATTGGCTTTTATACCTTAGCCAAGGTTTTTGGTGGTCAAAACTAATAATCTGGGAGCTCTAACTAAAGACAGGTAAAGACAAGTTGATACAATCTGGCCCGATTCATCAAAATAATAAATGTTTTAACAATAGAGCTCCGAAAAATGGTATCCGAGTTAGCTTGCTGCTAACATTTCCCCCCTCCTTACCTCTATCATCCCTTGACACAGCTTTATGGGCTGAAACAATCTTCGGGTTGACGGCTGGCGAGGCGGTCTTTAGGTGCATGTAAAGCTTTTTCATATCTTATCTTTCTTTCTTTGTCTAGACCCTGCAAAATTGCATAGTGACTTTGTTCTTTAGCTCAACGACGGAGTAGCCTACGAATCTGGAAGTTAGGTTGCTGATCACTGGCACAAAAATCTTCGTTTGCCAAGTGAAAAACCTTGTGTAGCACGCTTCCTCAAATACCAACATATTATGAGATGGAAAGAACATGCAGCGGGCGTAGAAGCCATAGAGAACTTCTTTGGAAGTTTGGCCGCTTAGGTCGTAGCATAGACCCTTATTACCCTCAAGGAAGGACATCCACGGTGCTTTTGCTTGCTCTGGCTTGTGAAAAACTTCAATGCATGTGAGCAGCATTCGGAAAATTTTGTAGAACATAGCACATGAGAGATCAGGAAGACTTTTGAAGAATTCCATGGCGCCTGTTAGGGTTTTCACCATGTATTCCTCTATCGGCGTTCCCTTCTCTGGAGCTAGCAATCTCAAATAATCCAGCCATGTAGGCCACTTCTTTGTCATTGCCTCGTGTGCTTACCACGTCCTTACTCTTGGTACATGACAAAAAGTTGGGTCTTTTTGAAGTGTCGTAGGTTCTCTCGTGAACAGAATCAAGTATCTAGGATTTTTGTTCAGCTAGCTCTTTCTCCACTTGGGGTGAACTTCATCTGCGCCTTCTGCTTGCATGTCTTTATATAGTCATTCTTTCACCTGTAGTAGCAGCTCTACCTTGATCAAGGGATATGGCAGTGATTGTTGATGCCATTGTGCATTGATTTTGTTGGGAGTGAGTTGAGTAACATTGACAAAATGAAGAACTCTCAGCTCCCAATCGATCATTGCCTTCCACTAATCATTCGTCTCCTTAGCAACCTTCTTCTTAAGTGTATCTTCTTCAGCTTTTGACAGTTGGACCATCGGCACTTGATCAGCGTCTGTTAATGGTACTTAAAATTCATCTTCTCCGCCTAGCCCTTCTGTTGGCTATGTTTCCATCTCAGCGAAAGAGACTGAGGGGATTTCAATGTTTGGTTGCTCAGATGTACCTGCTTCTTCCTGTGTCTCTTGCTATCCATCTCGTAGTAGCTAGTTAACTCTCTTCAGCTCTGTTATCTCCTTGAGCATCTCTTCTTCTCTTTGTACCTCCATTAATACAAGGTCTCTGCGTTGTGACTGCTCTAGCTTTAAATCTAGCTCGACATCCTTATTCTTTTTCTCCAATGCTTTATACACTTCGTCCGTACCTTTGATCGAGGCAACTGTGGGATTTTCTCTTATCTATCGCAAGAAAGTTACCTAATCATTGATCCTTTGGTCTGAATATTGAAATGAAGCATTTGCTACGTCTAACTGTACTTGGATATTTTGAACAGACACAGTTGTAGTTAAGAGTTCGTTGGTAACTTCTGTCAGTTGTTCGTCTTTGGTCTTGCAAGCATCTGTTAACTTCATGAGAAGTTCGCCTAGCTCTTCCATTTTCTTTTGCTGCTTTTCTCTGGCTAGCTGGTGTTGTTCAGTTTCAGTTTTCAATTCTTGGACTTGTTTTTGTAGATCGGTGATGACATTTAATATGTCCTCTAGCTCTCCATGAAGAGCATCTATCACCATTTCCAACTCTCTAGCCTTAGCACTGCAGCTAAGTGCTGTTGATCGCATTTTTTCTGTCATTTTCCTGCATCTGCTTTGCATATTCATTAACTTGGAGAATTACCTCATCATTGGTCTGCCAGTCTTCAGTTCTTGTGAGTTGCCTAGATGTTTCGATAGTCTCTTGTGATTCCTTTGGTGGGGCTATGGTGGCTGTTTGTTCCTTCCCTTGAGGCTGTGCTTTTGCCTCTACTGCTTTGTCTTCTTGAGGCTTTGTGGATGCCTCGACTGTGTCATGTTGGGTGGTGGTAGACGGTGTGGTTTCTAATTCTTGTGCCTTTGTTTGCTCAAACCTTGTTGCCTCCTCTAGTTCAGGACTTGCTACCCTTTCTGGCTCTGGCTCCTTTGCTTTGGTTTGTTTGGTTGTTGCTTGTTGTTCAAATCTTGCTACTTCTTGCGGTCCAGGCTCTTGTTCCTTGGTTTGTTTAGCCTCAGTGGATCTAACTGTTGGTGGTGGTGGAGGGCTTGGCATGGGGTGGTCGTGTTGTCAATGGTTTGGGAGACATCTCACTTTGTTCATGTTGGGCCTCACCTTGTTGTGTCGCTTCAGCTTGTTTTTTCTTGCTCGGACGCATCTTCTCTAGCTTTTCTCTCAGCTTCTTGGGCTTCTTTTAGCTTTAATGCTTCCGCTTCCTGGTACATTATTTCCAAAAAAAAATCCTTTGGGTCTTCTGCTTCTTTGTGTGCAGGGTTCTTTGTTCTCGACCCCTTTAGCTCTTTTGGTACCCACTTTTTAGGGTCCTCACCTGCAGCTTGGCGACTTCTTTCGTAGGTTTCTTTTCCCTTTCAAACCTCGCCTTTTTCTGTTGAGGCTCTTCTTGCTGTGTGGCCACTACCTTCTTCGTCATCTCCTCTCGTCTAACTCTCTTCTCCTCAGTGTCTAAGTAGGACATGATGTGCTTTGGTCCCATGAAGTCAAAGTTGCAATTTCTCCCCATCTTGGCCAAAAAGTAAATAATCACAATTATTAACTTTTTCATCAAAATGGACATTTTTTTAAGCAATTTGGTTTTAGGCATGATGTAGACTGTGTGTACGAGATTTGAAGTGATTTGGATCAAAAAATGTGACAGATAACTCAGAAATTGGTTTGAAGGACTTCTTTGCATTTTTTGACAATTTTCCAAGTTATCATTGATCAATTTGGCTCATACTTGAAATGTGGCATGTAATAGGTGTACACAAGTTATAGATGAGGTGATCATACCATTTTCAAGCCAAAACTTGGTTTGTCTTGGTCAGAATGGTGTGGTTGAGTCTTTCGAGGCTTAACTCTCCATTGCTTGATTGGTTTTACAGTCTGCGGAGAAGATAAGTGCTCTTTTTTCTTCCAAATCCATTTCGTGTTAGGTTGCTTACTTGGAGATGCTCTTCTTTGTGTTTTGAACCTTGGAACCGTCTTTGGTACTGTTGATAATGTTTTGGGCACCCAAATTTGATTCGGCTTGTCCTTAAGCTGTGCCTTTGGTACCCAGATTTACCTGACTCCTTGCATGCTAATTGTAGCATTTACTTGTCGATAAGATGGAGAAGATTGATTGCTTTGTGTTTTGCAATGCTGGTAACTTCTTTTCCATTCCTCTTTGCTTGGTGCAATTGGAACAACGAGTTTTCTTCCTTTAGGTGATAGCTTAAGCTGATTGGTATCCCAATCTGGTACTGCCTTGTAAGTCCGCATCCAAGGGATTCCAAGAATAATTGTCTCATTCATGTGTTCATCTAGTAAGCATACAAACTGATGAGGGCATGAACATCCATGTATTATCTCATTCAAGTTGACTACTCCCAATGTTGGTATTGGGTTCTTGTTGCATCCTTTGATAGTCGCTATTCCTACTATTAAAACTTGACTTGTTGCTTTCTTGTATGTGGAATAACTGACTACATTTACTCGAGCTCATATGTTGACCAATGCATTTTCGCTATGATTGTTGAGTTGTACTTTGATGTGAAGGTCCATTCCATCTAACCATTCATCATCTGTTGACACGGCATCTTTTTGCAATTCCCATTGTCGGTCATCTATTTCCAAAGTGTTGATGGGAATAGGTATTTGTTGATTTTTGAGAGCGGCTTTCCTTTTGAGTACTGAAAGCCGAGCTTCTTCTTGGGCTTCATCAATAACCTGCTGTCGTTTTATTTTTCTTTTCTTAGCTGCATGCATCCTTTCTAGCAATTCATTGGTTAGTGGAACATTGTACTTCTTTAATCGACATCCACTAATCCAATTAGCCATCGGTTCACCATCTAGGGTGGACAACTTAACTGCTCCACTTGGAGATACATCTTCAATGATAAACGGTGTGTTTTCCTTTTTCTTAAACTTGAGAATGTGTTGCTTAAGGGAATAGACTAAAACTAAGTCCTAGTTTTTGAAGAGATTTTGTAATTAGATGGGAATCAAAAAATTGTTTTTTGTTTCCGCTTTTGTCTATAGATGTGAGCTACAGAAGTTAGCCTTTGCTCATCTAGCTTTTCTAAATATTCAAGTCTCTATGAAAATTCATGTCCAGTCCACTCAAGATCCTTAGCTACCCTTAGTGTCGTCAATACAAATTCTATTGGCAGTATGGCATCAAGACCATAAACAACTTAGAAGATCTCTCACGTGCTCATCTCTTAGAATAGTTTCTGGTCCTTGGCCCAATATCCAATCCCTTATGGAGTACTCTGGTATTTGGTTTGTTCCACCTCCTCAGGAGTCATCATAACAAAGTTGTTGTTATAACAATCCCTAAATAGGTAGGTTGGTAGATCTGTTGAACCCTTATCTTTGATCTTGAAGATATAGATTATCTTCATGGGTGTTAGTTGTCCTGATTTGGCATGCGAAGTCCATAGAAGATCTTTGATGTTTCTATCCTCCCAACAATAGACTCCGATCCTAGGATTATCCGTACTAAGCCGTTTCAAAGGCTTCAAAACAACTTGATCGTATCCCTCTAAAGTAGGTGATCCTTCTTTTGCTGCCATATCTGGAATGATGGTGTTTACTTCTAACCCTCATTTGTCTATCACGTCTAGGTTTTCGACTTATAAATACTGAGTTCCTTTTCTATACATGTACATTTTTCCTTGTTTGATCTCCTCTTCAAACTCAATACCATGGTTATCAATGTGAATAGCATACTCTTCGTTAGGATCCAGGTAAACCTAAGCTCCATGGCAATTAGTCTTATAAAAAGAGAGTATATGCTTATAGCGCAATGTCGTTCCGATTTTTGAGTGAGTCGGATAGGAAGACATTTCAGATGTTGAATCTAAAAAAAGTGTCTGAGACTTCTTCAAGGATAGTGTGCAAGGGATTGCCTTGATTCACACTTTCTTCAGTGGATACTCTACTGGAGGTTTCTCCAAAGATGCCTTGGTTTCCTCGTATACGACCAGATCTAAGGTTAATAAAGACTTGTGAAGCTTAGAGTACTTACCATTGGATTGACTTGTTGTCAATTTCTTTCACTTGACTTGATTGCGACTTCTATCAAGCTTCCAATTCCTTATCTGCAACTTGATTCCTGTATCAATTTTGATCAAGTTAGCTATTCTTTCACAAAGGCTGTATAGTTCTTGCCAATTATTGTGACTAGTCTATGTGTATCACTCCAAATAGAGCTAAGTGAGGCAGCAGTTGAGACTTTCAGATATCACTTTTTGCAAAAAGCCAAAGGACTAATCTGCAACCTAAAAACTGAGTGAACATGTACCAATTTGGATCCGATTGAACCCAAAATTACCCGGTGGCCTTATATTATGTTGGTCTAACACTATACAAGTTCAAAAGTAAAAAATGGTGTCTCTATGTAGTAGTAAATAATCGTGATTATTTACTTTTGTCAGTTTTTTGCACTTTTTGGCTTGATTTGCCAAGTATACAACTTGTTAAGGTCTCTGGACAATTTTCACCAAGTTTGGACAAAATTTGTTCAAGTTTAGCAACTGTTTCGTGTCCGCAAACTCAGTTTTCAAGAATCTGGCTTAAGTCTGAGTTTTGTGATCTAAATTTCGCCAAAATTGACTTGTGTGGTCTACTTGATATGCTTGACCTTGTGGTATACTCAAATGTGCAAGATTATCAATTTTTATAACAGATGTAAATAATCGCGATTATTTACTCCAGCTACTTTTTTGCAAGTTTTTGTCCCAATCTTGACACAGATCTGTTAAGCACCTCAACTTAAGCTCCCTAGCCAAGTTTTATCAAGTTTGGACAGTTTTGTTCAAATGGTCATCAGTTTTGTGTCCGCCGCAGACTGACTTTGCAAATTTGGTCACAATTTCCAATCCAATGTCCAAATCTTACCAAATTTGATTTGTGGGCTTAATACAACATGATAAGGCTAGTGGTGTGCTAACTTGGTCAAAAAAGTTTAAAAATGGGCAAATGTGATTTTATCAACTAAGCATGTACACATGTCTATCACATCAATATAAGCCTATGAATCAAGTTTTGTTGAGTTTGAACAAATGTTTTTCCATATTACACTCAAGTTCCCGAAAGTAAGTACAGACTTTAGTTTTTTCCCAGTTTTTGGTCAGTTTGGTGTTCCAAATCCTATGTGCCTTTACAAAAGTTGTTTGTACACATGCATACATTCATTGGTATCAACCTTGGTCAATTTTGAGTTGAAAGTAAATAATCGTGATTATTTACTTTAGGCCCAAAATAAACACTTTTTTGAACTTTTTCATTGGACAGTCTTTTCATGAGCTGTATTAAGCCTATAAATCAAGTCAAAACTTAATTTGGCCTAAAATGTCAAGGAAAAGTAAATAATCTAAGTTTTTGCAAACTCTTGAAATTTTTGACCTCATTGTGTCCTTGAGCTTACCCACTAGTTCATACAACTTTCAAAGCATACTCTCCAGTCGGATTGAGTAGTTGATAGTCTTTTTGTGCTATTTCTAGCCATAGACCTGAAATTTTGCAACTTCACATAACAACTCACAATTAATTCTTTCGGGGAGAGCAATGTTCTAAAGTCCACCTCGGATTCTACTTACCCTACTCCTAGGTTCTACTGCAATGGGGTTGTGGAAAGTGTCTACAAACACTCATTTTCTTGTTTTTTATGGTTTTCTGAACCTTGATCTTAAGACTTGTTTTGTCAATCAATCATTCTCAAAATTCTAATCTAGTTGTACAATCTTACAATCCTAAAGGTATTCAGCAAGTACAATCTACTCCCAAGCTACCTCTACACAGCAAAAGACGACAATCTCAAGCTATGCAGTTTTCTAAAAAGAAAGTTTTTACTCTAGGAGATCCTAGAGGATAACTTCACAAGATCCTCGAGTTTTTTCCTAGTTTAGGTCTCTTCGATCCCCGAAAACGGTGCTAAATGTGGGACGGGTGTCTTACATCACTCCTATCTTATTGCAGATGTAGTGAGAACCACGATTAAATTGTTAATCCATGGGACGAAGCTGATTTGACTAGTGCATAGAGGCTACAAGAGGTTGTCAATCTCTTGGAAAACAACAAACAACTCGCATCTAACTCAAGCTACACTCAAGTGACTGAAATCACCAATAGTCAATCACTCATCGGTAAACAAATCACATCCTTTACAGCATCAAATGATATCCAAACATAACGAAACTTCTAGGACATATTTATAAGACCTAAGCACACATGATTATGGTCTCAAATCCCACTTTTGGTCAAGTGCAAAAATCGCGATGCGATTATTAGCAGTAGTGGATTTTTGACATAATCGTTTTTGGCCCAGAATGCATCTAAATGATTAGCAATGATGCCCCAATACCCCACCTATGCTTAGTTTTTTATTTTGAAGTGTAAATTCCTACTTATGATGAAATTAGGCCGCAGATCGGCAACGCCAAAATCTACGAAATATCATGAAATGCTTACGTCAATGCGTAGAGCCTCTTACCTGTTGTTGCAAAACGTTGTCGAGAAATTTGCGGTCTTGTCAGGAAAGCACCGAGCTTATGGCTGTGAGAGTTTGTGAGAGAACTCAACAAAAACTATATGAAGGAGTTAAACCATAGATGCCATGAAGACTAGGGTTTGGAAAGAAGTGCAATCAAAGAAGACTCACTCTTTCTCTCTTGCACTCACACACACAAAGAAAGAACACAAAAGAGAATGTTAAAACAATACGAAAATGAAAACATCAAGGCTATGGTCATATCGTATCATGGGTAATATGAAAGGGTTAATAGATGATTTAATGGCATTCAATCTTGACTGACCAAATAGGCTATGAATTGTTCTTTGGAATTGTAGTTTTGTGCTTACCATAATATATATATTTTGTCTAGTGATTAGAATTAATTGTATGTACAAATCCTCTTGGTTCATAGCAAGATAACTACGCTTACGTCAAAAGAAAAGTTATAGTCTATGAGAGGTAGTATGATGGGATTCGATGATAGAAGTATTTCATTAAGCCTTTCTGGGCCAAAGAGAAACACTATACGTTGTTGAAAGTGTATTTTTCGGCTAATCCATACGTTAATTCTAATAGATCGTACAGAGTGAAAGCGATAGAAATGATCATCATGTGGGTTATTCATCTAGGATAGTATGTGAGAAATGTAGATATGAGAGAAGTGAAGAGATGAGAAGTTTCCCTCCCAAGCCCTATTCTTGCCCGTAGGCAATAAGGATACTGCGGGGAGAGATGTACCTGTAGAAAAGAAAACCTAGAATTTGCAGAGAGGATGAATTACTAAGAATGAGAGAGATAGGTTTGGTTAAGGAGATGAGATTAGATACATATATATATATATATATATATATATATATATATATATATATGTCGGATTAGAGATGAAAAAGAAAACAACAAGAAATCAAGAAAACATCAATGTAGAACACATCTTACTTGACAAACCCTTCGGCACCATTATTGATGGAGAGAGAAGAAGAGGGGAGCACTCCACTTTGATTGATACGCCAAGTACAACACCTTCTTTGATTAGAGTTGATCTTCCAAGGATAGCGTACAAGAATGGCTAGTCTTCCTCTAGGAGAAAGTGTAGGCTTGGGCTTATGTTAATGGGGCTAAGTACAATTAGGCATTACTACTCACTCCCTTAAGAATTCCTCTCATCAATGGCTTGAATGCTTGAGTTTTTTTTCAAGGAAGAAGAGGTCCCCTTTTATAGGTGAAGGGAACCCCCAAGGGTTTACACAAGAAGAGAGGAGCCAGTGTGAATAGGAATTGGAAAAGTTGAAAATGAGCTGTCCCTGCATGATGTGGGCAGCCTGGGGTCCAGTATTTTGATCATATCTCCTCAACCGTGGCTCCAAATAAAAAAAGTAAAAATATGGGCAGAAACTTCAGCTCATTAGCTACGATTTTCATTTTAAAATCATTTTCCAATTCGGATTGGAACCTTGTGTAAAAAATTCATCAAAATAGGGTCCATTTCTGGCAGCAAAAGTCTTCCTGTGGTCCCCTTAGCCTAGACTTTCATTTAATTCCAAAGGACACCTCATGCCATATGAAAGCATGGCATTGCTCCTTGACAAAGTTTTGTAATCATGCTTGCAATAATGCATTAAAATAAATGTATCTTTGAAATCATGCCACCTAGTGTCCCACTAGGATTTGATTCCCTCCTAGTAGCTATTTAAAAAGAAGTATAAAAAATACATAGAATATATATATATTGGAGTTTACCCTAGATATAGGATCTAGCTAGGGTGTGAGATGATAATGAGTTCAAAAAGTAATAGTCTGACTGCCCTGAAAGCCCTGATAAATCAGGCACTAACACCTGGCACACCTGGTGGGCAATGTTTCTCAAACATTGTGAGAACCCACAATATCCCTTGATCAAAAAATTCATCCACCAGCTGATCCTTGAATTCAGTTTGTTGTGAAACTGCTGCTGTAGTTGGAGTTTCCTTGTCAAATTCTTCAACCTCTGCATCCACCTGAACTGTAACTGCCTCCTTAGTACTTTCAGTCTCCTGACAGAGTTTCTCATCCACAATCATTTGCACTGGATCATCTAAGTTGTGAATTCCTCCTGCAGCTTCTGTGTCCTCCTCTACAACATCTTTAGCCTGTCCTGCAACTGCACTTGTCCCTGCTGCTTCATTCATATGCTCCTGAACTCTTGCTAGCACATCAGTTCCTGCAAACACTTCAGATTTTTTTTTTTTTTTAACAAACACCTGCTCAGATTGTTGGCCTTCTTGTTGCTGCAACTGCATCTTCAGGTCCTCAAACTGCTCTTTTAGGTCAGTATACTGCTGCTTCAGTTCAGTATTCTGCTTCTCCATAAACAAGTTTTCCTCCTTCATCTCCTCCTCTGCAAACATCTGATATGGTTTACTCACCACATCATACACCATTACTTTCATTTTCTCCCAAACTCTCTTCATGTACTCCATCACTTCAGTCTTCATTTTCTCCACAACTGTTGAATTGAGATACCTTCTACAAAATAGAAAAATCTCCTCTTCTTCAAGTAATTTCAGGTCTTTAGGCCCATTTTCATATTCAAGTGAATATCCAAATTCAGTAGTAGGGTTAGGTTTAGGTTCAGGTTTCCCTTCAAGAAGAATGAAGAAAGATTCAAGGTAGGATGCAAACTTTGCAACCATTAGACACTGTCTCTTGAACACATCCAATATCTCTACATATAGATGCAACACTTGAAGACCTGATTTAGACTCCACATGCCAAATCAATTGATTTCCTTGAAAATGTTGATTCAAGAAAAACCAAAATTGATCTGCTTCTTCATCAAACTGATTTGATTCAAGGCTTAAAAATAACAGATTGAACTCTCCTTTACACATAAAAAACACAACCAAGATGGCTTCCTCACATTTCTCCTTGAAAATAGAAAGAAGTCCACTTTGTAGTAGCTGCAAAACTGTCCAATCAGTGATATCTCCCTGAAACTCAAAACTTTTGACTTCTGCTCCTTGAAAAACTTCCCTTATTTCATAAAGCATGAAGATATAAAACCAATGAGATATAAGAATATCAACATCATCTCCTTCATCAACAACATCACATAGAAATGTAGAAAAATCTCCAAGAAAATCCACTTCACCATCATCAAGAACTTCCAAAAGACTTGCATAATCATCAGTTTAAACCATCTCCTCAGCATCAACAAAACCATTGACATCAGAAATTTGGTATAAATCATCAAGAATATCATCAAGAAAGTGAACTTCCTTGAAAACAGATGAACTTCCAATATCCTTGACTGAATTTGTAAAAGAACCAACATCATACAGATCATTGATAACAACATCATCATTCAAGAAACCTTCTGTAACATCAAGATTTGAAGAAAACTCCACATTCTTGATTTGAGTAAGTTGAAGCTTCAAGTCCTCAATTTGATTATCCTTGTTCAAAACAGCTTTCTGAAGAGCATCATGAGCTTCACAACAGTAAGAAATATGCAAGTGGGCTTCAATTTGAACCTGAGAAATCTCCGCCATCAATGATGTCTTCTCTTCTTGAAGTTGACTGATTTTGGAAAGCGCTTCATTTGCCGCAACCATACTTGAATGCCTCTCATTCTCTAGCTCGAATGAGAGATTATTGATCATCTTCACTTGAGAAAGAAAAAGACTTTGAAATTCAGCAAGTTCAGGTACATAACTTCTTTGCAAATCAAGAATCTGCGGATCAGGGACCTGAATTCTGAAACTTTGCAAATCAAGAACCTTTGGTATCAAAACTGGTAATCCAGGGATCTGAAATTGAAGATCCTTGTCTTCACAACCTGAATAATTCATATCCACTCTCGGAAATTGGCTTTCACTCTTCAAAACTCCAAAAAACTCTTCTCCATCAACACAAACACCTTCTGGACTGTCACCTGTCAAATATTCCTCATCAAGATTCATCAAAAACTGATTCATCACATCATCCTCATCAGTAGCACACATTATGTCTTTATCTATCTTCAGCTCTTCCATTACATTACACTGAAATCTGATGTCTCCCTGAATTTCGACATCTTCAAGATTGATGTCAAATGTTGGTATATGGGTTTGTATGGGATATTGGTATCTTCTTTCGCTCACTCCCAATTGTATTCCCTTCTTCTCAATCAGTAATTCTTCTTTTGGGAAACTTTCCTTCTCTTCCTGCAAAGAGGTGAGTCTCTTCGATGTGAGGTTTGGGGATAGCTGGCAATCCTCTTGGCTCCTTTGGCTCATGAGTTGCTCCTGGCTTCCTCCTTCTTCCTTCATCATCTTTTGGACTATATCTCTCTTGCATTGAACAAACTCTCCTTCCTGAATCAACTTCTTCTCTTCAATAATCTGAGTATCTACAACTTTGATCCCATATTCAAGAACATCAAAATCAGGTTGAAAAACTTCAGGTGCTGAAAATTCAAATTCAGGCTTTGAAACTTCAGTTTTTGAAACTGCAGGTGCCTGAAAAACTGTTGGTACTTCAACATTGTGCAAACCCTTGAGTCTATCTGGAGTGTGTTTTTGGGATACTAAGTGCTCCTTTTGGCTTCTTTGGCTCTCAGGATGCTCCTTTTCTTCTGCCCTTTCCAACATCACCTTCTTGACTTCTTCAGGTTGGCTTTGTGCTTGAGCTTCTTTCATTGATTTGAGACTGGCAACAAGTGCATTTGGAGAATTTAAACATGATTGTACCTGATTGTTCCCAACCAAGGGGAACATTGGTGTTGTAACTCCCCAGTCATCATCACTTTCATCTTCCTCCTGAAACTGATCTTCATACTTCTCTGTCAAGCCTTCAATTGCTTCTTGTAACACCTGTATCCTACGCATACTAGAGCACGACTTTCTTCTTTTCCTTCACGACCTTCATGCCAGTCTTCTGCCTTGTCAAGAAGATTAGAAAAATCATCCAAATCCTCTTGTGCATCACATAGTTCCTCATGATCTGATGCATCTCGAAAAGATCTGACAATTCGATACAACTTCTTGCACAGTTTATGCATACAGTATTTGACACATACATCTTCCTTTTGACAAGGCTTGCACACGTAAGGACATTGCTTTGCACAGTGCCCATCTTTTTTACAAATAGCACACTTTTTCTTCTTCTTCTTTGCCATTAATCACCCATCAAAAGAATAGAGAGCATTTGTACCTCTTTAAACCCTGAAACTGCTTAAACTGCATTGCAAACTGAAATACCTGAAACTGTAGTCTATAAACTGAAAAATTGAAACTGCATTCTGCAACAAACTGCACATAATTTTCACAGAAACTGTACAGAGACTTCAAAACTGTTTGGGCTAACAATACATTGACCAATGGTCCCAAAAGTGGGTCTGATGTGGGATGAGTTGTTTGTTGGCCTTCTTGGTTTGCAGGTAGGGTTTCCTGCAGCCTGTTTTCAGGTTCATGCAGTTCAGTCTCCTCCCCAACAATTTCTGCCCCTGCAGCAAGTTCTCCTACTGGTTCTTGTTGATCATCACCATCTAACTCATCTCCTTGTCTCCCCCTTGCAGATAATTCCCTTCTAAGTCTAAACCTTGTTCCATATGAATGTTGTGGAACATTGGACCCCTGCCCTGATTCACTCATGCATTGCTGCTTCTCCCTTATCTAGAATATTGTACTATCATTCTTTGATTATGCACATTGTAGTTTGAAGGTAAATTACAGGCTCCAAAGGGTAACAGTCTTGTAACTACCTTTTCGAGAATGAGAATTCTGACTTCGTTGGGCAGTTGTGGGTAGAATTCTTTCAAGAATTGTGATGCATACTCCTCAGACTCTTCCCCCGGTGTTTTCCAGTTCGCAAAATCCCGCAGATGGTCACTATCAGGGAACAGGTCGCCGCTGTGATTCATTCCTTAGCACCCATATGGTTTTAGGCGAAATTCAAACCAATTGCAGGATCGCCAAATGTTAGGCACACATTGCCATAACAAAGACCCAATGCAGTTAACATACAGTACATATCAAACAGGAAGCAGGAAACTGCATACTTCAAACACCATACTGCAAAGAAGACAGGTATGTAACATCAGAGATAAAGAGAAGATAGTGTGCCATTCATCATCATCATTCAGTAATATAGCAGAAAGCACAGAACCAATGCAGTAGAGAGCCAACTACATCAATAGGCATAGACATAACTGCTTCTCGTCCTGAGAATTCACGAGACACACAACTAACTTCCCCAAAATATAAAATACCCATGTTCACTTATCCCTAAGGTTCAAAGATAAAGGTTTTAGTTACAGTTCAAAAAGTAATAGTCTGACTGCCCTGAAAGCCCTGATAAATCAGGCACTAACAACCTTATTCATTCCATTCATCATATGTGCAACCGAGTTGGTTGCTCCCTGTGGCAAGGTACACATCCTTACCAAACCCAAAGGTGTCCTCATGGTTGTCAAGTCTCTGCTTTCGATTGCAAGCTGAAATTGATCATACCCTGAGTAGAGATCCCCCATTGAGTAGATTGCCCTCCCTGCAAATTCCTCTGCAAACTCATCCACAATTGGACCTATACCTACATTTCTAATTGTCACCTTGTTCACTGGTTGCATATCTTGGATGAAGCGTAGAGAACCATTCTTCTTCGGAACTGTGAACCACCTGTTTGAGTATGGAGCACAAGATGGCCCGAAGATTCCCATTTTGATTTTCTCATTCAGTAGCTCTACTAACTTTGGCAAATGAGCCTTTGGAACCGGAATAGGCCGCAGATTCCAAGGCACATGAGGTATTGTGAAAATTACCATAGGAGCTACAATAGAAGGATCAACACATCCTATCTCATGTGGCTCAAATGCAAAAGCCTTACCATGCTTTGAAAGCATTTCTTTGAAGCACTTTGTCTCCTCCTGTGTTAGAAACTCCTCGCGACCAATCTGCAAGTCTTGGAAAGACTCCTTTGTGAAGGTATACCCAATCTTTTTAGGATTCCTCAAACTTGGTTGTAAAGAAGCCTGCTCAATCTTTTCCCTGTTGTTGGGTGGTAAGGGTGAAGCTACTGGTTTCACCTTCTTTGCTACACTCTTGTATTTAGTTTCAACATGGACTTCTGGGCCAATTGTTTGGCTTTCTTTAAAGGCTTCTATTACTTGATACATTTCCATAGAGCAAACTTCCACAACTTTATTTTCAAGATGCAAATGAGACTCCATTATAGCATCAAGCTCACCCATAGTATCTACAAAATAAACTTGTTCACACAAACCAAAACATTTTCAGTAGGCTCTAGCAACCCACTCTTTTTCATGCCTATTTGTACATTATGCACATATTGCCTCTCACATCTCTTCAAATCTTCAAGTTTTGTAAAACATACTGATCCATTCTTTGTTATCAAGGAGCTCGTTGAAAACGTTTCACCTATTTTTGGATCAGGTGAGACCCTTTTTCTTTCTGTACCACTGCAATCCCGCTTTACAATGGTACTTGGCCAAAACCCATCATTTCTCTATTATCATGAAACTCTTTGCTCACCTTTGGTAGAGGATGTTCTCTGAGGTTGTCACGATTTCTTTCATGGTTCACACAAACTGTGAGAAATTGGACAGCTTGTTTACCATCTTTGCTACATATCCTAGCATATGCTGAACCATCATCCATTACCTTTGTTTCCATTTGAACTCCCACAATGTAGGGCTGTCCAAGGATGAGATGATATGAAGATGTATCTTGTACAAAGAAGTTTTGGTCAATCTTTACATCACCTATTGTTACCTTCACACCTGGACATGCTGCATACAATTCATCGGATGAATTGTTTGCCACTTTTACCATCCAACCATGATCTGTGTCCATCGGCCATTTGCACTTGTTGTAGAGACTCTTTGACATTATGTTTATTTCTGAACCATGGTCAATCAAGGCAACAAATGGCTCTTCAAGATCACCTACCTTGACCAAAGTTTCTGTAGTAGCCCTTGCCCAATGACTTCGTGAATAGTAACTCCTAGGAATATCTTCAACTTCTTCATCATCATTTGAGAAATGCACTTGCTTCACTCTCCCACTAGATTGGTAGCATCCTACCACAGCTCCATCATTCTCCTTATTTTGCAATTGCATCCCTTGTGTCTTTGAGGTTTCCCCTTCAACCTGTGGACGAGAAACTTCAGCAAGGGTTTGCCTCTTCCTCTTGATGTGTCAATGATCTCCTCATGGAATTCACGCTTTGCAATGCCAAGAACTTCTCCCAGAGTAAACTCAATCTTGCTATTCAAGATCCTTTCCTCCAAGACTTTCTTTAAATCTGTAGCAACCTCAATATCAGATTGTAGTTTATAAGTTGGGCCTTTTGTCTTACCTTTCGTTGGCTCTTTCTTCTTTCCTGTTGTAGACTCCTCCATGAGTACTTCAGGTGGAGATGCTCTTTGTGTTGAGGGTGTTTGAGAAGGCATTGAGTAGCTTCTTCCCCCACTTCTAGAAGCTCTTTTTGATGGTCCTTCATCAGCATTCTCACGTCTACGCTTCTCTTCTACAATTGCCTCATTTTATTGGCATTTTGTGATGTAGGCATGCACTGACAATGAGTCCATTGGATCATTCCATCCTATTTCTAGACGTATGCAATCACTTGCTTCATGTAGAATCTCTTTTGTAAGCTTTTCCTTTTTAGCTAATTGCATGACATTTGGCCAAATTTGACCATGATGGTCACTCACCTCTTCATCACAAAAATGTTCAATTTTTACTCCAAAAGTAGTTGCCTCAACTGAAGAGGTGGCATGCTTAGTTGCCATATCTTCAACTAAGGTTTGCATTCCCCCCTTCCCAAAGTTAGTTCTCAAGGGTAGACCTGTCTCTCTTAAGTGGATTTTACCATCCTTAAAAAAGACAACATCTTTTGACAAAGTATCACTAAAATCATCACAATCCCTTCTTACATGGTCTGTACTATCACACCAAATACATCTATTAACAAACCCTTCTTTGGGCTATTGTCTTTGCCTAGGAAGTGGCCCTGATGGTTGGCCTTTTTCTTCAAGCTTTGCAAACTTCACCTTCAAGTCACGCATTCCCTTCACAAGCTCATCTAGCATGGACTCATCAAACTTAGGAGCGATCAAAGTAGGCTTTACCATTTTGTCAGAAGTTGAGGTGGAAGGACTTGTAGTGTTTACTACCATCTTGTCCCTTCTTCTTTGTCGTTTGGCAAGCAGTGAGACAGCACCTTCAACCTCATTCTAGTCGGTCTTTAGTCCTTGGTTAGCATCTTTATCTTCAAAAAGAAGCTCCAAATTTTCTTGAAACTCTTTACCTGCAGCTTGTAAGAAAAGATCTGTCTTCTCTGCATCTAGTGTGGCCCTTTCTGTCCTGGTGAGTTGTGCATAGCGCCTCTCAAATTCCCTAAGTAGCTCTGTTATTGATAGTCCTTGCTTTGGCTTGACTACCCATTCTAAGAATGTCCTTTTGGTCACTCTCTCAGAGTCCTCCATGAAATATTCCTCCTTTAAAGCTACTTTAAGTTCTTCCCGATTTCTCCCATGCCCATCTTTAATTACCCTAACATGCTCTCTAATTTCTAGAGCAACAACTAGCTCAAAGCTTTGAATCATCTCACCTTCTGATACGCGATGCAGCTCCATCTCCTTCACATACTCGCGTAAGTACTTGGTTACATCTTTGCCATTCAACTGATCCATTCTATTAACGACTGCTTGTATGGCCTTCGTTGCTGAAATCTTCCTTCTTTCAGTGGCATGTTGCATGAACATTGCAAATGCTTGAAACATTTGCATTGTTGCTGGGTCAAAATGCATACCCTGTTGCTCAACATGATCACCCATGGTTACCCACAAAATCTCACCCTGGCAGTTTCGCGTCGGGTTCACCAAAAATATGTCGAGAAATTTGCGTCTTGCCAGGAAAGCACCGAGCTTATGGCTGTGAGAGTTTGTGAGAGAACTCAACAAAAACTATATGAAGGAGTTAAACCATAGATGCCATGAAGACTAGGGTTTGGAAAGAAGTGCAATCAAAGAAGACTCACTCTTTCTCTCTTGCACTCACACACACAAAGAAAGAACACAAAAGAGAATGTCAAAACAATACGAAAATGAAAACATCAAGGCTATGGTCATATCGTATCATGGGTAATATGAAAGGGTTAATAGATGAGTTAATGGCATTCAATCTTGACTGACCAAATAGGCTATGAATTGTTCTTTGGAATTGTAGTTTTGTGCTTACCATAATATATATATTTTGTCTAGTGATTAAGATTAATTGTGTGTACAAATCCTCTTGGTTCATAGCAAGATAACTACGCTTACGTCAAAAGAAAAGTTATAGTCTATGAGAGGTAGTATGATGGGATCCGATGATAGAAGTATTTCATTAAGCCTTTCTGGGCCAAAGAGAAACATTATACGTTGTTGAAAGTGTATTTTTCGGCTAATCCATACGTTAATTCTAATAGATCGTACAGAGTGAAAGCGATAGAAATGATCATCATGTGGGTTATTCATCTAGGATAGTATGTGAGAAATGTAGATATGAGAGAAGTGAAGAGATGAGAAGTTTCCCTCCCAAGCCCTATTCTTGTCCGTAGGCAATAAGGATACTGCGGGGAGAGATGTACCTGTAGAAAAGAGAACCTAGAATTTGCAGAGAGGATGAATTACTAAGAATGAGACAGATAGGTTTGGTTAAGGAGATGAGATTAGATACATATATATATATATATATATATATATATATATATATATATATATATATATATATATATGTCGGATTAGAGATGAAAAAGAAAACAACAAGAAATCAAGAAAACATCAATGTAGAACACATCTTACTTGACAAACCCTTCGGCACCATTATTGATGGAGAGAGAAGAAGAGGGGAGCACTCCACTTTGATTGATACGCCAAGTACAACACCTTCTTTGATTAGAGTTGATCTTCCAAGGATAGCATACAAGAATGGCTAGTCTTCCTCTAGGAGAAAGTGTAGGCTTGGGCTTATGTTAATGGGGCTAAGTACAATTAGGCATTACTACTCACTCCCTCAAGAATTCCTCTCATCAATGGCTTGAATGCTTGAGTTTTTTTTCAAGGAAGAAGAGGTCCCCTTTTATAGGTGAAGGGAACCCCCAAGGGTTTACACAAGAAGAGAGGAGCCAGTGTGAATAGGAATTGGAAAAGTTGAAAATGAGCTGTCCCTGCATGATGTGGGCAGACTGGGGTCCAGTATTTTGATCATATCTCCTCAACCATGGCTCCAAATAAAAAAAGTAAAAATATGGGCAGAAACTTCAGCTCATTAGCTACGATTTTCATTTTAAAATCATTTTCCAATTCGGATTGGAACTTTGTGTAAAAAATTCATCAAAATAGGGTCCATTTCTGGCAGCAAAAGTCTTCCTGTGGTCCCCTTAGCCTAGACTTTCATTTAATTCCAAAGGACACCTCATGCCATATGAAAGCATGACATTGCTCCTTGACAAAGTTTTGTAATCATGCTTGCAATAATGCATTAAAATAAGTGTATCTTTGAAATCATGCCACCTAGTGTCCCACTAGGATTTGATTCCCTCCTAGTAGCTATTTAAAAAGAAGTATAAAAAATACATAGAGAATATATATATTGGAGTTTACCCTAGATATAGGATCTAGCTAGGGTGTGAGATGATAATGAGATAGTAGAAATAAAGAATCAATGCGTTTTGCCCCAAGTTAAAGAGGCGGAGCTATTGAGCTTTTCCCATAGTATTTTCTAATGGTAAAGTAAGGATAGGTTACCCTTGAGAAAAATAATAGGATGAGATAAAAGGCTTATTATTATACTTAAATATGCATATGTACATTATAGGAAAGATAATCATGTATCTAAAAAGTTACAAGATAGATCTTGTAGCATGCGTTCCCACTATGTACGTGTCACAGCACGACAACGTAACAGACGCGACTGCAATGTGACAACCGGGGAGGGAGTAGGAAGCGCGAGAAGGAGAGAAGTGAGCGCCATTAGCTCACGTTGTATATTTCATTATCCAAAAACTTCATAATAACTTACAAAAATTGGCTTTTATACCTTAGCCAAGGTTTTTGGTGGTCAAAACTAATAATCTAGGAGCTCTAACTAAAGATAGGTAAAGACAGGTTGATACAATCTGAACGCTTGTAGCCCCGGCTCATCAATTACAAAGTTTATCCGGAAAATAGGAGTTACAATATATTATTCCCGATTCATCAAAATAATAAACATTTTTACAATGAGAGCTCCGAAAAATGGTATCTGAGGTAGCTTGCTGCTAACACAAGGCTATCACTTATGCTTCTTAATTGTCATTGGCTAAGCTTTGCAGGGACCAATAGGATGCCAGCATGAGCAAATAGCAAGAGGTGTCGACCAAGAGAGAGAGAGGGGGCTGATTTTTGCAAGGCATTATCACACACATACTCACACAATCTCATGTGTGAAGTAAAGAAGACTATCTCCTTCCCAAGCTTTAATGGAAAGCACATCATCTACTCCAAGCTTGTGAGAAGGGAGACCTACACCAACAACTCTTGGCTTTGTGATGCAAATCCAACCAAGAGCCAAGCTCCAATGCATGCTCATCTCCTCTACCATGCTAATTACTAAGCTATGCTAAGATATTATGAGTGATTATATGAGGAGACATACTTCTTTCTCGTAAGAATACTGCTTCTTCCTCTCAATCTACTCTCATACACCGCTAGCTCTCACCATCTTCGAAAGGTGTGTGAGGTCTTGGTTCTGAGATTGTGAGGGAATTGATGTTGTGTTGTCAAGTGTAAGCTTAGTGCTTGAAGCTTCCATCTTCATTGCACCAGCAAGTTATTGAAGGAACACAAAGTATTGTATTGTAATATGTATCCCTTGAAGGGGGAAACCTATAATACAAAGCCTTTTGGAGGAGGGACCACCGGCTCCATGTAAATCCGGTCCTCAACTGTTGTCAATAGCTTAATTTCTCTCTCTTTTTGAAGTATTGTTCATGCCTATCTAACTAGGTGTTATGCTTTTGCTGCTCTCTCCATCCAAGCACTCTTGCTATGCTCATTATGAATCTATTCTTAATGAAATGCTCACTATGTCAATGTTATTTTCCTCTATACACAAGTTACTATATCATTAAATGTTACATCTCGCTAGTCCATTCAACCCTACCAGAGGAAGTTCAAAAACCCCTCTAGACTTATGAGCAATTTGGTCCATTGATTCAAGAAATCCAAGCTCAAGTTCACAAAATATATTTGGAAGACTACTCTATTCAAGATGGACTCTTATTCTTCAAATACTGATTGTGCATACCTACATGCTGAAGGATGCAAATCCTAAAGGAGTCTCATGAAACTTCCTTGCAGCTCACCCAAGTTATTACAAAAAAAATTGCTTCTCTTAAACAAAATTTCTACTGGCCTAAGATGCAAAAGGATACCCTAGAGTATGTTAAGAAGTGTTTAATATGCCATAAGGTGAAAGTTGAAAGAGTTGAGATTCCTAGGAAGCTACGACCATTAGATATACTTGCAATGAAGTGGGAGTGCATCATTATAGATTTGGTAACAAGGTTACCCAAGACTTCTGAAAATTTTGATTCATAAATAAGAAATGGAAATTGTGTAAAGGCGTTGCCTCCACACATGGCGGGAGATGGGATACCCAAATCCTTGGACGATGAAAGGGATATGCCTAGAGAATTTTATGTGACTACTTGAAAGATAACTAGATAACTTTACTAGCACTAAAAGAAAAAGGAAGTAAGATATTATAAGAATGAAAAAGGTAGGAATTACATGATAAATGAACACTTGCAAGGGTATGCAACATTTTACATGGTGCTTTCAAATGCTTTAAATGTATTATTGTTTTGACATGTTTGGAATAATGGTTTCCTAGTATCATAGTACTACCTTGGAAAGGTGCATGTACCAAACGGTTCAGTGGGAGGATGGATTCCAGAGGCTTAATTTGTTGGCCAAAAAGTTGAACCCAATTTTATGTTGTATATTAAGTTAAATCAAGGGCGAGCAAAGGGGTTTCGATCTACAGAGTGGAGATCAAACTTGGGAACGAGGGATTCATGTAGATTGTAAATACACTCATCTTTGGGAAATGCACTGATGACAGTTGTGCTTGGTCATAACCAAAAAAAAAAGTGTCAGTGACCTTGAACCAAGGGTGAATCAGAGAACTCCCACTAGTTGACCCTAGAAGGTTGAGTTTGAATTTAATCTGATAACTTTGATTGGAAAGTTGGACGGCTAAGCAAAGGTGCTTCGGGGCTAAGGGATCCAAATGATAAAAACGTGAATGTTATCACTTCCTTGAGTTGGCATCGAAGAGCAGGAGGAGTCATGTCTTGGTGTCGGTCTCAAGCGGAAGGGATGTCGGGAATCATGGTGTATCCATTTGGAGATGGTACAACCAGTGGTCCGTGGCATGGCCCTCACATGACTCCTCATATAAAATGTAATTTAATGATCCTACATGTTATGTAATTCTTTGTGAACTAGAAAGGCAAAATGAGGGGCAATGGTAAATAATTTCTAAAGGAATATGTGGCCGAGTTTGTGATGTAGTGGGTAGAAAGTGTTGACAGAGAAAAAATGGTCAAAGAGTACCCTTTTGATGCCAGAGGTGAGTCTTTTCAATGGTGGAATTGCACTATTTTTGGGGACAATGTTGGCAAAAGGAGAAATATTCAAGCTCCCATTTTACTAAAGATAACTACAGAGGACCCCGTCTGTAGCCCCTACACTCCTTGTGTAGCTAATTTCCATGACACCAAGCTTCTAGTCACTATGTAGCTAATTGCCAATACTCCCTTTAATACATACAAAAGTAAATGAATGTGGTTTTGAAAAGTTCTTGTGTTGATCTTAAACTACCTGTCAAGTGGTCTGTGAATACTTGTCAAAGTGGTCTTAAAGTGCTTGTCTTAAGATTAAAAGTGCTTGACAAGTGGTCTTAAAGTGCTTTGCAAGTCGTCCTAGAGCGCTTTGCAAGTGGTATTAAAGTGCTTTGCATGTGGTTTTAGAGTACTTTGCAAGTGGTCCTAAAATGCTTTGCAAGTGGTCCTAGAGTCCTTTACAAGTGGTCCTAAAGTGCTTGTCAAGTGGTTCAAAAGTGCTTGTCATTTGACCTGAAAGTGTTTGTCAAGTGAATTGGAAGTTATCACTCCTCGCTTGAGACTCTCTATACTCTTAAACTTCCTTTCTCTTTGTATAAGCCCAAGCTCTGTCCTCTTTCTTTTAACTCTATTCAACAATTATTGGAGGTTCTTTACCTTCTCCTTGCTTTCTTGAAGCTAATTATTAAGAGAATCCTTTGACTATAGTAGCATATGGTTTTGTAGCTCAAGAATGTCCCTCTCTATTGCAAGGTTTTGTGTATAGCCTAATAGCCCTTTCATACCATCTCCTAAAAATATCATCAATGAAGAACATTTTAAAAATGGTGTTGTGCATTTGGTGATAGGGTCTATGGGATACAATCTACCATCTGTCCATAGGTCAATGTGCTTCTTTTGTTCTAATCTCAATGCTTCTATGGCAGAAGGAGGAGTTTCACAAGCCTATTTCTTTTTTGAAGAGGGGAATATTCATCTTCCAACTTGACATGCAGATGAGAGATACCTCTTTTAGTAGGATTCATGGAGATGATATGGGGAAGATGATGAGTTGGATATGGAGCAGAGAATGGTATAGAGAAAGGACAGAATGAGCAGAGGGAAATTTGAAAAATGGACCAAAAGACAAAAGAGGTGCGTTGGAAAGGAGAATTCTTGGGAAGGGAGACATTCACAAGAGATTTGAAAACAACACTACATGTGGGGCCCCCAAAAAGTGACATTGTGCACCTAGTAAAAATATAAAGTCCCCCCCCCCCCCCCCCCTCCCACCCAAATTTGGGTTTTAAAATTCCTTGTTCATTTTTTCAAAAATAAAATGTGTTTTCTCTCTCTACCATTTCTCACAGAGCAAATTTGAGGCCTCAAACTTCCCCTAATGGGGAAGAAGGGTTAGTAAAGGGGTCAATGGGGTTAGGGTTAGTCAAAGTCGAGTGGCCATGGGCCTCTACCCAACATTGATTACGAGGAGACATTCAGTCCTATAGCCAAGATGGCTATTGTTTGTGTGTTTATTGCAATGGTTGTAGGTTTAGGATGGGTGTTGGAATAGATGGATGTAAAGAATGCTTTCTTGAATGGAGACTTGGAGGACGTTGTGTATACGATGTAGCCGTAGGGTTATGTGAATATGCATCTATGTGACCATGTATGGAGGTCAAAGAAATCATTATATACGCTAAGGCAAGTACGTAGAGCTTGGTATGAGAGGATTGTGGCATTGCTCATTTCTTTGGGCTTTTAAATGTTTGATGCACATCACTCTTTGTATGTGCTAAAGAATGATGCACGAATTGTGATTATTTACATCTATGTGGATGACCTGATTGTTGGTGGTGATAATGTGGTTGAAGTAGAGATCTACTTATACAAGAATTTCAGAGATTATTCGCAAATAAGAGGGTGTATGGATATCACAAAGGCAATATGCTTTGAACATGTTGACAATGTATGGTATGACTGATTGTAAGCCGATTGGAATGCCCTTGTATCAAAATTTGAAGTTGGGAATGATATAGGTGAATACTTGAGAACGCAACCATGTACATGAAGATTGTGGTTTGGTCTATTAGTTATCTCATAACTAGACTTGGTTTGTTACACAATTCAATTGGTGAGTCGGTTTATGTAGTCTCTTAGGAATCCACACTTGGATGTAGTGAGGTGCACATTGCACTTTGTGAGGGTTACTTTGGATCATGCACTCTTTCATAGGGTTGATGTTGAGTTGTAGCTCTATGGTTACACACATGCGGATTGGGGTGGTAGCACATATGATCGTAGATCTACCAACAGATTCATGTTTTCATTTGGGAGTGTTACTTTCACATGGAGTAGCAAGAAGCAGCCTACAATCACTTTATCGAGTACAAAGGTAGAGTACAGGGGTGCTGCCATGGCGGCATGTAAGGTAGCATGGTTGCCATTACTACTTCAAGATGTAGGAGTACATGTAGAAAGTCCGGTTGTCATCTATCATGACAACCTTAGCAGCATACAGTTAGCTAAGGACCCAATGTTTCATGTGAGGACAAGGCATATTGAGGTGCATTACCACTTCATCAGAGAGAGGGTCTTGGAAAGCAACATCAACCTTGAGTACGTGATGATGGATGCACAAGTTGTAGATATCTTCATGAAGGCCTTCGGAGCAGAGAAATTGTAGTGGTTTTGAGAAATTTGTGTGTGTGTGTGTGTGTGTGTGTGTGTGTGTGTGTGTGTGTGTGTGTGTGTGTGTGTGTGTGTGTGTGTGTGTGCGTGCGTGCGTGCGTGCGTGCGTGCGCGTGCGTGCATGCGTGCAGCTTGCAAAAGATCAAGGTCTCTCCTTCTCTATCTCTTAGCATGAATGTCCTAGAATTCTCTTGTCAATATGCCCTTATTCGGTCAAGTATGTTTCTTAAGCAATAAAATGCTCTTCCGAACTCATTTTTTCCCAAAAAATCTATCAAAACCCCTAGTTCCTATTTAATGTAAATTTCTAAAAAGCTCTTGAAGCTTAAGCATTGTCATTTTTATTGCTTTTGTGGTCCACTTTAGGATAGTAAGATCATTTGTAGAAATTCAAATTTTGATTATGAAAGATGAATTTGCTAATCATTCAACTTGTAGCAAGCAGCTTTATCACCCTTAGAAGTGTCATTAGAGAAAGATCGTTTGATACATGAAAATTAGAAATTAACCAAAGCAAACGTGATAAATTTAGACCATTTAACATATAGTTGTCAATGTATTGAAAGAAAGTAGGAAAGTGCTAAGGAAAAGTATCAATGAGATGGATATGTGCACTCCAAAACAAGAAGATTGAGTGTTGTGAGGATTTTACATGCAAACTCTAGTTGTACCCAAGATGGGAGTATACGATAAGGCACACTTGAAAAGAGATTCTATGAGTGGTCTATGGATGCAAGAACAACCTTGTCATGATGAAAGGTCATAAAAATGGATCCATGTACTGTATGTTTGTACTGAGTGTCGACGAACACTCTATTTATGTTGTCGAGCTGTCGTCTATTGAGTTGTGGCATAGCCAGCTAGGGCATATTAGCTAGAAGGGAATGAAAACACTTCAGCGTTTTGACTACTTATTTGTGTTAGATTACACGGATTGATCTTTCATGGAACGGATTGATTATACGTCTTTCATGGAAAACTAAGTACATGATCTCTTTCAAGTGAATGATCTCATCAATTGATTTCCCTGCGATGAGCATATCATCTACACACAAGATCAAGATGATTAAAGAACCATCGTTCAACTTTCTTGTGTATAAGCAATAATCCTCTTGCATGAATTTGTCAAAGTTCTGGTACCACTGCCTTGAACCTTGCTTGAGGCCTAATCTAACACAAGTAAGTACACGGATTGATCTTTCACTTTTTTGGTACGCACGTCAAGAGGGACGAGCAACGTGGAATTCTTGAATCGTCTCGAGAAAAGTACATCCACAAGGTCTTGCAACAGTTTAGTATGCGGAGTGGGGGGGCGGGGGTGGAGGGGGGGAGTCATTGAGTACCCAATACAAGCATACTTAAAACTTAGCAAGGAAGATTCTCCCAAGACAGATGCCGAGAAAGAGGAAATGGCAAAAGTGACATATTGTTCAATAGTTGACAATTTTATGTATGCTACGGTAGCCACATCAATGGGAGTGGTTAGTAGGTACATGTCAAACCCTCGCAAGAAGCATTGGGAAGCAGTGAAGGAAATCCTGAGATAATAGAAACAACGCTTTCGAAACAACGATGCATCTATTGTGGGTTACGAATGCGGATTATGCAGGTTGTGTGGATAATAGAAGGTCCACATCTAGCTATGTGCTCATGTTTGCTGGAGCCGCTATCTCTTGGAGATCGTGTCTCCAAGACTGCACTTCTTCATCTACCTATGAGGCACAATATGTTGCTGCATCTGACGCCAACAAGGAAGCCATATTGTGGGCTACACGTATGCGGGTTATACAGGTTGTGTGGATAATAGAAGATCCACATCTGGCTATGTGTTCATGTTTGCTGGAGCGACGACCTCTTGAGGATCGTGTCTCCAATACTGCACGTCTTCAACTACCATTTAGGCAGAGTATGTTGCTACATCTGACGCCAATAAGGAAGCCATATGGTTAGCTTGTCTAGTGGGAGCTTTGGGCATTCACGAGGTTCCAGTTCTGCATTGTAATAGTCAGAGTGCCATAGCTTTGGCAAAGAGTCCGATGTTTTACTTAAAGTCGAAACTCATAGAGGTCACATACCATGTCATACAAGATATAGGTTGGCAAGCGCATTAAGCTTGTCAAGGTTCACATTGACGACAACCCCGCAAATACTCTCACGAAGAGCCTAGCCTCAGTGTAGGATGAAGCCTGACGATGCTCCATCGACTTTGATAGACTAACTATATGAAGTCACAATTGGCCACCCTGACCATCACGTGGGAGGTTGTTGGGGTGTAGGCCAGTTAGTTGGCCATGGGAACCACCCCTTACTATATTTTCTCTCTAATACGTATAGGAAGAGAAAGTGAGAGTTGGCTTGAACTTACTTTCTACTCCATTAACCAAACTCTACTGTGTCTGCATCTCCTTCCCCCTCTTGCACTCACCACACGAGGTCCCCGATCCCCACATTTTCCAATTCTTTTGGCTACTGATGCTTGAATTACTTGAGTTACCCTATTTGACCTAGGAATCCTCTCAAGCCACCTTGTGATATGTTCACAAGTCAAACAACACCCATGTGCATGGGACATCGTTAGGGCACATGCTTCTTTCAGTTCACTCTATGTAGTATGCAGAGGATATGTGGACCAATCAATAAATTGCTTGGCGGTTTGCAATTCACACTGCACAAGCTACAAGGCAACATTGTTGTGGCATCTTGACTCATGCCTAGGTATACCACTATGTAGCCAATCAGTTGTCAACTTTTACCTGCACAATAGCACTACTTTTTCTACATAAAAGGCAGACGAGAGCGACCTTCAAATCCTCGCGCCGCATAGCATGACACCATGTGGGCAATCTTTTATAACACCTAGGTAGAAGGAGGGCTTAAGGACCTAGATTACCTTTTCCCAAGAATAGTTTGCCCGAGAGCATTGGTGCTCATTCACCCCACCATCGATGCCCATGGAAGATAATGCTAAGGTTTGTAGATCGTGAAAGGAGGTAGAAGCTCATCCATCACACCATAGATGCCACCCACTCCATCCCCATGGAAGATGAAGTAAGGTTTGCGGACCGGGAGACGAGGTTGAAGCTCCATCCATGTATAACAACAAGATCCTCCTCTAGAAAATGGATACATGCACACTGTTCAAATATCTAGAATACACACAACTCCATTTGCCAAACACTCTTAGCAAGAAATAGTACTTGTAATGACCAACTTTTCTAAACTAGATGAGGACTAGACAACATCCAATGACCAATTTCCAAATAGACAATAACGTCATGCCAAACACTATTCACGAGGCAATCAGACACTCTTAACAAGAAATAGTACTTGTAATGACCAACTTTTCTAAACTAGATGAGGACTAGAGAACATCCAATGACCAATTTCCAAATAAAGAGTAACCCCATGCCAAACACTATTCACGAGGCAAGATCCTCCTCTAGAAAATGGGATGTAATGGGTACATGCACACTATGTTCAAATATCTAGCATACACACAACTCCATTTGCCAAACACTCTTAGCAAGAAATAATACTTGTAATGACCAACTTTTCTAAACTAGATGAGGACTAGAGAACATCCAATGACCAATTTCCAGATAGACAGTAAACCCCCATGCCAAACACTATTCACGAGGCAATCAGACATTTATGTTTTCTACGAAGAAAAGAATTTTCATATGCAAATGAAGCGATCATTAGCTCCAAAATTAACTAAGAAATCAAAGAATCTCAATATTTCATAAGAGTTTTCTATGTACAGAAAAGGGCCACACACACACACACACAAACTCAAAGATCTTTTTCCCTTTCGTCAATGTGGGAGGAGACCCAGCAGTAGAGTAGAGACTCTTTCCTGGATATCTAATTTCTGTATGAAGGATGAGCCATCCTCCTGTGTGCAAATAAATGCACAAAAGTAAAATCATACAAACTCAAAGCCTTGTTTACTATGGATGGTAAGCTGTATGGGGAATCCAGGATCATAGGTCCTGATCCTAGTACTATTCTCATCCTCCTGTCTGTGGTCCAGCTTTATCCCAAACCATAGAAGTCGTCCTCATTTGGGGGATACTACAAATGTAGGGGGATTGAGCAGGGCTACTGAAAAGAATTTTGTTTGGGCATACTTCCGATGAACCACTGTCACATTGCCCTCTCCAGCCTTTTTATGCAGATCAACTATCAGACTTGCACACTCTCTGCATTGCACAATTTTGCATATTTAGAATTGCCACATTTACGTCACCAAATGAATGAATAAAACACACAAGTGAGTCCTTACATCAGTTGTGCTTCCTTGTAGCCTGAGTGCCACCTGAGGGTTGCATTCCAACGTGCATCTTGCCCAGACTTAAGAGTATGTCTTGCAAGGTAGACTGCTGATGCAGCTAACATTGAGGGCAGAAACCCTAGCATAGCATAGTCCACCAGACATAGCTCAACAAAGTAGAATGCCAACAAGCTCATCTGCAGAAACCAAACTGAATGAATTAATCTATGTATAATCCAGAGAGAGATAATGGGGCTTTTTCTTTTTCTTTTTTCTTTTTTTTTGGGGGCGGGGGGGGGGGGGGGACATTGCTTGTTGTTTTTACCTGTCTATCTGCACCTGCTGCTTTCAGAAATCTGACCAGAAACATGTAGGGAGTTGGAATGCAAAGATTAAATCTTAACACATTCAGCATCACCTTCTCCTGACATGGTAAGAAATCAGAGATGTCATTCTAAGTAAACAGAGTCTTTACTTTGCGACATGTAATTGCCATACCATATCTAGAATTTGCTGCCTTGAGTATGCACTATCCGAGATGAGAATCAGATCTTTTATCTGGAAGTGTCCATCCATCAAACCAATACAATTGTAGTTTTACGTATCACTATCACAGGATTCTCAAAGAGCTGCTGAACTCACCTCAGGTGCCCATATTTCCTCGTACTTGGATGCAATGAGCATGGCTGTCATTCCCACAAGCTGCAAACATTTCCTTTCTACTGATTTGAGTGCCAGGTACTGATCAATCAAATTTGTGGTGAGAAAAAGGGTCTCAGGCATCAACTTGTACTTGTAGTGAACCTAAACAAAGGCCCAAGCCATGCATGAGACAGAAAGCTTGCAATTCTCTTATCAGTCTACACCCACATTTAAGCCTACCCTTCAACAAGAAATATAGCTGTAATGTTGACAAGCACCTCAATGAGCCAGTCAATAAGGACTGCTCTCATCTTTTCATTGATATGGACCTGCTGAGACATGTAATTAGGCGGCACGCAACTCTGCTTCTGTCACAAGAGACAACAACACCTCAATTTGGCAACAATCCAAAGAAATGTGTGCTTGCTGTTAAACAATCCACTTCTGTACCTCAGTCCTGCGATAGAAACTATAGATGTCGTCAATGTAATCTACCACTGCAAGTTGATTGCCTACATCATCGGCGTCAATATTCGCCACTGGATCTTCAGCCACCTCTGTTTTGAAGCTTCCACAGGTGGCCTACACATAAATAACATGGTGGATCAAACATCCAGGAGCAGTATTCTCTTTGATTATCTAAGGACTTCTAATCAATGAGTGTGGATTAGAAAAAACACACATACTTTAAACTGACCTCACTTCTTGCAGTCAATGTGGCAGTAAGCGTCCGCCCTTTCCTCTCCTTGCCAGGAGCAGCAACACGCTTAGCCCTGCCATTCTCTTTATTACGAGGTGGAAAACCAGGAGGAGCATTGACTTCTCCAGAATCTTCTTGCCGTTCTGACATTTTCATTTGACTCATGGCAGCTAAAGCTTCCTCCATCGCTTTGCATTCCTCCTTTCCAGAGAGGAAAGTTTCAGCCAAACGCGCTCCATACCCCCTGAAGTTCAGCAGATAAGACCACTCTCGAGATCTAGTAGCAAGATCCATTCAAACAGTAACAATAAAGACATCAAATGCACCTGGTAACTGGCCTGTCTATTACAGGCAAAGGAGCTTTCTTTTCCATGTTCTGAAGCCTACATGTTTAAGCGAGATGATTAGCTTGCCAAGAAAAAAGGCTCTGCAAAAGCTTCAAAATGCCCCACACTTGTTCAGAAGCATACTCTGTAAGCCCTTCTGTAGCAGCTGCGCCAACGAGGTTACCTATGTCTCCAAGAGCCCTGCGATTGTTCACAGGGGCTGCCTGCCCCTGTATTTTGGCAAGGCCCATGCCTGCATTTGGAGTAATTTACTGCATTACCTAGAAGAAATGCACCGACTCACATCACAATTGAAAGCTAAAGGGAGTGGCATGCATACCCTTGACGGCTGCCTTCATCTCCTCCCGCTTCATGTTTTCATCCTGCTGTAGCAGTGCAGTTTGGTGCTGCAAAACAGCGCAAGCAGAACGGGTCATGAAAGTGAACGAATCACCACGCGAAGAGATGTCATGATGCAGTTAACATTGTTTGGCACAGCGTCTATGCCATTGGTTCATTGCTTGAAGCTCAAAGAAGGAGAAATTTCAGAAGCATATCCCACATTTGCCGGAATCAATGGCTATCAACGATCACTCACCCGTGTTTCGTACATTGTCACTGAATTCTTGCAACGACCTCTACAGATTTCTAGTATCCTTTGCAGAATTTTACAAATTTCTGCAAGAGAGACGCGAACGTGAGCATGGAAGCTGAAAGAATAAGCGAGCGCTGCAAAATAAGACACAGCGTTCCCTCTGTAAAGTGAGAGATGCACATCCTTTGAAAGAGGAACAAAGGATCGACTCTTACCGCAAAGGATGACGTGAGGCAGCCACAGAAGCTTGAGGAGGGTGGCTATGGCGGCTGCTGCACCTCTACGTACCTGCTGGCTAGAGCTTCTGAGCAGAAGGTAAGTTTGAGAGCTCCCCCTCTTTTTATTCGAATCACTTTGCTTTAAACGGTCATCTCCCGCATTTCATCCCCGCGGTTGTAATGGTCTAATCCAACGGTGTGTGATCAATTTGGCACACATTTTACCCTTACTTTTTGACTTTTTACCAGGCGCGGATTAAAGCCTGGCCAACTACCCTTATTAGTAGGCAAGTCGGCGGAAGCAAGTTATGTAGCTACTTCAAAAGGAGGAGAGTAGCCCTAGCTTTCTTGCGCTAAGAGTAGGGTTAGCTATGGCGTAAGTAGGGTTAGTTAACAAGCAGACTTAACAAGGCGTAACCGTTTAGGTAGGTTACGCCCTTGTCTTCCTTATCATGTCACTTCCTCACCCATCAACTCTCTATGTCCTCTCCAAACGCGTAGCATCCAGCTAATACGCTTCCCCATTGCAGTCTAGTCATGGCTAACACATCCCAAGCAAACATTTAGTTCAAGGCGTCACTATTCCAAGAGGTGTTATCGGCTCTACCACAAGGGCTTGCATAGAAACTCAGAGCTTCGGTTTCAGCTGTCGGAGATGGAGCCCCCTTAGTGCCACTCCATCCCCAAGCAACTACTCATCGACAATGCCCCCACAACAAGCAGAATCCACTGCCCAAAGAGCTTCTCGGGTGAGAAGGCCCTGGTGTTTCTTAAGGAGTCGCTTCGTCAAGTCAGCAAGATAAGCCCTACGTAACCTTACCTGCTTCTCAGATTCGAAAGGAATAGAAGGACCTTGAGGAGAGAGCCTTAATAGGTTTGTTAGTTAGGCCAAGACCTCCTAGAGGCATTCTTAGGAATTGGATCTGGACACAATGGGGTCCCCTATCTGCGGGAATGAAAACTATCCAAGCTCTTCCTAAGGGGCACTATCTATTTGTGTTTAAGCATGCAGAAATGGGTTTTTATGTGGCTTGGGGAGGCCACCTAAGAAAAATGTAACATATCACATGAATTCAACAGAAGGGCATTTAAAGCTCTTGAAACTTACAGAAATATATACACAGAAGGCTACTATTTTTTCGAATTTGAGAAAAACTTACACGTTTTAAAAGAAAATGGTACATTATATTCCTAAAACAATTCACGGATAAGGGGTTTTACAAACATGTCTTGAACACACATGATATGGTAGTTTTACACATAGTGAACCCCCCGAGTTATGTGCTCAGTCATGGCCAGTGGGTCATTAGCTAGGTCATCCCCCCTTAGTCTGTTTCGTTGGCATAAACATTTCAATCCTGAACAATCAGCACTGGCCAGTATGGTGAAATTCCCAAATGTACATATGCACTACCATGCACATTTAGCAAAAATAGGGGCACCTTCGCAAAAAGTTCTCGAGGGAAGACAGAAGACCAACTATGTACCGTCATGGCATCCGCAGTAGGTCCTAATAGAAATGGATATTTTAGTTGACCTCCCCACACCTATAGACATCTACACAGATGATGAGGAGTTATTTGAGCATGAGATTACTTATCTCCCTAATGCTTGTTTTCACTGCGGGGATAAATCTCACTATGTAAAAACTTGTCCGATCAAGTCCCCCCCTGCCCCTCACCCCGATCCGATAGGGAAAAAAGACCAAGATCAGGATGCAAATTCAAACAAGTTCACCACGATGTCTCACTCTAGAGGAAAAAATGTGTCACAGAATCCGAAGAACAAGGAAAAACCCCGTGATAAAGGAAAAACCTGGCAGCCAAACAGATTTTCAGCTCTCGCCCCACTAACTTGTTTTGATGAGAGTGAGTTCCAAGAATTTGAGGTCTCAAATCAGATGCAAAAGAATCTAGGAGTTAGATCTTAGGTAAACAAGATGGATGAGGACACCCTCATTGACTTGAATTTAACCTTTCCTTAGTGGACCCTGCTAACAAAGAAAATATCATTCCCTCTCCCCCGCCAGCGCCAATGGAGATTCCGAAGGACAACAAACGGGCACACAAACAAGCTGAGTAGAAAGTTAACAAGTCGCGATAGGTGAAGCCAAAAAAGATAAGCGTTAAGGGTCTCAACGACCCATCTAAATCTTGCAAGATCAAGTCTTGGGTCATGGCCAATCCGGTAGATATTATTTCATTGCAGGAAATAAAGGTCTCTGGGTAGGATCTCTCCTAACAACTTCGGGAAATCTCGTCATCTCTAAAGTGGTTCTCCTCCTCCCATCAAAGAGGATCACGGGGAACCACAGTAGGCATCCCTGCTAACTGGCTCTCTCCTAACCTGTCTGCCCTTTCAAGGGAGAAATGGATTGCTGTCAATATTTCATCTCTGATAATTTGCACTATTGTCTCGGTTTATGTTGCTGGCTCCTCGGCCCAAAGAACCTGCTTGTAGAATTTTTTCAAACGTTCAAAGAAATTACAGTCCCCTTTCTCCTTAAGGTATGGGAAGAGGTTGTCACGTACCTGGCTCTCCCTTACTCCATTAATACAGGCATCATAAAACTGCTGCATAAGAAAGGTGTGGGAAGAGGTTGTCACGTACCTGGCTCTCCCTTACTCCATTAATACAGGCATCATAAAACTGCTTCATAAGAAAGGTGTCAGGGAAGACCTTGCTAATTGGAGACCACTTGCTATGCTCACCACTTGTTACACATTTTTTGTCAAAGTGGTTGCTCTCTGGATCACTCCTATTCTAATGAAATGTATTTGTGCAAATAGAGAGGTTTTATCAAAGGGAGAAGGATCATCAAGGCGGTCATTGCCCTGTGGGAAGGTATTGAACATGCTAAAGATATTGGAATTCACTATGTTTTTGTCAAGACAGACTTTGATAAAGCATGTGACGGCCTCGAATGGTCCTTCATCCTTCTCAATTTGGAGAAAATGGGCCTTGGACCAAGACTGACCAGGACTATGACCAGGATTGATCTAGTTTGTAACCACTTTGTTTGGCCATGCAAGGGTGAGGGTCGCCCTAAATGGGACCCTTTCTGATTTTTGCGAGCTTAAGATGTCTATTAGACAAGGTCCCCCCTAGCTCCTCTTCTATTTGCAATCACTGCAGATGGATTGAACGGCCTTGTCAAAGGAAGGATGGCAGAAGGGGTCATCAAAGGTATTCCCCTCCCTAACAGTGATAATCAGCAATGCCCTTCTCAATTTGCAGATGATACAAATGCTTTATTATGCAATGAAGCCAATTCTCTACAAGCATTTTGGAGAGTCATGGAAATCCTCTGTACAGCTTTAGGATCAAGGGTCAACCATAGTAAGACAGGTATCAGAGCCTCCCTCTCCCCTCTTCTTGACTAGCTACTCCAGCAAGGATGTAAGATTCTCCAAGATGGGGAAGTCTTCAAACTACTGGGCATTCCCTTTGGATTAAAAGTCTCACTTAAACAAAGATGGGATTTGGTGCTGGAAAGATTTATCGCCAAGCTCGAACAATGGAAAGGATTTCAAGCCTCACTGGCTGGTAGGGTGGTGTTAATTAACCATTTCCTCACCTCCTATGTGCTCTTCTTCTATAGCTGCTGAAGGCCTCTCAACTCACATCTGGGTATCATCAAAAAGTACTGCAGAAATTTCCTTTGGGCGGGAAATCCATTCAAAAGGTTAGCCTCCAAAGTTTACTGAGAAGTTTGTTGTCTATCGGTGGCTAAAGGAGGTATGGGGGTGAAAAACATAAACTCTTGGGCTGACAAAATAGCAGTTAAACTTATCATGTGGGCATTGGAAGATCCCAACCAAGAATGGGCATCCCTCCAATGGCTGGAAAAATTTAACATGGGTGACTCTCTTCTTTGGATTGTGTCACATTAAGGCCAGGGGGTCAGATCTACTTATCTCTATGTGGGGAGCTTGGAATCGCTCACAGGAGAACTTGACAGTATTCTGGACCTCGAACAAGTCGACTTTGATCACGTAGTTTGACTCAATTTGGTGGCCTCTGGCCCTCTTACCAATCACGGATTGTCAGAGTAGGATAGCTCTCCATTGTCATAAGAAGGGAGTGTCCACCTAGGGTGACTTGTGGGATGCCAAGCAGCACAAGTGGAAAATAGGGAATGAATTGCTATTACAGTTCCCTCTCCAACCATGGGAAATCACTCTCATAACTAGTAGAATAGAAATGTTCCCCTCTGAGCACAATTGGAAATTATCCCAGCCAGACACGGTCCAGCTAGGCACATTTGGTTGGAAAGGGGTCTTTAAGCTTCACCATCCTCAGATAGTGGTGTTGTGCAGCTCCGCTCCCATGCTAAGAAAGATACCAGGAAGATGCATCGAGGTTAATTGAAGCTTAGTTGATGAATGATCAGTGTTGAGGGCTTGCTAACAAGCTAGTTTTATGAATAATGTATGCCAGATGCAGCTTAAAAGGGCCAATATATGCCTTAATGATGTTAAAAAAGGAGTATGCTTGAAGTTATCATAGATGGGAGATTATGGTCTTGAATTGCAATGCTTAAAGTGCTCTACCAGCTTGTCTTTACGGCTCATCGATTAGCTACGGTGAAGAAGTTACGGCAGTTTGAAGTTTAAGTTGATGCAGATCCGTACTGTATTGGGCAACTGAAGTTGAGGGATCAGAGATGAAGTGAATGCATAGGCCTGAAGTGCTCATTGTGGAGCGCAACGATCTTTTTAGATCAGCAATCGGAGTTATGGTTACCAAGTTATCGCCATATTAAATTTCCTCGAGGGCCAGTTCTATGCCAGGTTGATCGCCTCGGTCGGTGTGCCATCTGGTGTTTTTTGGAGCTTGACATGATTCGAGAGGGTAGTACTCAGTATATGGGGTTAGCAAGAAGTGACTGTGCATCAATCGGAACCCGGGTCAAAAAGATGTAACAAGTTAAAGTGTGTGCCAGTTGTCGACTGCATGTTAGCAGATGATTTTGAGCCAATCTGTTGCTCGTCGTTCCAAGCCATGCTGGTGTTCTTAACCGAATGAGAAGTGAAGGCCATTCCTCAAATGTAATCACTTATACTTGCATCATGAAGGCAAGTGGCACCGTATTCGAGCAATTGAAATGGGCAACAAAATTTAAGATGATATTGCTGCAAGTAAATGCCGTGCGAGTCAATGCTTAGTCAGTGTGCATGCCGCGCGGAGCCTAATGCTTTGGCCGATATTCATGTCAAATGAGGTGGTTATTTACTAAAGCATAAAAAGTTTTTGATGAGCTCTTTGTCCGAAATGTCATCTCCTAGAGTGTGTTGATTGCAGGATTTACCCAACAGGGTGAGAGAATTCCTAATGAGATTGTTCGATAGAGGCTATTGGCGAAAGGTGTTGTGCGAGGCAATGCTCGGGTGAATATGTATGCCAAATGGGGTGCACTACAAGGCCGCCCAAGGATCAATGGCCGCCCAACCCAAAGCAAAAGGGGTGGCCGCCCGCGCAATAAGGGAAAGGGGATTATAGTGTGAAAAAAAGGAGTAAAAGGGAGAAACATGGCGGGCAGCGTGCAACGCAGAGTATTGAGGAGGGGAAAGCTCGTGTAGGGCCGTGCGCTGCTCGACGGTGCTTATGCAAGAGACAAATTTTGACCAGCTAGCGATGGTGCTCCAGTTGACACCATTGGCGGCGCGATTGGCGGTGGTCTGAACCCCGACCATGCCACGTCACCACCCCGTTTCCCACGCCTAGCAACGACAATGCCGTCATTGCTTAGGAGGGGAAGGGGCTATTTTTGAGAGGAGGACGACCAGCTATAGTAGGAAGGGCCTCCAATCTTTTTAGGAGAGGCATAAAAGGAAAGCGGAGAGAGCTTGAGAAGAGGAAGAAGGGGCTCACCATCTCTCGCTCTCGACCTCAAGGAGGAGGATCCCTCTCTCTTGCTCTCGACCTCGCTCTTGACATCAAGGAGGAATCTAAGAGAGGAGAAAGAGTATTTGACAAGGAGGCAGGAGGGAAAATACTGGCATGTAATCTCTCTCTCGCTCTCGCTCTCGGAGTTAAGCATGAAAGCAAGGAGAGGCTCTCTCTCTTGCTCTCGCACATAAGCTTGAGAAAAGGGGAGAGAGGAGTCGGAAAGCAGGGAAGAGAAGAAAAAGGAGCCTCGTGTGGGAGGAGAAGCTACCAAGGGCATGAGTAGTAGGTGAGGGCGTCAACTAAGCGCTACACAGGAGGCTTGCAAGCCACGAGGCAAGAAGAAGGTTGAAGGACACAAAGGCTTGATAAGCAAGTTTAAGGGGAGGAGGGATCTAGGAGATCTTTATCTCTCGACTAATAAAGACAAGGAAGCACCAAGGGCAATCAAAGCAAGACATTCAGAGGAGAAGAGTGGAGCTTATTGTTGGCAATTGTGGCAGAAGAAATTAGAGACATAGACGGAGAGAGTTTGAATTCTTTCCAACAAGGGGACACAAAGTCATAGGGAGGTTAGAGAGCTTTTTTGCAAAGCTCTTGTCAGAAATTGAAGAGGAGAATAACGACAATCGAACGAGAGTTTTGAGAGCTCTTGACCACAATAGAGGAGAGAGTTTTCTTGAGGGCAATTGATGCAGGAAAAGCGACATAGGGGAAAACTATCACCGCCATCAACTTAAAATTGATTAATCATCCTGATAAGTCTGGGAGCCGCTAACGGTCCGCTTAATCTTGTATAGGAAGCTTAAACTCCTAGTTATCGGTTAATCCAAGTGATGGTGCTGTTAACAGCCCACCTTGGCTATCGATTAAGTTGTACCTAAAGATTTACTCGATTAATTGATGATTACGGTGATTGCCAGAGCTGTCAGTGTCTATTGTTCTTTCTCTCGCACCTCTCACAGCCAGAGGCCCCGTGCCTTCTCAGCTCACGTTTCAAACACATATCCCTCGAGAGTGGTGAGGAACATAAGCCCACCTCTTCATATCACATTGAACAAAAGATGGAACCTAAGCCTTGATAGAAGACAATGGAATTTCAAGTTTATGAAAATTTGCGATAATGAAATTCAACCTAGAAAATCTATTTTACTTTGGCTTACCCTTCATGAAGCCATCTGGACGGGGGGAAAAGTTTAAAAGCAAGAGTAACTTCAGGAGTTTGTCCTAGATGCAGAAGAGGCTTGAATCCCTCTACCACCTTTTCATGACATGTCCCCAGTCAATAGTTATTCTCTCTCTTCTCAGGTTAGTCCTTAAGACCCCAATCTCTTGGAGACAAATGCTATTGGGTGATTCTATTGGAATACTCTCATGTTACTCAAACCAAACGCAGGTTGAGTTCTTGTGGATAATCTAAAAACTAAGAAACAGCTATGTGTTTGATGGTGCTTACCAAGATCCCCGCTTGAGTTCACTTTTTGTGGATTTTAATTTGCAGGTGTATAGGCATGTGCAATAGGATTGCACAGGATGCGGAAAAAGTCTATCTATCCTTGTCTGAAGAGGAACTGAACTCACAATCAACAAAAGGAAGCATAAAGAAGTCCACAACATGATAGCTGCCAACAAGGAAGCTATACAAGAGGCCTATGCTGCCGTGTCCAAAGTAGGGAATCCATGGAAAAGCTGCTTGATATGATAAACTTTCTATATTGGATCTTTTGTATATGGGAACCTAGATGTTTGGTGGGTTGGGTATCTGGTTGCGAGAGTCTCCCACGTTTTTGGGTTCAATTCCGCCTCGCGGTGGTGTCAAATGTAACTTTGTCTTCTTCCTTCTGTTAATATAATTTTCTCTACCTTGTTGGAAAAAAAGGCCTCGACTGACATGGAGCTAGTTCACATGCACTCAATTGGTTGGCAACCAGTTTTGCAGCCCTGCTCCAAGGGGAGTAGGTGGAGTGGGTAGCCTACCGTAGAAGAGACAATTGCTCTATTGACTTCTACAAGCTTGCAAGGGAAGACGCCAAGTAGATCGTGCACATTTCTAGGCTCGGGGGATGATTATTAAGTGCTAGGGTATTAAAAATAGGATTTTTCACAATCCTTCACGTGAATAATGTTGTTAGTTGTGTAGAAGTTTGCAAAATCGCATCTATGTGAACAAAAACATTAATTGTGAACACAATGGGGCCAAAAAAATGTCCTTCGATGCCTCTATTGTTGTCGTGGTATCAATCTTGGGTGCCGACATCAATCACTTTATGTGAGTAGCTTTCGTGGCCGGAGATTCACACTTCTCACACATGAGCTACCATGGCGGTGCTTTTCTCCACTTTTCCTTAAGTGGCATGGGTTCAATGCACCTTATTTCCTTGCCACCATGAGGACAATAATGCGTCTTCTTGGCTGAACCATGCACTCAACACACACGGAACTCAAGTGGCATCTACCCAAAGAAATTTGGTAATACCTTGCGGATAACATCAAACTTGGTTCCATCAGTAAAAGGCTTCTCATGAACGGTAGTTATCAACCATGGAGAGCATGTTCCTCACTAGATTTGACCATCTACAAGGCATATCAAATTGTGAGAAAAATTTGCATGCTCCATGGAATGAGGTTTCACACATCGACTGCTAGTAATCTCTGATAAGAACATTAGAGTACCATGAAGAGGAAGGATTCAACAAAGTGACTCTTCTCCATGGCATGATAAGTTAAGATTAGCATGTTGTGAGAGAGAGAGAGAGAGAGAGAGAGAGAGAGAGAGAGAGAGAGAGAGAGAGAGAGAGAGAGAGAGAGAGAGAGATGTGAGAAGAGACATAGAGGAGGGACATGCAACTGGCTCATGCATGGCATTGAAATATCCAGAGGTCCATCAACTTATATTTCACCTTTTCATGTCAATTCAACATGTATAATAGCTTTAGATACTTCTCTATACTTGGGGGGTTCACTCAAAAATGTGTACGATTGCAGGTGTTCAACAGAAGGGGTTGAATTCTCTTATTAACTTACAAAAATATACATACGCAAGGGTGTTTTCAATTGAAAAAGTGAAAATTTTGGTACATAAGGGGTCCTTTTATTCATAAAAGTGGTACATGAGAGGTCTTTATATACATCAAAAAATGTAGGATAGGAGGTTTTATAAATACTCTTGTGGATCTTAAGATTTCATAGCTTCACTCCCAAATGCACTATCCTTGGGTAAGGAAACCAATGGGGAATACCCCCTTGGATATATATGCACTACTTCTTTTCCTTCCATCATCCCATGTGGGCCTTTGAGGGTGCAACATAGTAGCTCCACATATTCTCCCTAACAAAATCTTCCAAACATCCTCCTTTTCACATTATTGATTTCCCATAAGGGGTGCAATGATTAGCACACTAGCATCGATGGTGCAAATTTCACAAAAGGATTCCAAAAGCTATAGTATAGGCACCACATTTAGCATTCATTTTGACCAAATCATTGCCAATTTCAATTGATCAAATAAGAACTTGGACAACTCCAAATTTGGAATACATATCAACCAAACTCTAATCAAGGTGAAATCTATCTCATAAAGAACTTCTCTCAAGTTCGCTTCATGGATGCAAAGCATCATGACATTATTGTCATGAAGGTAGAGAAATGCGGATACAAGCACAACTTGGTTGACCTTTTGGAGTTGAAGGAGCAAGAGGAAGAGACTATTCGACTAGGAGACACTCCGTTAACTAAGTGAAGATCTTATTGCACTTCTTATTCTTCATCTTTGTTTAGTTGAACATGGGTTTAATTGTAGTTATGGTCATTTAATTGCACAAGCCTCCATTCATGAGTTGCCACACATTTTGTAGACTATATGTTGTTCTATGATTGTATTTTGTTACTATTTATACATGTTTATATCTATATCATTGTGTCCAAGGTTATCAACATGGTTTTTGATGGATTTATTTATGGTTTTTCTCATGGTTGTCAATATCAACTCTTAGTTATGGCTATGGCTATCGATCTCGTTTCAACTATGGTTATGGTTATCATATCAAGTATGGTTTTGATTGTTGGTTTGGCTATGTTTATGGTAATGGTTTTTAATTGGTATTGTTATGGTATTCACTTGGTTATGGTAATTGTCTCTTGGTTTGGTTTGGTTACGGTAGTAACTATGGTTGTGGTTGTTGAATGATTATAATTATGGTTATTGTTGAATTTTTTTTATGGATTAATTTATGGTTTTTCTCATGGTTGTCAATATCGACTCTTAGTTATGGTTATGGTTAACAATCTAGTTTTAGTTATGGTTATGGTTATGGTTAGCATTTCAACTATGGTTGTGGCTATGTTTATGGTAATGGTTTCTAATTGGTATTGTTATGGTAATCGCATGGTTATGATAGTTGCCTCTTGGTTTCATTTGGTTATGGTAGTCACTATGGTTGTGGTTGTTGAATGATTATGGTTATGGTTATTGTTGTAGTTTTCCAATGATTACAAGGCTCATGGTTATCCTTTTGGCTATCCTTATGGTTATGGTTGGCTTAAGCTAACATTTTAGTTATGTTTATGGTTATGGTTGGATTATGTTTGTTGTTTCAACAATCCTTATGGGCATGGTTCTCTTATGGTTATTGTATCAGCTATGAGTATGGTCATGATTGTGGGTGCCGTATTTTGGTTATGATTATACATGTTATTCTAATTTTGGTTATTGTTTTAGCAATCCTTATGGGTATGGTTGGCTTATTGTTTCTGTTTCAACAATCCTTATGGGTATGATTAGTTTATATGGAAACCATAATCACACCCAAAATTAGAATAACATGTATAATCATCCTTAAAGTTTGACAACCACAACCATGACCAAATTCATAGCTAATACAATAACCATGGTAACAAGATATGGTCTTCAAATGGTTTTCATTTTGGCTATGCTATGGTAAGGAGGAAAAATTGATTATGATTTGTCCATATAATAATATTTTGTACATAATTATCATCATCATTATTGATCAAGGTAATGGTGTTCTTGTTTTGGTTTTTTTTTTTGGGCTAACATTTACTTGTTTTTTAGGGATATACCACAACCATACAACATTCTATTTCTAAATGATATAGTACAACAACAACTAGTGGTATAACATTTAAAATGACAGTGAAGATACTAATTAGTATAGCCATCTTCAAGGCAAACAATGATATATTTGGTGATATTAGTAAAGATACTACTAGAAGTGCCAGATATCCATCTGAATTTGTGTTTATGTATCTTATAGGTGAGAAAAAGTATTGGCAATTTTGTGTCCTATACAATATAGCCTAAATTCTCCAAGCATCTTGAGATGTTATTGGTGACAGTCTAAATGGAAGAGTTAGTTCTAATGAATTCATGCCCAGAAACCCGATGACGGGCAGCAATCCAAGCAAGTTTTTTGCAAATAAGAGTGGGACAATTAGGGTTTTTTTCCAGCCCGACTATGAACCACCGACTATGAACCAATTATTAGATATCTTTTGAAAATCAAGAGCAAGTTCCGGTGTTAACCAGGAGTTATCAGTAGATAACCATTTTCTAGGGATATTTGATATTTTCTAGGGATAACCAGGAGTTATCAGTAGATAACCATTTTCTAGGGATATTTGATATTTTCCGAAAGAAGCATTCCTCCATAACTTTAGTTAAGTCTAGTAGGTTTGTCTTCTCCAGTTGGAGAGAACTGACAAGGTCAGTTGAACAGCTAGTAAAGCTGATAGAGCCAGGTAAGGGTTTTAGGAAAGTTAGGTATGTGATTGAGCCCATTGGCCAAGATTTTCCGAATTTTGATATTGTCAATGATATTAAGATCACAAGTACAAACATGAAAACCGCATGTATCAAAGTCTTTGCAATAGGTGGTAAATTGATTGCATGTACATTTGGGAACATATTTAAGCTGAAGAAAATCATTACTGTAAACCAAGTTTTTTACGGGTTGTTGATTCGACCAACCAATGAGAACATTATCGAGCAGTTTATGATTGCCAAAAAGAAGGTCAAATCACTCACAAAAAAGAGTTTTAGGTTGTATCCAATCGAGAAGTACCTTATGGACAAGACAGTGTACGTAGATAAAGCTACTTTGTTGAGAATCCTTCGTCCACAAGGGCTCGTAGTAACCTGCAATTCCACCAAGGGTTACATTTCAAGAAAATTCTTGATGGGAGAGTTTCTGCCTCTACCCCTAGTGAAGCTACTTTGTTGAGAATCCTTCATCCACAAGGGCTCGTAGTAACCTGCAATTCCACCAAGGGTTACATTTCAAGAAAATTCCTGATGGGAGAGTTTTTGTCTCTACCCCTAGTGAAGCTATGAGATTTTCCTCGATTGGAGGAAGATCTAGGTGTTAAAAAATAATTAAAAGAGTTAGGGGTAGTGAGAGAATTAGGTCTTTTCAAAGCAAGAGAGTCATCCTCCTCAATACAAGGTTCGAGTAAGCTAGTTATAATTTTTACACCTTTGTAGTTAGCATAAGTGGTTAGGTAGATTCTAGGTTCATCAAATTTCAATTCCCTCAAGATGTCCAAAATTAATCCACGAAAGATGTTGAAGGCAATCTGAGCAATTACAATCTGTTTAGCTTGGCCGCCCAACCAAGAGCAAATAAGGGAGAGGTGAAAATCAACTGGTTTTTCTGAGAAGAGTAGGTCCAAATGGATGAGAATAAACCAAATGGCATGATCAAAGCACATGATACTGAATTTGCAAGAGGCTTTAGGGTCAAGAAATCTGCAAGCACATTTAACATAGGGTTGAAAAACATTCCAAATGGATTCTGTATAGAAGTCCAGGTTACTTTTAGCAAACTCCATGCTCCCTTTCGTATGGATATAAAGGCCAGTATTAGAAGGGCACTTAGAATGGTCAATGATATTGAGGTTGAAGGGTGCTTTAATAAGTTCTCCTTTGTCAAGAAATTGCCCACCTTTTAAGATCTTGAGTCTGCGGTCCTCGACTGCAGATGCAGGGAGGTTGGCAAGGTAAACCCAAGTTTCACTCAAAATAGGTTCTAAGAAGGCTTTGTTGGGCAGGACCCAAAGCTGATGGTCCACTCCAAAAGACCCGATCTCAATCTGTCTAACATGTAAGAAGGGAAAAACTTTTGAGAGCCTTATCAAAGTCAGGTGAATTTACAAATGGTATAGTAAAACCGAACTCATTAGTATCTATATACATGCTCTTTTCCATGTAGATGAAGTAGATTCTCCTTTCAGGGAACTTCATGTTGGCAGCCATGGGGTTGAACCATGGTGCTCCTAGGATAACATCTTCATGTTGGAGAGGAGAGATGAAAAATTATTCTTTGTTGATGTAGCTGTGGACATGAAGCCTCAACTTCCCAATCAAGGGAGTAATGGATGCTTGATATCCCTTGAAAGCCCCATTGGTAGTTACAATATCTCCCATCTTGAAAGCTTGTATGCCCATCTTTGTGGCCAACTCCGTTGATATGAAGTTGTGAGTAGGTCCAGGATCTAGGTCTAGGATCAAATAGGATGAAGACAACTCCCTCACCTTCCCACAAGCATATGAAAGGGATGATCCTTTGCGATGAGCATTCTCTTTTGGAGCTTCAACCGTGGAAGCTCTAGGAGTCTCATTGCGGGTATTTCTTTTGGGGCAAGAACAATAGCCATGTTAAAGCATTTGTGATCTTTGTGAAAAGCCTCTAGCTCTCCAGGAGAGAGTTTGTTTTTACCCTTGTAAACTTCTTTTTCCTTGGTCTTGTTGTTGTTGTTTTGTTGTTGGAATTGCCTTGGGAAGAACTTTGAGCATTGTTCTTCCCCTTTGCCTCATTGTGATCTTTGTTTCCATGGGCTTGACATTCCTTTTAGCCCCTTGTTAGAAATTGATACGAGACGCAACCATAGTGTGGTGGATGACTTTGTACTTGGCCATTTCTTCAGTTAATCCCGCACAAATTATTTTTTTTGCTCAACAAAGTCTATCTTTTGAAAGACTGTAGCTTTGAGATGTAAATCCTAAAACTTGTCTACATATTTGTGGATAGACTCGTTGGAAATTAACTTCAAACTCCACCATTTGCGGTGAGCACTTTATCTTTCACGTTGCTTGCAAGGAATTGCTTCATGATGGAAACTCTAAGACTTTCCCATGTCTTTAGAGACTCGCCATTGCCATGAAGGCTAGCCCACCATTGACGAGCAGATTTCTGAAAGTGCATAGCTACATGACATAACTTGGAGGATTCAATGAAGCCCTCGTCTCCAAAGGCCATATCAAATTGCTGGATGAAGGCTAATACTTTGTCAAGTAGCACCAAAGGTGCCATCATAGGTGAGAAAAGAGATACTCTTTCCTCCCTCTTTGAACTTCTTAAGCTTGTGGGACCTTTTCCAAGCAGGGTAGGATTTGCAATGTCCTCTCCTCTTGTATTCTCTAGGAGAATAACCGTTGCTTTTGTTGGAAAAGGAGGAAGGTGAAGAAGAAGAAGGAGAAGAGGGTGACATCTTTCTTGCCTTTTTCTTCCTTTGTTTCCTCTTTCCCTTTTGGAGTGACAAGGAGAAGGACTACAGGATGATCTTTTCCTCTTGGGAGGAGTTGGGGATTGTCAAGATCGCCATCTTTGTGGGGCCACTAGTGATGCCTACAAAATATTCAACAAGAACATAAGAATTGTGTGTGTGTGTGTGTGTGTGTGTGTGTGTGTGTGTGTGAGTGAGAGAGAGAGAGAGAGAGAGAGAGAGAGAGAGAGAGAGAGAGAGAGAGAGAGAGAGACGAGGAGAAATAAAATCCAACAAGAAATGGCCCTCCTGCAAAAGTAGTCGACATAGTGCTTGACTTGTGCACATATTTGCAAATGTGGACTTGTCTCTCATTTGCAAATGCATAAGGACAACATTTTCACAAATGAAATAGGAAGTATAATTTTAGTCTTCACCACAAAACTTATAACTCCACTGACAATAATAACATTGTATTGTAAACCTTCCAGGCACGTACCATTACTGCTACAAACATCAATATAGTTCAATCATTCTCCTAGGTGACTTCAACAATGATGTCAACCCTCAAAATTTTGAATACATTACTTCTACTAACTTCCTCTCAACATACAATTAAACACAACAAATAACAGAAAATACCACAATCTACCATTCTACTTTAGACCGCATTTGGACTACTCCACCTTACCCAACATTACAATAAAAATTAACTTCACATTTTGATGTGACCATTCCAGTGTCCTAAACTTCCACTCCAAACCCTAAAATAATATGAGCTACAAAAATTTATTATACAAAACTCCTCTACATAGCCTTCACTTAATTAGCAAGCCCTCGTGATCCTTCACCTTGTTTTTTTTTTAAAAAAAACCATCAGCACAGAGAAGGTAGTAGGGAGAAACTATACACATATAATGTATTTACAATTGTACATTGTTGTACATTATACCCTCAAGGGGAAACCGTGGGAACCACCCCTCCAATAGGGGAGGAGAATACACCCAACAGAACGCAAACCCATGAGCCTCGAACCCACAACCTTGGGGTTACATATTGAAGGCCTCACCAACTAAGCTACGCCTCTTGGGTGATCTTCACCTTGTTTTAGTAGGTTGGTGACAATTTTTAAATTTAAACAAGCACAATCAAGCCCCCTATAAAATTGTTGTGCTAAAACAACTCAGCTCTTGAAAGTAAAGGTTTTCTCCACCAAAACAGGTGACTTCAAAAAAGTAATCAAGTGGCCCTTAGTATGTAGACAAATCTTGATGTGACAACTAAGAAACACCACATTGAAGTAACTAGTATGTGACCCGCGCGGTGCTGCGGCCAAAGAGACATAGCTTCTATTCTTGTAGAGATATCTCCCGGGGGATTCACTCTATATAAAAAAGGGGACACCACCTGCGAGCAGACAACTTTAATAAAACCCCTATATACGACTCACATTAGGGAATATGACCCCCCTTTTTACGCTTATACGACAATCAATGAAGAAAACTATCATACCCCTATCTTACATATAAAATTTAGGTCTCACATGATCTAATGGAGAAAAACTAGTCAAAGAGTGTGTAGCATAGTGATTGGCAATGTACTAAGGAACCACTTCTGTTGATAACTAGATGTACCCTCAATGTGTTTTAGTTTGACTTTCAAACTATGTGTCCGATTAGCCTGCACTTTGCCTACTCTCCAATTCTAACCCATCCAAAGATGGTGTAAATCAACCCTTGACCTGCTCCAAATCAATCCTTATTAATGGCCGGTTTGATGCAAAATTTGATGTGTGACCTGATAAAAAACTTCCCCTAAATCCATCCAAGTTCTAGTGCACATCGGTGACCAATCATTACAAGTAATCAACCGGGGTCATCCCCCCCCCCCCCCCCCCATAAATATAATACCCCCCTCCCTTATTTTTCAGCTTGGGAGATAAATTATTGGGGGCCTGCCCCTAACTTATACACTTATGTAACTTCTAAAAAAACCACCCTCCCCTGCACTTACGTGGTGTGGTAAGTTTTCCATGGTGAATCCCCCAAGGGATATCTTCTCTTCCAAGTGAAACACTATCAATACTCTGTTCCTACATGTATATTTTATTGCATTTCTAAAAGTAATGCATTACACAACCCCTTGAAGATTCTAACAAGCATAAATACATGTAAGATTTTACAAAGATTATTTGATACCAATCTTGGGAGCTTCTCATAGACATTGTTTTTTATGGTGCTAGCCCTTGTTCAAAAAACTTAGGAGTGCTCTACCTCTATTGTGGTAGAGAGAGAGAGAGAGAGAGAGAGAGAGAGAGAGAGAGAGAGAGAGAGAGAGAGAGAGAGAGAGAGAGAGAGTCTCCTCCTTCTAGTGTATCTTGGTTTAGCAATGCTACCAATGTTGATTATACAGATTAGGTAAGTTAGCATGGTGTGAAGAGATGAAAGCTGTCTCAAATCAATGTAATAATAAAGCTTTTTTTGAAAATGGAATGGGTTCTAAAATTGGTTTCAACAATAGGAACACAATTGATGTCAATGTCTCTACTCCACTCTCTTACTTACTTCTATCCTTGCGTCTTTCTTATGAGCAACACATGGTAGAAGTGTACATCAATAACTTTTTTGAGAAGTACAAACTGGGTAAGACAACAAGTTTTTAAATATGAAGGCCCATAATTGCTATAGTGTGTAATTATAAAACTTTTCATGTCTAAGAGTAGAGTTGTGAAAATATAAGGGCTCATAGTTTCCAATGTACCAAAAAAGCTCAAGTTTCAAAGAGATGAGCTGACGTTCTTTTAATACTAAGAATGTGATTACATCTATGCTGCTTTCTAGATGCTTCTCTTAGATCTCTATATATGTTCACAAGCAAGGTAATGGTGTAAGTCACCACCTAATCACAACAATACATAAGCAGTTTAGTATGATAAGGTGCACACTATTTGTTCACGTACACTTTCACATCATTTGCATCTTAAAATGTGAGAAATGAAAGCAAAGTAAGGCTACTCAACTGTTTATTTTTGTAGGAGTTTTGGCCATTACGCTAAACTAAAGGACGTGGTGTAAAATTGAGGTTGTGACTAAAATCATGCATGCCATTGATCTCTATCTATCTCTATCCTCTAATTACAAAAGCATATTCCTCTTTGAGAGAGAAGATTGTATTCAACCAGCTTGAGCCTATTTCCTTGTGCACAATCTATACTATACCAACCGTTTGGCTTAATTGTTGCTCTGTTAAATGTGCGATTGGACATTGAGACAATGTAGGACACCCTCTTTTTGTGTACACATACACACAGATATATATATATATATATATATATATATATATATATGTATAAAGATATGTACATACATATATATACACATGTGTGTGTGTGTAGAGAGGTGTGTGTGTGTGTGTGTGTGTGTGTGTGTGTGTGTGTGTGGATAAGAGAAAAAACTGCACGAACCCTGCTGATCTTTTGCATCAGACTTCTGTCACCAGCAAGCTCCTCTGCAGTGCCTTCAATCGTCGTGGAGCATCCATCTTCAACCTACGCACGCGTTTTCCTCTGTTGTTTGGTTGTGTGACCTGCAAATTTGCGGCCTTCTATCAGTCTGCTGCAGTCTTTGATCTTTAGTGTGCAGGTTTTAGGCAATGCAAAATTCTGCACTGGTGAATTTTTTGCAAGGGGTTTTGGGCCTCTATAGATTTTCTGTCAAGCTTTAGCGATACAGTTTTGTTCGAAATGTTGTAGAGCGGAGTCCTTTTTTATGTACAGTCTTGAGGTTGATATAGAGAACGTCTGATAAAATTTAAAAAAAAAACAAAGTGTTTTTCTTGTGGAGTTCAAGCTGTGAAGTTTAATCGAAGTAGACTTTTGTTTGTATAAAGGGAAGGCTTTTTGTAGGTCATGGCAGAAGAGGCTGTATATAAGTGTAGGAAACAAGTTGACCTTTCCTCCATGGATGCTGTAAATATCATTAAAGAGTGTTTGTTGGAGGATTTCTTGGATGCTTGGGAAGGCCAACAACCCACTATTGAAGTGGTTATTCTAGTTCAGTAGTTGATGGATCCGGTTGCACAATATGCATTGAATGCCGTTATTTTTATTTTTCCCCGGCAAAATGCCATCGACACAAGATGTAGGTCAATGGGTTGACTTTCTGTTGAAAAGACAAGTAGTCCGAGGGGTGTATTTTGGTGCCCGCGGGTTTTGTGAGGTGCTTTTGGAAGACATGGATGCTCGTTCGCGTTTGTTGGAAATGTTGCCTTTGTTTTTCAACATGCAAATAACACATGTTCTGTCATGGGCTCTTACTAAAGATTATCAGAGTTTGATATGACACAAGTGCCCGGTCTGGTGGAAATAGTCAGATTTTTGCAAACTTGGAAACATTTCTTGCCTCTTTTGGCTGCGCAATTGGGCAAAGTGATTTGCCCCCCAAACTTGGGTTCTAATTCCAATAGATTTTGCGTGCTATGGGATACAGATAAGCCAATGCCATCAGGAATTATGGTTGACTCTGGTGATCCAATGGTAGGAAAAAGGCCATTTAAACTCAAATGGGGAAAGTTTGTAGGTGCTTGTTTTGGTTGTGGAAAATTTGGCCATATGCAGTCTGAATGCCAAGAATCTTTGTTTAAAATGCCACCATCTGCTGTTCCTATGACTCGAACTCGTGTTGCTCCTCCTTCGTCTTCGTCTGTGAAGCCGAAGATGGGGGATTCTAATGGAAACATGCGGGCCAAACAAGGTAAAGACTCCATTAAGAATCTGGCTAATACGCAGACTGCTGTAAAGGCTGATACTAAAGGTAAAGCCAAATTGGTAGATTCCAATGATGGTTGGAAAATTCCCAAGAAGCCTGCAAAACCTCGTGTTTTGCCTGTCTTGAGGAATTATGAGGGAATTATGTACCTACTCTGGATGGGAGAGGTGGTGGAACCTCTGCATCCGCATCCCATGATCATAAGTCTTTGGTTGAAGCGTGGGATATAGTGGTTCATTCATACAAAGACACTTTGCTTGGGTCAACATCTGCGTCGTTGCCGATGTATCAAAATCCCATGCAAGGAATGCATATGGATTCTGTTGTATTGAATGTTAGCATGAAGGCGGATGTGCCTATGGGCAATCCTACCTGATGATTGTGCCTTGTGGTTCGTTTGTAAATATTGTACAAATGCATTCTCCCCTTATATCTTTTACATATAATGTGCACGGATTGCGAAACCATGACAAGTGGAAGCTGATTTGACACTATGTACATACAAATAAAGCAGATATATTAGTATTACAAGAGCATAATCAACATGATTTTGTTAGTCAATCATTGTATTATGCAGGATTCTAGATTTCTTATGCTAGTATTGGTTCTTTTTTGGGAGTTTTAATGATGGTGCATCATGAATTGCAGCCGGTTTTGGCCCATAATGACCCGCCGGGATGTTGGATGGTTGTTCAATGTCTCGTGCAAGGCTAGATTCTAGAATTTGATGGTATTTATGCTTATACTACCTCGGCACATAGATCTCGTCTTAGGCAAGATTTGGTCAAATATCCCTGGCGTTCACATGCTTTTTGGTGTGGGGATTTTAATAATGCGCCGGCAAACACGGACAATACAACTGGCCATTCGCACATGTTAAACTTGGAACTTTCTTCATGGAATTCTATGGTCAGTGGCACAGGGGTTATGGATCTGTGGGCTAGTTCTCACTCTTTGGAGCGAGGCTACACTTTTGCTCATAATGCTTGCTTGGAATATAGAGCACGATTGGATCGGTGGTATGTACTGGGCTCTGAGCAATATGATATGTTTGCATGTGATATGAGGATTGATCGCTCCTTTGCTCTATCCGATCATTTTCCTCTTTGGCTCTTGATCCATATTGAGGCCTTGGATACACATTCCTCGCTTCCCACTAAGCGATTGCTGCATATTAGTAATGCATATCTCTTGCACAAGGAATTCCAAACCTTGAAAGCAGTGATTTTGCCGCTTGTCTCTCAAATGTTTATAGATGTAGATGTGGCTTGGTACCGTTTTGTCATGCGGATTCAAGCGGTCATAAAGGATTATGGTTTGTGGTACATGCACCAAATGAGAGATAAAGTACAGGAAGATAAGGTGACTACTCAAGCTTTGGAAAGTCTTGCAGATACTAGACGGCTTACTCGGTCGGAACAAGACAAATTATGTGCAGCTAAAGCCTCTTTGATGCATAATAATAGAAGGAAACTTGAAAAATGGAAAGTTAGATCAAGACAATATGCTTTTATCCTTGGAAAATTACCTTTACTTCATGACTTTCATTGATGATACTCCAAGCATGTATGGGTCTATCCGCTTAAGGAAAAGTTTGAAGTGTTTTTGTGCTTCAAGCAATTCTTGGCTATGACTGAAAATGTCTCAAAATGTACTAAGGGCACCCTCTATTCTGATTGAGGGGGCGGTTATATCGCTCATGAATATAATGCATTTCTAGCTAGTCGTGGGATAAAATACCAATGTACAATTCTGTATACACCTCAACAAAATGGTGTTGCTGAGAGAGTAAAACCAAGTCTCTTACAGAAATGGCAAGGTGTACGGTCAAAAGTCAAGCTTTACCACATTTATTTTGGCTTGAGGCTATTATGTGTGCCACTTATGTACTTAACAGGTGTCTTACAAAAGCTTTGTAGTCTTTGACTCCATATGAAGCATGACATGATAGAAAGCCTTCTATTGAGCACATGCATGTTTTTGGTTATTTGGCATATACGTTGGTGCCACAAACGCAACACAAAAAATTGGATGATAAGGGTGTCAAATTCATTTTTTTTGTTATAGTGCTAAAAGCAAAGGTTATAGGTTGTATCATCCGCAAACAAAGTGTATCTTGGTTTCACGAGATGTTGTGTTTTTGGAAGATTCTGTTCAACCCTTGCTGTCATGTACTAGAGACAATAATGTAAGCTCACATGACATTTATGACACTTTGTTGCCTCTTTTTAGTGGTGGAAGTTCAAATATAAATTTCAATGAGGCAAATGTACAACCTAAGGGGGTTTCTGAAAATGTTACGGATCAGCCTATTACTGACGTAGATGTACATGATGTACTTGATGAGAAAAGGGTTGGGAATGAGCAGGCTAGAGGTATGCCTAAATGGATGTGCATACTTTGCGTGACAATAAATTGGATGCTCCTTTGTCTAGTCATACTCGATCAGGTTCTCACCATGCATCTTATGCATTCGATTGTTATCCTTTGGTTGTGTCTAGTTTATGTGATGTTGAGGAACCTCTATCTTTTGATGAAGCATAGAATTCAAAAAATTGGATGGCTACCATGCAATCAGAATATGATGCACTTATAGAAAATGACACATGGACTTTATGTGATTTACCTCCTAGAAAAAAGGCCATCGGTACAAAGTAGGCTTACAAGTTGAAATACAAGCCAGATGGTGAGATTGATCGCTATAAGGCTCAACTTATTGCAAAGGGTTATGCACAATAAAAAGACATAGATTATAAAGAAACTATTGCTCCCACTTGTTGTATGACTACTGTGCATTTTCTATGTGCATTGGCAGCTCATTTTGGTTGGGATATACATCAATCAAACATTGTTATTGCTTTCTTGAATGGTGACATATTTGAGGAAGTTTATATAATGCATCCTCGCAATTTTGTCAAGAAAGGACAAGAGGATAAAGTGTGCAAATGTAAGAAAGCTTTGTATGGGTTGAAGCAATCTCCTCGTGCTTGGTATGAGAAGGCTGACACTCATTTGGTCAAACAAGGCTTTTGTAATAGTCCAACAGAAAGCACATTGTATGTAAAGCGTGAGAGTGATGTACTTCTCATTGTCGTTCTCTATGTGGATGATTTGTTGATCACTGGACCAAATGAGAAACATATTGTTGAATTAAAGACTGATTTGAATACTACTTTCAAAATGAAAGATTTGGGGATGTTGCATCATTACTTGGGCATACAGTTTAAGCACTGTGATGGTGGTATTGCCTTGTGTCAGACAAGTTACATAGAAACTATTGCAAACCTATAGCCACTCCCATGGAAACAGGTTTGAAATTGTGTCTTCATGATGTTGGTGATCCTGCCGATGTCACTCTTTACCAAACTGTTGTTGGTTGCCTTATTTATGTATGTAACATGAGGCCGAATATCCAGTTTGCACTCTCACAGGTCAACAGATTCATACATAGCCCAAGGTCTAAGCATTGGTAGGATGTCAAGAGGATTTCTTGCCACTTGAGTGGCACTTTACATCCTGGCTTGTTTTATTCCGAGGGGGGATCATTGCTGCTAGACTTACATGCTTTTTTGAACTCAAATTGGGCTGGTTGTTTTGACACGTGGTTTTTGTTTCATGCTCGGCAGTTCATGTATCTCATGGTTGAGAAAGAAGCAACCTATTGTGGCCACTTCTAGTTATGAGCCTGAGTACAGGGCAGTCTTCATAGGTATGGTTGAGTATGTATGGCTCAGACGCCTTATGGATGATTTGGGTGTTGGACAAGACATTGCCAGCACTATTTACACTGATAGTCATAGCACATTGGTAGTTGCGAGGAGCCCAATTTTTCATGCTCACACAAAGAACATTGAGATGCATTACCACTATGTCAGGGAGAGGCTCTCAACAAGAGATATCATCTTGGCTTATGTGCCAACACATGACAACTTTGTAGATCTTTTCACAAAGGAATTATCTCGTGAGAAGTTCGAAGCTTTTCACAAAGCTTTGAGCTTACTCCCCTTTGTGGAGTGATCATGTCATTAGGGCATGGCACTTCCCTATACTCTATGTGCCATCTCTCGTTCACCGCATCACTCCCATGGGGGATTTGTTACCATATACATGTGATAGTGATGTGGGTGAACACACTTAGGACCGTCGGGGCATTTTTCCCTCACTAGGAAGTTTTTTCCCTCATGCATTGTATATACGCCCATCACTCTAGGGCTATCTATCTTTCCATTGCAGACTAAGTAATACACTCTTTGTTGTATGCCTTGAGCTTCTTTGTCTTCTCCAAGCTGTTTGTGTTTTCCTACAATCCTAATTCCAACAAGAAATAGAGAGAAAATGTGTGGGTGTAGGTGTATGAGAGCGTTGATATGAGTGCTAAAAAAAAACGCACCATCAATATAGTCATCATTATGACCACCATAAATTAAAGAATTTTTTAATAGAGCCCATTCTAGAACCTTGGTTCCCTAGTGCATACGGATGCCCGACAATGATCTCTGGTAATTTGGTGTCATCTTTTTGGTGCTCTCTTGTAGTGTAGGTTGATTGTACTTTCAACTCACCTTCCACGTATGATACATTGCATGGTATTTCTTATAAAGCCTACACATAAGCACATGAGGTGGAGCGGAGATTCACATAAGATGTAACAAAATATGAATCCTAAAAATCCTTAGTTTGTGGGTTTTGTTGCAAGAACTACACAATCCTCCCCTCAAAACTCACAAAGACCTTCAGGCATAGAAACACAAACCTTCCCTTAAATGCAAGTAGGTTTGCCAAAGTGTCTCATTGAGGGGAATCAAGAAAGATGCCTTTGTTTTAGGAGAAACGGAAAAGAAAAGGGCACGCCCTTGAGCCTGGGAGAAAGGGAAAAGTGATGGGCTTCTAAAGTGAGAAGGGAGACATGTGGAGGAAAGAGATGAACACTCAGTGGAGGGCACATGGAGGGGAGCTATAGAGGAGAGATGGCATATATATATATAGAGAGAGAGAGAGATAGAGAGAGAGAGAGAGATTGATTTCTGTGTCTGCATCGACTATCTTTGTTTGCATTTTGTGGATGGCTGGCATAAAGTGCCTCCCTGCGCCGTTGTGTGGGAATGGCAAGGCGAGGTCGCCCTTGGTCTACTGTGCTGCAAGACGTATGATGCGGCAGAGTTTCCCCCTAGCATTGTGTGGCAATGGCATGGTGAGGTTGCCCTTGGTGTGATCCCCTCCACTACAAGAGTTACGAGGCATGGAAGGTGCAGGTGGTGCTGTGCAGCAATCACTAGGGTAAGGCAAATGGCTTTGTGGACGCAAGCGAAGAGAGACGAGCCGGGAGAGAGGGTTGCTTTTTTTGCTATCTACGTAGGCAATCGCGGGTCCTATCAAGTGCAGGGCAAGTTGTGCAGCAAGGAAAGAGAGAGAGAGGCAGATTTGATGGAAGGCGATGGACACACGGTCATGCAGGGAAGAAGGGCTACTCTGAGCCGCCCTCGCTGATTCTCTCTTGGGATAGTTTCCTCTCTCTCTCTCTCTCTCTCTCTCTCTCTCTCTCTGGCTACTGTGTGTGTGTCTGTGTATGTCTCTCTGGACTGGTGACGAGACCCTCGTGTGGAGAAGCGAGGGAAGGCAGGGGAGGCTCCATGCTATGCAATGAAGACTCTCTCTCTTTTCCTGTCAGTCCGGTTGTTTCAAACTATGGAGCACCAGCTCTGCAAGGGCAGCTTTGGCCAGGGAAGCAGGACGATGATCTCTCTCTCCCTCTCTCTCTCTCTCTCTCTTTTTGAGGCCTCTGGCGACTGTTTCTACGACGTTAAAATCTCTGTTCTTCTCCTCCTCTCGCTGCAACACATCCCCAGGTGGAATCTCTCTCTCTCTCTCTCTCTCTCTCTCTCTCTCACATCAAGGATGTCATATGCGATGTGGGGGGGGGGGGGGGGTGCAGGAGATAAGATAGTGCTTGATCACTTGCAGCTTGTCTGTGTTGACGAACGCATCCAGCCTGGTGGTCGCAATAACTGCGCGCAAGGAGGACAGGAGAGGGGGGCAGGCTGCTTGCTGGTTTTTTTCCTTTTCAAAAAGTTGGGACGGGGATGGCATCTTATTAGATTCCATCTAATAAGGTTGGACCCATCAGGAGACATGAGCATCAAATAGGTAGAGGGGATTACAATTCTTCCCTACATACAAAGAGGGTCGGTATTGGTAAGCAAAAATGCTTTGATTTACATTATATTATCATTTTTATCAACTAAAGACACCACATTATCACTTGTTGTCTTTGTCATCTGAATTTTTAGCATCAAGTTAAATTTTTTATTTGTCTTTGCCTTTGAAATTTTACATGTGGTTGTTTAAGTCTAGAACATTTTGTAGCACGATCGTTCTTACTACAAATGTAACATTGTTCTACTTCATAACAATCCTTTGAGAGGTGAATTATCTTCCACACAGTATGCACTTTAATTTTCTTTTGATGCTTTTGTTGCAGCAATTGGTGATTATGACAACAACTCATTTTGTCCGTTTGTGACTATCTTTCAACTTTTTCTCGTGACATAGGGTATTTTTCTTTGAGCACTCTCACAATTTGCCTAAAATTTGCTTCAGGTATAGCTTTTAAACAGCTTGGTCTTCACTCTCTACATGGATTTTTATATAAGCTAGTTGTGTGCAGATGCTTTTGAGCTTATTGGACATAAAAATACAAACACCCCCCCCCCCCCCCCCCCCCCCCCCCCCAAACCGCCCCACAAAACAAAAAACTAATTGGCTGGGCATACTGGGTCTATTCCCACTTTATTAATTAATTTTCAAGCATGATTCGTTTGGAATCATCAATTCAAAAGCAAAAGTCACCCTCCACGTCACGATCCCTCGTCCCCCGTGCACCTCTGATCGCCATGGAGGCTGCCTTGCATCAATTGATTAATCTGATAGCTAATGCCTAATTAATTAATTTAATAATGATAAAGATATCCAACACAAGCAGAATTAACATCAACACAATGTAAAGGGCCAGATTTCATGAGGTTGATCCCCCTCGAAATGAATTTCAGTTATGAGTAGAGACATTATAGCTTGCGCAAAAATAAACCATGAATCTGTCAAGCTCTTAAGTAAATACCGTACTCTAAGAAGACTTAGAACTTCACAAAACAAGAAATTAGAAGCTCTATTTTGCTCAATGTTCTCCTAAAATGCATAGTACCTATGGATATTTAACTTAAGTATTATAAAGGGAGTTTACTACTGTGATGAGTCGGGGAAGGTGTAAGGTTTCCAGTTTCTGAAACCTTAGTAATTGTACAAAGCTTGTAAATTTAACTTAAAAACACTGTAGAATGATTCAATCATGGCTGATATTGGTATTTTTGGAATCATAACCAGAGCTTTACTATGGTTAGTATTTTTCAGAATCAGATTTTGATAAAATCTGAGAAAGTTACGGGCCCTGCAAGGTTACACTAGGAATTCAATTAGTTAAGTAAAATTGGATGGTTTCAATAATTATTATTAACAAAGACTTCCTTATCCTAAGGTTCTAGAATTTACTGATATTTTCAATTTTCATCATTAAAAATCAGTGAAAATAGTCAAAATTGATTCTGGAAGCTGAGGAGGCAGTGTGAAGCTGTGGGGAACCTGTCAGAGTCAGTTTTAGCAGCAGGTGGTGCTACCTAAAAGCTGGGGTCTTGCTTGAGGTGCCAAAACCTGTCAAGAACAACTCGGGGCCCAGAAAAACTATAAAAAGACCCCCTTCCTTCATAAAAAATTAGACTCGGAGCCTTGGCACATTCTCTCTCATCTAGAGAGACCTCTACACAGAAATCACTAGAGATCAAGCTCTAGTTGGTTAATTAAACGGTAATTAGTCCTAATCTTTTTTAATTAGCAAAGATAGGTTAACCTATTTACAATTTTCTTAATTAATTGAAGATTAATCCTATGTATACTCAAAAATCCTCTCTTAATCAAATATTCTCTGTTGATTATTGTGATTAAGCTTAGGGATATTAAGCTAATTAATTATTATATTGTGGTGTACACGGGATTAGGCTCAAACTAAGTCTGCCTCTACCTTGAGAGGGCACCTCCTTATATTATGCTAGAGAGTTGGTTACAACCATAACGTGTCCGTCCACACTAGGTGGCCGGACTCTACTTGCATGACCACACACCACACCTCCCCCCTTAGGGAGAAAAAAGATGGACATCTTTTTTACAATTTGGGCTGAGAACGGACTCGACATGAAGGGATCAAGTCCAACGCCTCATCCGGGGGGAGTGATCATACAACGGCTTAGGGGCTAGGGACTGAACTTGGGGGCTAGACTCGTCATCATGCCGACATCATCAAGGCACGGAACTCATACATTTCGCTTATGCAAACATTAGGTCGCTATCCCAATGAAATGGACAAGACGAGGAAGAACTACATGGGATTGGGTGCGAAATTTTTGCGACATGCATCCCTTCCCGAAGGAGCTTGGTGTGATGGTAACGGTTATTCAACAAAAACAAAATTGCGACATGAACTAAAGATGAAAAGACTATCACTAAACACATAATGAAAGCTTGAGCTTCACGATTGTAGCACTGCTTCATGACCAGCAAGACTAGAAGGTTGGGCACCTCTGCAACAAAGCTGCAGCAACTCCCGATGATTCGAGCATGTTGAAAACAAGAACAATTAAAAACCATCCGCAAAACAAGACAGCATAATATCCCAAGAGAGTGGGACGCATAGCGGACTTTGACAGTACATTGTTGTACGAAACATTGACGAAAATCAAGGCATGATAACCAGCTAGCCACTCCTTTGCAAAGGGAAGCAGTAGGAAAAATTAGTCCAGCTTTAAGATTGAATTTCTCCTCATCCACTTCTTCGACTTCTTCCACTTCTTCAACTTCCTCAACTTCTTCATCAACATCTCCTGTCCGTCTCCTTCCAAATCGTCTGCGGCAGCCTCCTCCTCATCAGGTTTGGCTTCTTCCACAATAGCCACCTGGTCCTCGGCCTTAGAGGTGTCAAGCTCGACTGAGGGGGTTTCCTCGTCCTTGGACGCTGCTTTTGCAACTGCACCTTTGCCCGCATCATCGGGGGCGGAAGCAGCAGCTTCAGATGCTTCTTGAGTAGCAGCGGCATCGTCTGGCTTTTGCTCTTCCGCCTCTTTCATGACGACTTCCTCCTGCTCGACCTGCGGCGGCTGCTTCTTAGGAGCAGGGGAATCCTTCTTGACAGCAGCGGCGGCAGGCTTCTTTCCTTTCTTCTGTGATACTGAAGGGCGCAACTCTGCGCAGGCATGCAAGGCTCGTAGGCGGCTAAATGATTTTCTCATGTTAAACTGATCATTTAATATGGGGAAGTGCCAGGGCAGAAAAAGCTAGAATATTGGTTAAGCTAGCAGACCGGCCACAGTAGGGATCCAAAGGAGGGAAAATAGGGATCGAAAGGGGGGGCCATCTGCAAAAGAGCCATGTGCAACAATGGGCTAAAAATACCCTAAGGTTCAGCCCATTAAGACTTCCAAAATGCTAAGGTTCCAAAATTCAAAGGTTGTGTCCAAAGGTCAACCATGGGGGGAATTGGATGCTTTGTGTGTGTCCCAAAAGTCTTTACAAATCCCTACTTAGGAGGGGGCCAGCCTTGCTTGTAGGGGATGAGGAGAAAGTCACACACACACACACACACACACACACACACACACACACAAGCTCCCTTTACACAAAGGGAATGAGGGACACATGTCAGCTTCCTAGCCCAGATGCCCACAAGGTGTACCCAATTCCTATTGGATGGCCTTGGAGGTGGACCTTTGAGAATTAGGCTAGAGTAAATCTAGATTAATTAATTTAAAAACACTTAATAAAAGAACCAATGAGAATTAAGCTCTCTAGAAGACTATTGGACAGTCTCCCAAGGGGTCCAATGAGCATTCAACAGCCCAATGGCTTGCTTGATTCCTATTGGCCAGGAGGCAAAGGGGTCCAATGAGAGGTTAGTTGCATTTATTAATTGCATAAAGCTCTCACAAAAGGGGAAAGGGGGACACATGTCAGAAGGCTATCACTTATACTGCTTAATTATCATTGGCTAGCCCTAGGGAGGTCCAATGAGAGTGGAGCATGAGCAAATAGCAAGAGGGGTCGACCAAGAGAGAGAGGGGGCTGATTTTTGGAAGGTATTATCACACACACACACTCACACAATCTCATGTGTGAAGTACAGAAGACTCTCTCTCCTTCTCAAGCTTTAATGGAAAGCTTATCACCTACTCCATGCTTGTGAGAAGGGAGGCCTACACCAACACCTCTTAGCTTTTTGATGCAAATCCAACCAAGAGCCAAGCTTCAATGCATGCTCATCTCCTCCACCATGCTAATTACTAAGCTAAGCTATGCTAATATGAGTGATTATGCAAGGAGATGTAAATCTTTCTCGTAAGAATACTCCTTCTTCCTCTCAATCTACTCTCATATCCCGCTAGCTCTCACCATCTTCGAAGGTGTGTGAGGTCTTGGGTCTGAGACCGGAGACACTTGATGTTGTGTTTGATAAGTGTTTTGCTTAGTGCATGAAGCTTTCATCTTCATTGCACTAGCTAGTCTTGAAGGAACACAAAGAATTGTATTGTACAATGTCTCTCTTGATGGGAGAAACCATAATACAAAGCCTTTTGGAGGGGGGACCGGCTCCATGTAAATCCGGTCCTCAACTGTTGTCAATAGCTTAATTTCTCTCTCTTTTGAAAGTATTGTTCATGCTATCTAACTAGGTGTTATGGTTTTTGTTGCTCTCTCCACCCAAGCACTCTTGTAATTCTCATTAGGAATCTATTCTAATGAAATGCCCACTATGTTCATGTTAATTTCCGCTACACACAAGTTTTTATGCCATTAAATGTTACATTGGTATTAGAGCACTCTTGTAATTCTCATTAGGAATCTATTCTAATGAAATGCCCACTATGTTCATGTTAATTTCCGCTACACACAAGTTTTTAGGCCATTAAATGTTACATTGGTATCAGAGCACAATGTTTCTCTTTTCTTGCTCAAGAAGGGAGGTCCTCAAGCTAGCTATAAATGGTTGGTATTATTAATTGCCTGTGAGTAAGTAGAATAGGGATTTTTCAGCCTTGTAGTGCGCCTGCCTTCGTGCAGTTAAGGGGGCATCACCGTCGAGAGCTATGGTCTTAATAGTGGAGTCCTACGGGGCTTGCCTATGGCTTAACCACTATTGAGCTATTAGAATGACCACTATTAACCACTATTAGTTGTTTTGGTGTTGAATGACCCTCTCTTCTATTCCTTGCAATTAATGGTATTCAAGACACGGGTACAGTAGCTTGAGTGCTTTTTCTAAAGAGGTAAAGAGGAGTAGCAACTAGGGCTTGAAGTGCCAAGGTACACCTAAAAAGTTTACACCTAAAAGTTGTTAGAATGGCTGACAATAGTAAAGAGAGTGAAATTAATGTTGATAACTTTGATTTTGCTAATGAGCAAGTTACTAATGATGCCCCGATGCTTGTTAACTATCTTGTTTCTAGGCTTCAACAAGCCATGGGAAATCCATCTCTCCAAAGTGAAGTGCAACGACACCTCTGTGCTCATGGGATTCTCCAAGCTCACTTTGATTTTGATAATGAGCAAGTTACTAATGATGCCCCGATGCTTGTTAACTATCTTGTTTCTAAGCTTCAACAAGCCATGGGCAATCCATCTCTCCAAAGTGAAGTGCAACGGCACCTCCGTGCTCATGGGATTCTCCAAGCTCACCACCATGACGAGAGAACACCTGGAAATCCTCCTTGGGAGACTTCCAAAAGAGGTCTCTCTCCGATTCGGGAAGAAGAAGAGAATCCATACGAAGGGCTCAAGAATTTACTTCTTGATGATGCATCTCCTTTCCAAAGGAGAACTCTAGAGGCTCCACCGAAGGAACGAGAAAGAAGTGAGTCTCCCGCCACCTCGACGGAGATGGCTCCACGAAGACAGCGGGCTAAACGATCTCCATCACCTCCAAAATGGAGAAGACCATCGCACCCTTCTCCACACCATAATTCAAAGAGGGATGACAAAAAGCAAGAGAAGAAAAATGTGAGAAAGAGGACACCCTCTTCTCCATCTTCTTCATTCTCTTCCTCTTATGAAAGTGATGGTGAAGACGACGAAGATCAAGACATCTTAGGAAACCCATGATAATTGTGTTAACCTCAGATAATTAGTTTACCTAATTATCTTAGCAAAATTACACCGTTTTTAAGACAAATAAAAAGGGGGAAAATAGCATATTGATCCAAAATGCTTTGAGATACTTATAAGAGGTAAATTACATCTTATGAAACCCGTGATAATTGTCTTAACCTCAGATAATTAGTTTAACTAATTATCTTAGCATAATTACCTTGTTTTTAGAGAAAATTAAAAGGGGGAAAATAGCAAATTGATTCAAAATGCTTAGAGATAATTATCAGAGGTAAATCACATGAGGAAACCAGTAATAATCATGTTAGCCTTAGATAAGTAGTTTACCTAATTATCTTAGCAAAATTAGATTGTTTTTAAGACAAATAAAATGGAAGAAAATAGAAAATTGATTTAAAATACTTTGAGATAATTATCAGAGGTAAATCACATCTTATGAAACCCGTGATAATTATCTTAACCTCAGATAATTAGTTTAACTAATTATCTCAAGATAATTATATTGTTTGTAGGAAAAATTAAAAGGGGGAAAATAGCAAATTGATTCAAAATACTTTGAGATAATTATCAGAGGTAAATCACATATTATAAAACCCATGATAACTATCATAACCTCAGATAATTAGTTTAACTAATTATCTTAACAGAATTACATTGTTTTTAGGAGAAAATAAAAGGTGAAAAATAGTAAACTAATCCAAAATACTTTGAGATAATTATCAGACATAAATCATACCTTATGAGTCTCGTGTTAATTATCTTAATCTCAGATAATTAGTTTAACTAATTATCTCATTAGAATTACATTATTTTTAGGAGAAAATAAAAGAGAGAAAATAGTAAATTAATCCAAAAACCTTTTAGATAATTACCAAAGGTAAAACAAACCTTGAGGAACCCGTGATAAATATCTTAACCTCAAATAATTAGTTTAAATACTTATCTTAATTAAAAGTAACCAATTGTTTTGTATAAAATAGAGAAAGAAAATTAGTAAATGAATTTATATAATTACCAAATAAATACCTGAGGTCCAAAATCACTATTGAAGATTGGGAAAACTACCTTAGCATAAATGATTGGTATAACAAATTACTATCGACAAAATTTGCTTAAATTAAACCATAAGTATAGGAGGGAAAAATTATAAATCAATTTTATGAAAATTCCTAAAGATAGAACATATCAAATTACATCTAGGGTGAGTAATCCATTAGCAGATAGGAATTATAATTTATTGAGGCTAAATATAAGATATTCATGGAATATAGACTAAGGAGAAACCCAGTAAAATAGCTCTCCTAATTAGATGATAATCATGGAAAAATATTAATAGTATAAAGAAGTTACAAGAGAAAGATCTCATCCAATAAACTATCAAGTATACCTACTTACTCCAAAAATCCTTCTTTTTGGAAAAAAAAAGAAGAAAAGAGATTATTCAATTAAACCTCTAATCAATTAAGTCCTTTTATAAAGGTTGCTGATATGGCTCCAAAGAGAACTAGAGGAAATCCTCTTACTGAGGAAGAGGATATTAGCAACAAAAGAAATAAAGCCACTTATGACCATGAGGCTAGGCCTAGCCATAGGCCGACGGAGGAAAGTCTGTAGGCTCCAGCGCAACAGCACGTGCACGAGCAGTCCCAGGTGGATTTCTATTTTGTTCGCTTAAATCTTTTAAAGTTCATTTTTAAGTTAACATTGCATACGTAAGGGTTAGAAAGGATAAACTGGCTGTAAATGGAAGGTAACTTCCAAGAAGCCAACGAGCAATGATTGTAAATAGGAAAGAAATGATTGGGTTATGACTAATTGACCTAGGAAAGAAATGTTTGACCATCCTTAAGACAGCTTGTCTGAAGAAACCTCTTATTCCTTGAAATATTTTACTCCAGGTAATGAGTAATGATGGCGATTCCGCCATGAATGAGTCCGTTTCCTCAGTGCGCGTGGAGTCTTTACCCCGTGCTTGTTTGTGTTTGTGGATATTACTTAAGATATCAAGTTTATCCTAGAGGAACCGCACGGTTGTATGGGCAACCGGTTGGCGTATGGGCGCCCGGACTTTGGGTGATGGCTTTTTTCACCCCGGTTTTTATAAATAAGGAATGGGTGCCGTTTTTTTACCCCTGTATAGGTGGTCTTGAGACAAGCGAATACTGGTCAGAGATACTTCAGAATGATAGTACCTTGTCTTAAGTCTAAAGATGTTTGTTTGCTAAAAGAATGTTTTCAATACTGTTTTTCAAGGGTTGTCTTAATGAAAACAATGATGAAATTTAAAAGAAATCATTGTTTTAATTGTGGAAAGAAAGTGATAGTAATTAAACAACACAGAAATCATGTGTGAGTGCGGGGTGGTAAGTGGGGATTGACTAAGGTTGTCAATCATGGACGGGTGGACCTGATTAGTCAGGTAACTATCCATTCCCGCGCACTAAAATGTTTAGAAACTCCTCCACTTGAAAGAGGAATCCACCAACGGCTGTGCCCTCACATATGTTAGGGGGAAAAAAGCGTTGGCTAAGAAACCTTAATCTGAATGATGGAAGTTATAGGACCGGAATAGTTTTTTTTTTAGTGGTCCCGTTTCCACTGCGAGATAGGACCAGGTTTCCTTCTAGGGCTATAAACCTAAACCATTGTCAATGGTAAGGGTGAATTCCCTAGAATTCTTCTTGTTTAAGGACTTTGACTTAGTAGGGCTAGAGACCTGTCAATGGTTCCATTCCGCTTTTGGTGTCGGTGGGTTTGGGGACCTTACAGAAGGGTAACAAAGTCATATGACCCCCCAAAGTTCAAAATTGAAATGCTATGAAAAACAAAAAAACAAAAGTGCCACAAATGTAAAATCTTAAGCTAAAAGAGAAATCCCAGCTTGATTTGGTACTTCACTCACATGTATTGCCTATGGTACTAGAGTCCTAGAGGTTCCTAGTGTGGGCGCTTTTCCTTGAAAATCAAAAAGCCCAAGGCATACAAAATAAGCACACACATCAAAAATTGAATTAATGTGAAAAAACTTTGAGGAGTTAAAGAAAAGGGAATAATTCACGCGATGATTTCATAAGCAATTGCTTTTATAATAGCTTAATTACAAGGTCTTCTAGGTATAGCCTCTAGTCACAGCTCTCGGACATGAAATACTTTGCTCTCGTGATAAAATAGTTTAATTGACCAGAGAGAATTCAGAAGCTTGCCTATGGTATTAATAGTTGACCAGTAGTGCAGTGCCTCTCGACCGTTAAATTAGCGACCCCATACTTGTTTATTTTTTTGGCCTTTACAAGTGCTTTAGGCGTTTGATTATATTACAGTTTAATGTTTACTGCTAAAAATTGTTTAATATTCTGTTACCAATCAATTTGTGTGCCTATTCACTGCATATGCTTTTTAATTGTATATGAGAATGCAATTACTGTGCAACTTTTGGTTGATTTTGCAGTGTTTGAAGAAAGCTCAAGACTACAAACTCAGATGCTCTTCCACCTCGACGACCGGGCTTCATCTCAATAGCTTCCGAGGACGGAATCTACATCAGGAAGGGGGGCATGTTAACCTTACGGACACCCTATCACCTTTGATGGATGCATTATCATTATTTGATTGAGTCATGGATTGGGCTTGTTGGTCCAATAGGTGTGTAGGTGATTGCCGATGAGTGGCGCACCACTTATCTTATTTTTACAGTATTTTTGCGACGATCGGTCACTGTGGGTGCCCATGTGTGAATGGATCATACTATTATAAAAGGTCTATTTTGACCTAAAATCCTTATTCTTTGAGGTGCATGACGAGCTCACGCGAACCGCCTCCCAACGGGTCTCATTCGCTCTTACCAAGCCGTCAATCCTATACAGTTTGTCAAGCTCACTCATCTGAGTATCTGTGTACATACTCACGTCTCCAGTGGATCTTGCTCCCTTTGACCAACAGGAAAATCCTATATAGTTCTCTCTTTTTCTCCCTTGTTAGCATCCCTCACCACTTCTCTCTCTCTCTCTCTCTCTCTCTCTCTCTCTCTCTATCTAGCATGAACATGGTAAATCAAGAGTATACCAAGGTTCACTCGCAAAAAATAGAACTCAATGAAGTCAAAATCTACAACATCTTGCACTATAACATCATCATCTACGTAATCAAACCATAATTAATAGTTTGTTTTCAAACCATATTTAAGATCAAGCAAGGAATTTGTCTGTAGAGAGGGAGAGGGAGCGAGGAGTACATTCTAAGATGTGTGTCAAGCTACATAAATTCCAACTCTCAATGTATGCGATTCTAAGATGTGTGTCAAGCTACATACATTCCAACACTCAATGTATGCAATGCTACAAAAATTCCAACACTCAATGTATGCCAAGCTACATAAGTGACCATCACCATCAATGAAATAAGGTCCTGGAAGCATCACTTGGTGTTCGCACTATCCAAGGTCCAACACGATGCACACTTCGCCCAAGGTGTCGAGGAGGGCAACCCAACACATACATCTCTATCCTCCAACCGGGACAGCTGTCACCATATGAATAACGTATATTAAGTGTTTGTCCTTGTGCTTTATTTATAGTCATCCCAAATGCCAGCCTTATAGGAAACTGTCTGCGCTTCATTTGGCAGGGTATTCCTTGAGAATTTCCAGCAATGAAATCTATCCTTGGAAGAAATACTCGGTCTCCAAAGTTGGAACCTGTGATTATCTCTGCCTCTATGACTCTATGATGAAACTGTTTGCATATCAACCTCGTGCCATTACAAAGTCCCCTTCTTGGATACAAATTGCACAATAGCATGACAGGACCATTTTCTTTCAGACACAACACATGTGGTGGATATCCTCCACCTAAATCCAATCTATTCAAAAATTCAAATGTATACAAAGCACTCCTCTTTTTTGATTCACATAGTGAGTCTGTACTCAAATACTCCCTATAATGTCCACACATCTTGCGTAGAGCATAATCATTGACCCTATCTACATCCTTGTTGCAAGGTCCAAGAACTCCCCTATCTTTAGAGAACCCTGCACAATCCTCGACTCTCTACATCTCAGTGCTCTCTCTCTCTCTCTCTCTCTCTCTCTCTCTCTCTCTCTCTCTCACACACACACACACACACACACACACACACACACACACACACACACACACACACACACACACACACACACACACACACACACATACACACACAAGGTGTTTTTTTGTGTGTATAGTCTACAGCTTTTGTGTGAAAAATCTCAAATGAATCTTGCTCTCTCTCTCTCTCTCTCTCTCTCTCTCTCTCTCTCTCTCTCTCTCTCTCTCTCTCTCTCTCTCTCTCTCTCTCTCTCTCTCTCTCTCTCTCTCTCTCTCTCTCTCTCTCTCAGGATAAGCGCATGTGGAAAAAATCAGAGCTGCATCATACGATGTAGATCTTCATTGATTTCACCTCATTTTGTTATGGAGCTATGTACACGCGCTTTGCATACAAAATCCATCACAAAGGCAGCCACCAACATAGCAGGCCAAGTCTAGACACACACGCACACACACACACACAAAGGCGCCCTCCCCACAGAGGGCAGGTGAAGGCCGCCATCGTTGGTAGCATGGCGCCCTCCCTCTCTCATGCCTTCAGCTCAGCTCATATAGCAGCACTCGAACAATACCATCTCGGATATCAGCTCGAACATCAGCTCTCTTTTTAGAGCCCGCATCCTCGTGCGTTTCGGCTTCTCGGCTCCCGCCTAGACTCCTTCAGCTGACCCACATAATCGCCCCTCTCTCTCTCACACTCACTCACACGTGCGCGCGTGCACACGCGCGCGCGCGCGCACACACACACACACACACACACACACACACACACACACACACACACACACACACACACACACACATAGCTTGTCAATCACACCAGCTTCATGTGACCCACACAATCCCCCCCCCCCTCTCTCACTCTCACACACACACACAGAGCTTGTCAATCACACCACCTATAGATGACCCACATAATCGTCACCCCCCCCCCCCCCCCCCCCCCCCCCCCCCCCCCCCCCCCCCCCCCCTCTCTCTCTCACACACACACACACACACACAGCAGAGGAGAGAACAGTACACGATTGCAGAAGCTAATGGGCATTGCGAAGCCGAGAGAGAGAGAGAGAGAGAGAGAGAGAGAGAGAGAGAGAGGGAGAGAGAGGTGGGACTACTACCTGGTAGCTTTTGCTTGGAGAGTAGTCTTTCGTCACCAACTCGTCTGCACCAACTAGGACAATAGCTCTTGGATAGCCAGCAGCGGCTCAAATAGCAGCTAGGACAGTAGCTCTCGGACAGTAGCAGCTCGACCAACAACTCTCTCTCTCTCTATGAGTTGAGCAACGGCGAACATTTGACTGCATGATCCAGTGGAGGATCTTTACGTCAGCTAGGACAGGTGAAGCTATGCCAACATCTCTCTCTCTCTCTCTCTCTCTCTCTCTCTCTCTCTCTCTCTCTCTCTCTCTCTCTCTCTACGTGCGACAACGACTACCTCCACTCCCTGCCTCTTCACCTTCCATCATGATGGTCTTGCAAGTCGCGACCCATCATCTCCCCCTCAGTTCTCCTTGATCAGTTGATTCAGCTCCGGCAAACCTGTCACTTGCGACTCGCTTGCTCCTTCCTGTGCCACGTGGAGAGCCTGAAAAAGGATCCCCATAATAGAGTAAAATCGATACTACATCATTTCATGAAAAGGATACAAATTACGGTTATGCCCATATTTATCATGGAGTGGCAGCCTCTCCTTTTTCTCCACATACACTCACACGGCCAGGGGAGCCATGGTGTGTCTCAATCGTGCCTCCCTCAGGCTGCACTCCACCTCGCCCCAAGCTCACAACTATTGCGTCAGCTTGTCCTGCACCAAGAAACAGCTTGTGGCCTTGAACCTGATGCACGCACCTGCCGACTTGTGCATGCTTTGCTTTCGTCCTTTTTCTTCCTTCTGTTCGCTTGTGGGCTTGTGCCTCTCTCTCCCTATCTACAGACGACAATTCTACAACGGGGTTCTGCACGCAGTGTTTGGATTTTCTCAGTTTGTGGCTCGCTTGCTGCTTGCTGACCTTAGGACTTGTTATTAAGGTAGAAAGCAATCCGTCGAGCAGGCAGAGAGAGAGAGAGAGAGAGAGAGAGAGAGAGAGAGAGAGAGAGAGAGAGAGAGAGAGATGCTCCGCCTCACTATTATGTAGTGCTCACTACCTCTGCAAACGCACGTCCTCTTGCTGCACTCGGGGCCGCATTGCAGGTCCATGATCTGCTCAATGCCATCAACGAGTAACTTGTCCTTCATGACCTCTTTCTTCATGTCTCTCCTCCAGGTGTCACAGACCTTTCCACGTCAAAAAATATCTCCTCCACGTGCCATTGATTCTCCTTTTCCCTTAAAAGCCATGGAAATATCTCCTCCACGTGCCATTGGTTCTCCATTTCCCTTAAAAGCCATGGCAGGGATCTCCGCTGATTTCCTTTAATTCAACCCAAAGCCAAAATCACTATCACTTTCGGTCCTTGTTTCATTACATGGAATCTGGCAAGATGCCTTCAACTGGCATCTCTCTGACCTTATCAAAAGTTCTCATGCAAGCCGCCTACGGTCGAACTCAAGTACTTAGGTTACAGAGCAACCGTTCGGCTGAGCGTCTCCAACTGACTGCTTGTCTCGCCTGAATTCAAGCATCCCCACTCACTGGCAGTCGGAAATCGATTCCGACCTCCCCACTTCCCGTCTCCAACTGGCTGCTTGTCTCGCCTGAATTCACACTGGCAGGTCGGAAATCGATTCCGAGATCCCCTTGGCACCGTGTCTGCATTGTCCGCATCCTCTATCTGCGCGCGCCCAAAACTCGCCACCGATTTTGTTACGCAGTCCAAATTCCCCGAATACCGTGGTTCTGAGATTACATATCTCCACACATTAAAAATTGTAGCTTTCTGGAATTTGAGTTGGTTTTGTAGGCTTTGGAAATGAATTGCTTCGCTGTTTTTAGACATAGTTGTCTTTTTTTGCAAGACAATTTGTGACAAATTACATGCCAAGCACTCAGAAACGTATCTCAATTGCCAAAAAGGAATAAAGTTTACAAAATCTTGAACAATCCAACCAAAATAGGCAGAAAGGTAATTTTGAAATTTGAAGGATATTTTGGGAATTTCCACAAATTAGAGCGAGGAGCAGTATTTTGAAAATTGTCCCTAGAAAGAACTACAAAAATCTAGTAAGAGAATGACTAATCTAGAGAGGGATTGAAGAGCGAAAGAGAAGCTTTTAACACACACAGAGAGAGAGAGAGAGAGAGAGAGAGAAGGGGCGAGGTGACAAATGAAAGGGTGGTGAGATTGAACTTAATGATGGCATTTTCGTTGTCGGCATTGAAAGAGGTGGTAGAGATAATGGCATATCTGCGGGCGAATCGAAAATAGCCAATGCCACCGACAATTTCAATCTGGTGCTCCCTTAAGAAAATGTGATTCAAACCATGGAGGTAGCAATTTGAGGCGTATTTTGGAAATTTTCACAAATTAGAGGGGTTAGTCATTTTTGAAGTAAAAGTTTAGCTCCCTTTCCCTTAACCCCAAGGGATTTTTAAAGATTCTTATTAAAAAGACATGCGTGCAAACCTATATTCTTAAGTCTTCCAATTTATGCATGAATTTTTTTTCTCCTGAAATGCTCATTTGCGCTTGATTTGAATTAACTCAAAATATTGCATGTAGACCTTGGTATATCTCATTTGAGCTTGATTTGAATTAACTCAAAATAAAACATGTAAACCTTGGTATATCCTTTGCACCGGGACATCCATTATATACAAAAACGTCAGTTGAATGGGCACAAACCAAACCCCCCCCCCCCCCACACACACACCAAAAACCACATAGATTTGAGACCATTTGACCCTAAAGGTACCCTCTCCTTCTCTCCCACACACACACAATGTAACACACTCACATACACATGTCCGAACTTGCTTCCCCCACATTTTCAACGATGACATAAAAATCCACACTTTTCTTTTCTAGCCACAATTATGGAATTTTTGTTACAATGCTAATCACCAGGATCTTTAAGCATCAAGAATCACTTATTAGCCCTACCCATAGTACATTGCATGTATCTTTGGTCTCATAGGTCATATTTTACCTCCGAGGACAATAATAAAATATTAGTTTGCCATTACCTAATGCAAGTTTGAAAGGCACTCTATGACTTTTCTATCACTAGAGTACCTAGAGAGCCCTTTTATTGTCATGGTACTTCCATGAAGACTGCCTCTTGCTATCAAATCATACCTATAATTTGTCAAGGGTATGAGGATGTGCACCTACTCACCCCCAAGTTGGAGTGGGTGCTATATACAAATTGAGGTCATTGTGACAAATGCACTCATTGCCCATGCCCATTAGCCAGATCAAGTACGCCATTGTTGTCGGCTGTTGCAGTGATACTTATCCATCACACTGCCATAGTTGATACCCATCTGCCATCCTATATTTTGTTGCTCGCATACGTCTCCTATCTCACTTGTTGACACATATGCACCACCACACACATGTTCTTCCCTATTATTGACTCTCGCATGAAGCTACTTTGACGTGAGATCGATGCATTACATCACCTTCAAGCTCTACAATGTCATCAATGGTAGGGTTTTTCCTATGCTTGTGCAACACTATATATTACTCAAGACAACGCATTGTTGTGTTAATGTATTACCTTGGTTTGGAGATGGTCATGTATAGTATGCCGCTTAACACAACAAGCTAAATAGACCTAGCAATCTACCCTCAACATGTCCATTCCATTCACCTCGGCCAGTCCGCCCCTACCATATAATTTGCCTTATGTGTATCTGTGAAGCAAGCTTTCAACCTTAATACCTTTAGGGTTCCTTCTCATGGTTAATTACTTGAGAGAGAGAGAGACAGAGAGAGAGAGAGAGAGAGAGGTGGGGAGAACTTCACGAGTGCAACATCAACTCGTGAAGCTCTCCCCACCTCTCTCTCTCTCTCTCTCTCTCTCTCTCTCTCTCTCTCTCTCTGTGGTGCTTTAGCTTTGCCTTCTTGCCTCCTCAACTCCCCTTCTTCGCATCTCGGGCTCTCAATACATTCAAGTGCAACCGTCGTTGTTGTCGAGCACCTTCGCAGACCAAAACCACATGAAGGCACCATCCTCATGCATGTTGAAACATGCAGAATGACCAATTCAAATATAAGAAGTAATAAACGTCATGTAAAACGACGTCAAGTGTTAGAAATGAACAACTGTCTGGCTCTATTAATTTCCTTACTTAGCCTATAGGTGTGTGATGCAAAAAATGGGAATGGACTATTGGATCAATCAATTATATTGACAATAAATGAAGAAGAGGATGCACAAAAATGTGGAGTAGTTCAGCTGATGATGAGGTGGTGGTGAAGGCCGCCGAGAAGCTGCATTGGGGTGGCAAAGAGAAGATGCGCCACCTTGGCCGCTGGTGGCAATGGAAAGGGCCGCACGGTTATCGCGAGGGTAAATTAATTATTGAGAATCGAGGAGCTCCCCCAAGAAAGAAAGAGCAGTGGCGCTCATGCACAAACCCGGATTGCCAGCAAATCCACTCAAAAAATTCTGGCAGAGTTCAAGTAGCTGAGTTGTTATAACTGCTCCAAGGAAGCTGGCGGAATGCTACCCTCTAGCTTGTACTTGTTGCTCAAGTTGATAACGCTGATGTTGACGGGGGCGTGTAGGTCGGTAGTACGTAAAGGATTGAGTGGGGCTGTAGCACAAAGGCATACATAGCATCGAGCAAGTTGTGATGGTTGGAGAATGCCTGCAGGGCAAGCGATGCATGTGGGAGTTGATTGTTGAGCAGACCGCCAAGCCAGCGAAATCGGGCAAGGAAGATGGGCTATCGAGCTTGAACAAGGGTGCTTCCAAGAGCCGAAGGGTGCACGTGGCAGGGCAGAGTCGAAGGTGCTGCAGATGGGTTGTGGATGTCACTATTGTAGTTGAATAGGGTGAGATTGTTCACAACGGTGGTAGATGCAGTTGGGATCAAGGCCAAGGAGGCACAGTGGAGTCTTCCACTCTGCAGAGCTGCCGATGATGGCAAAGGATGACCCACAGCTAGCTCCATTTGTACATGTGTGCAAAGAGAGAGAGAGAGAGAGAGAGAGAGAGAGAGAGAGAGAGAGCATAGTGGAGTCTTCCACTCTGTAGTCGCCTCTCTCTCTCTCTCTCTCTCTCTCTCTCTCTCTCTCTCTCTCTCGCAATGCTACAACGGCTATCTCCACTCCCTGCCTCTTCACCTTCCATCGTGATGGTCTTGCGAGTCGCGACCCATCAGCTCCCCCTCGGCTCTCCTTGATCAGCCGCCGCAGCAAGCCCGTCACCTGAGACTCGCTTGCTCCTTCCCGTGCCACGTGGAGAGCTTGAAAAAGGCTCCCCATATAGATGCTAAGAAGTGCTCTTGCTCTACCTCTTATCTTCTTCTCCTTCGCGTGCTCATGGGTGTGTGTGTGTGTGTGTATGCTTGAGAGAGAGAGAGAGAGAGAGAGAGAGAGAGAGAGAGAGTCAAGCATTGCGGCGGCATCGGCGGTTGAGCGCGGTGGTGATGACATCTCCTTCTTCTTCGCGGCATAGGATCCTTCACGACTGAAGCATTGAGCGGTGAGTGACACATCATTGCCCCTTTGAGCTTGCTAGGATTGTCTAGTTGTGTGCTTACAACCATTCATGGCTTGCACACGGTGTTTTGGCAAGTTCTCAGCCTCCAACACGTGCGGCAAAGCACACAATTATGGAAAGTGAAACCTTTTAACCTCCCTAAACATATCTTCCATATTTTTTCTACAGATATCACACAATGTTATGAGAATATTCCCTTGGATGGGGATCTTGGCCTTAGAAATGTTCTATCCAAGGTAATTGGAATGGCTTTCTCTAGTGCAAGTAAGAAGAATCTTTTTTACATATCACTTTCCAAAAAACCAAAATGGATAAAGAAAACACATTCTATACACCCCCTACACTTCAATGAAGAAAAGCTTTGTCGGTATTCTTGGTTGCTTGATAATTGCACTATCCTTTCCGAAGGTCACTATTTCAACCAAAGCCTAGGCATCCCCATGGGGTTCTCTTGTTCTTCACTTATGTGTAATACCTACCTAGCCTTCTTCGAATACAAATGGTTTCTTAAAACCATGGAATGTACGAATAATAATTTGTCTCTTTTTAGATATACTTACAGGTACATGGATGACATACTTAGCATCAACAATAAGGCTTTCCCTGAGGAAATCTGCCTTATATATCCTCACTGCTTAAAAATTGAGCCTACATCCTTACACGAGTTCTTAACTCCTGATGGGGCTTTTTTCACCTCTGTTCAGTTCCTTAACCTTTCTTTCTCCCTTCACACCCCTTATGACCTAAGGTTTGTATGGAAAAGGGATCTTCTTAAACTACCACCTTTGGAGTTCATTAAGAGGATATTAATAGACCGCACAAAGCTACACTTAGCTCTTGTATCAACCTACTCTATTTAATCATTTACTCTTCCTTTAACTATCTCCTTGCCTGGGAGGACATTAAATTACTAATAAGAAAATGGTTCAGTAGAAACCAAATTGTCAATAAAATCTTACTATCTCTTACTCAGCATGATTGGCATGGGTTGCATTTTAAACAGAAAATCTCATTTCTTTAATAAGGTAGTAGGCCCATTCACAATGGGCCTACTATCAACCCATTGTGTTTGGTGCCTAGGAGAGGCCGGGTACACACACACACACACACACACACACACACACACACACACACACACACACACACACACTGACACACTGTGTATTACCTAAGGATTATTAGCTTAATTGGACTCCTTTTAGCTTCACCACACTAGGAATCCACCATGGGTATTAACCCTTCTAAGGGACAAGGTGATGTTTAAAAACTACGCGGTTTACTGCCTCTAATATTACTTGCCATGAAGGCTCCTTGTATAGCTCTCTCATTCTACCTTTAGGAGGCCTCACACTAGTTGTGGGGGGGTCTCTCCATTCATGGTGCTCTTCTCATCACATCGACCTGGCGGCCGTCCTCTTTCCTCTATTTAAAGAGGTGAGGGTGCATCTCTACCCCTCACTTAGCTTTGGTTGTTGTTCTGCTTACATTAAGTACAAACTGAGTAGCTGTGTTACTTTGAAATATGGAGCTTGCAACGCAGGTCTCTCAGGTTGGCTTCTTCGTCCTTGCATACTTTTTTGCAGATAGATTTTTGTATTAAAAGAAGGGGGTTATTTCTCTGTGTAAATAACATTGTAGCTTGGTTTTTATATGGTGATGCTTGATGTAATTCTCTGTTTTGCATAAAAGAATCCTGGTTATGATACTAGTTGTTCGATGTGGGAATATGAGGTTGAAATTTTTTGGCATGACTTGTATACCCTTCTACTGGGTGCTTTGGGTTGTTGTTATACTGCGGATTACTGTTCTAAGCTGGTTTTGACACATGGTACCAACTGTTGAGGTATATAATCTCTGTATAAACTATTTTATTGGGGGTGGTTGCTCTACAGCAAACATTATATCCTTTGAGAGATTTGGCTGCCGATTTTACTTAGCATTACAGTGTTCAGTCGGACAGTAACCGATCTTACTTGCATGGCTGACTGAGCAGCATAACGCCTCGTGATTTGCTTGATATTGTCGTTTTGTCATAAGGTTTGTAGCAATATTAATAAGAAACCTTGATGGGACTTATACATTGGACGGCCACTGGTACTTACATGGGAGGGTTTTTTGACCCTACTATGCACTAAAATTGATTGGTTATAGGGATTTACATGGGTTATGATGGTTTCCTTTCCTACTACGAACTGGTTTTTTTTATACACTATGCACTGAACTTGAATGGCTATAGGAATCTACAAGGGTAGTGATGGTTTCCTTTCCTACTGCGCACTGGTTCTTAAGGGTGCTATGCCCAATTGCACGCTCTTGCAATACTTGGTCTTTTCTTTAATGAAGAAAGGTTATACACTACAGCTTTTGCATGCTTATTGGGCGGTTGTTGCTCCTCTTTATAGCTTTGAATATTGATGTTGTACTAGCACTTTAAAGCATGTTATATCTTTTTAGAAAAACTTCATGGTCCGGTCAGGGCTCTTTGTCACTTGAACTGCTTAAAGAGAAGTTTATGGTAAGAATGACTGCGTATTGTTCGCAACCATTGGGGTTGTCAATTGCAGCATGCAAGGTTGCTCTCTCCACTGCTTCATCTCCCACAGTTGGTTGTACCACTACGGCATTCACTCTGGCGGTAGCTCCACGCCCTCGCCCTCTCTTCATCCTTCCACGTCCTCCTCTTCCATTAGGTTGGCCACGCCCATGGATATTCAAGGGTATGGCATTGGCGTTGGTTACCTGAGTCCTCTTGGGGCATGTGGATCTGTAATGCCCAAACTCGCCACAACCATAGCATCGAACATTTGGGAACTCCATGGTTGTGGTGGTAGCCACAATAGGGTGCTGGTCATATGCTTGGTTGGCTGGTCTGTTATTCCAAACATTTGTCCTTGCCCTTTTTGCCAAATGATTCCTCTTATTTTGATTAACGTTTTGTACTTCAAGAGCTAAAGGTTTGGCCCTCAACAAGGCATACTGCAGAGTTGTCGGCCTGAGAGCTTCCAACCGAGTATTCAAAGGGTCGATTAACCCTTGGCAGAACCTTGCTACCTGTTGTTCCAAAGTCATCTTAGGAGCATATCCCCACACTCACACTTCCTTGTGTGTCCTAATTACTACCACAATGCTTGTTCAACATAAAAGAGCCTTGATTAGATTCCGAATCACAAGGTTTGTTAAGACAGCCCTTCAACCAATATTGCAAAGCGGCACCAAGACAATAATTCTAGTAAAAATTCTACTCAAACTTATTCATTAAAATTCCAATGTTCTGGAGGTACAACATCCCCCCTCCAGCGAGAGTTTACTCCTCCCGTTGTCGCCTAGCTGCCCATACAACTAGGTATGTCCACCACATAGAAAGCACGACATGGACATTCCCATTGCATAGAAACACTACAAGAGGCTATTCATATTAGCGACGCTCACACAGCGACGCTCAAAAAAAAAATTCCCGGCGTCGCTATGAGCGTCGCAAATTTCTTTGTTAATTTGCGACGCTCATAGAGACGCTCATAGCGACGTCGGCTGGGCTAAAAAAATAACCGAGCGCGCCCAAAAACTCAGATCTCAGATCTGAGTTTTTCGGTGCCCTCAAGCAAGGAGCAGGTAACGTTCTCCCTCTCTCTCTCTCTCTTTTTCTTCTCCACACACACACACACACACACACACACACACACACACATGAGGAGAGGAAGGAGAGCCAGGTATGCTCCTTCCCTCTCCTCATTCTCATGTTCCCTTCCCCTCTTTCTCTCTCCCTCTCTCTCTCTCTCACCCACACACATACACACACACATAGTGTTTTTGAAAGAGAGAGAGAGAGAGAGAGAGAGAGAGAGAGAGAGAGAGAGAGAGAGAGAGAGAGAGTACAAACATAAATAAAAACGCACACACACATACATAAACAAAGAATGCACACACACATTGAGAGAGGAAAAGAGAGAGAGAGCATGCATAAACAAAAAACGCACGCATTGAGAGAGGAAAAGAGAGAAAGAACATGCATAAACAAAAAACGCACACATTGAGAGAGGAAAAGAGAGAGAAAACATGCATATGATCCAAAAAAACGCACACACATTGAGAGAGAAAGAGAGAGAAACTAATTTAACGTCGTAGGAAACTAATTAAAATTAAAAGACGTAAAGATCTAGCCGACGAGGAGTTGAACTCAAGACCTATTATTCAAGAGGGAAATGGCATAATCAATCTATCATACTTGGCATGGGTGATAGAAAGGTTATACCATTTATCTCTTTTTATTGGCACACACATCCACACACGCACACACACACAAGAAGAAGAGAGTTATAACGTCGTAGGAAACTATCTTAAAAGACGTTAAAGATTAGGTTATATGTAGACTTACATTAAATTAGATTTAGGTTTATTTTTAACTAGATTTACGTTTATTTACGCTAGATTTAGATTTACGTTATATTAGATTAGATTTAGGTCTCCATAGACTGCGATGCCTGCATGAAGCGGGTGAAGAAAGCCCTCAATGGAATATAGGGTATTGCTGCCTTCACTCATGGTGGGTTCCGTCGATCCAAAAGTACTGGTGAAATGTCTTCAGAAGATAGGGAAGAAGGTGGATCTTCAGGGCGGCAAGAGTCACTACATCCCCGACACAATGACCATCTAGACAACCTCTAGTCATTCAACAGCAACTTCAAAGTTAGTAACAAGAGCAAGAACGGTCTAAAGGGCCAATTGCTGTCGTCAGATGTGGATGGAGATGAGGCAGCGTCACCGCCGGAAGTTAACTCTCACATCTTTAGTGATGAGAATGCCAACTCTTGCCGAGTTATGTGAAAAATTATGTGTTAAATCAGTTTTAAGGTTCTTATAATCCCTGTTAGTTTAGTTCTTTGTTTTTAATATAACATAATTTACGTTAGATTTAGATTTATGTTATATTAGATTAGACTTAGGTTTATTTAGGTTTACCCACACACACACACACACACACACACACACACACAAGAAGAAGAGAGTTTTAACGTCGTAGGAAACTATCCCAAAAGACGTTAAAGATTAGGTTAGATGTAGACTTACGTTAAATTAGATTTAGGTTTATTTTTAGTTAGATTTACGTTTATTTAGATTTACGCTTATTTACGTTAGATCGAGTCCACGCAAGAATTACTTACGATTTAGGGTTTAGGGTTAGACGAACAGTGAAAAGATCTACTGTGAAAAGATGTTAAGATGCTGTGAAGTGCTACAGCTAGAGAAGAGGCAAAGGGGTTTTGTCCACTACATGCAGTATCATGTAGACGTGGGTGTGTAGATTTCTTGTACCCACAAATATAGGTATTGACCAATAAAGACGAGATTATAACCCGGTGGTTCTGATCTCCGTGCACCTCTAGACCGAGGTGTGCGGGGATTGGACATGACTAGAGAATGTGAGGTAGAGAGAGAGAGAGAGAGAGAGAGAGAGAGAGAGAGAGAGAGAGACGGAGAATGCCAATAGAATATTAAATTTGTTGTCCAGGTTATAAGTTTTTTATCCTCATTATGAGTAGTGACGAGGATGTGGGACTGTCCAACCGAAACACCTATCTCTCAACGAGGGTCTTATGTCCTTGTAATCAATGCAAGCATGCTGTGCGACGGACAAGACGTGTTTCTTTGCAGCACGTTCGCGAATTTGGCGAGTTCGATCCATCTATTATAGATCGAGTTGTTGCCAATTATAACTCGTCGGACTCTGACGCTGGCCAACAAGCAGCAATCTTGCAACCCAATAGACGTGTTCGCAGGCGCTTTGGTCAAGCAGCATATGTGAGGCCACAAGATGTAGCCTCTGACAGCTCGGGGGATGATCATGCAGAGCACATTCCCAACGAGGCAATGTTTGAGCCCGAGATTGATGAAATGATCGAGACGATCATGGATTCAGAAAGGCTTATCTATGATGATATGAAAAGTGAAGCCGATACGCCATTGTATAATGGAGCACGTATGTCTAGATTGAAAGCACTCCTGGTTCTTCTCAACATGCAGGCAAAGTTTGGATGGAGTGACACTAGCGTCACAGCGCTTTTCAGGTGATCTATTACAATTAGTTTACTTTAATAAAACTCTAAATGTATAATGATCTGATAGATTTTTACACGACTGTATCATATTTTTATGTTGTGTAGATTGCTGAAAGAGCACATACTACCAGCTGACAATGTGATGCCAGATTCCCGAGATGAAGCAAGAAAGATTTTGCAAAACTTGGGGATGGATTACAATTCTATCCACGCTTGTCCTAATGATTGCATTCTTTTCAGAGGGGAATACATAGACATGGAGAAGTGTCCGAAATGTGATTCCGAAAGATATCGAGTAGATCTCCACGGGACAAAAATTCCACAAAAGGTTTTGCGACATTTCCCTCTGCTTCCTCGCATCAAGCATTTCTTCGAATGTAAGGCCATGGCCGCCCTAGCATCATGGCATGAGGAGAATAAATCTTCGGATGGTGTGCTACGAATTCCTGCAGATTGCATAGCGTGGAAACATATAGATGGAACATGGTCGGATTTTGCCAGGGAAGCTCGAAATTTGCGCTTAGGCCTGGCTATGGATGGCGTAAATCCATTTGGTCAAAGATCAACATCTTACAGTGTATGGCCCGTTGTCATCGTCAACTACAACATTCCCCTGTGGTTGACTACGAAGAAGGGGCACCGATGGCTAAGCTTGATTGTGCCAGGGCAATATAAAGTGGGGAATATGGATGTGTATCTTTGTCCACTATTGGAAGAGCTACAACAATTGTGGATTGGCATAGAGGTGGTGGATATGAGCCGACACACAGGATGACGGAATGCTTTGATCAGAGGCATTCTAATGTGGACCATGCATGACTATCCCGGGCTAACAGAATGCTCAGGTGATCTATTGACACTCCTCACTCAGACACTGTAAATCTTGTTTTTTCCCATAGTTGATCTATTATCATGTGTATACATGCAGGGCTTTAATATCACATGTGGACTTTAATATCATTGCATAAAATGTGGACTTTAATATCATTGCTGCACATACTTTACAGTTTATTTTACCGGTTGCCATTGAGGGATGTTTGTCTCTCGACATCCGTAACACAATCTACAAACTTGCAAAGCTGGTGCAATGGATCTCACAAAAGGAGATCAACGTAGACTCCATACCATTCGCCAAACTAAATGCTGCGGAGCTTGTGTGCATGTTTGAGAAACATTTTCCTACTACAATGCTAACCATTCAGGTGCATCTTCTTGTTCACATAGTTGATGAGGTGGAAATAGCTGGCACAGTTCATTCCAGATGGATGTTCTTCTTAGAACGTTTCATGAAAACGCTTAAGGGATATGTACGTCAAAAGGCACGTCCGGAGGGTAGCATGGCAGAAGGTTGGTTGGTATCAGAGTCCCTAGTGTACATTGGAGAGTGGCTATACGGATTTGATAAATCCCGGGACACGCTATGGCGAACCATAGATGATGAGCGCATATCTGGGATTGTCATGTGCAATCTCGGTGTTGAGAAGAAGATGACGGAAGATCTAGAGGCTAAAATCAACCGATTTTGCATGCTTCACAATCCAGTGATGCAAAAGTGGATTTCACAATATGAGGATGCAAAGCAAGAGCGACAAAGGACACGAATCGAGTGGAGACGGGGAAGACGACCACCGATGCACTATCCAGCGGTTCTGGAGAGCCTACCAACCTTCATGAGCTTAAGATGGTTGCACAACCAATTGAAAAGCGCACAACAATGCGGTGACGAAGTGACTGAGGAAGAGTGGGAGTACTCTCGGGGTTGCGCGACCAAGGTAAGTTTGCAATGTACGACTAGCTAGTGACTTTATTTCTAAACGTTTGAACGGCCACTCATAATCTTTGTTCGTTGTAGTATAAGTCATACACAACAGCATGGTGTAAAGGTCGACATTTTAGGGTGGAACGAATCGACAGAAAGCGTTTTACTCAAGATTGTGGAATCATGGCAAAATTTGAACAGTCTAGTCGACGACGTTCCTCTGATGCAGATCCTGTGGTGGCGGAACTCACTTATTTCGGCACGCTGCAAGAGATTTTGAGGATCGATCACAGAGGATTTCAGCGCTTCAATGAAGACCTGATGAAGATTCGAATGCGCGAATACTGCAAACACAAGCATTCCGAAGTGCAAAAAGCAATCAAGAATGGGTGGAACAGGCCAGATTGGCTGGCCAAAGAAGATTGGAAGAATGAGAAGAAAGCAGCGCGCGAGAATCCCGACAAGTGGAAGCAACAAAAGGATGCAGCCAGAGCGCGAGTAGAGGCAGGGAGCTCGCACCACTTGGGGAGCGGTGGATGGGCATCATTTGAGGCCGATTTTGTAAGTGTTTTCACATTGCTCTTTATGTTCGATAGTTTAGGGTTTATGAGTTTTTTAATTCTAACATAATGAAATCTTTGTATGTTTTGACAGTGGTCGATGACAGGACGTGATCCCACACTGTACGAGCGCGAGTACGCAGGCAGGAAGGGCTTAAACGCCCTGATGGACATTCTCAGTTCTCGCGGCGGCATGGTTAGTATTAGGGTTTACTCTTTTTTATTTTTTGTATTGTTTTATAAATGTCGTTATATGTTTATACTTACTGAAAGCTGTCTTATTGTCTTTTTTTGCAGAATCCGACAGATACGCCGCTTGGACGCGATGAGACGTCTGACTAGACGACGTCAGTTTAGCCGTAGCTAGATAGCATTAGTTTAGGGTTTCTCATAGCTTACGTCTTTTTGAACCATGTATATTATTACATTTGTCATCGCAGTTCCTTTTGCCAATCAATTCTTTATGCCTATGATGTTGTACAATTGTCAGTATTACATTTGCCAATCAATTCATTTTGCCTATGATGTGTACAATTGTCAATTTTGCAAACAATGCGTCTTGTGGGTGACTATTTTGGGTCTATTATCTACCCTTGCACTTTTTTTTAAAAAGTGAATCAAGTACAATATGGTTGATGGGTGGCAGGGCATTCAATGCCCTGCCACCAAAAAAAAATTCTCTCGGGCGTCACTATAACCGTCGCTATTTATGGCTCTGTAGCGTCGCTATGAGCGTTGCTATAGTCTGCAGTGTAAACGTTGCTATAAGCGTCGCTATGAGCGTCGCTATAAACGTCGCTATATAGCGACGCTTATAGCGACGCTCTCGTAGCGACGCTCGTAGCGACGGTTTTAGCGACGCCGGGGGTTATAAAAACCCAGTGTATTTCCGTCGCTAACAGCGTCACAAGAGCACACAACCTCTTGTAGTGAAAGCACGACATGGACATTCCTAGCTGCCCATACAAGTAGGTATGTCCACCGCATAGAAAGCACGACATGGACATTCCCACTGCATAGAAAGCAAGTCGTGGGTAGAGGCCCTAAGCTAGTAACTCTAGCTACTGCGAAATCATCGCGAGTCACTCCCTGTGATCAGTAGGGGGATGAGGACTAGTTCAACATTAGAAATAAAAATGAACATGCCAAGCTACATTTTCCCTAGCAGACATTCTTTCCTATTTTCAAATAGTATATCCATCAACCATTCTTTCTGACAGGAGCAAAGCGAACCCCGAGCCTCGATGGTCTCTAAAACGCCGAGGACCGAACGGCGCGCCTCGAACCTGTCACACGGTAAAGCGAACAGGGCGCACCACCTAGCTTTGAGCGGCTAGGACGCAGACCACGATGATATGAACACCGCAAACTTACACACAATGTGTGTGTGTGTGTGTGTGTGTGTGTGTGTGAGAGAGAGAGAGAGAGAGAGAGAGAGAGAGAGAGAGAGAGAGAGAGAGAGAGAGAGAGAGAGAGAGAGAGAATGACAAATGATGAAAACCCTCGGGGGTGTGAGGGAGGATTATTTCTGCAGTATTTACAAATGACCTTCTTCCAACAAGGCATCACACCGTGGTGATAGAGAGGTAGGGAGAAAAGATGGTGCAAACTATTTGGTGCGTTCTCTAAGACGACTCGATGATTGTGAAGCTTGCTACCAAGAGCGTATATACATGTGCGCATCGACCATTGGAGTTGAGAGGTGGACGTGGCTCCCTTTACATGATGCAAATCCCAAGGCAAACCATCACACAAGCCCCCTTCCCGTGATGCCAATAGTGCCAACTCCTCCCACTACACTCTACCAAGTGCTAACCTCTCATGAACTGTCCCCCTCGATAGTGACCTCTCAGTGCCAATTTATAAGTGTTGGCTGCTTGGATTATGGCAATCCCGGTCTGATTAGGATAAGCTAATCAGGGAGACAAAGCAAGCGATGGGCCCGGTGACCATCACCCTTGCTTGGTTTTGGGAGGTTATTAAAAGATGAGAATCTCTAGGTGGGCCTTTGTGACCATCACCTAGAGAGAGGGAATTTACAAAAGTGGAAATTTTACAATGGCTTGGGTGAAAGCTGAAGAAATGATGAACATAACCTATAAATTACTGAAAATGGCGTTGTGGTTGCGTGATGCCAGTGAATGGTGTGTTGCTGGTGCGTCGGTGTAGCGTGTACTTCGTTCCGGGGTTGGCCGGGGCATGCCTTTGGCGCATTTCTCCTTTTTGTTGTTGGCAGTGCGTGCTTTGGGTCCTGCTTCTTTTTCGTTGTTGTCGTAGTCGTGGAATCCTTTGGTTTTTTTGTATTTGTGGTGCGTATATGCGTGTGTGTGTGTGTGTGTGTACGTATGGGTGTGTGAGGGTATTTGTATATGTGTGTGCGAGCGTGAGTGTGTGTGTATATGTAAGCGAATGTGTGTGTGCGAGCGTGCGTGGGAACGGGGGAATGTATGCTATATATATATATATATATATATATATATATTTTCCGGTTTCTCGCAGTGTAGACGACGCAAAGAGGGGGGGGGGGTGAGGATGGTGAAAAGGGGGGGGGGGGGGGGTGTGTGCGCGTGCGCAGCGGGTGAGTGTGTGTGTGTGTGGATAGCGTGCGGGTGCAGTAGTGTACAGGGAGCGCGAGCTTGCGGTGATGTGGAGCCGGGCAGTGAGCGGGCGAGACAAAGCACGAGAGAGAGTGAGAGTGGGGGGGGGGGGGGCGGGGAGATGGGGAGGGAGGGGAGAGGGGATAGGGGTTGGGAGGGTGTGGTGTATGGCAAGAAACGTGCGCGACAGGGAGGGGATGAGCGCAAGGCCCGGGGGGCAGGGATAGTGGACAGCGGGCGTGACAAGGAGGGGGGGGGGGTGTTTTAGTCAACGAGAGAGGGAGAGGGAGTAAGGGGGGGTGGTTCCCACCAAGGGAGGAGAGGGAGAGAGAGTGAGAGTGGTTGGGAGGAGATAGGGTAGAGGGAGGATATGGTGGGGGGGTGTTTAGGCTAATGGTCCGCCAAAAATGGGGGGGGGGGGGGGGGGGGGGGGTGCTTAAGGCTGAAGGAAGGGTGTGGACGAGAGGAGGTGGGGGTGCGGCCCACCGTGGCTGGAGTGTGGACAAGTAGAGAGGAGAGAGAGAGAGAGAGAATATTTGAAAGAGAGAGAGAGAGGATATTATCTATGGCGGCCCGTCGGGGCTGAAGTGTGGCAGAGATACCAAAGGTGCCTACCGGGCAGGATGATGCAGCGGATGTGTAGGAGAGAGAGATTATGGGCGGGGCCGGGCAGTAGAGAGAGAGAGAGAGAGAGAGAGAGAGAGAGAGAGAGAGAGAGAGAGAGAGAGAGAGAGAGAGAGAGAGAGAGAGAGAGAGAGAGAGAGAGAGAGAGAGAGATTGTCTTGTGGTGATATTGGAGAGGTGTGGCCAATCTGGCGGCGCCCCACCGATGGTTAACCTTGGGGGGGGGGGGTATGGTGAATGGTAAAGGCCTTTTCTTTGTTTTTTTTTTTTTTCTTGATAACAAACCCTTCCTTCCTTAGGGTGTGGTTCTCATGGGCATGGCTTCGAAAGCTGGCTATCATTAGCCCTCCCATGTAGCTAGAGGCATTCATGCTTCTAGCCCTTCCTCTGCATCTTTAGTTGTGGAGTTAGAGGGTTCTCCCTCTTCTGAGATGTCTAGCATGATTTCTGGATCAAACCTAAGAAAATACCTTTTCAGTCTCCATCCATTGACCCTAGTCTTGTGAATTATCCCATCTGCTTCCATCAGCTTATAGCTGCTGTTGTCATAGAGTTTCTTGATGATGAATGGTCCTTCCCATCTGGGTTGAAATTTCTTGTCTTTCCTGGTGTCGAATCTGTTGTCGTATCTTAGCACTAACATACCTTTTTCCAGTCCCTTTTCTTTAAGTCCTTGATTGAAAGTGAGCTGGTGTCGTTCTGCCTGCGCTGCATAGTGATTGATTGCTTCTTCCCTATCTAGTTGGAGTCTCTCCAGATCCAGGATATGGTTTTTGAGATTTACAACTGGACGCTGTATCTGGCTGGCCAAAACTCATAAGCTGGCTATCTGCATCTCGATGGGTAGAATTGCCTCCTTCCCATAAACTAGATGGAAAGGGGTGAAACCTAGTGATGTTCGGAACGTTGTTCAGTAGGCCCAAAGAGCTGCCATGAGATGTTTATCCCAGTCCCCTGTGTGATTGTTCACCTACTTTGTGATGATTTTACAAATCATTCCAGTTACCTTTTCTACCAGACCATTGCATTGTGGATAGTATGGCGTGGAATGTCGGCGTGTGATGCCTAACTTCTTCATCATTTCACTCACCAAATCACCTCTGAATCCCGGCCCTCTATATGATATTATCTCAAGAGGAGTGCCAAAAGGGCAATAGATGTGCTAAAAAATGAACTTTTCTACCTCTTGCGCTGTAATGCTGGTGGTGGATGTTGCTTCTGCCCATCGAGTCATGTAGTATACACCCACTATGATGTACAATTTACTAGATTGGGCCCTTGGTAAAGGGCCAATTGCATCTATTCCCCAGTTCTCAAATGGACCATATGAAATGATAGGATTTTGTGGCTCGTAGGTTAAGGTGTGATCACTGGCCACTTGACAAGCCTTACATGTTTTACACCAATGGTGTACATCCCTGTTCAAACTAGGCCAAGAGTATCCTGCCTGTAGAATCTTCCTACTGGTGATATCTAGAGCAAAATGACCGCCGCAGACGCCATTATGGCAACTTGAAATTACCTCTGTGATCTCACTGGAGGCTGGCACCCACCTGAGAATCTGATCCTTGCCCTTATAGTACAAGTGTTCGTTTACAAGGCGATATCTGGTAGCCTTCCTCACCAGCCACTGTTTCTGGCCTTTGGTGTATCCTCTAGACATTCTCCTGTATCTAGAAAGCTGATAATGTTAGGCATAGCATCACTACCTTGGAAGAGGGGTAGCTTCAGTTTGATGGCTCCTACGGGAACGTCTTATATTCTTTCTTTGGCTAGAGCATCTGCCTCCTGATTTTGTGCTTTGGGGACGTGAAATAGTCTCACTGCTTTAAACTTCCTTAGAAGATCCTTAACTTGGCATAATTGACCAAGTAAAACCTGATTCTTACAAACCCAAGTGCCATTTATATGCCTTATCAAAAGCAAAGCATCGCCAAACACATTTAGGTCCTGAATTCCTTGTGAAATACATTTTTCCAACCCAAGAATTAGGGCTGCATATTCTGCTTCATTGTTGGAGTGGGAGTGTAATAACTGCCCGATGGAGAATACTCTTTCTTGTTGCTCGTTGAAAATGACCACGCCAGCTACAGACTGGTCCATCGTTCTCTTGTATGCTCCGTCAAAGAAAAGAGAGTGAGCTCTTTCTAGCCTTGGACTCTCTACCATTGGTGTTTCTTCCTTCCGTTCCGTGTTGACCTTCAACTTCTTCTCATAATGGCGATGAGTGAGAATTCCCGCTAAACTAGCCCTGGTGGAGTTTTCTACTTGCATGGTGTAGTCAAACTCTTGTAATCTAATTAACCACTTTGAGATCCTAGATGAGACATCCATGTGTCGCATTACATATGGGAGAACCTCTTCCATTGTCAGTATTACAAAGGGTCTAGGCAGGAGATAGGAGCGGAACTTAGTGGTAGCAAACATTAGTGCCATAACCATATGTTCTACTTCGGTAAATCCCTTTTCTGACGGGGTCATGACACGACTAGAGAAGTAAATAGGACGCATGAAAGAAGTTTGGGGGTCCTTTTGCATTAGCACGGCTCCGAGTGTATCACTTCCTACACTAGGGTTCACATAAAATGGCTCGTCCCACTTAGGAGGTTAAATAGTGGGAAGCTTAGCTAGGATTTGCTTTACCTCAATAAATTGCTGCTCATTCTCTTCACTCCATGAGAAGACATCCCTCTGGGTGAGTTGTTGTAGGGGAAGGACCACTTGGGATAGCAAGTGAATGAACCTGCTTAAGTATCTTACCTTCTAAAGGAAAGAAACCAGCTGTTTAGCGATGGTGGGTGACGACAAAGATACCAGGGCCTGGATCTTGCTAGGGTCATCCTCAATCCCTTTTGCTGAAATTACATGGCCAAGGAGAGTGACTTTGCTTTCACCAATGTGACACTTATCCACGTTGAGATGGCCACCCAAGGTTTGCAGCCTGGTTAAGCCATCATAGACTTTGCTTAAATGAAGGGCTTGTGAACTATAGATGCAAAAAATATCTATGAATACCCGTATTGATGTTCCAAAGTAGGGTTGGAAAACAAATCACATAGCACTAAAATGTGGCCGGCGCATTAGTGAGGCCAAACAGCATCACTCTGTAGGCAAAGCATCCCCAAGGTGTGATGAAGGTTGTCTTCTTCTGATCTTCTTCCGCAATGCTAATCTGGAAGTATCCTGAGTAGCCGTCGCACACTGTGTATCGTTCATGACCTGCCACTTCATTGAGTATTTCATCCTGGAATGGGAGGGGAAAGTGATCCCTCTTCGTGGTTGCATTGAGAGGTTTATAGTCCACACAGACTCTCCACTTACCATTTTTTTTTGGTGTGACTACTACTGGGGAGACCCACTCTGAATCTTCCACAGGGTAGATGAAACCTGCTTGTAGCAAACTTCTCACTTCCTTAAGTAGTGCCTCTTGCTGGATTACTCCAAGTCTTCTGAGCTTCTGCACCACGGGTTACCTGCCTTCCTTGAGTTTCATATGTTAACTCCTTTGAGAGCATTTTTTGTAATTTACCTGCATCCTCCAAGGATTGCGTACCTGATGATCCCTCTTGGTTTGCCAGGGGTGTTTCAGATTGTGTCAATCTTTTTGGGTCTTTAAGAATGACCCCCATCACTTCAATGCTACTGTCACTTCCGTCTGTGGTGGTTGTCTCTTCTCCTGAGGTAGACGAATAGTCGCTGGTGGAATCATCTTCTGAAGCCTCCAAGATCATGTTCCGTTGCTTCCCAGTCTTCATGTCGTAGAATATAGACTTCCCTTTAGCGTCCTTCATCTGAATCATTCCGGTGCTCCAATCTTGTTTAGCCTCCATATCCATAAGCCAAGGCCTCCCAAGAATGATGGGGTAGCCCTCCCCTTTGTGTGGCATGACAAATATGTCTACCTCCACTTTCGTATTGAATGCTTTTACTTTGACCGCATTCACAATGCCTACGCATTTTATTCTTACATTGTTTGCCATCTTGGCCCGGCAGGGTGCTGGCCTACTTACCTCTAGACCTAGATGGTGCATCATCTTTTCACTCATGATGCATATTTGCATGCCACCATCTATGTAGACGTTTGAGATTCATTGCCCCTTGATGTGAGCATCCATGGTTGGTAGGATGTTGTCGAGATCCCTTCCAGAGATAGCCCCAGCTATCCTGGGTCTTGATTTCCTGGTACTTACCATCTTTGTCCATTGCCTCCTCATTCTTGGTGCAAGGTGGAGTAATTGGGGCCAAGTTATCTTTGGGCCCTGCATTAACACATCCTGAACTAAGTCATAGGGTTTTGCATACTCACCTAGTGAGAAGTCCACGATGTCTATCTTCCGTCGTGGTTAGCTGCTTGCTTGCTAGACTCGGCCTTCCCTTTCATTTTCTCTTCTCTCTGAGAGGCTTCCTCGTGCCTGGCACGCTTCACTCCCATAGCATCCACTTCTTCTATCTTTGCTTTTCCTTTGTGCTTCTCTCGAACTGATTCTTCTACCTTTGCCTTCCCTTTAGCCTCCAAGCTAATAACACTCACCGCTTGGTTCACAGCAGGTGGTGGGGGTAGTGGTGGAATGAGAGGTTGGGGTGGTGGTTGCTGTTGTACAGGTGGTCTAAGGATTTGGACCGGTGGGATCGGCCCGGGTTGCCTAGGTGGTGGTGGTCTTGCTCTTGGCAGAGAGATCTGATTCTGTCTCCCCCCTCTATTGAAATTCTGCCTCCTTGGGTGTGGGCATTAGTACATTCCATGGCCGTCTTCCCTGTAGTTGTAACAGTGGTACTTTTGGTTCTGCCTTCGTTTTCCTCTTCCTTGTTCTGGATTCCTGACAGGTGCATGCCCTTGCTGCACCAGATGCACAGATAAACTCTCTAGTTGGGTGGTGATGCGACTCAACAGGTCTTGCTGCTCTTCTGATGCCTCTTGCTGTTGGGTTCTATGATTGGTTGTTGTAGTCACTGGGGTTGGTCGGGCCAAGCTTGTTTCCTTTGACTCGTTTACTCTTGCTTGCATGCGCAGCTTCTTGTCTTTAAGGCGGGCTACTTCGACTGCCAACTCATATGTTGCAGGAAACCTTCCCTTCACCTTCTCTCAAAGCAGCGACCATAGACCAGCAATGAAATGGTCCTTCTTTACAAAATTAGGCGCTCCTTCGCCTTCCTCCAGTGAGGCAACCCATCTCTCCCTTAAGTCCACAAATTTGGACTCGTAGGTGGCATACTCTAACAGACCTCCCTGCTTCAATTCCGTCAGTAGCTGCCATAGCTTCTCCGAGGTTGTGCCTCCACCAAACCTCTTTACAAAAGCAGCTCTTAACATATCCCATGCATTCTTGGTAGCCTGGGGCAATGCATTATACCAGGACTTGGCCTCTACTTTCATCAGTAGAGAAAAAATTCGAAGTCGTGAAGCGTCGTCATCTTTGTTGGAAACGACACAAGCAATGTCGAAATCATCCAAAAAGTCGGTGATGTGATCCTCTCCCTTCTTTCCACTGAACGTGGGAAAGGAAACACTTGCCATGGTAGTGACTCAGGAAATTACAAACCTTTAAAAAAAAAATATTTTAATGCATTAACAACAGTAGCGACTCATAGCGGCTTTTTACAGGGTTGGGTGGATAGGTTACAACAGGATAAAGATAGAAACATTAAAGGAATGATGATAATCCAATATGGGGAGAATGATAGGGTTTGGGGACTTGAGGATTTCTCTCCTGGTACCGCCACACCGAATAGGTATACGATCTTCTGTTGGTAGAAGACTTTCCTATCTACATAGATATTCACATGCATATGCTGCAGGAATCTGAACGGAATGATGTCAACCCGTTTTCCATCATGCACAGAGGGTGGAATACTTAGTTATACTCTTACCGTGCCAGTGTTGATGAGTCGGCACATCCACAGGAGGTCGTCGCCTTTCATGGGCTAGATCTACCTTTCCTTCGTCGCTCAGCACCGGGCTCTACCTTTCCTTCGTCGCTCAGCACGTACATGGTGATGGCGACACGTCTGAACACTCCCAGCCTCTTGGCTAGTAGCAATTGTAGGTAATTTCCGTAGTCGGTGTGTTGCATGAATTCTACTCCATTCAGTTGCAATTCGTCCCGAGCCCACTGGGTTTCACCCGTGGTGGAAAGCTTCTTCAGGATAAGTTGTACAGGGAGAGGAGGAAGATCCTCTACCCGTCTTCCAAAACAGTGAGAGCAGTAGCCGAACCACTCTTCCCTACGACATAGGAATCTCCTTACCACTTCTTCTTTAGGATTGTCGAAGTGGATTGGTAGCACTCGCATGCATTGTGCAAATCGGTAGGCGACCTTCCGCCGCTTAGCTTTGGATGACTTCCTCTTTGGCAAGCTGGGTACCACCCGGCTTTCTGAGTTGAGCTTGAAGCACTTGCTTGGCCAGATGCTTCTCCCTTCGGGGTCATGTGTTTTCAGACTGGCTTAGCTTCTCCTTACCTTTGGCTCGGCTAGCCCCTTTAGGCCACTTTGGATTAAAGGTTATAACTTTGACTGCAGTTTCTTTAGGGAAAAGAGGCCTCACCGTTTTCGTTCCGTCTTTGATGTGAATGACTTCTTTGTGATGAATGTCGATGTAGACGATTTCAGCCCTTTCGCTGCCTTCGTTGTGCTGGCACTCATTGACAGTCTGTCTTGGTTGACAACAGTGATGGCACTTCACCGACCTCCCACCTGATTCTCTCAATTTGTGGTTAGAACAAGCAACACGAGATGGAGAATTTACCTCTTGAATACTGAAGACACTGCAGCCTGGCAGTAGTACTTCAATGAAGGCGGCTAGTGCCTCCTTCGTCTCCTCTTCTTCCGTCCTCCAGTTAGAAAATTCCTTTAGCCATTCGTCCATGATTGATGGCGTGCATCACTTTCAACATTGTAAACTGAAGGGTCTTAGAAAGGCCTCCTCAGTGGGGGCACCAAATGACGGGAGCAAAGCGAACCTCGAGCCCCGACGGCCTCTAAAACGCCGGGGACCAAATGGCGTGCCTCGAACTTGTCACGGTAAAGCGAACAAGGGGCACCACCTAGCTTTGAGCGGCTAGGACGCAGACCACGATGATATGAACACTGCAAAATTACACACAATGTGTGTGTGTGTGTGTGTGTGTGTGTGTGTGTGTGAGAGAGAGAGAGAGAGAGAGAGAGAGAGAGAGAGAGAATGACAAATGATGAAAACCCTCGGGGGTGTGAGGGAGGATTATTTCTCCAGTATTTACAAATGACCTTCTTCCAACGAGGCATCACACCGTGGTGATAGAGAGGTAGGGAGAAAAGATGACGAAACTATTTGGTGCGTTCTCTAAGACGACTCGATGATTGTGAAGCTTGCTACCAAGAGCGTATATACATGTGCGCATCGACCATTGGAGTTGAGAGGTGGACGTGGCTCCCTTTACATGATGCAAATCCCAAGGCAAACCATCACACAAGCCCCCTTCCCGTGATGCCAATAGTGCCAACTCCTCCCACTACACTCTACCAAGTGCTAACCTCTCATGAACTATCCCCCTCGATAGTGACCTCTCAGTGCCAATTTATAAGTGTTGGCTGCTTGGATTATGGCAATCCCGGTGTGATTAGGATAAGCTAATCAGGGAGACAAAGCAAGCGGTGGGCCCGGTGTGGTTGACCCTTGCTTGGTTTTGGGAGGTTATTAAAAGATGAGAATCTCTAGGTGGGCCTTTGTGACCATCACCTAGAGAGAGGGAATTTACAAAAGTGGAAATTTTACAATGGCTTGGGTGAAAGCTGAAGAAATGATGAACATAACCTATAAATTACTGAAAATGGCATTGTGGTTGTGTGATGCCGGTGAATGGTGTGTTGCCGGTGCGTCAGTGTAGCATGTACTTCGTTCCAGTGTGTTAGTGTGTAACAGTAGGTGTATTAGTTAGAAGTAGGTAGATAGAGTGTGTGTGTGCTCTCGCGCAGGCCGCGGCGACCTTATCCTTAAAAAAATAAAAATAATTTAAAAAATAAATATAAAAAAATTTAAAGGTAGGACCGAGATCGGGAATATCTCCCAGACCCAAGTCCAGACCCAAGCCCAAGCTCACGCTCAGGCCTAGGCCTCAGTCGCCTTTTAAAATTACGAATTTTAGCTTCACACGTAGCTAAAAATTGATTTTTTGAGGACCAATGGAACTTCAGATGCCCGAAAATTGTGCTGTAAAGCACACAGTGACCCTCTAAGTGCTACGCTCGTTTCGAGCTATCACACACTTTAATTAAAAAAAATCAAACATTAAAAAAACATAAAAAACACGAGTGAAAACGGACTCTTAAAAAAAAGTAAGCGGTTAACCTTCGAGGTTATTCGCCGACGCTTGTAGGGTGTCAAAGGCACATGCATCTGCGCTCTGGTCGTGTGCTAGAGACGGAGCAACTAGAGATAATTTCGACTTACACGAGTTCTCAATATCCACCTACGTTAGGTTCCGGGCCCTCGGCGGGGACCCAAGGTAGTACAAACCAAGACCCGAACATAGCGGCTAGTGACTCTTCCTCTGACTACGACGTCATGGAGGGTTTGCCAATGCCTAATTCCGATAGCTCAAGCCCGCGGTCCGGGTCGAGCGTGCTTAGCCGCTTGAAGGAAACCTTTAGTAGAGCCACTCGCTCCCAACATGGAGCTAATGATGTAAATGAGGGGAGTGGGGAAGTAAATTCTCCATTCGTGACCAACGTAGACTCTATACCCTTAGAGAATGTGCACGTGAATACTTCATTCACTGCACCTCCTGACTCTTCAGAGTTATTTCTCTCCGAGGTCATATTACCCGATGGTAGAAGCCTTGCCGAAGTGCAAGAGGTTGAGCGGTATATCCTTGCAGCGAGGGAAAAGGAAGTTGAGAGCTTACGCAAGGCAGAGCAACGAAGAGAGTTAATAGCGAAAGCCCCTATGTCAATATCCTTGCTAAGAGAGCAATCGAGTGCTCCTGACTTAGCAACCGCTAAGGGCCAGCCCCTAGAAAGCAACATTGCATCTAGCTCAAAGGACACCCCTAGCACCTCAATCCTAGATGGAGTGTTCTTAAATGAGAACTGGGAGTACGAACTACAAACAGAAACTCTGACCGACCTATACACAGGTCACACCTATCACGTGGGTTGGTTAGATGTCCTACAATCCACAATGGGTGCTACTAGTGTGGAGGATCAACAACAAAGAGTTTGTGAGGTCATCCATAGGGTCATTGAGTTAGAGAGACAGAACAAGGGGATCAACATGCCTTCAACGGGTCTCATGAGATTCTTAGATATAGGAAAGGCTAAACAACCGACCTTATCGCAAATGGAGACTCCCTCGGTAAGTCCGATGGATCCTCCATATGTTGTTTCGCCGAGGGTCTCAGTGCAATCTGAGCCCACAAGTGATAACTTTACCTTTCCAAGTCTAGCTCATCTTTCCCTTGATGACACCACGGCTACCATGACTACCCCAATGATGGGCATGCCAAGAAACACGCCATGGACCTCATTTGTTAGTAAAGCACCGCTACATGGTAGCTCAATGCCTACAACAGTACCTACAAGTGTGTACCAATCGTATACACCCATGGGTCCTCGTACTCATGTACTCCCTACCCCTCCCATTGTTTCAACTACCTATGCTCCACAACCACAACACCCAAGTTCTTATTTCCATGGGACTATACCGGCTAGCATTAGCATGTCACATCCGACGTCTGCGATGCCTAGGGCCACACATGAACTTTGGACCACCACATGGCACAACATTGTACCCAACGTGGAACCCAAGGGCTTCCTATGTGCCAAGCCCAATGCCAATACCTACTCCACATGTAGTCTCTGGAGCACCTCCACCCACGGTGCCTGCTCACTTAGGTGACTTGGCAACATTTGCTCAAGCTATTGGTAGATCTATTGCGGAGAATATGCGTAACACGCCTGATAGAGAGCCTAGAAGTAAAGCAGTACAAATAGCCAAGCTCACACAAAAATTTAGTGGAGACGGGGATGTGAGAAAGCATATCGAAGTGTTTGAACAAATATGCAATTCTCTAGGAGAACACAATGACCTACATGAGAGCAATGCTTTAAGCCTAACCTTAAGTGGGAAGGCAGGGGATTGGTATAGAACCCTAAGGGTGGAAGAAAAAACGATTTACCCTACTCTTAGGAGACTGTTCTTGAAAGAATACATACGAGAGGGAGTGCTTTGGGGTGTAGCCTCTCAGCTCCAGAAAGCCCAACGAGAGGAAGGAGAGTCGGTGAGAGACTTTATAAGTTGCTTGAAGCATTTGAATTCTCGTTGTAATCCAAATGAGCGCTTCAACAATAACCAATTGCTTGATAGATTCATTAGGGGGTTATGACATGAGGATATCTACAATGGCTTAGTCATTAGAGGTATCACCACTTGGGAAGCAGTCACCACCAATGCGATCCAATTGGAAGATAATTTAATGATTCAAGGAGAAAGAGTGTCTGTTGAGTCTAAATCTATTAGCTCACAAGCATCGGGGCATGAACCAATGACCCTAAATCCTATTGCTAAGGAGCCAAAGATATCTGAGATGACTTTAGCAGATCTCACCAAGGCTATTCAAGAGAGTCTTAGAGACAATCATGCTCCACAGAACAATCATATGTATCCAAGAAGGGAGAAACAATGGTGCTCAGTACGCTATGGACCCCATATTACCAGTGAATGCCCTACTTTTAGAGTAAAATTCAATGGGAATTGCAATGCATGTGGAAGGTATGGTCATCAAGCTAAGGATTGCATAGTATTTAAGCGCACGATGGCCAATAGACCAACCTTAGCATGGACAGACACACCTTGAGTGCCTGCATTGATGCTGGCCCCACCTCTTGAACAAACATCACAACACATTGTCCCTAGGGCCCAAAATGTTGTTCAAACAACACCCTTACCACCTCCAGTGCTAGGACCGCAACCACCACATCCGAGAATCACTTCTGTGAATCAAGTGGGTTGTGAGTCATCTATTTCTTGTTTGGAAGGCTATGAGGAAGATATAGATCCTAATATCGCCTATGGGATGGATGTGCTTGAAGAAAGTCCACAATAATACATGGAGGACTATTGGGGACACGTCAAACTTGTATATCAAGTAGCTGCTCTTACGGCAAGAGGCCAAAATATCAATTACACCGCTAAGAGACCACCTCTTCAATGCTATGAGTGTGGAGGTCCACATCGTGTAGCCGAGTGTCCTATTAGGCTACAAAAAAATTCTACACTAATGCAAACCAATCAAGCGAGCACGTCTACAATGCCGATACTCATGTTTAATCGATGTGGCATAGATCATTTGATTGCCCGATGTCCAAATAATCCAAATGCACCAAAGATCACACCATTAAACTTGATTGAAGTTACCAAGGAGCCATCACAAAGTAGAAGTTACCGAGGAGCCATCACAAAGTACACCTGTGGTACCAGTAAACGTACTCACATGATCGATGCTCCAAAAACAAAATTATATTCTTGAGGAAAGAGACACGGCATCAATTGCCCAATCTCAGAAAAAGAAGAAAACACGAAGAAAGAGATCGCAAAAAGCAGCGAAGTCAGACCCCAGTTCAAAGACCAACATAGGGCTGGTGACGACCCCGTATATATGAATGACACTGAAGAGGATTCTGATTCAGGAAAAACCATGGAGACCAAAATGACCACTAAGATAGAAACCAACAAGGAAGATCTTCATGAGCCACAATGGCCAGGATCCAAGAAGAAGATAGGAACTTATCCAAACCGTACAGAGGAGATTGAGCGAGTCAAGCAATTAAGGAGTTTGGTAGAAGATACCCAAAGGGATCTAGAACCACAACCTAGGAAGATCCAGATTACAGACACTGTGTTCCCTACTCAACAACAACCTACCAAGACCATAGACCCTTAGCCATACCTAGTGTCATCCAAGAAGACAGTGACTTAAAGTCATGGGAAAGTGGGCGTACTCACTTCTTGTTGGAAAGAATTTTTACAGAGGGACTACTTGATCCTATCGAAGAAATGGATCGAAGAAATGGAGATCCTGTCTTCCCCACGTCAAGGGACTCAAGGCCAAAAGGTGCCGTTAAACATTGCCAAATTGATGGATTTCATGTTTTCAGAAGTTAGAACCACCATCATGTCCAAACTATATAAAGACTCTGAGCTAGTCTCAGCTCTTCGAGCCTTCCTCGATGGAGAACTGAAGTTTGGGCTACCACAATTTGCATGGATGGATGGAGCTGGGGAGATGCCAATAGAGGAGGAACACTTAGATCCACGACCCAACCTAGATGAGAACCTTGTTATAGAAATACCGGTTAACAAGTTGGGACAATACTTTGAGGGTGATGAATCCAATGCGACCATACCAATCACTACTAAGGGATTAACTGTGAAGAGAATCCTTGATGGTGGCGCAAGGGTTAGCATTGTGACTAAAAATTGCTGGGAAACTATGGGAAGACCTCACTTTGCGACCACAACCATAGTAGTGAAGATGACCAATGGGTCTATTGTTAAACCTATTGGGATGCTAGAAGATCTCAAGATCAAGGTCTTTGGACATAAAATAAGGATTACCTTTATTGTTATGGATTTCTCCAAACACACTATGGCATCGGAGATGATCTTAGGACGTCCTTTCATGAGGGAAGCAAAAATGGTGCATGACTGGTCTAAAAACCATGTCTACCTGCAGTTCCAAGATTCTGTCATTCGAGTGGATCTTGTGACGGGTCGAGAATATCCTCTAGGAAATAGGTTTATAATTGATCATATATCTAACACCACAGTTCACTCGGCCCCATTGCAGTATTGTTACACGTGTAAAGCGGACACTGATGTTGGGGAAGATTCTCCTTATGTGGATGTCCTACCTGGGATGACTAAGTCGGACAATGTGGATTGGGTCCACCTAGCAGCAACCATAGACACTTGGGGAAACAGGGGGACGACCTGGGTAACACCTGAGGAGGATGAGATGCCCGTACCCTTAAATATGCTACAAGCAATGCATATAGCTTCTGAAAAGACTCATCCTAATATAACAAAGAAAACATACAAGTGGGTCCCTAAATCTTCTTTAGCGACCATAGCTAGTGCTCAAAGATAGAAGCCTTGTAAGAAACGTCCCACTCGCCCAAAGAAATGTAAGGAAACATGGCGTTGGATTCCTAAACGACTATTGGAAGCCCAAGGCTACTATCAAGGAAATGATCAAATATGGGTACCAAAACGTAGATTGTGTTCTTACCTGTCACCTGACCTATGTGAGTCAAACCCTGTGACGACAAAGTCGATGAAAGATCATGAGAAAGGAAAAATCACAGAACACTATACACCGGATCCGGAGCTAGTATGGGTTCCCAAGCGAGAAAGGCTTGTTTTGCTCAACTCAACCATAGAAAAAACAAATAAAGCTTCTAGCTCCTCATGTAATGCATCCATAGAGGTAAAAGCTTCTCCACAGCCTCCACCTACAATAGTGGACCTCCATAAAGCTACAAAGGAATCCACACCTCCCAGTATTCAAGAATCACCTAATGAACCACTTCAAGTTCGATCCTGGGAGAGTACCTTACCACCCTTGCAACTTGATGAGGCACCTAAGGTAATAGAAAAATATTGGAAAAAATCCCCACCTATGACCAATTGGAACAATTGGTTTCAAAGGGTGACAAGCTCATTTCAAATGGTATGATCTACCCACGGAAGGGGGGAGTGTTTGCTGACAGTCATCATTCACTCACTCTCCTCTCAACCTTCTTTCCCTGACCTCTCAATCTCCCAATCTTAGGGAATGTATATATAAAGCCTTATACTCACAAAAAACAAAAATAATAAAGAGCAAGAGCAATTAGCAAACGAGTATGCACAATAAAAGTCAAAACATCGACCCATACCTACACATTCACATCCGGTACACTGAAACAGAAACCTATGCCATAAAACACCTTTGATCCTCATCACTCGCGTGATGGAGGGTAGGTAAGATTAGTACGATAGGAGTGTTTTTGTTTTAGATTTTAGTGATTAGCAAAGTACCTTTTCCCACTGATGTGCATTCTAGAGGTATTCTTTGTGTTTCCTCATTTGTACAGGAACGTGTTGCTGTGGTTAGGATTTGGACCTTCATGGGATGTTTCTCTCGTTCACACTTCAAATCAAGCGCGACCATCAACACAAACAGGTGTTTCTTGTCCATTAGCATTGTCCCTTATCTTTTTGCATCCATGTTTGTCTGCTCTAGTTGTGATTGGTAGCATAATATTCAACACATTTTCTTAGTATCAAACATTAAATTCAATGTAATTTTTTGTCATAATCACTTGTCTAGATTTAAAAATCAAGCAGTCCGACTAAGCTAGTTTGACCAAGTTAGGTGTTACATATCTTCTCTTAATACCACGGGGAATGCCTTCCTGATAATTAATGGTTACTTAGGTTCTTAATCCAATTTAGGCAGCATTGTGTGAAATGTACTAGGGCTTTATAGTGGGCTTAGTCCCTATTGACCTTTAGCTTAAGTATTATAAAGGGAGTTTACTAGTGTGATGAGCCTGGGGAGGGTAACAGTGTTATATGACCCCCCAAAGTTACAAAATTAAAATGCTGAAAACGAATAAACAAAAAATCAAAGTGCCACAATGTAAAATCTTAAGCTGGAAGAGAAACCTCAGCTTGATTAGGTACTTCACTCACATGTATCGCGTATGTTGTTGGGGTATAAAGCCCAATGTGGTCGCCCAGGTAAGTGGGCGGGCCGCCAGGTATGTACACATATTCTTTTGTAAAAACCTAATAAGAACTCACTATGCTCTACACATTACAGTAGAGCGAGTTCACCATATCGTCGTGCTCTTCTTCTCGTACTCTCTCTCGCGTCGCACTTCCGCTCGTACTCCTTCAACTGGTATCAGAGCTCAGATCGAGGCTCGGGGCAGCACTGCAGGAGGCTAGAGTCACCAACTCAGATTGGAGTGAAATTCGACAGGCGAAGACACGGCCCCAAATCTCGTGGGAGGAGGCGAAGGGCTTGGTGTGCTCAGAATTTCATTCTGAGGTCATCTCGGTCACCGTTCGTCTTCGACAAAGTTCTGCGCAGGCCATTTTCGACTACGTGGTCTCAGCGGGTGCAGATCCGACTCTGCAAATTTGGGGTTTTCAGCCTACGACTGCAGGTGTTGAAGATATCGACACTCCTAGAGTGTTGATTTGTGGCTGTCTACACATCGAAGGACGGCTCACAGTTCTTGGAGGCGTGTCACATACGACACGGGCGCATCTACACACAGACTGTAGGCGACATCCACTAGTTCATCAGGTAGCTTGTGTTTGCTGCTTGATATTCTAGATTTCATCCTGACATTGCAGGTACTTCCACATGGGATGTATTGTCAGAGATGATGTATGTCTGTTGAGGGTTTGCTGGCTGTGAGTCACGCAGCATCTACACACAGATTGTAGGCGACATCCACTAGTTCATCAGGTAGCTTGTGTTTGCTGCTTGATATTCCAGATTTCATCCTGACATTGCAGGTACTTCCACATGGGATGTATTGTCAGAGATGATGTATGTCTGTTGAGGGTTTGCTGGCTGTGAGTCACACAGCAAACAACCGCCGCAGCGGTTACAACATACAGTGGGAAATTTGTGGATGTATGACTTTGTGGGAAGTCTATGTACTGTCAGATTTACTGCAGCCTTTGTTGAGGGTCGAATGAGGTTTTATTGAGCTGGGGGATTCTCGAATGTTGAGATCCTTTCGGTGATACAGGTCTTGGAGCGATCCCTCGAGCACCCTTAGATAGGCAGCTAGGATGTATTGAGTGTGATTTAGACAGTTGGGATTGCATCTTTGCTTTACTGCCGTTGAGGCATTGTCGCAGTCTATGCTTACAGGACAGTGAATGGACAGTGAGAGACAGTACAGGTGCAGGACAGGTTTACCCGCAGCTTACAGTGTCAGAGAGACAATGTTTTTTGAGCTGTTTTTTGGTCTGCTTTTAGTACACCAAAGCCATTTTACAAAGGAGACTCTGCCAAAATTTCTGCAGAATCTGAAGCTTTCTTGGTTCATTTGACAGGTTGATATTGGTTCAGAGGTCAGTTTACAGGGGAAACTCTGTCGAATTTCTCCCAGAAAAGTAAACTACTGTGAAGCGTAGCTATGGTTGGATCACAGGACACTGCTCTTTACAATATCAAGAAGCTGGATGGAACCAATTTCCCATTATGGAAGAAGCAGATTTGGCACGTGTTGGTACAAAAGAAGCAAATAAAACCTATAAAGCTCAAGGGGATAAAACCAGAAGATATGGACGAAGATGAATGGAGCGAAATGGATGAATTGGCACTTTCTACCATTATGCTGACTTTGGCAGAAAGCGTTTACTTCAATGTAGCAGACGAGATTTCGGCTTATCAAGCATGGTTAAAGCTGAGTGATCTTTATGAGAAGCAGAGTGCAGCTTCATAGGTATACTGGCTTAAGAAGCTTGTCGACTTGAAGATGAAAGAAGGGACACCTATGTCCAATCATTTGAATGAATTCAACACAATCTATAGTCAGTTGTCAGCTCAAGGTGTCAAGTTTGATGAACCTGTTAGAGCTATGTTCCTGTTGATCACATTGCCGAAAAGTTGGGACACTTTTCGCACAGCTTTGAGTAATTCTGCACCTCCAGATGGTTTGAACATAGCAGGTGTAGAAGGAAGTCTGCTTACTAAAGAAACGAATAGAAAGACAATGGACAAAGGCAAAGGAACAACCTTAGTTGTCAGGGGAAGGACCAAAGAAAAGTACAAAGGTGGAAAGAGGAATCAGTCTCGTAGCAAGTCCCGCAGTGCTAAAGGCAAGAGTGACATATAATGCTACCATTGTGGCAAGAAGGGTCACATGAAAAGAGACTGCAGAGAATGGAAAGCAGAAAAAGGCAAAGAGAAAGCTGAAGACCATGGTGAGAAGAACAAGTCCTCAGTAAAGATTCAAGAAATAAATGTGACAAACACTGTTGCAGAGGATGACAGTCTAGTGTCAGGAGACATCTACTTCTTGAAGAATACAATGGACTCGGCTCTTCTTACAGCATCTGATGGAAATGCACTGAGTGACTGGATTATAGACTCAGGGGCATCACTTCATGTGTCTCCAAACAAGGAGTGGTTTACTTCTTATGTGACCACTAAAGATCATGTTCGACTAGGCAATGGACAGACATGTGAGATCTTAGGTGTTGGAGATGTTCAATTGAAGTTTCAGAATGGCTCTTCTTTCATGCTGAAGAATGTGAGACATGTTCCCGCAATTACAAAGAGCTTGATCAACACAGGTTTACTTGATGATGCTGGCTACGTCACCACTTTTGGACAGAACATGTGGAAGATATCCAAGGGTTCAATGACAGTAGCACATGGAGTAAAGTCTGGAGGACTTTACATGATTTATGTATCAAATGTCTCTAAAAATGTAATCAATGTAACTGAGCAGCCGAACGTTTCTTTGTGGCATAGCCGGTTAGGACATATGTCCAAGAAGGGAATGGAAATCTTGTCTCGTTCTGGTTATTTGCCTGGCTTTTCATTTAATGATTTTGAATTCTGTGAACATTGTCTGTATGGTAAGCAAACACAGCAACCACATAAGCATAGAAGCAGTAGAAGAGATACACAGTTGGCACTTGTTCATAGTGATTTGTGTGGACCTATGCCTAACCTATCTCTAGGGGGAGCTTCTTACTTTATGACATTTATAGATGATTACTCGAGGAAAGTATGGGTTTACTTTCTCAAGCACAAGGATGAAGCGTTTAGTGTTTTCAAAACGTTTGTGACACTTGTGGAGAATCAGAGTGGCAAGAAGCTTAAATGCTTACGCACTGACAATGGTGGAGAGTATGTTTCAAAGGCCTTTCAGGACTTTTGTGAGTCAAAAGGTATAAAACGTGAACTTACTGCTCCTTACAATCCTCCTCAAAATGGTGTTGCTGAGAGGAGGAATAGAACCATACAAGAGAAGGTCAGAAGTATGTTGTCTAACGCACAACTGCCAAATGGGTTTTGGGATGAAGCTGTATCAACAGTTGTTCATCTTGTAAATAGATCTCCTAGCAAGGTTTTGCAGAAGGATTCGGTGCCAGAGATGGTATGGTCAGGCAAAATGCCCTCATACAGGCATCTCAGAGTCTTTGGCTGTGAGGCATATACTCACGTTCCAAAGGAATTTAGGAACAAACTTGAGCCAAAGAGTAGAAAGTGCATCTTTCTAGGCTATGGTAATTCTGGTGAGATGGGGTACAGACTTTAGGATCCCGAATCCAGAAAGGTTGTCCGCAGCAATGATGTTCACTTTAATGAATCCAAATATCATTCTAAACCAGAGAGGGTTGAGGAGATTAGAAGAGTTGTCTTCCAAGAAGATGGACCTGCACGTGCAAGACATAATGTCAGGGCTCAAGAGGAGCAAGGACAGGATAGAGTGGAACCACAGGTTGTGGCTGAGCCTCAGCCACCTATTGTGCGTAGATCTGGACGTGTTACGTGACCTCCTGATAGGTTTGTTCCATCTATGAACTATGTCATGTTGACTGATTGCAATGAGCCTTCATGTTATAAGGAAGCAGTGAAAATGAAGGACTCCGGGAATTGGCAATTGGCCATGCAGTCAGAGATGACAGCTCTGCATAAAAACAAGACATGGAAGCTAGTTAAATTACCACAGGGCAAAAAGGCTCTACCTTGTAAATGAGTTTACAGGTATAAGATCACCGCTCATGATAGTCAGCCAAAGTACAAAGCAAGGCTTGTTGCCAAGGGATTTAAGCAAGAACAAGGCATTGACTTTGATGAAGTCTTCTCTCCGGTGGTCAAGATGACTACATTGAGATGCTTTCTTGCATTGGTTTCCATATTAGATTTGGTGTTGCACCAAATGGATGTCAAGACAGCGTTCTTGCATGGTGATTTAGATGTGGAAATTTACATGCAGCAGCCAAAAGGGTTTGTTGAGAAAGGCAAGGAAGATTGGGTATGCCAATTGTTAAAGAGTCTTTATGGCTTAAAACAATCACCGAGGGCATGGTACCATAAATTCCACAAGTTTATGCTTTCTCAAGGCTACAAACGTAGTGAGTTCGATCACTGTCTATATACAAAGAAGGCTAAGGATGGCAGTTGGCTGATCCTTATTTTGTATGTGGATGACATGTTGATTGCTGCCAAGCACTTGGAAGAAATTTCAGCTTTGAAGTCAAAGATGGCAAAATCGTTTGACATGAAAGACATGGGTGAGGCAAGTCATATACTTGGTATGCGCATTGAGAGAGACAAATCACAGAAGTTGATTTGGTTATATCAAACAGAGTATATTGACAAAGTTTTGCAACGTTTCAATATGGAGAAGGGAAAGGCATTGAGTGTTCCATTGCCACCATATGTGAAACTTAGCAAACAAGATTGTCCTGTGTCTGAGGAAGAACAGGCTGAAATGGATAAGATTCCATATGCGTCTGCAGTGGGAGTAGTAAGTCGATACATGTCAAACCCAGGCAAGAAACATTGGGAGGCAGTGAAAGGAATATTGAGATACCTGAAAGCTACAAAGAGTATGCGTATATGCTATGGGAGTCAGGAGCTAAGTGTAAAGGGTTTTACAGACTCGCAATCCAGTTTATCACTCAAAGACAAAGCATGTGGATGTGAAGTATCATTTCATCAGGGAAATGCTCGAGGATAAGCAACTTCAGCTTGTCAAAGTTCACACCACAGAAAATCCTGCTAATCTACTTACAAAAGGACTTCCCTCAGAGAGCTTTGCGCATTTTTGCAAGCAGTTAGGTGTAGGGTAGTACATCAGTTCTCTACATCTCTTGTATATTAGCTTGTATAGTAGCTTCTCTCACACTTAAAGTACCACATTGGACTTTAAGTGGTAGGTTGTTGGGGTATAAAGCCCAATGTGGTCGCCCAGGTAAGTGGGCAGGGCCGCCAGGTATGTACACATATTCTTTTGTAAAAACCTAATAATAACTCACTATGCTCTACACATTACAGTAGAGCGAGTTCACCATATCGTCGTGCTCTTCTTCTCGCACTCTCTCTCGCGTCGCACTTCCGCTCGTACTCCCGCTCGTACTCCTTCATATGGTACTAGAGCCCTAGAGGTTCCCAGTGTGGGCGCTTTTCCTTGAAAAGCAAAAAACCCAAGGCATACAAAATAAGCACACGCATCAAAAGTAAATCAATGAGAAAAAGACTTTGGGGGGGACAAAGAAAAAGTAATCAATCAGGCGATGATTTCATGAGAAATTCCTTTTATTGTAGATTAACTACAAGGTCTTCTAGGTATAGCCTCTAGTCAGCCCTCAAACATGAAATACTTGGCTCTCGCGATTAAACAACTTAATTGACCAGAGAAAATTAAGAAGCTTACCCACGGTATTAATAGTCGATCTCTAGTGCTTTTCGACCGTTAAATTAGCGACCCCAGACTTGTTTAATTTTTTACCTTTACATCTGTTTATCCATTTGATTATATTGAAATTTAATCTTTATTTTGCTGACAGATGGTTTAAAATTCTTTTACCAATCAAATTGTTTGCCTACAAATGCATATGCTTTTTAATCGCTTATGAGAATGCAATTACTATGCTAATGTTTTTTGATTTTGCATGACTTAAGAAGGCTAAGGACATTCATCTCAAATGCTCTTCCACCTCGACAAATGAGCTTCAACTCAATAGCTTCCGAGGACGGAATCTACATCAGGAAGGGGGGCATGTTAACCCTCACGGCTCACGGACACCATATCACCTACGACGAACGTTGTATTATTTACTTGGTAGAGTCAGGTACTGTTGAAGGAGCGACTCCCACACCCATGAAGTGCATACAAACACTACTTAGATCAACATAATGTCAATCGAGGACACAGATGACACGATAGGCACACGGAGGAAATCTCTTTAGCTTGTCACTCTGAGACCATCCTACACATACAACACTCTGGAAGGCCAACTAAACCACAATCAAGAACCTCACTGCTCTCAACTACACCACCTAGCCACATACACACATACGAAAGGTAACTCACCTAATCATGCCAGATTCGTACGAAACTTAAGGAACACCATCCCGTCACTAGGATACACCTGTTCCTAATGTTCTACACTCAAAACCCTCAGAATGGCAGAGCAGAATTTTGAAAGTGCCTGAAACTGAAATTTATGAGTACCTATACGTAGCTTATGTCTCCACGATTCTATAGACTACTAGCACGCAGAAAACAGACATCGTTTGATACACTTACGGCCACAAATAGCTCGTAGATGCATCGGCGTGTGCGCTTCGTCTTGCGTGGAATGCTTAGCGTTGTTGCGTAGCTCTCCTCAAGCCTACAACAATGGTGCAGTCGGATCTCCAATGTGTTGAGCGAGCCGGGCGTAGCGAGAGGATAAAGCTCACGCTCACGCTCCTCTCTCACACACAGTAGACGGCTACGCTCAAGTTTTGATTATGATTAAAGTCTCCTTTTACAAAATGACCTAGGTACCTTATATACTAAGGCTACCTTAGGTTTAACCAAAAATGGGGTTGAAAGGGTCAATTGGCTTTGTATTTACAATCTGGAAGTGCCATTGCACCCCGGCTTCTGAAACTAGAATAACTACTCATTACAAATGACGTTTATAGCCATAATCCGCAGCATTTCATAACTCGCAAAAGATAAGACTTTGGTACGAAACTTGAGTTATGTTGTGTTGTTGACCCGCGGTCAACACACCCCCCTTACGCGTTCATGTCGTCCCCGACATGACCCGATTATTGATGGTGATGTGGTCTTGGCTATCGTTTTGGCTTCATCTGTTGCAGTGCTTGTAACTTTGTCGAACCACAACAAGAACTATGATCCATTAGAGCGGACATCTATCATCATAACCATTCATCTTTTGAGATCCTCGGATTACTTTTATGTCTGCTCTTCTTCATTGGGGACTTCTTTGTTCCTTTGCAATCATGTTGTTAGTGTTGTCTGCAGCTTTGTCATTGTAGGCCATTCTTCAACTCGCCATTGAGGAGAAGTATGCTATGATCTGAAATTGGTGCTCCAATTCATTTGTCAATTGATTTGAGTAGCATTTTCTTATTGTTGATGTAGAAGGAATATGTACAAGAGGATGGTGATAGGTGTCTTTAGATTAGGGTCTAAAACCTAGATGACCAAAGGAAAAAAACCCGGTGGGAAAAAAATGCCTTTGGTATACGCTCTTATTGGAGTTGAGCAGTTGAACATGAAGTACATGTTCATGAAAGGTGAGTGCTTGGGTGAAACACGGAAAGAGTGCCTGATGCAAGTGCCAATTATGGGACACTCTATATGCATATGAGAAATTTGTCACCAAAAGCATGCAATGTGAAAGAAGGAGATGATGGGTGTTTCGAGGAATAAATGTAGCACATGTGACAGCAAAAGATGTCTCAATAGCTTCCACCTTTCCAAGAAGGGTTATCGATGTAGAAGTTTCTCCACTCGTATCTCACTTTGCTCAGTACGTGAGTGTCTTTTGGACCTTCTCCTTCACTTCACCAGACTTAAGTACTTAGACTTCGACTCTTTTGCTCACCTATACCAGCATGAGCGACGCAACGTAAATATGCTCAACTCTTCCAGCTTGAGCAGTACCTAGAATAGCTAAGACGCTTAGACCACAAATAATATTACTTGAAGCTTTGGGACTAACACCTCACTCATTTTGTGGCTTAGCTACTCGACTCTGACTTGTATGACTTGTCGATTGCATATTGACACTGCTTTGTGACAAGTTCTTCAACTGTTATAGTGGCTTCTGATACATACTTCGTGAAGTTTCCTCGTTTTCCTGTACCTTCTTCTCTTTGTAGTGCTCAGGCCTCTCGTCAATCTTTTCTTCATGTGGATTATGGATATTTTTTATTTTTTCTTAATAATAAACAAAGAAAATCTTAAAACAACTCAACAAAAGAAAAATCATTCAAATAGAAATCTAAATGCTATGTACACTATACACATGTCCCTAGGGACTCATATATGGATTTTGTCCCCATAGTCCTCTGTAACACTACTATGAGGGCATATACTCTAAATTTCGTCAAAAAATTTTCACAATAAAATGAAAAAATTCAATGCATCTCACAAAGCATTGCCCTCTAATAGTCATAATGTTAGGTCAGCATTAATCAGAATGCCTCCCCCGTTCCTATTTGGAGTCATCCTTTACGACAGGTAATCGCAAAGGGTATGTGTTGTGCTTGGGCAATTAAAAGTTGTGCCTATGCAGGCCTTGTAATGTAGCCCTATTATGCATACACAGTGAATGCATGGAAAAGATTTATGTTGTGCAAGATGTGGGTATAAGCAATTTTCTTATTGGCATTTGTTGGCGAGGCTTCCTATTCTAAGCAATGTAATGGTCTTTGAAGCTCCTGTATCGTTGCTTGATTGAAGCGACTTGCTCTCTTCTAACTGTACTGTAATCGTAGGAAGAATTGTAAGAATTCAAGCGGCGATGCACTGACAACAGTTTTGTTGTTCTTCTTTGGGACCCATTTCTTTGCGATTCTTGGTTGTTTTGTTGCTGACCCTCGTTTGGGAACCTATACTTGCCCGTGCTTCGTTTGTGTTTGAAGAGACTTCTTTGGGATCCACCTTTTTGTTGTGTGAGTCGACAGTGGTCTTTGCTTCAGCCCTTGTACGCTTGGTTGGTGACGGGATTCAGGATTTGAAAGTTGATACTGTGGTTGTTTTGGAATCCAAATGAATTCCTGACTTTTTCGTGCTTGAATCAACTTCTTTGGAGCCCAAACCTGAGTTGTGAAAGCTTGCAATTTTGTGATATTCTTACCCGTTCGTGCACGCTTTCCTTGCTTTTGTGTTGGTGTTGGATCTTGTGATTTGTCATTAGAGATCTTTGTCTTCTTGATCCATATCTGTTTTTGGCCGATCTGGATTTTTGGTATCCAGATTTGTCGAGCTTTTTGGCTTTGACTTGTTGTCGTGTTCTTTTGATCTGTCATGGTTGTTGCTGAAGGGGTTGGTGATAGTGATGGCTTGAGTTGATGATAGGGGATGTCATAAGATTCATCACTATCGCTACTATCCTCAGCAAGGTTGACTTCTTGTACTTTCCCTTGATTTTTTGGCTGGTAGTGGAAAGTTACTGTCTGTTTGCTGGTGGGTGGTAGTTTCTTGGAGGACTTTTTTAGCCCATTGATTAGAGCATTGTTAGCTCATTGCTCTGGTCGTATTCCTCCTAGCTGAGTCTTTGCATCCTTAGAACTTGTCGTCTTCTTCATCTTTTGATTCTCCACATTTATTTGTTTGCTCCTTATTTCAAGAGCTTGTTGATGTCTGGTTCTCTTCGTTTTCCTGGATTACACTCATTGCAAAATAAGGAACGACATCATAGCCATTTTCATCACAAAACTTTGTTGTGGGAGAGTCCTCCACGGTGCACAGGTCCAGAGTAGCCAAGATGTGTTCCCATCCAAAAGGCTCTAAATCTTCTTCAGGAAATGGTTCTGGGATATAGTCCCTATCCTCTATAACCTGATGTAGGATAAATTCCTCACGTTTCAAGCTACCACATTGTGAAGCTCCACATAGCCACAATTCTTTAGGCTTACCTAACCAAGCTGGAAGTTCTGATCCTGCTACTGTGGCGGAATCAAACTCCTCAACCGGTGTTCTCGTCACATCCCTATAGCTATGGTCCCTCAAGTTTACCTTTGTTTTGGTTTCCATATGTCTCAGGTATATATGGTCATAACCCCAATCTTGGACCATTTTCAACTGTCGCATGAATGGTCTTCTCAAAATGATGTCATAGTTGTTCTTCTTGCCAAAGTCAACAACAACAAAAATGTGTTCATATTGAATGCCACAAGAAGTAACAAGTACTTTTTCTAGCAGTCCTAGGGGCTTTTCCTTGTGTCTGTCTGCAAGCTGTAGGGTCATTCGTGTGGATATCATGGCAGGTTTTCCCCATTTTTTCCAAACCTCTTTGGTTGCAATGGCCACATCAGCTCCACAGTCAAGGATTGCCATGGTTTTTACACCATTGAATTCCACAGGAAGGGTGGTGTTTCCCTCTTCTCCCTCGTATACTCGCCTACCTTGTTTAATGGCACTGGCCTAGTATTTAGTTGAGGCATTTCAAGCTCTTTGATGCCTTCCTCGATTTGAGTCATTGGTGTTTTTACACCAAATTTCTCTAGACATTTACCCACATTAGCCCATATGTTTGGTCTTATTCTGAGCAACTCGGCTACCATTATTGTACAGGTGACTGGGGTAGATAGAATATCTACTAGCCCCTTTGAATCGATGGCCTTGTTGGGAGACAGTCTCTGTGATGGGACTGCAACCACATCTGACTTGGTCTCGTACTCTCCCATGTAGGACGGTAGTGTTCTTAGCGAATGGGGTTGACTATCCATAGATTGTACAGATCCTTTGTCGCCCCAATACGATCGCACGTCTAGATTCATTTGAGATCCAGTCTCAAATTCCTCTCTTGGTGGTAGAAACACTCCTCGTTCATCACCAGTCTTGTCTACTCGTCTTCTTAGGTCATCGACTTCATTGGCCTCTCTGACTTGTTTCCACAATTCATCAAGACCATCTATCTCTTTACAATCCTCAGGTATAGCTTGGTGAAATCCCTCGGAAGAGTTATCCGTGGTATTCAGTACTATCCTTGGTTCTAATGCTGGGTCTTTGAGGTTTGGTCTGTGCTCATGACTAGAATCTCGCTCTTTTAGTTCCTGATTTGGTGGGATTACTTGTGTAGGCATGACATGGATCACATCCTCAGTGTTTGTAACTGGTGGTTCTAGTAAAGCTTGGGCTGTTTGAATCATTTTTTGGCACATTCCAAACCTTTTCTTTTCTAGTTCCGATATGTTATCCACCTGTGTTCTTGGGTTTGGTTGTTTTTGAGCCTCAGATCATAGGCTTTCAAGAGGGCATCTAACGTCTCATTAACCTTCTCTGCCAACACAGATCCTCCTGAACTAGCACTTCTCGGTTTCTCATCCATGGATGGTTCTTCTAGAGGTTTAACCATCTGTGTAAGAGAAGGTGCCTCCTTTTCCTCATGTTGTTTTATCTTCTCCTCAGCTTCGGTAAGCTTCTCAGCTAGGGATTTTTGCTCTCGTTCCCTGCGTGCTTTCATCCTAGTCTTTCTAGCCTTCCAACTATTTCGTTTGCTATTGGTTTTCTGACTAGGTGCGTTTGTCTTTGGTCCATCATCTGTCTTTGGACTCGTGTCACTTTCCGTGTTCTTTGTCTCTGGATTCTCATCAGATTTATTTTGAGCTTGTGCTCTCGTAACCACTTGAACTGGTACGACATTTTCATTTTCTGAGCTACTAGGTAGCTGAACAATCCCTAATACATTTGTCGTGATTTTCCTGATTTGGTTTGGTTTTTTCGGGCAATCGGGGATCAAGGGAGTGATGCCACACTCAAGACAATAGGCATTTACTTTAGTGATCTCCGTATGAGGACATTGTTTGACCAAGTGGTTGTCACGACTTTTGTGACAATCAGTCTCTGGTTGAGGAGATTCTTTTAGCATTTCCTCTTGTCTATAAGCAAGCTTTGGCCTAGATAAGCCGCTATTTGCAATGAATCGCAATATCCTTTCATCCATTTCATACCTTCTTTCTTTCGGTTGAAACCCAGGAGGTGGAGGTTGTACCGGCCTCACCACTACATGTGTTTCCCTCACATTTTTTTGCTCCGAAGGGTAGTACTCACTTTGGTTGCTATACCACATTGTAGCTGGTACTGGCGTTGGTTTATTTGATGCTTCCATCATTGACATGTATCTCATGTCTACCTGCATTCTAGCACCTGGCAGTGGAGGTTGTTGTCCTAAGACAAGCTGTGGCCTTAAAACTCCTACTGGTCTTGGCGCATTCCCCGTAATGTATCTAGGTGGAGTAGGTGCTTCTGGAACAGGTTGTACATACCTCTCCCTAGAATTTTCCATGCTATAATAGCACTCTTCCCTCATATGGTTCGTCCATTTTCTCTCAATTTCACACCACTTCGGCTCTCCCGAATTAGGCCTTACAAGAGGAATCAACCTCTTGACCAAGTCGTCGATAAGCTCTTCTTGATCAATAGGTGCTGTTGGCTTGGCAATGGACTCACTTATCTCTGAAACACTGTGCTGAGAGGATGTGTCATCTCCTTGACTCTTTAAGTCCTTTTCTTTGTATGCCTCACAGTTATCCACTAGATAAAGAGCTTCTTTGATCAACTCGTTTAGCGTCATCCTCCTTATCATATGCAGATCCTTCTGAAGGCCCGCATGTCTCATTCCCTGGATAAAGATCACCATCAGTCGTGCTTGCGTAGGTAATTCCGCTCTCGGACAGAGCTTAACATATCTCTTGAGCCGTAATAATGCTTTGCGTACTGATTCATTCTCTTTCTGTTTGAATCTATGGATTTGCGAGACCGTGTTGTGAGCAATGCCTTTTGGCGAGAATTCTTCAATAAACTCCTCAAACAACTCATCTAGGGTCTCAAAATCCCATTTTTTCACCGAGTCGAACCATGTAGCTGCATCATCTTCTAGAGTCCATCCAAATCCCGCAAACCGTGTCGCAAAATCTGAAACTTCCTCTGCTCTAATCACTCTTCTTAAAGCCGTTACGTGATCTCTCGGATCTTTATCTCCGGAGTATTTTTTGTTTACCCATTTCTGGACTTGGGATGGTCTAACTCGTTGATTGTCTACAAGTCTAACCAGAGACTCTCCCAATCCTTCTCTCGTTATCGCTCTTGATGGGAATCCTGGTGGCTCTCTTCTTGGAATTCCTATAGGAATTCTCGTGTTTGGTGGAGGCATTAGGGGTCCTTCATTGACCAAATATCCACCTCTTTCTAGTACAATCTGCAGATTTGTGCTTTCTACAACTCTGTATTCTCGTCCATACTTGTCGACAACTATAAATCTCCATTGACAGTCGACTCCGTATGTGTAGACATATAAGAGCTTGTAATCCGTTATCTCTTCTAGGTATGGATATGAGCACCTATAAAGATTGACCTCATTGTCGTCAATGTATCTATATAGTCCTTCACTCTCATGACCAATCATCCAAACTCTCTCAACAAGATGGATCTTTATCAATTGCAAGTTTGGAAGATCCATTGTGGGAGGATATTCCTCTATCGTCGAGATCTCCAAGCTTGTGTAAGTTGCGCTTGAATCTAGGGTAGACATGATTTCTGGGCTTAAGAGTTTTTGCTTGGTTCAAGTAGACTTAGTCCACTGTGTTCAAGTTCTTTTGTTAGGGAAAAGTCGAAACTATGTCCAAAAGCGCAACCGTTTCGTCACAATTCTCGCAAATTGTCACTTTTAGACACCCCTAACTTGCGGATGTATTTTGAGGCCTCAAACGACGTTTTTTTTCAAAGTTGAACTAAATGGTTGCTGATCCGATACCGTTTGTGAAAGTTATGGCCAAAATAGTGAAATGCAGTTTAGAATGGTCAAATTGAGTCCAAATTCAATTTTGAAAGAAGATTTGGGATCTCTGTGACACTGTGAACACTTCTGTATGGTCAAAATTACAGTTGGACCCTAAAACTGGCCTAGAGACACTCTACGCCTGGGATGTCTATATGCTCAGAATTTAACAAAATTTGGTCCAAAGACTCCCCTTAAGTCCAGCAACACAATGGTATGCTCAGAATTTCATTTGGACCTAAAAATGGCCTTGAGACATCCTACGCGTAGGATGTCTTTTTGCTCAGAATGACTTGAAATTTTCACCCCAGCTTCTCCTTGATGTGCTAAACTCACAGCTATTTTTACTTTTTGATTATGAAACCTATAGGTTGGTCAAATGATCAAGAATCTGCTCCAGAAGCCTGATGTCTGTTCTGATAAATTCCCAAGTCAAATCAACTCCAAATTGGACCAAATTTGCTTAGGAGGCTTATCTAAGGCTATATGATAGCATGGTATGGTCATAGGAGAATTTTGGTCTCAGAATCATACAGTTGACATCCTACGCGTAGAATGTCTTTTTACTCAGAAGGAACCCAAACTTGGACCAAAGATCCCCCTAGTCTTCAGCAACCCACTGGTATGCTTAGATTTGAGTTTGGATCTCAAAAGGCCCCGAAACTAGCTATTCTTGCCTTTTGTCTGTCCAAAAACGCTTTTATCACATGCACTCAATACAACATTTAGAACATGCCTATGGAGTCATCCTGTGGTTTGGTTTCAAAATTAGGCCTTGGACACAATTTGGGTAGGTTGCTGGCAATTCTCATCTTTTGGCTTTAATCTGTCAAAATTTGGTCAAATTTCCACTTTCCAAGTGAAAACAGGGTAAAACCTACCTTCTGAACACACTGGTCAAATCAGAATATCAAAATTTCCACCAGATCACCCTGTAGACATCCTACGCGTAGGATGTCTACTGCTGATTTTTTGAGACGAAGTGTCCCTGATGCTTCCTTATGCTCTCAGCAAGTGCAAGTATGCTTCACAATTGCAAAAACATGCAAAAATCACTCAATTTAAGCCTTTTCTAAAATTTTATGTTTTCTGACTCCGCCTTTTGGCTTTTGGTCAACAAAAATAGGGAAAAACATCCAACTCAATATGTTACTAGGGTAAAACCTACCCTCTGAACCCACTGGTGCAATCAGAATTTTCAAATTTGGTCTCCAGAACCCCCTTGAGACATCCTACGCGTAGGATGTCTATGTTTACAGAATTGCAGGTTTTCTTCACAGAACCCTTGCAAATGCTCAGCATCAGTCAATCATACAAAAATATCCACAAAAGCTTGTTTAATACATTTTTACCCTCAAAAGCACACTTTTCCGTGATTTCAAATGCAATCAAGCACTTTAGCAAATAATTCAGTGTTGAATAGCTCTAGATCAGAATCGGATCACTTACCTCAAGCTACTCCTACAAATCATATGGGATTTTGCATCTATGAGTAGAAAAACGCTTCACTGCCACACACGGACTAGTAAACGCTTTTATCACTTCACAAATCACTCGACCACCAACAACTACTCTAGTCCACAGATCTTAACTAAACCTATCTAGTCGTAGACCCTCGGCAAGACACACACTTCCTGGCTATCGACTTGATCGCGGAATATCCTCTTCCGGATCCACTTAAGAAAAACGCTCTCTTTAGCCGAAACTAAATCAAGCAACCATCACACGAGTGTTAGTAGGAAACCTACTTAGGTCCTTATGTCCCCGGCAACGGCGCCAATGTTGAAGGAGCGATTCACACACCCATGAAGTGCATGCAAACACTACCTAGATCAACATAATGTCAATCGAGGACACAGATGACAAGATAGGCACATGGAGGAAATCTCTTTAGCTTGTCAGGCTGAGACCATCCTACACATACAACACTCTGGAAGGCCAACTAAACCACAATCAAGAACCTCACTGCTCTCAACTACACCACCTAGCCACATACACACATACGGAAGGTAACTCACCTAATCATGCCAGATTCGTACGAAACTTAAGGGACACCATCCCCTCACTAGGATACACCTGTCCCTAATCTTCTACACTCAAAACCCTCACTCAAAACCCATCTGCGGAAAACACATAGGATGACAGAGCAGAATTTTGAAAGTGCCCGAAACTGAAATTTATGAGTACCTATGCGTAGCTTATGTCTCCACGATTCTATAGATGACTAGCACGCAGAAAACAAACATCATTTGATACACTTACGGCCACAAATAGCTCGTAGATGCGTCGGCGTGTGCGCTTCGTCTCGCGTGGAATGCTTGGCGTTGTCGCGTAGCTATCCTCGAGCCTACAACAATGGTGCAGTTGGATCTCCAATGTGTTGAGCAAGCCGGGCGTAGCGAGAGGATAAAGCTCACGCTCACTCTCTTTCTTTCTCACACACAGTAGACGGCAAGTTTTGATTATGATTAAAGTCTCCTTTTACAAAATGACCTAGGTACCTTATATACTAAGGCTACCTTAGGTTTAACCAAAAATGGGGTTGAAAGGGTCAATTGGCTTTGTATTTACAATCTGGAAGTGCCATTGCACCCCGGCTTCTGAAACTAGAATAACTACTCATTACAAATGACGTTTATAGCCATAATCCGTAGCATTTCATAACTCGCAAAAGATAAGACTTTGGTACGAAACTTGAGTTATGTTGTGTTGTTGACCCGGCGGTCAACAGGTATCGGGCTTGTCGGTCCAATAGGAAAAGGGTAAGAGTGATCGCCGATGAGAGGCGCACTCTTGCTGGAACATTCAAGGGATTAGTTGGCTAAGCATGGGCGCCCAAGTGTGAATGGGGTGAGCTCATATAAAAGTCAACTAAACCTAAAATTCATTCATTCTCTCATTTGTGCAATTAAAGAGTGCTCTTGCTCCATCTGCATCTTCTTCTTCTTCATCTCCTTGTGTGTGTGTGTATGCGTGAGAGAGAGAGTGGGAGAGAGAGAGAGAGAGAGAGAGAGTGTGTGTGTGCGATCGAGCATTGTGGCGGCACGACGACTGTGAGGCGGTTGAGCGCGGCGTAGCGGTGTCTCCTTCTTCTTCGCAGCGAGGAATCCTCCACGAAGCAAGCGTAGAGCGGTGAGTGACACACCAACGCCATCTTTGAGTTTATTAGTTTAGGCTTGTTGTGTGCTTGGAGCCATTTGTGGCTCGCACACGGTGTATCGGCAAGTTCCTTGCATTGACACGTGCGACATACGCGCACAAGTTACATGCCTACCAAGTGTCTAGTTAGCTAGTGTAACTAACTCTCACACTCACTCTCAAGCTTGGCAACTCTCCCACAACTCCCAAAAGAAGAGAGGATGCCCCCTAGCTGCGAAAGCAAGCTCTGAGTGGCTTGGAACCTGTTCCCACACAACCTCGAGCCCCAGTGCCTCCCCGCATAACCTTAAGAACTTTTGGTTTTAGGCTAAAATGGGCCATACGAGTTGGAATTTAATGCCGTAAATTGCTATACTAAGATCTGTATCTGTCCAAGTACCTGCCATATTTAGCAGCCCCCAGGGTCCGAAAATGCATTTTTTTCAAATTCGGGGTACGGGTGCAGTTTTTCGAGACGGTCAAAACTAGACGGGTCGGGCGATCAAAAACTTACTATTTTTGAAAAATTTTCACAAAAATTATTTTAATTCACTTTTGGAAGCTTTATAACATTCTAAACATCATGGCACTGAGACAGAATTTGGAAAACTGCTAAAAATAGTAACATTTTCCATTATGTTTAGTCCAGGGTACAATGGTGCTCTTTTTGGTCGGGGTCAGAGACCTTACAGGGAGGGTTTGGATTTGGGTTTTCTTTTTAGGAGAAAGTCTCTTTCACTATAGGAGATGAAGGAAAAACAAGCTTAAACAACAGCTCGGGATTAATAACCTCTAGCTCTCAGTATCTAAAAAATTGGAGCTTGTGGTATGAAACCTTCCAAGGACTATTCTCTAATGATCTATCTATTGAGTTTTAAAATAATAAAAGGATGGGGTGCTCGTATTGCCAAGATACGTAAGTTGACTCTTTTTTTTATAATAGTGAGAGTGTAGAATCCCTAAAGTAGAGGAGGCTTCCTTGATGGAGATAATAGGGGGAAATTTTGATATGGTCATGCAAGGGATAACCATAAAGCTTGAGGATTTTTAAAGGCTATGAAGGGAATCGTGGCATCATCAATAAATCTTTTGAAGTAGAGAAGAGTGGGGTGGGAAGGGAGATTAATGCTCTACTCTAGGTGACAAAGAAAAATGTAGGCATAGACATATGGCAAAGCTAGAGCCCATGGCAGTACCCTTGATTTAGTGTTAACATCTACCGTTGAAGGAGATGAAGCCATCGTTAAGGACAACAAAGTCTAGCAAGAGGATGAAATTATTTTGGGGGAGAGAAAAAGATGTTGGATAGAAATGGAAAGGGAAAGTAAACCTTATCGAACGGGATTGCAATGGTAGAGAGATTTGATATCAAAGGTGAAGAATAGAACATTAGACAGAAGGATAAGAGAGGAGAGATCTTTCATGAGTGAAATGAAATCTTTAAGGTGTTCTTTTTTAAGTGAGGAGGATAGGGATAAGTTGGATTTGTAACCAATGAGAGGCAGGCTCAAGAATGTAACCCTTGTAGGAGAAAATGGGACATACTAGAGGGGGGTTTGTGGGTTTTTGTAGGTAGGAAAAAAAAGGGTCAAGGCTTAGGTTTGGATGAAGGGGGTGTGAGGATAAAATTGCATTCCTTAGATGAAAGAAGAGAGAAATTGGCTAGGGTAGAGGAGAGGAGTGAGAAGACAAAGGAGAGAGGAGTCGAGGAGATGGGCGTGGCTTAGAAGATTTGGATAAGATGATATATCTTAGTTTTTGTTGGCTAGCTTGATGACTATGGTGGGATTGTTTTTAAGAGAAAGGAGAGATTTCTAGAGACACTCTTTTTTTGCAATGCATAGATTGATAGCACCAAATCTTGAAGAGAGAGGGGTTAGAAATGTGAAGCCAATACTTAAACCTTCTTTTAGAATAGCAACAAGGGGAAGGAGTGGATAGGGGGAGGATAGTAAGGTGGGGAAAAGGGATGAGGGATCGGAAAAAGAGGAAGGAGGGGCAATATGGATAAGAAAATGAACCCAAGAAGTAGGGCACTCAGAATCTTGAAGCACCAAATCTTGAAGAGAGAGGGGTTAGAAATGTGAAGCCAATACTTAAACCTTCTTTTAGAATAGCAACAAGGGGAAGGAGTGGATAGGGGGAGGATAGTAAGGTTGGGGAAAGGGATGAGGGATCGGAAAAATAGGAAGGAGGGGCAATATGGATAAGAAAATGAACCCAAGAAGTAGGGCACTTAGAATCTATTTCCTCCTCTCTATTGCAAGTTTTTGAATGTTTAAGTTTCTTTAGAATTCTAGATTTGAGATGGGGAGGATTAGAGGATGGTACAAAGGCATGAGAGGGAAAGATTTAATGTGAGAGATTGGGGATAGACACATGTTGTTCTCCACCCAATTGTGCCATATATAGGCCCTTGGCCCCAGCTATATATAGGCTCCCTATACCGCATGTGTGTCCTCACTCTTGGCGTAACATTATTCCCCCCTTGGAGAAGTGTTTTTGTCCTCAAAAGCAAAAATGGTGAGATCTTTTCAAGAATACTAAGGTTCTCCACAATGGCACCTCTTATGGGTCCAACTGTCCATTTGATCAATACACAGAGTAGACATTAGTGAGAAGCAAACCAGTTGAAAATATTACCTCTCTAGTTTGGAGTTTTCTTATCGTGATGCAAAGCATGTTGTGACTAGGTTTAGTCCCTTCATGTTTATGTCAAGCTTTCAACCTTGATCACTAGTTCTGGTGGGGTTGCCTAATGATGCAAAATAAAATCAAGTCTAGGACTTAATCTATGCTAATGAGTTATGTCAGCGTGTCACTTTTAGGGAAAGTTGAGAAGAGATATTCTTACATATTCCAACATCTTCAAAAAGTTTAAAACCTAGTCATTCATTTAGACACCTCATAATTGTGGTAATATATTTAAAGTACTCAGGTGAGTTATAAGCTGAGTGTACACACTATCATATTCAATCAATTTTGGATATAAGAAATTTACAAAGGGACAACAATGCATACAATGTAACATTAAATGGCCTAAATACTTGTGTGTAGCAGAAATTAGCATGAACATAGTGGGCATTTCATTAGAATAGATTTCTAATGATAATTACAAGAGTGCTTGGGTGGAGAGAGCAACAAAAATCATAACACCTAGTTAGATAGCATGAACAATACTTTCAAAAGAGAGAGAAATTAAGCTATTGACAATAGTTGAGGACCGGATTTACATGGAGCCGGTCCCCCCTCCAAAAGGCTTTGTATTATGGTTTCTCCCATCAAGAGAGACACCTTGTACAATACAATTCTTTGTGTTCCTTCAAGACTAGCTAGTGCAATGAAGATGAAAGCTTCATGAACCAAGCAAAACACTTCTCAAACACAACATCAATTATCTCCGGTCTCAGACCCAAGACCTCACACACCTTCGAAGATGGTGAGAGCTAGAGGGGTATGAGAGTAGATTGAGAGGAAGAAGGAGTAGTCTTACGAGAAAGATGTACATCTCCTCACATAATCACTCATATTAGCATAGCTTAGCTTAGTAATTAGCATGGTAGAGGAGATGAGCATGCATTGAAGCTTGGCTCTTGGTTGGATTTGCATCACAAAGCCAAGAGTTGTTGGTGTAGGCCTCCCTTCTCACAAGCTTGGAGTAGGTGATAAGCTTTCCATTAAATCTTGAGAAGGAGAGAGAGTCTTCTTTACTTCACACATGAGATTGTGTGAGTGTGTGTGTGATAATGCCTTGCAAAAATCAGCCCCCTCTCTCTCTTGGTCGACCCCTCTTGCTATTTGCTCATGCTCCACTCTCATTGGACCTCCCTAGGGCTAGCCAATGATAATTAAACAGTATAAGTGATAGTCTTCTGACATGTGTCCCCCTTTCCTCTTTTGTGAGAGCTTGATGTAATTAATAAATGCAACTAAACTCTCATTGGACCCCTTTGCCTCCTGGCCAATAGGAATCAGGCAAGCCATTGGGTTGTTGAATGCTCATTGGACCCCTTGGGAGACTATCCAATAGTCTTCTAGAGATCTTAACTCTCATTGGTTCTTTTATTAAGTGTTTTTAAATTAATTAAACTAGATTTACTCTAGCCTAATTCTCATTGGTCCACCTCCAAGGCCATCCAATAGGAATTGGGTACACCTTGTGGGAATCTGGGCTAGGGAGCTGACATGTGTCCCTCATTCTCTTTGGGTAAAGGGAGCTTGTGTGTGTGTGTGTGAATTTCTCTCTCATCCCCTACAAGCAGGCTCGCCCCCCCTCCTATGTAGGGATTTGTAAAGACTTTTGGGACACACACAAAGCATCCAATTCTCCCCATGGTTGACCTTTGGACACAACCTTTGAATTTTGGAACCTTAGCATTTTGGAAGTCTAAATGGGCTGAACCTTAGGGTCTTTTTAGCCCATTGTTGCACATGGATCTTTTGTAGATGGGCCCCCCTTTGGATCCCTATTTTCCCTCCTTTGGATCCCTACTATGGACGCTCTGCTCGCTTAACCAATATTCTAGCTTTTTCTCCCCTGGCACTTCCCCATATTAAATGATCAGTTTAACATGAGAAAATCATTTAGGAGAATTAGATATTGATTATTATGACATTACCTCTCTCTTGAAATCATAGTTGTCCTCGACTATGGTGTAGAGAAGATAAAGCATATTCATGAGTCCTTTTCTTAGCGGGTAGAGGATCCCTATGTTACCCTACGACATCATTCCACAATGGATGACTAGTCCATTTGGTGTTTGAGAGCCTGAGGCTGCCGCAAGCATGTCTGGACATTAGTCCTATCAATCTTCCATAGTAGAGTGACAAACTCTACTTGGTGTTTGGGAGACGTCGTCTCTGCAAACTTGATCTAAGCATGCATAGTACTTCATTTTTGTGACAATAAAGAAAAAGAGAGTCTTATAAGATAAAAACTTTGTTCATTTTTAACATTTTATACATTTGCTTACTCTTGGGAAGCATTATAAGCATTGAAAAGGTCTAGGTTATCCTTGAATTGTATGCCTTGCATCCATCTAGCATTTTCAAAAGGATAATTCTTAAACTTAATAAGATATCGTCGGATAGTCTTACCACCTCTTAGTACCTTGTCTTCATGTCGGAGAATGTAATCGGGCTGCAGCACCTCTTCTTGGTCCTCGATCTCCGGTGGGTCTTCAATAGTTGGTTCTTGAGGTGGCTCTCCTTTGTAAGGCTTTAATAGGGTCAGATGGAAAGCATTTTGTATGAGCCAATGATTGGGCAACTTGAGTTGATAGGCCATCTCATTGATTGGCCTAAGAATCTAGAAGGGACCATAGTACCTTTTTGCTAGTTTAGCATAGTACTTTTGGTGTCCCGTAGGATTCTTGCCCATCGTGTGCCTTAATCGAGCCTTGGGAAATTTTAATAAGACCCAATCATTTTCTTTAAAGGCTTGGGCTCTTCTTTGCTTGTCAGCAGCAACCTTTTTCCTTTGTTGTGAGATAGAGATAGCATCCTTAATCTTTTGAAAAGATTCTTGTAGATCTCGGCTATACTTATCTGCAGCAAAGATCTTCCCATGTACCTTAAGTAGCAAGGGACTTTTTCATCTTCCCTCAATTACCTCGAAAGGTTCTTTTCCCGTGGAAGTATGTACAATGTTATTGTAAGCATACTCCACTAAGGGTAAGTACTTCTCCCATTGGGATCTTTGATCTACTTCCGTTACATAGGCTTTTAGTAGATCGAGAATTGTTAGGTTAGCTATTTCACTTTGGCCATCCGTTTGTGGATGATAGGCCGAAGAGAAGTTTAGCCTTGTCCCTAAATTCTCAAAGAGACCCTTCCAAAAATTACTGGTCATTCTAGGATCTCTATCCGACACTATGGACATTGGCAAGCCATGGTACTTGAAAATTTGTGAAATGAAGAGGGTTGCCATTTGATGGGCTTTGATAGTCTTTTTGACAGGTATAAAATGAGCTTGTTTACTGAACCTGTCTACTATCGTCCATATTCCCGTATTCCCATGGATAGACTTAGGCAATCCAAAGATAAAATCCATGGATATGCTCTCCCATGGTGAATTAGGGATTGGCAAGGGTTGAAGCAATCCAGGTTGCTTCCCTCTATCAAATTTTGTCTTTTGGCATACCACACATTTAGAAACATACTCTTGTACGTTCACTTTCATGGTAGGCCAATAGAAATATGTTTCAATTCCCTTTAAGGTAGACTGAATCCCTCTATGCCCCGCATAAGGAGGAGCATGAGATTCATACATTACTTTCTCATGTAGTGAGTTAGTAACGCATATTCTATTGCCATAGAGAAGATAACCATCTTGTAAAGTAACTGGTTCTTCTTTCTTCCCTAATGCAAGGGCTGAAATCACATCTCTAAAATCGGGATCAATAGCATACTCATCTATCATTGAAGATAGATCATTGTGAGTTGCTATGGAAACCGCATTCACTCTCGGCCGTCTTGAGAGTGCATCAGCTACTTGATTATGCTTGCCAGCTATGTGAGCAATATGAAAATGAAATTGCAAAAGGAAATTTTCCCACCTCATTTGTTTGTCGGAGAGCTTGGTTTGCGTCATGAAGTACTTAAGACTTTGGTGATCCGTTCGCAGAATGAAAGGAGTCCCCAATAAATAGTGCTTCCATGAGTCTAAGGCATGTAGAACTGCAAGGAGTTTCTTTTCATATATGCCTAGAACTTGCTCAACAGGGTTGAGCCTTCAACTTTCATAGCCTATGGGGTGCCCTTCTTGAAGCAAAACAGCTCCAAGGCAATCACCACAAGCATCACATTGGACCTCAAATGGTTTTGAGAGATCCGGTAGTGTAAGCACAAGTTAGCTTTTCTTTAAGCTTTTCGAAAGCATTGTTCTCCTTAGCAGACCATGTATACCTAATGATTTTCTTTGTTAGGTCATGTAATGGTCCCGCAATTTGTGAGAACTTTTCTATGAAGCGTCTATAGTAGGCACACATACCTATATAGCTTCTTAGTTCATGAAGATTCTTTGATTTAGGCCATCTTTTTATTACCTCTAACTTTGATGGATCCATTTGGATGCCATCTTGAGATATAATGTGACCTAAATACTGAATCTCTTGCAAGAAAAATTCACTTTTCTTTTGATTAATATAAAGTTTATTCTCTCTTAAAACTTGAAATATTACCTGGAGGTGTTGCTTGTGTTCGTCTAATGAATTAGAGTGGATGATAATATCGTCAAAGAACACTCTAGTGAAGGTTTGATGAGGCCTAAATAGCTTCTCCATCAAGCGGTTGAATGTGGCTGGTGCATTGGTCAAGCCAAAAGGCTCCCAAAAGGCATGACAATGTATTCGTAAAGACCAAATGTGGTGTGAAATGCGGTCTTTACAATGTCTTGATCAACTATCCTTATTTGATGATAGCCACGTTTTAGGTCAATCCTACTGAAGTAGGTAGATCCTTGTAGCTTATCAAATAGGTCTTCTACCCATGGAACGGGAAACCTATTTTTGATAGTGATCCTATTTAGTACTCTATAGTCGACACACATACGATATGTGCCGTCTTTCTTTTGCACTAATAGCACAGGTGAGCAAAATGGAGATGAGCTAGGCCTAACCATGCCCTTCTCAACTAACTCATGCACTTGCCGCATAATCTCCTCTTGTTGAGCTTGAGAAACTCTATAACGAGGCTTGTTAGGCGGTGAACTTCCTGGAAGAAGTTCAATTGCATGGTCATCATTACCTCGTTTAGGAGGTAGCTCACAAGGGATGTCGTCAATAAAGACATCTTGAAACCCCTTGAGAAACTTGTATAACTCTAATTCCTTTTGGTTGCTTTTATATTGTTTTGCTAAAGCATTAGGTTCATTTTGAGAATCTTTAACAAAAATGATGTACACGGAAATAGAGCTCTTTACTGACTTGTTGAAAGCTGGTGTATGTACAATGGGGATAGTGTTACCCATTTCCTTAGCATCTATATACATATCTTTTTCCTTGAACTTAAAGGAGATTCTCCTTTCAGGGAATTTAACATTGGCAGCCAAGCGATCAAACCATGGTGCCCCTAGGATTACATCCTCATGCTTGAGAGGAGAGATAAAGAAGTCCTCTTTGGACACATAGCTTTGGACATGAAGCCTCAATTTCCTGATTAAGGGAGTGACTGAAGCTTCTTGCCCCTTGAAAGCACTGTCTGCGGGTAGGACATCTCCCATCTCGTAGGCTTGTATGCCTAGCTTGGTGGCCAACTCTATAGATATAAAATTGTGAGTAGAACCAGGAAATCAAAGAGAATAAAAGCATCATGTTCTCTTACCTTTCCCGAAGCATGGCATAGAGGAGATCCTTTGTGGTGAATTTGGTGAGTCTCCTCCTCTTGGATTTCAACCAAGGTAGCTCTAGGAGGATGTTGGCGGTTGTTCTTTTGGGGAGAAGCGCGGTACGCATGCCCTTGTTCGCCGCACTTGAAACACCAGTTATCCTTGCGATAACGCTCAAGCTCTTCAGGAGAGAGTTTGTTTTTACCTTTATAAATTCCCTTCTCTTTAGCTTTGTTGGAGTTTCCCTTAAGAGACTTTTGGACATTGTCCTTCCCCTTAGGCTCGTTCGAACCCTTGTTTTTCGCGGGCTTATTATTTCTTTTAGCCCCCGTTTGGAAATTGTTTCGAGAGGCCACCATAGTATGGTGTATTACCGCCGATATGGTACATGGCCTTTGGGAGTTGACATACTTCGCCATTTCTTCGGTTAAGCCCGCACAAAATTGTTGCTTTTGCTCTCCAAAATCCAACTTTTTGAAGATAGTGGCTTTGAGTTGTAGGTCCCAAAACTTGTCTACATATTTGTGGATGGATTCATAGGGAGAGAGATTTTAGCTTCGCCATTCGGTGAGTACTTTGCCTTTGGCATTGGTGGCCAAAAACTGGTTCATAATGGAAGCTCTTAAAGATTTCCATGTTCGTGGAGCTTCACCGTTGGCTCGTAGGCTAGACCACCATTGCCTGGCGGACTTTTGAAAGTGCATAGCTACATGGCGTAGCTTAGAGGACTCCGTGAAGCCCTTATCTCCGAACGCCGCATCAAATTGTTGGATAAAGGCCAAGACTTTGTCCGTAGCACCAAAGGTGCTATCATAGGTAAGGAAAGAGATGCTCTTTCCTCCCTCTTTGAACTTCTTGAGCTTGGACGACCTCTTCTACGCGGCATAAGATTTCCTATGGCCTCTTCTTTTTGCTGGTTCAAAGGTTGCACCATCACTTTCTTCAGAAGGTGAAGAATTTGAGGAAGGTGGAGAAGAGGGTGACCTCTTTCTCGCCTTTTTCTTGTCTTGATCTTCGTCGTCTTCACCATTACTTTCATAAGAGGAAGAGGATGAAGAAGATGGAGAAGAGGGTGTCCTCTTTCTCGCCTTTTTCTTCTCTTGATTTTTGTCATCCCTCTTTGAATTATGGTGTGGAGAAGGGTGCGATGGTCTTCTCCGTTTTGGAGGTGATGGAGAGCGTTTAGCCTGCCGTCTTCGTGGAGCCATCTCCGCCGAGGTGGCGGGAGACTCACTTCTTTCTCGTTCCTTCGGTGGAGGCTCTTGAGTTCTCCTTTGGGAAGGAGATGCATCATCAAGAAGTAAATTCTTGAGCCCTTCGTATGGATTCTCTTCTTCTTCCTGAATCGGAGAGAGACCTCTTTTGAAAGTCTCACAAGGAGGCTTCCTAGGTGTTCTCTCGTCATGGTGGTGAGCTTGGAGAATCCCATGAGCACGGAGCTGCCGTTGCACTTCACTTTGGAGAGATGGATTGCCCATGGATTGTTGAAGCCTAGAAACAAGATAGTTAACAAGCATTGGTGCATCATTAGTAGCTTGCTCATTAGCAAAATCAAAGTTATCAACATTAATTTCACTCTCTTTACTTTTGTCAGCCATTCTAACAACTTTTAGGTGTAAACTTTTTAGGTGTACTTTGGCACTTCAAGCCCTAGTTGCTAATCCTCTTTACCTCTTTAGAAAAAGCTTTCAAGCTACTGTACCCGTGGCTCGAATACCATTAATTGCAAGGAATAGAAGAGAGGGTCATTCAACACGAAAACAGCACGGGCTCCTGCCAAGCTTCTAATAGCTCAATAGTGGTTAAGCCGTAGGCAAGCCCCGTAGGACTCCACTATTAAGACCATAGCTCTCGACGGTGATGCCCCATTAATTGCACGAAGGCAGGCAAACTGCAAGGGTGAAAAATCCCTATTCTACTTACTCGCAGGAAATTAATAATACCAACCATTTATAGCTAGCTTGAGGACCTCCCTTCTTGAGCAAGAAAAGAGAAACCTTGAGCTCTGATACCAGTGTAACATTAAATGGCCTAAATACTTGTGTGTAGCGGAAATTAGCATGAACATAGTGGGCATTTCATTAGAATAGATTTCTAATGAGAATTACAAGAGTGCTTGGGTGGAGAGAGCAACAAAAATCATAACACCTAGTTAGATAGCATGAACAATACTTTCAAAAGAGAGAGAAATTAAGCTATTGACAATAGTTGAGGACCGGATTTACATGGAGCCGGTCCCCCCTCCAAAATGCTTTGTATTATGGTTTCTCCCATCAAGAGAGACACCTTGTACAATACAATTCTTTGTGTTCCTTCAAGACTAGCTAGTGCAATGAAGATGAAATCTTCATGAACCAAGCAAAACACTTCTCAAACACAACATCAATTATCTCTGGTCTCAGACCCAAGACCTCACACACCTTCGAAGATGGTGAGAGCTAGAGGGGTATGAGAGTAGATTGAGAGGAAGAAGGAGTAGTCTTACGAGAAAGATGCACATCTCCTCACATAATCACTCATATTAGCATAGCTTAGCTTAGTAATTAGCATGGTAGAGGAGATGAGCATGCATTGAAGCTTGGCTCTTGGTTGGATTTGCATCACAAATCCAAGAGTTGTTGGTGTAGGCCTCCCTTCTCACAAGCTTGGAGTAGGTGATAAGCTTTCCATTAAAGCTTGAGAAGGAGAGAGAGTCTTCTTTACTTCACACATGAGATTGTGTGAGTGTGTGTGTGATAATGCCTTGCAAAAATCAGTCCCCTCTCTTTCTTGGTCGACCCCTCTTGCTATTTGCTCATGCTCCACTCTCATTGGACCTCCCTAGGGCTAGCCAATGATAATTAAACAGTATAAGTGATAGTCTTCTGACATGTGTCCCCCTTTCCTCTTTTGTGAGAGCTTGATGTAATTAATAAATGCAACTAAACTCTCATTGGACCCCTTTGCCTCCTGGCCAATAGGAATCAGGCAAGCCATTGGGTTGTTGAATGCTCATTGGACCCCTTGGGAGACTATCCAATAGTCTTCTAGAGATCTTAATTCTCATTGGTTCTTTTATTAAGTGTTTTTAAATTAATTAAACTAGATTTACTCTAGCCTAATTCTCATTGGTCCACCTCCAAGGCCATCCAATAGGAATTGGGTACACCTTGTGGGAATCTGGGCTAGGGAGCTGACATGTGTCCCTCATTCTCTTTGTGTAAAGGGAGCTTGTGTGTGTGTGTGTGACTTTCTCTCTCATCCCCTACAAGCAGGCTCGCCCCCCTCCTATGTACGGATTTGTAAAGACTTTTGAGACATACACAAAGCATCCAATTCCCCCCTATGGTTGACCTTTGGACACAACCTTTGAATTTTGGAACCTTAGCATTTTGGAAGTCTTAATGGGATGAACCTTAGGGTCTTTTTAGCCCATTGTTGCACATGGATCTTTTGCAGATGGGCCCCCCTTTGGATCCCTTTTTTCTCTCCTTTGGATCCCTACTATGGCCGGTCTGCTAGCTTAACCAATATTCTAGCTTGTTCTCCCCTGGCACTTCCCTAACATGAGAAAATCATTTAGGAGAATTAGATATTGATTATTATGACATACAATCAAGATGTTCCTCCTATGGAAGCCTCTATGCAATATGCCTAAAATTGAAGCCTTGCTTCACATAAGTACATTGTAAGATTAAGACATGATCGAGTTTATATGCTCATTGCTAATGGATGCTTTTTTTGATATATAGATATCATGATAAAATAAAATCAACCTAGTCAAATTGTACAATGTGTTGAGAATCATAAAAGTACCTTCCCAACATTGGAAGGAGGTAGCTCATGAAACTTATCTATCAAAATTCATCTGACTCCAAGAACTTTCTTGACCGAAGAAACTTTTGCTTGACAAGCTGGCTTTGTAGAAATTTTTGCAAGATTCAATAAGTTCAAAGCTGTAAAGTGTAAATTTAATTTTCTTACAGACTTGCTTGAATCACCGCCCTTGGCATTAAAATTTGTATCACCACGTGGTGTGATTTGCCTATGCAGGATAGATCACATGAGTAGAAGCATTGTTTCCACATGAAGAATCATTGGAGAGGTAGAAAGGGGAACACACCCAACACACAACACAATGCGTCACTATAGCCCAGGGTATACACAACGCCCCAATCCACTAGAGTTCACCTTCAAAACTCAACACTATCCGCAAGCAAACCACCACCTGCAAATGACCATATGCACACATGCTTTGCAATGCACCAAACAGACCCAATCATTCCGCTCTTCTCAATTCACAGCCTTCCACACGCCCACAGACTCTCTCTATCTCCCTTTGCATGACAAACTTCGGGGGGCCACACACGCCGACACACGCCCAAAAACACACGCACACAAGCAGAGAAGAGAAGAGGGAAGGGGGAATGAAGCCAAGAGACATCAATGATGGCTTTCCTTGCATATACACAACCATGTACAACCAATTCCCTGTCGGCACAACTCTTGGCAAACAAACAATGGCAAAAAGCTGCAATGTCAAAAGCTCGAAGAGCAAAAAAGCTCAAATGGCCAAAAGCCCTTAAAAACTTAAGTTTACCTCCTTTTATAGGGGTGGCTAAGAGACCCAAAAAAAGAAAAAATGAGAGCTTCTCTAGCTTGTACACTTCCACTTGAGCTCACATTAGAATTATCCTTGCATTTCACAAACTTGATTCTCTTCATTTGGAAACAATTGCATGGGGGGGACATCACCATGTTGCCTTGCTTGGAATTGCCACTTTGGACTGTCTTCTAGGCCGCCTGTGAACTCTCTTGAATTGTCTCTCTCTTTCACTCACTTGCCACTGGCGCGGGATTTCCCGCTTTCTCCATCTCTCACTCCACTAGTGTGGGACACCCCCCCTCCCCGAGTCACTAGCGATATCTCTAGTGGGGGGTGCACTTTGCTTTCAAAAAGCCTTAGGCCATGTGGGAACGGAAACCAGGCCCAGCCAAAAACAAGCCACATCACCACACCGAGATACAACAACGCCGCCGCCGGCTACTACCGCAACCAAAGCCCGCCAAAACCCAGCGCCGCCGCCTCTGCAGGGGTGCATGCCACCAACATAGTGCCCTGAGAGGGACTCCATTGTCGGAGCTCCATGCTTCTCATGCCTCTCAATAGGCCACATCTCAAGTTAAGTACCCCGCCAACCCATCTCGCGCACCCACATGTGGGTTCTTTGTTTGTCACATGGCGGCCCCTGGTGAGGCCACCCCTCACGCCTTTGTAAAAAAATGCATTTGATTAAAAAAACCCCATTGGGTGCCCTCCAATTTACAAGCTTTGCCATTTGTCGCTTCAAAATCCGGCTCTCGATCCGCAAAGCCCAGCCGCAAGCAACTCTGAACTATCATGTGTGTTGGTTGCCCATAGCCTACCTTCATCTGTAATTGCTCCCCATAGTGCTCTATCCCTCCTGAAAAAACTCTGCACCTTTTGCACCACCATGGCAGACTCCACCGCAACTTTCATCAGCATGGCACCACACACCAGTTTTACCTACATACCATCACCTGTAGGCCTGGACCGCTCCACTTGGTCTTCATCATGCACATTGGCTTGCCCTGTTCCCTGCTCTCCTTGAACATTGGATACTACCATATCATCAAACACATAATAAGGCAGCTTTACCTTTACTAGCTCAGGTTCTTCAGACTCTGTCTCCTCGCCATAGGATGTGGACCCGTCCGCTCTACCCTCCTCACTTGTCTCCCAACAAATTGAGCTTGTGTCTTCTTCATCTCATCGGCATCATATACCAACTCTGTATCTGCATCTTCATCCGCTTTGCTGCTCCATAAGAGCTTGATCATCTTCATGACTTTGCTAACTTTATCCACCTACTTTGAACCCTCAGTATCTGCAACTTAGTTGTATTCTGTTATCTTTTCATGCAAACTTTCCACAAGAGAAGGCTTTACCTCTTTAATCCACTCTGGAACCTCCACATCTGCTACCACTTCTGCACCTTGGTTCATCTCGACATGGAGCTTCTCCTCATTGACAAACTCGTCCACCCAGCTTGGTACATGCACATCACAAACTGGAAATCTCCAAGGAACATAACCAACCATAGGTCTTACCTCAATAGGCTCTGCACTTTGAATAATTGGAACCACCTTTGGTCGGACCAAAGAACACTTTGCTACTGCTGCAATAGGCACATAATCTTCCGGCTTCAACACGCCCAGCTCCAACTTTCGCTTTACCTTTCTGCTCTTTATTTTGGCCAGGTAGATCATGTCTTCATATGTATCCGCACCGTCTAGCACCTTTTCTCTAATCCTCGGATGCAAGTACTCTAGCACTCTTTCTGCTTTTGACCCCAGTAGCAACCTCTAGCTGCTTCCAACAGGGCTTCAAACTGCTCGAGGAAAATGTAAAAAAATTCTTACTCACATCCTGGCGTACCATGTGCAACTTTGCACCAGCTTCTTTCGGCGTAATCACCTCTCAAAACCACTCCAGAAACTGATTTTGTAGCCTCTTTCATGATCCTTGATCATTGTTCTTTAAACCATCGAACCACACCTTGGCTCGTCCACGCATCAACAGCGGCACCGTCTGCAACTTTTTTGTATCCGTCAATATATGCATCAACAACAGCCATAACTAAAAATCTGCTAACCAATATTCAATGCCCGTAAATATGGGACCAAAGCTTGCCTCTACTATCTCTGCCAGCTTCAAATTCGACCATAGAACACTTTGACCATTAGCCAACCACTTTGTTCGCTACCAAACACCATTTCAATCCTCAAATTGGAGCATCAGCCAGCTCCTCCATGGGGGCACCAGAAGATGGAGAGGGGGAAAGGGGAACACACCCATCACACAAGACAATGCCTCACTATAGCCTAGGGTATACACAACGCCCCAATCCACTAGAGTTCACCTTCAAAACTCGACACTATCTACAAGCAAACCACCGCCTGCACATGACCATATGCACACACGCTTTGCAATGCACCAAACAGAACCAATCATTCTGCTATGCTCAATTCACAACCTTCCACACACACACACAACCTCTCTCTATCTCCCTTTGCATGACAAACCTCGGTAGGGAACACACATCGAGACACACTCGGAAACGCACGCACACAAGCAGAGAAGAGAAGAAGGAAGGTGGAATGACGCCAAGAGACAACAATGGTGGCTTTCCTTGCATATACACAACCATGTACAACCAATTCCCTACCAGCACAACTCTCGGCAAAAAAACAATAGCAAAAAGCCGCACTAGCAAAAGCTCGAAGAGCAGAAAAGCTCAAATGGCCAAAAGCCCTTAAAAACTTACGTTTACCTCCTTTTATAGGGGTGGCTAAGAGACCCAAAAAAAGAAAAAACGAGAGCTTCTCTAGCTTGTACATTTTCACTTGACCTCACATTAGAATTACCCTTGCATTGCACACACTTGGTTCACTTCATTTGGAAACAATTGCATGAGGGGGACATCACCATGTTTCCCTGCTTCAAACTGCCACTTAAGACTGCCTTCTAGGCCGCCTCTCTTGAATTGTCTCTCTCTCTCACTCACTTGCCACTGGTGCAAGATTGCCCACTTTCTCCATCTCTCACTCCACTAGCGTGGGACACACCCCCTCCCCGAGTCACTAGCGATATCGCTAGTGGGGGGGTGCACTTTGATTTCAAAAAGCCTTAGCCCATGAGGGCGTGGGAACCACGCCCAGTCGGGAGCAACCAGTCGGGAGCAAGCCACATCACCACATCGAGATACAAGAGCGCCGCCGCTGGCTACTGTCGCAACCAGAGCCTCCAAAACCTAGTGTCACCGTCCCTGCGGGGCCGCGCGCCAGAAACACAGTGCCCTGAGAAGGCCGCCATCACTAGAGCTCCATGCTTCTCATGCCTCTCAATAGGCCACACCTCAGGTTAAGTACCACGGCAACCTAGCTCACGCACCCACATGTGAGTTCTTCGTCTGCCATGTGGCAGCCCCTGGTGAGGCCACCCCCAAGCCTTTGTAAAAAAATTCATTTGATAAAAAAAACCCCATTGGGTGCCCTCCAATTTCCAAGCTTTGCCATTTGTAAATCACTTATAACCAACTCTGAGCAACTGCACCTCGACTTCCAACTGCTACAACATTCTGCACCAAGCTCCATTTGATAAGCAATCAATTCCTGTTAGCTCCATACATTGTATATCATCTTCTCAAACATCGAAGCCCAAAAAATTCCAGATGGCACGACTTCCCATACGGTCAAGGGCCCTTGGCAAAACTTCCTCTGAAAAGACATGTATGCTCCATAAATCAAGCACTATGCGTCTATACATTGACATCCTCTTGGGCCACCTATCCCCAACTGCCTTGCCCGAAGAAGATCTGCAATGCACTGCACCTTCAAACTCCAATATCTTGGGTTTCTAGCTCTGTTTGAAGAGCCGTCTAGACCCTACTCCTTCAACACCTCAAGCTCTACATTTCTAGGCCCAAAGACTCCACCTTGAACCTCTTTCATTTGCTCCTCAAATTAGCCCCCTTTGGAGCCTTTCTTGGCCTGTAAACCGTATCAGCCATACATATCCGCTTCCACCTGTTTGCCCAGGATCTTTATAGTTGCTCTAGCCCTTTGCCATGCTTTTGCTAGCCTGCACATACCTGCCCATGCCATCTTCTATGGTCGACCAACTTTGGATGCACCATCGTGTCCCAAGTCCTGTTTGCAAATGATTATTTTCATGGTCTTATCAAACCCGTGTTTTTGCTTAGCCACACTTGAAATTGTCTATTGAGACCACCTTGCTGAGAGCCAACCCTCTTATTGAGCCCATTTCTTGTAGAAGCCGCTTAAGTATGGAGAAAGCTCCATGGCATCACGCACATTGCTACCTAGCATTGTTCGGACTGTCCATCTTGCTAGTATCATGCATTGATTCTCTCTTCCTTAGAACCCCCTCCACCTAGCTTTCTCGTGTGAATTTTTTCTTTAAATGCTACGTGCTATGTGGGAGGGTAGATTGCACATTTTCTATCACAACATACACACATTTCAACAGCTGCAATCTTTATTTGATGTGTTTTCAAGCTTTTTGCTTGATGGCATAGATAGTGGGGTTCCTAGAGTACTTGAAAGATCTTTGCGATTTTCCATAACGACAATTTCATAGATTCTACCCATACATCGAGCATAGATACTTGAAGGATTCAAGGATCTATGCTCGATATGAGGGATCCTATGGAATGAGATTCAAATGATAAAGCATCCACGGCAGTTTGCACAAGTAAATGCTCAAGAATGATTTCACCTACAACAATGAATTACTCATTGATATCTTTAATTTTAGCAAGAAACATGTCAATTTCATCTTTCTCATGCATGACCTTTGATTCTAGATCTTTGCGTAGAAATGATGTTTTTTGCCTTGTTGTCCTGACTCCCAAGCCTGTTTTGATGTTTTGGCTAAACAAATGTGAGGAGAAATGGTGTGCTTGATAGACAGTGCAATCCATGCATGTGCACGCACATATCTTATATCATAATAAGCCTATTTAGATGTAGGTATAATAGCACTAGCAGTAGGAGTAGAACTTGAAATGCCCTCTACATAAATTGTATCCACAAAACCTGGGCATAAATCATAACCTTTAGCAATGCTCCATACACACTTAGAAATGAGTACATGCTACATCATGTAAGCCTACAATGGATAGTTGTCTCTGTCTAGTTTTCACTCATTAGAGAAAATCTTGAAAACATCATTGCTCTCATCCACACTAAAAGACCGAGCTTGTTATGAGAAGTGCCAAAAGTGAGTATAATGAAGGGAAATTGTAGGTGCTATATAGGAAAAATCACAATATATTGTTGAATTCTTGCTATGAGGAAGTTTGTAGTGAAAGAAATTTTGCACAAAAGAACAAAATTGCTTGCATAATACATATAGTAGCGGAAATGGAGGTCAAAACAAGCCCGAATCAAAATTTTGAGCACACCATGCTCCACGTGCCCTCCCAAAGTACATGTTAGTCTGATGATGATGACAAAGCTCACCAAAATCAAAGAAAGTGAGCAAGAGGGTGTTGATGATGCTGGCATGCTAGGAGGAAGCAACTTGCTTTGATACCAATTCTTGAAGTTAGGGTTGTAGGAATGCACACACAACTGGGTGCTAGAGAAAAAGCTCAAGGCACAAAATAGAGAATGTATTACTAAGTGTGAATACAAGATGGATTAGCCCTAGATGATGGGCATATAGACAAATACAGGGAAAGAACCTCCTATTGATTCCTACTTGTGTTCAGACACATCACTAGTATATAAATGGTAACAGGGAGAGGCAACAAAAATGTAAGGAAATAGTTTCCACATGGGTAATTTAATAACAAGAACCATGGTAGAGCAAAAATATGTATAAAATGGAAACCCAAAGTGCTAATTGATCATTATTTATCTTAGTATTACATATCTGAGGGTGCATTCCACACAAGAGCCCAAAGAGGTTAAAATATAATTAGACCACTTTCATTCGAAAGTGTACACAAGAGGAAACTTTGATAGCAACCACCCCTAGGTAAAGGAGGTATTAACTCCATTGACAATTACTAGTAAGGTGTTGGACAATGTTAGTGACAGTGCCACTCAACAAACCCTCCTTTGTTAAGATTGTTTAGGGTGAAACAGTCAAGTCTCAAAAGGGACAAGTCAAGAAATCTAAGATCCCTAGTGCCAAGAGCAACAACGAAGGTGACTTACAAGCAAAGACGGATTTCAAAGTACATCTAGACTCTCAACTCTCAGCAATATAGATTGAGACATCTAGTGGGAAAATATGTGTGTAATAAGAGAAATTGAGAATGCAGAGACTACCCCATACATTTTAATTAGAGAAAAGCATTCCCAGCCCTTAAGAAAAAACTACTACAGATGGTAGAAGTCTAAAATGTGTGTGCAGTCTCCATCCCCTCAACAATGGTCAAAAGATAATTATTAGCAAGGTGCCTTCTAAATTTGAGCTCATTAACTAGTTGCCAGGCCCTTCCATCCTGAATCATGGAAAAGTGGTGGATTTTATTTACTATTTAGCAATCAAAGTACAATTTAGTGACCCTGTAATGGCTACAAAGGTAATGTCAAAAAGCTGCTATACCTCAATCAGTCTCCAGTTTGTGTTCTTCCATTGTATATGACTTTTGCTTCTACTTGGAGGCTTGTTTCACAGAATAATGATAAATTTGTTAAGTTTTATGCATTGGTTACTTTGCTATTACAAGAGGCTATGTCAAGAAAAAATAGGGCTAGGCAATGTGGTGTTGATCATGCTTTTGTTGTTGCACAAAGAAGAGGTAGCAACAATAATGTTTCCACTTCCAATGTTCCTACCTCAGGTAGCAAACCATCTTTGAAAAATGCCTCCCATAATAACAATGCAAGTAGATATGTTGAAAGAGGAAAGAAAAAGTTGCATTGTAGCTTCTGCAAACCTATTGACCATCTGATAAAGCAATGCCCTAAGCTAAAGGCTAAAGAGGCACATAAGAAAGAAAGTGAATCTTCTTCAAATGGAGCCATTAGAGAATCTAATGAATTTTGTTGTTAATGAAGAGTTGGCTTTTAATGTGTAGTGTCAATATGACCCTTTTGTCCATGATGCATGCATGATTGAGGCTATATATTCACATGTGTGGTATTCTGAGAGTGATGCTACAAAGCACATTACATTTGATCATGACTTGTTCACTTCTCTCGATGTTTTCCCTTATGGGAATATTGTCACTTGTGCCAACAATGCATATGATATGATTCAAGAACTGGAAATATTGTACTCACTATAGTTAATGTAGTTCCTTCACACTTTTTGGTGTACTTTTTGTGTATGGGATCAAGAAGAATATTTTTCTATTTCTACATTAGCAAGACTTTGTCTTGTTGTAAGGTTTGTGGATGAGAGATGCACGATTCTCAATCTTAGTTCAAGTGATATTGTTATGGCATCAGGTGCCTTATCTCATAGTCTATACAAGCTCAATTATTATGAAAAATGTGTGAAAAACTTTTCAAGCACAGTTACGAGTTCTAATGCTATATTAGATGCAAGCACAATTACGAATTCTAAATTTGTTTCAAATAAAGGCATACATGTTTTGGGCATCCAAATTTTACCAGCATGATGCGTTTGCAAAAATCTAATATGGTTGCCTCATTTCCCCCTCTGGGGGAAACCACCCCCATGACACCATGTTGTTCGATGGAATATCATTCACACCATCAAAGTGATAGTACCTAGGATCTATGAGCCACTTCTTAATCTTTTGAGAATTGATAGCATGTGAATCGACCACCACGTAAGCTTCATCTTGAGAGCTCACATCTCCTTCAATAGCTCTCTCAATCCCAATGTTTATGAAGTCCTTCTTATCATCCATGAATCTAAAGCTTTGGAAACTTTATTTAATTTGCATTGTGCAAATCTAAAGTTTCCATAAGCTTTGGAAAGTTCATTTAATTTTCATTGTACAAATCTAAATACCACTTGCATAAGTGTTTTTGATGCACAATTTTAAAGGTTGTATGTTGTGGAAAATGGAGTATTCTAGGTTTTCAAAAGATGGTTTAGTGCGGGCTACTCGCAAGTTGCAACTTGTTCATAGTGATGCTTGTAGCTTGATGCACACTCCTCCTTTCGATAATCATTTGTATGTTGTGACTTTTTATTGATGATTGCCCACGGCATGCATAGATAAATCTTCTCGAGGGTAAGTTTGAAGTGTTTATGTGCTTCAATCTTTTTTTGATATTGACTAAAAATACATCTGGCTATATTATGGGCACCCTTTGTTCTGATCAAAGGGGGCGTATACGTTAGAATGTTCTCGTTGGTTATGAGATAAAACACCAATGTACAACACCTTATACACCTCAACAAAATGGTGTTGCTGAGAGATTAAACATGTCACTCATGGAGATGACACAATGTATGGTAAAAAGAAATCTTTTCCACATGCTTGGAGGAGTCTCATTAGAAATTTTGTGGTCTAATCTATTTGTCACTTGCATGTTCTTGGTTGTTTGGCTTATGCTCTAGTGCCACAACAACAATGTAGGCAATTGGATGATAAGGCTACCAAATGATTCTTTGTTGGCTATAGTGATGAGAGCAAGGGTTACATGTTATATCATCTACAATTGAAACATATCTTGACTTCTCTTGAGATATTTCTTTTGTGGAAGATGTAGTTTCGCTCTTGTTGTACTGTATTAAAGAGACAACTGTAAAGCTTAGAGGACATGTTTGATACCATGGTGCCTCTTTTAATTGGTGGGAATGCAAATGTAAATCCAAATGAGGCAAATATTCATCCGACACAGGTTTTAAGTGATGTCACAAATCAACCTAGTGGATGCAAATGATGCACTTGATGAGGACATGGCTGAAAATGAGGAAGCTAGACGTGGGCCAAAATGGATGGTGCAAACTTTGCATGATAGTAAATTGGACATAACTTTGTCTAGTTGCGACAGAGTATTGTTCTTATGTGAATTTCTCTTGGCAAGAAGGCCATTGGTACAAAGCTGAAACGTAAGCCAGATGGTAGTATTGATTGCTATAAAGAAAGTCTTGTTGTGAAAGGTTATGCTCAATAAAAGGACTTGATTATGAAGAAACTTTGGCTTGGTACATCATCATTTCATTGGTGCTTTGCCAACTTATTTTGGATGGGATGTACATCAACTAGACATTAAAATTGCATTTTTGAATGGTGACTTGTATGAGGACGTGTATGTGATGCAATCTCATGGTTTTGTTAACAAAGAACAAGGAAAGAAATTTTACATATGTAATAAAACATTGTATGGTTTTAACAATGTCCTTATGCTTGGTAAGAGAAAATGGATAATCATTTAATGCATGGGGCTTTGAAAGTAGTCCAATTGAGAGAAATTTGTATGTTAAACATGAAGATGGTGTATAGCTTATCATTGTTGTGTACATGAATGATTTTCTCCTCACTGGTCTAATGAGACACAGACTGCTAAATTTAAGGTTGATTTGAATTCTATATTTTAGACATTAGATTTGGCACTTCCACATCAATATTTGGGCATTTAGTTTAAGAAGTTGATGAAGATATTACATTATGTCAGACAAAGCATGTGCAATCTTTGCTAAGCAAATTTTGAATTGGTGATTGTAAGCCAATTGCTACCTACAAGACGGGTTTGAAGTTAAGTTTACATCATGTTGGAGATCCTACAAATGTTACCCTCTACCAGAAAGCTGTTGGTTGTGTCATTTATGTATGCATTACAAGGCCTGATATTCAGTTTCCAATCTCACAAGTGAGTATATTTATGCATATCCAAGGGTTTAAGCATTAGCAAGCAGTTAAGAGGATCTTTTTCTACTTTAAGTGATATACATCTTGGATTGTTTAAATCCAAGGGGGATCATTGACACCAAATTTACATGGTTTCCTAACTTGAATTGGGCTGGTTTCTTTGACACACAAGTTTCCATGAGTGGTTTTTGTTTCATGCTTGGTAGTTCATGCATATCTTGGTTGAGAAAGAAGCAACCTACTATGGCCACCTCTAGTTGTGAGCTTGAGTATAGGGAACCTTTTACAACTACGGTAGGGTGTGTGTGGCTCATACACTTTATGATTGATTAATTTGGTAGTTGATGGAACTCTCATCGACACTCTCAATTAGAGCATATTAGCACCTGGAAGGAACCTAGTCTTTGATCACACAAAGCCCATTAAGGTGCATTATTATTACTATGTCAATGAGAGATTCTCAATTGGAGAGATTATCTTGGCTTATGTGCCGACACGGGACAACTTTGCAAATATGTTCACGAAGGCATTGTAATGTGAAAATTTTGAAGCGTTTCACAAAGCTTTATGCTTGGTTCCCTTTGTGGATTGATCATGTCCATAGGGCATGTAACTTCCCTATACTCTATGTGTCAACTCTTGTTCATCGCACCACTCCCAGGGGGGGATTTGTTACTATGTATATGGTAGTGATGTGTGTGAACACACTTAGGACCAACATGACACTTTTTTCTCGAGTATGCTCTGTATATATGTCCATCATTCTAGAGCTAACTTATTTTGTCTTTGCACACTTAGTAATATAATCTTTGTTGTGTGTCTTGAGCTTCTTCTCCGTTTCCAAGCTATGTGTGCATTTTTGCAATTGTAACTCCAACACTCAACACCCATGGCAATTGAGGACATCTTTGTAAATTCTATCGACAACTCCTATTGCTACATCCAAGGAGCTTCCAAGTGTGTGTGTGTGTATGTGTGTGTGTGTGTGTGTGTGTGTGTGTGTGAGAGAGAGAGAGAGAGAGAGATAGAGAGAGAGAGAGAGAGAGAGAGAGAGAGAGAGAGAGAGAGAGAGAGAGGTTGTTGGGGTGGCCAAAATTTGAGATAAAATGTAGTCAAGATAGAAGATGAGGACCGTATAGAAGCTAAAGGTTATAGAAATGAAACCAAAAGAGCATTTCCTTAGTAGGTTTGCTCAGTAGGCTTGCAAAACATTCTTATTGAGAGGAATCAAAACAGACTTTAAGTTGACGATTGAAAAAGAAAAGGGAAAAGTTAATTTGAAAGTGAAAACAAAAGTTTGAATCAAAGTCAATTTCTTTGAGATCTACACTTTTTTTGTGTGGAAAAACTCACAATTGTGGAGTGGATAGGATTAAGAACATCAGAAATATACACCAACCTTGAGCTCAGACCGAGCCTTGAGGATCAAAGGATTACAAGTTTTCTGCTGATAGAGAAACCACAACTACTCCTAGGCTTTACCTTATTACAAGATGTCATCATGACATGTATTGTTCTAGACCAGTCCTCTGAGGCTTGTTTGCCTCCGATCCTGTGGATCGTCACTCTGCTCTCTTGTATGATTTCACAAAAGCTTGCCACCACAGCCCGATCCCCCTCAAACACGGGGCGGTTCCTTGCTTGCCAAATATGGTGGAAGAAGTAGTACCTGATTATTTGAGTGCAGACAAGCAGAGCAGGACTTCCCAACTTGTTACTATCAAAGAACAGATCAATCTTGAAGAACTTAATATGGTGGAAGAAGTAGTACCTGATTATTTGAGTGCAGACAAGAAGAGCAGGACTTACCAACTTGTTACTACCAAAGAATAGATCAATCTTGAAGAACTTAATTTGCCATGTCCTTTGAATCCACTTGCATATTTTCCCAGCCATGCCACTGATTGCCTGACATCCCATGAAAAGGTGGGCTAGGTCTTCACTATCTATTCTACACCCAAGCAATGACCGGACCTGATTGCTCTTTCTTGTATCTTTATGCCCATCGATAGAGCACCCACATCACTTTCCATAGAAATAGCCTCATATACTGAGTCCACCTTGGCTTCCAGATGTTCTCCACAACTCCCTCCCACTGTTTTTTCGTCTAGTGCCTCTTCCATAATTTGTTGAGGGGGCTACACCAATTAGCCTCGTGCATTAATGCATGGTAAATGCCTATGTGGTTTCCAAAAGAGGCTACTCCCAGGCCATCTCGAAGCATCCCATTCAAAGTTGGAGTCACAAATTGGCATCACCACCTTATCAAGCTCTTTCATCACCTTGTAGACTAGTAAGATCTCAAAGCCATTCAGTTGAAATTGGATATCTAAAGATTCAGCAGTTTTCCAGCATTTCCTGTTGCCATCCCAGAATTGCTCTAGTCGAACGAGCCCCTTATTATTCACATTCCTGGCCATTTCTATCGAATAGGGGCTTTGCGGTGGCACCAATATTTTAGAGAGCCAAGGGGACTAGTGCAAAATGGAGTTCTTAAAGTATCTGGTTGCTTCCCTCCATTCCAAAACCTCAGCTGCTCTTTTGCACTTCCTCATTAGCTCCCTTGAGAGTCCACTAGATCTAAGATAAGACCACTTCGAGGCGAGAAGTTTATCGTGCATCATAACCCCCTTCCACTTTCCCCCTTTCGATCCCAATTTTACTGCATCAAGCATTTCCTTAGTCATGATAGCCCAACCTTGGTCCTGTTCAGCCAATGAGACCATAAATTTGGCACAAAGGGCCTCATCATGGGATACAGGGTTAAGAATGCCAAGCCCTCCTTGGTCTACCGGGCGAGCAACTACCTCCCATCTAGCCCACTGCCATGGTCGGAAAGTTTTTGTGTTGTTCTTCCAAAGAAACCTTTTCACTGGTTTAAAGAATTCTTTCCAGTTACACTTAGCCATCTTGAGCACAGGGCTTAGGAAAGTAATGTACGGGATCATAAAAGCATTAATCACTTTAATCCGGCTTTGGAAGGGGAGGAGAACAAACTCCCATCTTCTCATTTTTTAGCTTATTTTTTCAAGGACCCATTGAAATCTTTGCATGTGGGTTATGTCCACCCCTATGGGGGCTCCCAGGTGTCTGAATACACTCCCTTTTGAGATAATCTCTCTTCTCCAGACTGTAGGGTCAAAAGAGTGGTTCTCCGACATGGAGATAAGCCTTGACTTCTCTATATTGCACTTGGATCCCAAGGACACGGCAAATGTTTGCACAATCTCCAGAGCTCTCCTGACAACTTGAGGGCACACTTTCAAGAATAGGAGCGGATCATCTGCGAACATTTTGGCCAGTGGTGGCTGGTCGTTGCCTGGTAATGCCAGTCCTTGAATCTCTCCCCGTGCAGCACTGGCTTCACGCATCGTAATGAGAGGATGTGACCCGATGGCGAAAAGCAAGGGGGCCAGGGGACATCCTTGCTTAATAGACCTTTTAACCTCAAAAGAGCCCACAATTCTGTCATTAAACATGAGCCTTGATTGGCTGCCAACGCCGAGTGTGCGTATGAGGCGACAAAGGCAAGGCCCAAAGCCCAGAGCTCCCATGACTTCTTCTATATAGGACCATTCTATTCTATCATAGGATTTGTCGAGGTCCGGCCGCAGCAAGATGCACTCTTGCTTGGAGAATGATGCATAATCTATTCCTACCATTGCTGCCAAGATATTGTCATATATAGATTTGCCTTTAATGAACCCGTGTTGATGGGGAGAGATGATCCGACTCAAGAGGGGGGAAAGTTTGAGAGCTATCACCTTGGCAATAATTTTGTATGCTACTAACATCATCGTAATGGGACGCCAATGTTTAAGTTGAGAGTAGTAGATCTGTTTGGGGATGGGCTTGATAAGCCCTCTCTTACTTGCATCCAACGACTCTTTGAAAAACCACTTGATTGGCCATCCATGTGACTGGACCCTTGAGATCATCCCAAAATTCCCTAAAGAATTCAGCCGTCAGTCCATCCCAACCGGGGGACTTTTCATTGCCAAGAGCTTTTAGTGTTGCTGAGCATTCCTCCTCAGAGAAGGCCTTTTCCATGTGGTTGGCTTCCTCCCGGGGAACCTTCTTTTCAACACTCCCAAGTAAAGATGCTTGGGCTTCTTCCACTTCCTGAGATTGGGTCTCTGGTTGGCCGATAATCTGGCTGAGATAATTGAGCATAAGTCCAGCCATCTCATCTTGGTTTTGAATTGTATTCCCTTTCTCATCCTCGAGCACTTGCACTCACTCTTCCTCACTTTCAGAGCCCTAAAAAAATGTGCTTGGTTAGAAGGCTCTGGTTGAAGGAAAAATTCCCTAGAGAGAAATTTTGCCTTCTTTATTTCCTCCAGGTGTTCGTTGGCCAAGGTGGGATTTAGCTTCAAGCCATCGCTTATGCTCATCCTCGGTAGCCAATCTAACAGACTTCCTAGAGGCTAAATGTGCTACCTCCTTTGTGAGCTGTTTGATATGTGCCTCATTGGCTTTTTAAACCCAAGGACGCGAAGTTTTGATAGCTTTTTGTACACTCCGAAGAAATATATTCCAAGCACTAGGTTTATTCATCTCCACGTCTTTCTTGAGCTTTCCCAACGCTTTCTTGGTGATGCTTCTGAAGAGAGGGTCTTTGAACAGGTGTGTCCCTGTAACCAGAAGCTTTTTCTCCCCTCTTGGGGATTGCCCCCCCCCCCCCCCCCCCGTTATCTTTCTTGACTTGTAAGTGTAATGGCATGCGATCGCAAAGGCTTTTTGTTGAGATTACCTTCATCTCTAACGTCGATGAGATCCAGTCAGCTTGATGAGAGAAGTAGCATCTGTCCAGCCGGGAGGTAGTGTGGGCATACTGAAGGCTTGTGTAGGTGAATTGAGGCATGTTTTCCATGGGCCCACTTCCCACAAGTCAATCATAGCCCACTTCTCACATAAGCTCAACCATTTAAACTTTTTTGAGCCAGCCAGTATACTGACAGAGCCTGTTCTGTCCCTGCTTTTCTCGACCATATTGAAATCTCCAACCATCAGAGTATCCCTGAGCTCCATCCACAGTTTAGCTCTATCCTTTGCGTTACAAGGGCCATAAACATTTACTATGGTGATAGGTTGATTGTCCCATCTGACTCTAACACCAAGGACTCGTCCGGAGGGGTGGTTAAGAACCATCTTTGGCTCCAAATCTCTGTCAGCAAGGAACAAGACACCACTGAAATCGTCACTTCCTTCCCCATAAAAGATAAGTTTTTTCCTACCGCTTGTTTTCATTTTCTACGAGCATCCAAATGGTGCTCTTGGATGGCCCAACAATTGACTGCCTTCTCTTTCTTCACTTCTTCCCAGAAGAGAGTGCCCTTCTTCCGGGTTTGTAATCCCTTCACGATCCAAGATTGAATAGAGGGAGTATCCATCATTGGGAAAGGGGGACAAATTCTTTTGCCTCCAAGAACTCTTCAACTAAGTTCCCATTCAGGTTGTCCTCTTCCATTGACTCCTTTTCTGATGGAACCTGCATGGTATCCAGCTTGGAAGTGCAAAGGTCCTCTAGATTCATCTTCCCCAAAACTTCGAATATGTTATCATATAGCAAAGGAGGCTTTGGGAAATCCGGCGGGAGACCTTTGATTTGTCCCAAGGTCCTAGCCTGCGCTTTGAACCGTTTACATGAAATATGAGATACTTGTTGCCAGCACTCATCTTTTGACCTAAGAGTTGGAGACATCACGATCTTCTGCATTACTGACGTGGCCATTATTTGTTGAGCGGTGGATGAAAAGCAGTAGCTTTGGGTGGTCTTGCCCTTACCCCGGTTGCCATGATCTTGTTTCTCCACATTTTTATCCGAGTTGACTTTATTTTGACCACCCTCTGCCTTGCCAAGATTTTCAGTAGGCTTCTTTGTTGGATCTATTGTATTTGTGCCACCCTGTGGGGTAGCCTGTAGTTCGCTTCTCTCCATCACCTAGTCTGTAGGCTTTAGCACCTCAGCGGGACACGCACTCGCATAATGCCCGAATTTGTTGCATTCGAAGCATGCCCCGAAGAAGGTGTTAAAGTTCCAAAGAATGATCTTTAGTCCTACCCCAACATTCACCAACAAGTTCTTTGGCTGTGGTTTTCGCAGATCCCACCAGATACAGACCTTGTTTGCTACTACACCTGAGGCAATAGACAATCTTATAAAGTTTGTTTCGGACACTCCAGGCATAGACGAGACAGAGACTGATGAAAGCACACGCAAGGGAGAGGATAGTGGAGATTGAGCAGTAGTAAAAGGCCAACAAAGGAGCAGGGCTATGGGAGGGCCGATAGGAGTCATAGGACAGTGCGGTGTGCGGGTAGGAGTCTCATTGCATGGGAGGTGTAGGGCACAGGTACACAAGAGATCCTTGAAGGGTGAGAGCTGGGGTGGCTCCTGCAGAGTAACATTCATACAGAGGCAGCAGGGGTTGGTTGGAGGCCCGCCCAGGAGAATGAAGCATCGTCCAGTAGGGCTCAGCAGGGCTGTTGGCAATTTGTGCAGGCGAGGGATGGACGCAGGCAAAGGAAAGGAGGGGGGAGCCTGGAGGCGTGGGAACACCATGTAGGAGAAAGCACAGGGAGGATCAAGGAGAGAATGTCAAAAGATTTTGTGTTAATAAGGGGGAGGAGAAAAGGAGGCATGGTGAGCTCGAGGGAGGAGCAACCCCCTTCGTGGCGAACCCATGTACCTTTGACAGCTATGCCATCTCCTCGATCCACCACTAGCACAACTGCTATGCGTTTGCCATAACCACTTGGCAAGCTCCCCGGGCCTCTCCACTCCGGCTTCTTGTAGACTGAGTGAGCATTGCAGATGGACGGACCTCGCAACACTCGAAACTGTCGCAAGAGTTAACAAAGGATGTAGCCTACTCGTGGATGTTCGACCACTTATAGACCTCCTGTTGCTAATTGAGTCAAGAGAGTATAGACCTCCTGTTGCTAATTGAGTCAAGAGAGTATAGACCCCTTGTTGCTAATGAATCTTGCAAGAGAGTCGAGACGAGAGAAATTCTATATAGCATGGAGAGGAGCACAAATTTGGAAGTGTGTGAGGCGATTCTGTTAAGTAATATTGAAGGTGTGAATCTCAAAGGAGGATGAGGACGAAGTGAGCAATAATAGGACGTCCAGGCAGGTAGGTGGTAGTAGGCGGAGCATATGCATCGCCAGGAAGCAAAGCCATAGACGGGGGAGAGGGCTGCTTGCATTTTGCGACCAGAATGAGCACGAGCAGGCACGACAAGCTCCCGAGAGAGAGGATAGTAAAGACATCTCACTCAGAATAGTCTCGGGTTTGATATTAGTTGGTTCCCAACCGCATAAGGTTGCCCATCCCATCATACACTCAAAATGTCAAGGGGGGGGGGGGGGGGGGGTTGAACCGAAGACCTTAGATACAAGAGGCTCTTTCTCTATCAATTGAGTTAGCAATCATTGACAAAATAAATCTCTTTTGTTGTGGCGCACCGTGCAAGAACTAAATCCATTTTTTTTAACACAATCTTTACCTCCAAAAACCTTTAATACTATGTTGGGAAACTCATACACATTTTCAATTTTATGAGTTTAAATCAAAATTCTATTTTGTTCACGGAATTGTCCTATACTTCATTTACTTCTGGGTACGACCTACTACTCTTGAACCATTGTTAAATGAAAAATATATAGTAAACTTTTCTTATTGATTTTTTTGTTTTGTTTTGAAATCACTAGTTTTACAGGATTGTGCCCACCCTCACACATACACCCACATGTCGCAAGGGTTGAGTCATAGCAAGCGCGCTTAAAGTCCCTCATCTTATTGGCTAGGTCAATTCCCCTTGACTCAATGAAATTTTTCTAATTTCATTTCTTATCTTTGGCACAAGTAATACAACAAGGCTATACGCGATATGGAAGACAGAGGAGTCAGGAAGGAGGGGTGGGAACATGCTAGCTTGGTTGCTGAGTAGCCATACACTTCGCTCCACTTCCCATGCAAATTTTCCCCTTCTAGGCTCGTGCGCTCATCTTTGCCCTCATCTGCTCTCTTCACTATCCGACGCTCTGAGCGCTCATCATGCTCTTCTGCTTTGGAGGGGAAGTATGGCCCTCCAAGATGCACTGCTCAATGGAGTAGTAAAAACTTCTGATTCTGCTAGTTCTGGCCTATTTTTCCCTAACCCCCAACAAATGCAAGGCACTGACCCCCCAATGTAGGCCTTGAACCTTGGACATAGTCTCCTTCTTAGATTAGCATAGAGCAACAACATGCAACCCCCTTTAGAGAAAAAACACAATACCTATTTCCCTTGGGGGGGGGGGGGGGGGGGGGGGGGTCACTTCAAAATTATGTGACTATCATGTGAGTGGAGTAGAACGTGTTATTAAATTTCATTTTTTTTCACATTTTTACATACAAAAGGGTATCGTACAATGGAATTAGGAAAAAAAATTACGGATTGAATAAAAAAAAGATGTATTTTATTTGTAAAAAATTCACAGATAAAGAGTTTTAGAAATATTCTTTGAACACACGTTATATACAGAATCTATATATAGTGACCCCCCAAACTATTTTCTATGCAAATGTGGTTTAGTCAAAAACTCAAAGCCTGTCGAGAGCCAATCCACGTGCATTTTCTCATCCTTTGAATCTTCATCATTTCAATGAGGTAAGTTATCAGCATACTCCTTATATATATCAAGGACAATTATCATTTATCTCCAATGTCTAGAATAACATTGACAATAATCATAATGCATTTCTATACCTCACCAAGAAGATTAAATACCCATTGAGAATGTCAAAGATCATCAACATTTCTCCCCTGACAATAACCCTAGGACGATTCTGAAGCAAAAGATAATGTTGGATTCAATCAACACTCTACCAACATTGAGAATCGCATTGACGATAATAGCCAAAATGAGGTGCTTATAGTTGTAAATGTTGCATAGCTTGAGAATTGGTACAAGCATCTTCAAGTGAGGGTAGTTATTGGGTTGTGTCATGGTATAGGCCCTCTTGTAGAAGTCCTCAAAACAATGGATATCTCAAGAATGGGAAGCCCAAAATTTGTTTCTTAGTTAGGTACAATACCTTCCTAATAACTATTACTTGTTCTTTTTTTATGATTCTGCCATTTATCTTCAAATTATCGGTAGAGTTCAATGGCTTCTCAAAAACACCCCTATGTCTATCTTTAAGTGGCACAAAGGTTTTGATCCTAAAGGAGGAAGAGGAGGGGGGGGGGATATCAAAGGTACGTGTTTGGGTGGATTTCCAAAATTTACCTATTGAATCAACATGTGGAAGAAGTTCAAAAGGAGAATGAATGTGAAGGCCACAAATCATCTATTGATAAAGAAGCTCTCATCCCTCGTGCCAACCCTTCTAAGAAGGCAAGAGACATGTCCTTTGATTTTGAAAGACTCAGAGGATGGAAAGCATTGTGTCATTACAACTCAGATTAGCACTCAACCCATCGATCTTGAAGAGGGGAGAAAGAAGGGACTTTAGGTGAAGATGAGTTCAATAAAAATGGAAGACCGGAATAAAGAGGAAATTTGAAAACGTGCACAGTCTCCTCTAAACTATGTGGATATTATCGTGACACAGGCAGAGGGAGAATCCCTTCCCCTTCTGCAAGTGAGAAATTAAAAAGAAAGAATGAAAAGTCGTTTGATCCAATAGAGCTTCAATCTCATTGGTCAAACCCTCTCAAAACTCTAAAAAATGAATCAACAATCTCCTGGTTTTTTCCTTAATTGTAAGGGGCTCATAGACCCTATAAGGGATATGTGAACTACAAGATGGATGTCTAATTCACAATTTCCACCAAATTTTGTATGTTTGCAGGAAGTTAAGGTAAAAGGGTCTTCCCTGGAATTTAATTTACAGAGAATCAGAGATCCTTTAAGGGCTATGTGAATTACAAGATGGATGTCTAATTTGTAGTTTCCATCAAATTTTGCATGTTTGCAAGAAGTTAAGGTAAAAGGGTCTTCCTGGATTTTAATTTATAGAGAATCAATAGAAACCACAAACATTTCTTCACCAACCATTTTTATGGATTGTTGAAATCCAGGGAAGAGGAGTCAAACGCAACACAGCCTAGAGCTTCATTTCCATAGCCATGTTGGGCATATATTGCAATCAAAAGGACTATCATGAGCTTCTTGTTGCATTTCAACATGAGTCTAAATGTTTTGCATCTCCTTCAGATATTCATTGTGTAACATTTAATGGCCTAGTAACTTGTGTGTAGCGGAAAATAGCATGAACATAGTTAGCATTTCATTAGAATAGATTCCTAATGAGAATAGCAAGAGTGCTTGGGTGGAGAGAGCAACAAAAAGTATCACCTAGTAAGATAGCATGAACAATACTTCAAAAGAGAGAGAAATTAAGCTATTGACAACAGTTGAGGACCGGATTTTCATGGAGCCGGTCCCCCCTCCAAAAGGCTTTGTATTATGGTTTCTCCCATCAAGAGAGACATTTTACAATACAATTCTTTGTGTTCCTTCAATACTAGCTAGTGCAATGAAGATGGAAACTTCAAGCACTAAGCAAAACACTTATAAAACACAACATCAATTCCCTCACGGTCTCAGACCCAAGACGTCACACACCTTTGAAGATGGTGAGAGCTCGCAGGGTATGAGAGTAGATTGAGAGGAAGGAGTAGTCTTACGAGAAAGATGTACATCTCCTCACATAATCACTCATATAGCATATCTTAGCTTAGTAATTAGCATGGTAGAGGAGATGAGCATGCATTGAAGCTTGGCTCTTGGTTGGATTTGCATCACAAAGCCAAGAGTCGTTGGTGTAGGCCTCCCTTCTCACAAGCTTGGAGTAGGTGATAAGCTTTCCATTAAAGCTTGAGAAGGAGAGAGAGATTCTTCTTGCTTCAAACAGGAGTTTGTGTGAGTGTGTGTGGATAATGCCTTGAGAAAATCAGCCCCCCCCTCTCTCGTGGTCGATTCCACTTGCTATTTGCTCATGCTGCAACCCTATTGGCCCTTTCCAGGCTTAGCCAATGAGTATTAAGAAGCATATGTGATAGCCTTTTGACATGTGTCCCCCTTTCCCCTTTTGTGAGAGCTTTAGGTAATTAATTAATGCTACTAAACTCTCATTGGACCCCTTTGCCTCATGGCCAATAATCAGGCAAACCATTGGGCTGATGAATGCTCATTGTACCTCTTGGGAGACTGTCCAATAGTCTTCTAGATAGATTAATTCTTATTGGTTCTTTTATTAAGTGTTTTTAAACTAATTAAACTAGATTTACTCTAGCCTAATTCTCATTGATCCACCTCCAAGGCCATCCAATAGGATTTGAGTACACCTTGTGGGCATTTGGGCTAGGGAGCTGATATGTGTCCCTCTTTCCCTTTGTGTAAAGGAGCTTGGGGGTGTGTGTGTGTGTGTGTGTGTGTGTATGTGTGTGTTTCTCTCTCATCTCCTACTTCTAGGGCTCGCCCCCTCCTATGTAGGGATGCATGAAAACTTTTTGAGCACACACAAAGCGTCCAATTTTCCTAGGCTTTTGACCTTTGGACACAACCTTTGAATTTTGGAACCTTATCATTTTAGAAGTCTTAATGGGCTAAACCTTAGGGTCTTTTAAGCCCGTTGTTGCACCTTGCTCTTTTGCAAATGGCCCCCCGTTTGGATCCCTATTTTCACTCCTTTGCATCCCTACTGTGGCCGGTCTGCCAGCTTAACCAATATTCTAGCCTTTTCTCCCCGGGCACTTCTCCATATTAAATGATCAGTTTAACATGAGAAATTTATTTAGGAGAATTAGATGTTAGTTATTATGACATTACCTCTCTCTTCAAATCATAGTCATCCTCGACTATGGGGTAGAGAAGATAAAGCATATTCATTAGTCCTTTTTCTAGCGGGTAGAGAATCCCTTTGTTACCCTACGACATCGTTCCAAAATGGATGACTAGTCCATTTGGAGCTTGAGAGCCTAAGCTGCCACAAGCATGTATGCACATTAGTTCTATGAATCTTACATAGTAGAGTGGCAAGCTCTACTTGGTGTTTGGGAGACGCCGTCTCTGCAAAGTTGATATAAGCATGCATACTACTTCATTTTTGTGCACAATAAAGAAAAAGAGAGTCTTATAAGACAAAAACTTTGTTTATTTTAAACATTTGTACATTTGCTTACTCTAGGGAAGCATTGTAAAGAATTGACAAGGTTTAGCTTATCCTTTAATTGTATGCCTTGCATCCGTCTAGCATCTTCAAAAGGATAATTCTTAAACTTAATAAGATATTGTTGGATAGTCTTACTGCCTCTTAATACCTTGTCTTCATGTCGGAGAATGGACTCGGCCTGCAGCACCTCTTCTTGGTCCTCGATCTCCGGTGGGTCTTCAATAGTTGGTTCTTGAGGTGGCTCTCCTTTATAAGACTCTAGTAGGCTCACATGGAAAGCAATGTGTATGAGCCAATGGTGTTAAGTATGGAGCCTGATTTACCCCTTGTAATTTTTTATGTTAAAAACGCACATCTGTAAGGCCCCCACTATAAGGAGAAGCCATCGTGCGTGAATAAAAATAACTCGCCGGAAAATAAAATCACTCCTCGGAACCAAAATTTTCATGCCCACCGGAATACTATGGCCGGACGACGGCCATAAAGTGGTCGGAAAACGACTGGTCGGTTGGCCGGTTTGCCAATGGTCGATAGTCAATGGCCGGTGGTCGGAAGTCAATGGCCGGTGGACGATTTCAAAGGAGGACTTGTCTTCTCAAGGCCGGCCACACATGGGCGGATTGGAGGGTTCGACTTGGACTTATCTACACAAGGGCGGCTATACATGGCTACCTCTCATGAGAGAGGACAGCCGTTTTGGCCTATAAAAGAAGGCCACTTCTACACACATTTCATAGTGTGAAGTTGATGCAACAAGGTGGGTGTGAGGTGGTGAGAGTGAAGCAAGGTGGGAGCTCTATTAAGGGTATAATCCCTTTGCAGTCTACTTCTAGTTTGAAGTACAAAAGCCATTAAGTGGCTACTTTCCCGTGGATGTAGCCCACATTGGGTGAACCACATGTATCGTCTGTACTCTCTCTCTCTCTCTCTACTCTATAATCTCTTGTGTGTGAGAATTATCTCTCTCCATTAAGTAATCCACTCAATTATCTACTTAGCTACATCATATTTCCTAACAACTGGTATCAGAGCAAGATTTGCTCGTAGCTAAAGTATCTCAAGGAAAGGATTCCTTGAATTGAGTGGGAGTAATGGCAGAGGAAGGGAAGCTCAAGATTGAGAAGTTCAATGGCAAAAACTACCAACATTGGAAAATGCAGATTGAAGACTATCTCTACCAGAAGGACCTCTATTTTCCACTAGGCTTTCTTGCAAAGAAGCCCGCAATGATGACAGATGAAGCATGTATTGTCCTTGATCGAAAGGCACTGGGAAAATTCCGGTTAATCTTGGCGTCAACGGTGGCCTTCAACGTTTTGGAGATAAAGACCACGGAGGACTTGATGAAGTCACTTGATGACTTCTACGAGAAACCATCGGCATCCGATAAGGTATTTCTCATGAAGCACTTATTCACTCTAAAGATGGCAGAGAATGGTTCAGTTGCAGAACACCTAAATGACTTCAACACAAACATAAGTCATCTTCAATCGGTGAAAATAAATTTCAATGATGAAGTGCGAGATCCCTTTATACTATCGTCTCTATCGGATATTTGGGACAACCTTGTGATGGATGTAAGTAATTCTATTTCTGGCACAAATACTCTTAAGTTTGATGATGTTGTGGGTGTTCTCCTAAGTGAGGAAATGCGAAGGAGAATCATCAAGTGCTACATTGTCAGTGGAAACAAGAGGAGTGCCTAAGCAAAGGTTCAAAAACCAAAAGGGTTGTGATCGCTCAAGGCGGAGCAAGTCACGCACAAAGTCAGTTCTTGAATGTTGAAATTACGGCAAGAAGGACCACATCAAGGAGGATTGTTGGTCCAAGAAGAAGAAGGAGTCGGAGTCTCAAGATAATAAGCCAGCATCAAAGGACAATGTGGCAGGTAAAGTGGAGCAAGATGCTCTAATTCTCTCATTAGACAATGTGTCTAATTCCTGGATAGTAGATTCCAGGGCTTCATTCCATGAGACACCACCCAAGCAACATTTCCAAGATTACACCAAAGGTAATTTTGGGTATGTATACTTGGGAGATGATGAAGCTTGTGAAATTGTCGGCAAAGGTACAGTTTGTGTCACAAACTGCTGACGAAAATGAATGGAAGCTTAAAGATGTTATGCATGTTCCTTCTCTTTGCAAAAATTTGATCTCTACAGGACAATTGAACGATGAAGGTTACAACATTGCATTCAGAAGCAAACGGTGGAAGATCTCAAAGGGATCTTTGGTGGTTGCCAAGGGAGAAAAGGTCGGTACACTTTACTTGTGTAATGTTAGCACGCAATCTTCAACTCGTGCAATAGCTACGAAAGTCGACAGTGCGGTGTGGCACTATCGGCTTGGGTATATGAGTGCCAACGGAATGCAAATCCTTCAAACAAAGAAGCTTCTACCAGGTTTGAAAGAAGTGGACTTAGAGTTTTGTGAAGATTGTGTTTATGGTAAACAAAAGAGGATAAAATTTCAAAAATCAGGAAATGAAAGAAAAAATAAAAAACTTGAGTTGGTTCATTCTGACGTTTGGGGTCCTACAAGCACACCATCACTTGGTGGCTCATTGTGCTATGTAACATTCATAGACGATGCGACTAGGAAAACATGGGTTTATGTAATGAAGAATTAATCCAATGTGTTTTCCATATTTCAAAGGTGGAAAGCCTTTGTGGAGAATGAAACAGGTACGAAGGTTAAATGCCTCAGATCCGACAATGGAGACGAATATTGCATCCAACTTTTTGAAAGCTTTTGTGCTAGCAATGGCATTTGGAGGCAAAGAACAATCCCAAGGACACCTCAACAAAATGGCATTTCCGAAAGGATGAACAGAACAATCATGGAGCGAGAACGAAGCATGCGGCTACATGTAGGCCTACCGCTTGAGCTTTGGGCGAAAGCTGTAAGTACGTCTGTGTACTTAATCAACCGGTCACCCTCAACGGCATTGGATGGGGGAGTTCCAGAAGAGGCATGGACAAATAAACTGGTGAATTATGCATTTTTCAAAGTGTTTGGGTGTGAGGCTTTCATGCACATAGATAGAAGCCTAAGATCAAGCTAGATGCAAAGTCCAAAAAGTCTTTCTTCATTGGCTATGGAGAAGGTGACTTTGGGCATCGCTTATGGAATCCTAAAGATGGTAAAATCTTAAGGAGTAGGGATGTAATTTCTAAAGAACAAAATATGTACAAAGATTACTTGGAAAGAAAACAAACAAAAGAAACAGGTGATGAGTACATGGATCTTGAGGACAGTGAAGACTCAAGGACTGCAAACGGTGACAATGTGCGACAACGTCAACCAAATGAGGAGGCTCAAACTATTCCCCGAAGATCTACAAGAGCAAGTAGACCCCCAGAAAGGTTCATTCCTTCTTGCAACCATCTCTTGATCTCAGATTTTGGAGAGCGGAATCATACGAAGAAGCTATGCATCACAAATCCAAAGAAGAATGGATGAAGATCATGCAAGTGGACATGAACTCATTACATCGCAACCAAACATGGGAGTTGGTTGAGTTGCCTAAAGGTAAGCGAGCACTTCAAAATAAATGGGTGTATAAGATGAAGGAAGAAGAAGGTGGGAATAAAAGGTACGAGTGTAAGCTTGTGGTAAAAGTATTGACTTCAATGAAATATTTTCTCCTATTGTAAAAATGAACTCAATTAGGCTTGTCTTAAGCCTTGTGGCTGCTCATGATCTAAATCTTGAGAAAATGGATGTAAATACAGCATTCCCTCACGGTGACTTAGAAGACAAAATTTACATGCTTCAACCAAAGGGGTATGAAGTAAAAGGTAAAGAGAAAATGGTTTGCAGATTAAAGAAGATCTAGTATGGTTTAAAGCAAGCATCAAGACAATGGTACTTGAAGTTTGATCGATGGATGCTGGATCATGGATTCACAAGATGCAACTCGGATCATTACGTTTACACGAAGAATATGGGAGATGGGAAGTTCATCATCCTAATGTTGTATGTTGACGACATGCTGATTGCAAGTGCTAACATGAAGGACATCAAAGACCTAAAAGAGGAGCTGTCTAAATATTTTTCATTGAAAGATTTAGGTACTGCAAAAAGGATACTTGGTATGAAGATATCAAGGGACAGGACGAAGAAGACAATAAAGCTATCTCAAGAGGATTAGATCACGAAGGTACTAGAAAGGTTTGCAATGCAAAATGCAAAAACGGTTTCTACACCTTTGGCTGGTCACTTTAAACTAACCAAAGATACATGTCCAAATACACAAGAGGAGATAGCCTATATGTCTAAAGCTCCATATGCTGTAGCGGTAGGTTCTCTTATGTATGCTATGGTCTGGACAAGGCCAGACATTGCACATGCAGTGGGAGTTGTAAGTAGGTTCATGGACAACCCAGGTAAAGATCACTGGCAAGCTATGAAGTGGATATTTAGGTATCTAAAAGGGACAACAACAAATGCTTTGTATTTTGGAGGAATTGATATTTTTCTAGAAGGGTATACTGATGCAAATATGGCAGGTGACAAAGATACTCGAAGAAGCACTACTGGCTATGTCTTCACGGTTAGAGGCACAACAGTAAGCTGGGCTTCAAAGCTACAGAAAGTGGTCTCACTTTCTACCACGGAAGCAGAGTATGTAGCAATGACGGAGGCAAGCAAAGAAATTCTGTGGCTTCACAGATTCTTAGAAGAGCTTGGATTCAAACAAGACAATTTTGTCTAATATAGTGATAGACAAAGCGCTATCCATCTTGCAAAGAACTCAGTCTTTCATTCAAGGACAAAGCACATTGAGGTGAGATATCACTTCATACGCACTCTTTTGGAAGAGGGACATCTAAAGCTAGGAAAGGTGCATACAAGTGAAAATCCTGCAGACATGTTTACAAAGGTGGTCAACAAGGAGAAGTTGAGCTTTTGCTCATCTTCAATCGACATTCAAGGATAAGAAGCCAGGATGGAAAGCAGTCACAGGTTTGGTTTGGAGATCAATCTCCAAATGGGAGATTGTTAAGTATGGACCCTAAATTACCCCTTGTAATTTTTTGTGTTGAAAATGCACATTTGTAAGGCCCCCATTATGAGGAGAAGCCATCTTGCGTGAAGAAAAATAGCTCACCGGAAAACAAAATCACTCGCCGAAAACCAAAATTTTCACGTCCACCGGAATATTCCTTTTCACTGGAATATTATGGCCGAACGATGGTCGAAAAGTGGTCGGAATACGATCGGTCGGTAGGTTGATTGGCCGGTGGTCGAAAGTCAATGGCCGGTGGCCGATTTTAAGGAGGACTTGTCTTTTCAAGGGCGGCCACACTTGGGCAGATTGGAGGGTCCAACTTGGACTTAATATCTACACAAGGGTGGCTACACAAGGGTGGCTACACATGGCTGCCTCGCATTAGAGAGGGCGGCCCTTTTGGCCTATAAAAGAAGGCCATTTCTACACACATTTCATAGTGTGAAGTTGATGCAATAATGTGGGTGTGAGGTGCTGAGAGTGAAGAAAGGTGGGAGCTCTATTAAGGGTATAATCCCTTTGTAACCTACTTCTTGTTTGAAGTACTAAAGCCATTAAGTGGCTGCCTTCCCGTGGATGTAGCCCACATTGGGTGAACCACGTATATCGTGTGTACTCTCTCTCTCTCTCTCTCTACTCTATAATCTCTTGTGTGTGAAAATTATCTCTCTCCATTAAGTAATCTACTCAATTATCTACTTAGCTACGTCATTTTCCTAACAAATGGCTGGGCAACTTAAGTTGATAGGCCATCTCATTGATTGGCCTAAGAATCTGGAAGGGACCATAGTACCTTTTTGTTAACTTAGCATAGTGCTTTTGGTGTCCCGTAGGATTCTTGCCAGTCGTGTGCCTTAATCAAGCCTTGGGAAATTTGAGTAAGACCTAATCATTTTCTTCAAAGACTTGGGCTCTTATGTGCTTGTCAGCAACAACAGCCTTTTGCCTTTGCTATGAGATAAAGATAACATCGTTAATGTTTTGGAAAGATTCTTGTAGGTCTCAGCTATACTTAGCTGCATCAAAGATCTTCTGGTGTACCTTAAGTAGCAGGGGACTTTTTGATCTTCCCTCAATTACCTCAAAAGGTGCTTTTCCTGTGGAAGTATATACAGTGTTATTGTAGGCATACTCTACAGGGGTAAGTACTTCTCCCATTGGGATCTTTTATCTACTTCCTTTACATAGTCTTTTAGTAGATTAATGATTGTTAGGTTAGCCATTTCACTTTGGCCATCCGTTTGCGGGTGATAGGCTGAAGAGAAGTTTAGCCTTGTCCCTAAATTCTCAAAGAGACCCTTCCAAAAATTACTGGTCATTCTAGGATCTCTATCTGACACTATGGACATAAGCAAGCCATGGTACTTGAATATTTGTGAAATGAAGAGGGTTGCCATTTGATGGGCTTTGATAGTCTTCTTGACAGGTATAAAATTAGATTGTTCACTGAAACTGTATACTATCATCCATATTCTCGAATTCCCATGGATAGACTTAGACAATCCAATGATAAAATCCATGGATATGCTCTCCCATGGTGAATTAGGGATTGGCAAAGGTTGAAGCAATCCAGGTTGCTTCCCTCCATCACAATTCGTCTTTTGGCATACCACACATTTAGAAACATATCTTGTATGTTTTCTTTCATGGTAGGCCAATAGAAATATGTTTCAAACCCTTTTATGGTAGACTGAATCCCTCTACGCCCTTCATAAGGAGGAGCATGAGATTCATACATTACTTTCTCATGGAGTGAGTTAGTAATGCATAGTCTGTTGCCATAGAGAAGATAACCATCTTGCAAAGTAAATGGTTCCTCTTTCTTCCCTAGTGCAAGGGCTGAGATCACATCTCTAAAATCGGGATCAATAGCATACGCATCTATCATAGAAGATAGATCATTGTGAGTTGCTATGGAAACCTCATTCACTCTCGGCCGTCCTCAGAGTGCATCAGCTACTTGATTATGCTTGCCAAGCAATGTGAGCAATATGAAAATGAAATTGCGAAAGAAAATTTTCCCACCTCATTTGTTTGTTGGAGAGCTTGGTCTGCGTCATGAAGTACTTAAGACTTTGGTGATCCGTTCGCAGAATGAAAGGAGTCCCCAATAAATAGTGCTTCCATGAGTCTAAGGCATGTAGAACTGCAAGGAGTTCCTTTTCACATATACCTAGAGCTTGGTCAACAAGGTCCAGCCTTCGACTTTCATAGGCTATGGCGTACCCTTGTTGGAGCAAAAGAGCTCCAAGCAATCACAACAAGTGTCACATTGGACCTCAAATGGCTTTGAGAGATCCGATAGTGTAAGCACAGTATGAGAGATAAGCTTTTCTATAAGCTTCTCGAAAGAATTTTTCTCCTTGGCAGACCATGTATACCTAACGTGTTTCTTTGTTAGGTCATGTAATGGTCCTGCAACTTGTGAGAAATTTTCTATGAAGCGTCTATAGTATGCAACATACCTATAAAACTTCTTAGTTTGTGAAGATTCCTTGGTTTAGGCAATCCTTTTATTACCTCTAATTTTGATGGATCCATTTGGATGCCATCTTGAGAGATAATGTGACCTAAATACTGAATCTCTTGTAAGACAAATTCACTTTTCTTTGGATTAACATGAAACTTTTTCTCTCTTAAAACTTGAAATATTACATGGAGGTGTTGCTTGTGTTTGTCTAATGAATGAGAGTAGATGATGATATCATCAAATAACACTCCACTAAAGGTTCGATGAGGCCTGAATAGCTTCTCCATCAAGCGGTTGAATATGGTTGGTGCATTGGTCAAGCCAAAGGCATGGCATTATATTCATAAAGACCAAATGTAGTGTGAAATGCGGTCTTTACAATGTCTTGATCAACTATCCTTATTTGATGATAGACACTCTTTAGGTCAATCCTACTGAAGGAGGTGGATCCTTGTAGCCTATCAAATAGGTCTTCTACCCGTGGAATGGGAAACCTATTCTTGATAGTGATCCTATTTAGTGCTCTATAGTCGACACACATATGATATGTACCGTCTTTCTTTTGTACTAATAGCGCAAGTGAGAAAAATGAAGATGACTAAGGCCTAACCATGCCCTTCTCAACTAACTCATGAACTTGCCGCATAATCTCCTCTTCTTGAGCTTGAGAAACTCTATAGGGAAGTTTATTAGGCGGTGAACTTCCTGGAAGAAGTTCAATTGCATGGTCATCATTGCCTCATTTAGGAGGTAGCTCACAAGGGATGTTGTCAATAAAGACATCTTGAAACCCCTTGAGAAAATTGGATAACTCTAATTCCTTGTGAGTGTGTATATTTCTTTTGCTAAAACATTAGGTTCATTTTGAGAATCTTTAACAAAAATCATGTACACGGAAATTGAGCTCTTTATTGACTTATTGAAAGCTTGTGTATGTACAATGGGTATGGTCTTACCCATTTGCTTAGCATCTATGTACATATCTTTTCCCTGAATCTAAAGTAGATTTTCCTTTCAGGGAATTTAACATTGGCAGACATGCAATCAAACCATGGTGCCCCTAGGATTACATCCTCATGCTTGAGAGGAGGGATAAAGAAGTCCTCTTTGTCCACATAGCTTTGGACATGGAGCCTCAATTTCCCGATTAAGGGAGTAATTGAAGCTTCTTGCCCCTTGAAAGCACCGTCTGTCGGGTAGGACATCTCCCATCTCGTAAGCTTGTATGCCTAGCTTGGTTACCAACTCTGTGGATATGAAATTGTGAGTAGAACTAGGGTCAAAGAGAATTAAAGCATCATGTTCTCTTACCTTCCCCCAAGCATGGCATATAGAGGAGATCCTTTGTGGTGATTTTCCTCCTCTTGAATTTGAACCAAGGTAGCTCTAGGAGGTTCATGGCGGGTGTTCACTTCACTTTGGAGGGATGGATTGCCCATGGCTTGTTGAAGCCTAGAAATAAGGTAGTTAACAAGCACATGGGCATCATTAGTAGCCTGCTCATTAGCAAAATCAAAGTTATCAACATTACTTTCACTCTCTTTACTATTGTCAGCCATTCTAACAACTTTTAGGTGTAAACTTTTTTAGGTGTACTTTGGCACTTCAAGCCCTAGTTGCTACTCCTACTTACCCCTTTAAAAAAAGCACTCAAGCTACTATACACATGGCTCGAATACCATTAATTGCAAGGAATAGAAGAGAGGGTTGTTCAACACCAAAACAGCACTGGGTCCTGTCAAGTTTCTAATAGCTCAATAATGGTTAAGCCGTAGGCAAGCCTAGTAGGAATTCACTATTAAGACCATAGCTCTCAACGGTGATGCCCCCTTATCTGTACGAAGGTAGGCGCACTGCAAGGCTGAAAAATCCCTATTCTACTTACTCACATGCAATTAATAATACCAACCATTTATAGCTAGCTTGAGGACCTCCCTTCTTGAGCAAGAAAAGAGAAACCTTGTGCTTTGATACCAATGTAACATGCAATGGCCTAGTAACTTTTCTGTAGCAGAAAATAGCATGAACATAGTGAGCATTTCATTAGAATAGATTCATAATGAGAATAGTGTTGGGGTATAAAGCCCAATGTGGTCGCCCAGGTAAGTGGGCGGGCCACCACGTATGTACACATATTCTTTTGTAAAAACCTAATAAGAACTCACTATGCTCTACACATTACAGTAGAGCGAGTTCACCATATCGTCGTGCTCTTCTTCTCGCACTCTCTCTCGCGTCGCACTTCCGCTCGTACTCCTTCAACTGGTATCAGAGCTCAGATCGAGGCTCGGGGCAGCACTGCAGGAGGCTAGAGTCACCAGCTCAGATTGGAGTGAAATTCGACAGGCGAAGACACGGCCCTAAATCCTGTGGGCGAGCCCAAAGGGCTCGGTGTTCTCAGAATTTCATTCTAAGGTCATCTCGGCCACCGTTCGGCTTCGACAAAGGTCTGCGCAGGCCATTTTTGACTACGTGGTCTCGGCGGGTGCAGATCTGACTCTGCAAATTTGGGGTTTTTGGCCTACGACTGCAGGTGCTAAGGATATCGACACTCCCAGAGTGTTGATTTGTGGCTGTCTACACATCGAAGGACGGCTCATAGTTCTTGGAGGCGTGTCACATACGACACGGGCGCATCTACACACAGACTGTAGGCGACATCCACTAGTTTATCAGGTAGCTTGTGTTTGTTGCTTGATATTCCAGATTTCATCCTGACATTGCAAGTACTTCCACATGGGATGTATTGTCAGAGATGATGTATGTCTGTTGAGGGTTTGCTGGCTGTGAGTCACGCAGCAAACAACCGCCGCAACGGTTACAGCATACAGTGGGAAATTTGTGGATGTATGACTTTGTGGGAAGTCTATGTACTGTTAGATTTACTGCAGCCTTTGTTGAGGGTCGAGTGAGGTTTTATTGAGCTGGGGGATTCTCGAATGTTGAGATCCTTTCGGTGATACAGGCCTTGGAGCGATCCCTCGAGAACCCTTAGATAGGCAGCTAGGATGTATTGAGTGTGAGTTAGACAGTTGGGATTGCATCTTTGCTTTACTGTCGTTGAGGCATTGTCACAGTCTATGCTTACAGGACAGTGACACGACAGTCAGAGACAGTACAGGTGCAGGACAGGTTTACCCACAGCTTACAGTGTTAGAGAGACAGTGGTTTTTTGAGTTGTTTTTTGGTCTGTTTTTAGTACACCAGAGCCATTTTACAAAGGAGACTCTGCCAAAATTTCTGCAGAATCTGAAGCTTTCTTGGTTCATTTGACAGGTTGATATTGGTTCAGAGGTCAGTTTACAGGGGAAACTCTGCCGAATTTTTCCCAGGAAAGTAAACTACTGTGAAGCGTAGCTATGGCTGGATCACAAGACACTGCTCTTTACAATATCAAGAAGCTGGATGGAACCAATTTCCCATTGTGGAAGAAGCAAATTTGACACGTGTTGGTACAAAAGAAGGAGATAAAACCTATAAAGCTCAAGGGGATAAAACCAGAAGATATGGACGAAGATGAATGGAGCGAAATGGATGAATTGGCACTTTCTACCATTATGCTCTTTGGCAGAAAGCGTTTACTTCAATGTAGCAGACGAGATTTCGGCTTATCAAGCATGGTTAAAGCTGAGTGATCTTTATGAGAAGCAGAGTGCAGCTTCACAGGTATACTGGCTTAAGAAGCTTGTTGACTTGAAGATGAAAGAAGGGACACCTATGTCCAATCATTTGAATGAATTCAACACAATCTATAGTCAGTTGTCAGCTCAAGGTGTCAAGTTTGATGAACCTGTTAGAGCTATGTTCCTGTTGATCACATTGCCAGAAAGTTGGGACACTTTTCGCACAGCTTTGAGTAATTCTGCACCTCCAGATGGTTTGAACATAGCAGGTGTAGAAGGAAGTCTGCTTACTGAAGAAACCAATAGAAAGACAATGGACAAAGGCAAAGGAACAGCCTTAGTTGTCAGGGGAAGGACCAAAGAAAAGTACAAAGGTGGAAAGAGGAATCAGTCTCGTAGCAAGTCCCGCAGTGCTAAAGGCAAGAGTGACATAGAATGCTACCATTGTGGCAAGAAGGGTCACATGAAAAGAGACTGCAGAGAATGGAAAGCAGAAAAAGGCAAAGAGAAAGCTGAAGACCATGGTGAGAAGAACAAGTCCTCAGTGAAGATTCAAGAAATGAATGTAGCAAACACTGTTGCAGAGGATGACAGTCTAGTGTCAGGAGACATCTACTTCTTGAAGAATACAATGGACTCAGCTCTTCTTACAGCATCTGATGGAAATGCACTGAGTGACTGGATTATAGACTCAGGGGCATCACTTCATGTGTCTCCAAACAAGGAGTGGTTTACTTCTTATGTGACCACTAAAGATCATGTTCGGCTAGGCAATGGGCAGACATGTGAGATCTTAGGTGTTGGAGATGTTCAATTGAAGTTTCAGAATGGCTCTTCTTTCACGCTGAAGAATGTGAGACATGTTCCCGCAACTACAAAGAGCTTGATCAACACAGGTTTACTTGATGATGCTGGCTACGTCACCACTTTTGGACAGAACATGTGGAAGATATCCAAGGGTTCTATGACAGTAGCACATGGAGTAAATTCTGGAGGACTTTACATGATTTATGTATCAAATGTCTCTAAAAATGTAATCAATGTAACCGAGCAGCCGAACGTTTCTTTGTGGCATAGCCGGTTAGGACATATGTCCAAGAAGGGAATGGAAATCTTGTCTCGTTCTGGTTATTTGCTTGGCTTTTCATTTAATGATTTTGAATTCTGTGAACATTGTCTGTATGGTAAGCAAACACATCAGCCACATAAGCATAGAAGCAGTAGAAGAGATACACAGTTGGCACTTGTTCATAGTGATTTGTGTGGACCTATGCCTAACCTATCTCTAGGGGGAGCTTCTTACTTTATGACATTTATAGATGATTACTCGAGGAAAGTATGGGTTTACTTTCTCAAGCACAAGGATGAAGCGTTTAGTGTTTTCAAAACGTTTGTGACACTTGTGGAGAATCAAAGTGGTAAGAAGCTTAAATGCTTACACACTGACAATGGTGGAGAGTATGTTTCAAAGGCCTTTCAGGACTTTTGTGAGTCAAAAGGTATAAACCGTGAACTTACTGCTCCTTACAATCCTCCTCAAAATGGTGTTGCTGAGAGGATGAATAGGACCATACAAGAGAAGGTCAGAAGTATGTTGTCTAATGCACAGCTGCCAAATGGGTTTTGGGCTGAAGCTGTATCAACAACTGTTCATCTTGTAAATAGATCTCCTAGCAAGGTTTTGCAGAAGGATTCAGTGCAAGAGATGGTATGGTCAGGCAAAATGCCCTCATACAAGCATCTCAAAGTCTTTGGCTGTGAGGCATATACTCACGTTCCAAAGGAATTTAGGAACAAACTTGAGCGAAAGAGTAGAAAGTGCATCTTTCTAGGCTATGGTAATTCTGGTGAGATGGGGTACAGACTTTGGGATCCCGAATCCAGAAAGGTTGTCCGCAGCAATGATGTTCACTTTAATGAATCCAAATATCATTCTAAACCAGAGAGGGTTGAGGAGATTAGAAGAGTTGTCTTCCAAGAAGATGGACCTGCACGTGCAAGACAAAATGTCAGGGCTCAAGAGGAGCAAGGACAGGATAGAGTGGAACCACAGGTTGTGGCTCAGCCTGAGCCACCTATTGTGCGTAGATCTGGACGTGTCACGCGACCTCCTCATAGGTTTGTTCCATCTATGAACTTTGTCATGTTGACTGATTGCAATGAGCCTTCATGTTACAAGGAAGCAGTGCAAATGAAGGACTCCGAGAATTGGCAATTGGCCATGCAGTCAGAGATGACAGCTCTGCATAAAAACAAGACATGGAAGCTAGTTAAATTACCACAGGGCAAAAAGGCTCTACCTTGTAAATGGGCTTATAGGTATAAGATCACCGCTCATGATAGTCAGCCAAAGTACAAAGCAAGGCTTGTTGCCAAGGGCTTTAAGCAAGAACAAGGCATTGACTTTGATGAAGTCTTCTCTCCGGTGGTCAAGATGACTACATTGAGATGCTTTCTTGCATTGGTTTCCATATTAGATTTGGTGTTGCACCAAATGGATGTCAAGACAACGTTCTTGCATGGTGATTTAGATGTGGAAATTTACATGCAGCAGCCAGAAGGGTTTGTTGAGAAAGGCAAGGAAGATTGGGTATGCCAGTTGTTAAAGAGTCTTTATGGCTTAAAACAATCACCGAGGGCATGGTACCATAAATTCCACAAGTTTATGCTTTCTCAAGGCTACAAACGTAGTGAGTTCGATCACTGTCTATATACAAAGAAGGCTAAGGATGGCAGTTGGCTGATCCTTATTTTGTATGTGGATGACATGTTGATTGTTGGCAAGAACTTGGAAGAAATTTCAGCTTTGAAGTGAAAGATGGCAAAATCGTTTGACATGAAAGACATGGGTGAGGCATGTCATATACTTGGTATGCGCATTGAGAGAGACAGATCAAAGAAGTTGATTTGGTTATCTCAAACAGAGTATATTGACAAGGTTTTGCAACGTTTCAATATGGAGAAGGGAAAGGCATTGAGTGTTCCATTGCCACCATATGTGAAACTTAGCAAACAAGATTGTCTTGTGTCTGAGGAAGAACAGGCTGAAATGGATAAGATTCCATATGCGTCTGCAGTGGGTAGTTTGATGTATGCAATGATTGCTACTCGCCCAGACATTGCATTTGCAGTGGGAGTAGTAAGTCGATACATGTCAAACCCAGGCAAGAAACATTGGGAGGTAGTGAAAGGAATATTCAGATACCTGAAAGCTACAAAGAGTATGCGTATATGCTATGGGAGTCGGGAGCTAAGTGTAAAGGGTTTTACAGACTCAAATTATGCAGGTGACTTAGACAACCGAAGGTCTACGTCAGGGTATGTCTTTACATTGGCTGGTGGAGCAGTATCATGTCGTTCTATATTACAAGATTGTGTTACTCAGTCTACTATAGAGGCTGAATATGTTGCAACATCAGAGGCATGCAAAGAATCAATTTGGCTTAATCGACTAGTAACAGATTTGGGAATCAAAGAAGAGATTCCTGTGTTATATTGTGATATTCAAAGTGCTATACAATTGGCTTGCAATCCAGTTTATTACTCAAAGACAAAGCATGTGGATGTGAAGTATCATTTCATCAGGGAAATGCTCGAGGATAAGCAACTTCAGCTTGTCAAAGTTCACACCATAGAAAATCCTGCTGATCTACTTACAAAAGGACTTCCCTCAGAGAGCTTTGCGCATTTTCGCAAGCAGTTAGGTGTAGGGTAGTACATCACTTCTCTACATCTCTTGTATATTAGCTTGTATAGTAGCTTCTCTCACATTTAAAGTACCACATTGGACTTTAAGTGGGAGGTTGTTGGGGTATAAAGCCGAATGTGGTCGCCCAGGTAAGTGGGCGGGCCGCCAGGTATGTACACATATTCTTTTGTAAAAACCTAATAAGAACTCACTATGCTCTACACATAACAGTAGAGCGAGTTCACCATATCGTCGTGCTCTTCTTCTCGCACTCTCTCTCGCGTCGCACTTCCGCTCGTACTCCTTCAAATAGGTGGAGAGAGCAACAAAAAGTATAACACCTAGTTAGATAGCATGAACAATACTTCAAAAGAGAGAGAAATTAAGCTATTGACAACAGTTGAGGACCAAATTTGCATGGAGCGGGTCCCCCCTCCAAAAGGCTTTGTATTATGGTTTCTCCCATCAAGAGAGACATTTTACAATACAATTTCTTTGTGTTCCTTCAATACTAACTAGTGCAATGACGATGGAAACTTCAAGCACTAAGCAAAACACTTATAAAACACAACATCAATTCCCTCACGGTCTTAGACCCAAGACCTCACACACCTTCAAAGATGGTGTGAGCTAGCAGGGTATGAGAGTAGATTGAAAGGAAGAAGGAGTAGTCTTACGATAAAGATGTACATTTCCTCACATAATCACTCATATTAGCATAGCTTAGCTTAGTAATTAGCATGATATTGGAGATGAGCATGCATTGAAGCTTGTCTCTTGGTTGGATTTGCATCACAAAGCCAAGAGTTGTTGGTGTAGGCCTCCCTTCTCACAAGCTTGGAGTAGGTGATAAGCTTTCCATTAAAGCTTGAGAAGGAGAGAGAGAGTGTTCTTACTCCACACATGAGTTTGTGTGCGTGTGTATGCAATAATGCCTTTGAAAAATCAGCCCCCTCTCTCTGTTGGTCGACCCCTCTTGCTATTTGCTCAATCTGACACCCCATTGGCAAGCTTAGCCAATAAAGTTTAAGCAGCATAAGTGATAGCCTTCTGACATGTGTCTCCATTTCCCCTTTTGTGAGAGCTTTAGGTAATCAATTAATTCTATTAAACTCTCATTGGACCCCTTTGTCTCATGGCCAATAGAAATCAAGCAAGCCATTGGGTTGCTAATGGCTCATTGGACCTTTTTGGGAGATTGTCCAATAGTCTTCTAGAGAGCTTAATTCTTATTGGTTCTTTTATTAAGTTTTTAAAAATTAATTAAACTAGATTTACTCTAGCCTAAATCTCATTGATCCACCTCCAAGGCCATCCAATAGGATTTGAGTACACCTTGTGGGCATTTTGGCTAGGGAGCTGACATGTGTCCCTCTTTCCCTTTGTGTAAAGGATCTTGTGAGTGTGTGTGTTTCTCTCTCATCTCCTTCTTCTAGGGCTCGCCCCCTCCTATGTAGGGATGCATGAAAACTTTTTGAGCACACACAAAGCGTCTAATTTTCCTAGGCTTTTGACCTTTGGACACAACCTTTGAATTTTGGAACCTTAGCATTTTGGAAGTCTTAATGGGATGAACCTTAGGGTCTTTTAATCCCATTGTTGCACCTTGCTCTTTTGCAAATGGCCCCCCCTTTGGATCCCTATGTGGCCGGTCTGCCAGCTTAACCAATATTCTAGCTTTTTCTCCCCTGGCACTTGCCCATATCAAATGATTAGTTTAACATGAGAAAATCATTTAGGAGAATTAGATATTAGTTATTATGACACATTGTCTCTGAAGTTTTTTACTTCCCTATCGATACATGAGGGTACCTACAAGTCATCGATTTATGGATGCCACATGTTTTTTTTGGTGCTGATAAGTTTTCTAAGCAGAGGCTTTCCTCATGCATCACATCTTGGGTTGGGCCCAATGCAAGATAGCCCACAAAGGCTCAGAAGCAATAAAAGTGGTTTGTTCGTGTACTTTTTGCAGTAACGTAAGTTGTCGAGCTCAATCTACATCTTGCTGATGTGGCAGAGCTCCTTTGCCTAATCATAGGCTTTCAATCCAATCAAAAAAGAAAAACTTGTTGCAATGTGCTGCTATCACCATATTTAAAGGGAAGAGATGCAAGGGGAAGGCCTCTTTCCAGATGTTGTGCTTGGTGCTTTTTTGATTGATATGCTAGTCAACTATCATCACTACATGCGAATAAAAGGTCTCTTTCTAGCTACGTTGAACTGTGTTTGTAAGTTTGGGATATTGCAAAAACATGTGCTACTTGGAAATGCATTGGTTCGTATATATTCCGAATGAGGGGCCATCATGGAAGCACATAAGTGTCTTTATAGACCTGCTCTTCACTTGGAATGCATTGTTTGTAGAATAGCCCAACATTGCTATGGAAGGAAGCTTTGGGATTTTTTAACCATGCAAATGGAAGGTCTGTTTCCATTTGGATTCACCTATGCTTGCACCTACAAGGCCTATGGTACTCTATACTCGGGTTTTGTTGGAGAAAGATTTCGTGCTTAGTAGTGCTTTCATCAATTGTATGCCAAATGCAGTTCCCTTACAAAATCTACTTAATGGGCATACCCTTTGGGATGTCATTTCTTGGAGTGTGTTGTAAGTAGGATAAGCCCAAAACGCATGTGGAAAGGACATTCTTGGTTGTTTTACCCAGATGCAAAGAGGAGGCCTTCCTCCAAAGGAAATCACCTATGCTTGCACCTTGAACGCATGTGGCCTTATGCAAGATCTTCACATAAGTGAGAGAATGCACGATGAGGTTGTTGGTCAAGGGATTTTAGAGAAACTAGTTGTGCCTGGCAAGGTTAACACCTTTTTATGCATGGCCTTGCTTGTGTGGTACCTTTAGGAAAGCACAAAGAGTTCTTGACAACCTTCCTATCAAGAATGTCATCACTTGGAACATGTTGATTGCAAGATATAAACAACATGCCAACAACATGGAAGTTGTGGGTTGTTTTAGTGGATGTGAAGGGAAGGTCTCTCTCCACATGAAATTTCCCACACTTGCACCTTCACATGATTGAGAGACTTCACGATGATCTTGCAAGTCAAGGATTGCTGGAAAAATATGCATTCGTTCCAAGCTGGGTTGAGGAACCTTTGGGCTATTGTAACTAGATGCAATGGGAAGTCTTTTCTCCAAATTCAATCACCTATGTTTGCACCTTGAGGGCTTGTGTTCTTACGCAAGACCATCACTGGGTGAGAGAATTCACAATCAACTGGCTATTCATGGACCATTGCAAAAACATATGCTTCTTAGAGATGTGTTGGTCCATATGTATGCCAAATGTGGTGCCATCATGGAAGCACAAAAAGGCATGCTTCTCACTCGGAATGTGTTGTCTGCGGAATATGCCCAACATTGCTATAGAAGGAAGCTCTGGGTTGTTTTAATTACATGTAAATGGAAGGTCTCTTTCCATCTACATTCACCTATGCTTGCACCTACAAGGCATGTGGTATTCTGTACTCAGGGGTGATTTCATGCTTGGAAGTGCTTTGATCAATTTGTATGTCAAATTTGGTTCCCTTACAAAATGTACTTGATGGGCATCCTCTTTGGGGCGTCATCTCTTGGAGTGTGTTGTATGAAGGAACACTCTCAATTGTTTTGCCCAAATGCAAAGAGGATGCCTTTGTCTAAAGGAAATCCCATATGCTTGCACCTTGAATGCATGTGGCCTTATGCAAGATCTTCACACAAGTGAGAGGATTCACAATGTGATTGTTGGTCAGGGGATTTCGAGAAACAAGTTGTGCTTGGCAAGAATGTATGCTAAATGTGTTGCCCTCACGAAAGTTCTTGATGAGTTTTGTATTCAAGAGAACATTGGTGAGGGGGTATGAAAAATTTGGTGACCTTACAAAAGCACATAAACACCTTGATGATCTTGTTACCATAGACATGTGGTAGTGATGTGTGTCAACACACTTAGGACTACCCAAGCATTTTTTCCCTCACTAGGAGGGTTTTTCCCTCATGCATTGTATAAATGCCCATCACTCTAGGGCTATCCTAACTTTCCATTAGACACTAAGTAATACTCTCTTTGTTGTGTGCCTTAAGCTTCCTTAACACCTAGTTAGATAGCATGAACAATACTTCAAAAGAGAGAGAAATTAAGCTATTGACAACAATTGAGGACCAAATTTTCATGGAGCTGGTCCCCCCTCCAAAAGGCTTTGTATTATGGTTTCTCCCATCAAGAGAGACATTTTACATTACATTTTTTTGTGTTCATTCAATACTAGCTAGTGCAATGAAGATGGAAACTTCAAGCACTAAGCAAAACACTTATTAAACACAACATCAATTCCCTCACAGTCTCAGACCCAAGACCTCACACACCTTTGAAGATGGTGAGAGCTAGCGGGGTATGAGAGTAGATTGAGAGGAATAAGGAGTAGTTTTACGAGAAAAATGTGATAGGGAGAGGAGCTATGGAGGATGCAGCCTTTGGAGCATGGCGTGCAGGTGTGGTGCAGTAGAGAGAGAGAGAGAGAGAGAGAGAGAGAGAGAGAGAGAGAGAGAGAGAGAGAGAGAGATAGAGAGAGAGAGAGAGAGAGAGAGAGAGAGAGATAGAGAGAGAGAGAGAGAGAGAGAGAGAGAGAGAGAGAGCTCAACACAGCAAGAAGAACAAAACATATGCTATATTCAATTTCATATAAAATGACCTTATCTTTAAAGTAGAGACTTACCATGCAAACTCCACTTTGCACTAATGTTATTTGCATGCCACAAAGCCATATTCCCATGGGCATGACACACGAGCTGAAGCTGCGGGCTTGAATACCCAACACCCCCCTCTCAAGCCCAAACTACTGACAATGGAGTAGAGACAGACAGACCATGGCAGAGTTCATTCACCTGAAACCATGAGTACAAGTCCCCCCCTTGACTATAACATAGGTGTGTGTGTGTACTTCCCTCAAACAACTATCAGTGTGAGACATACCAGGACCGGACCAAACAACAAAGGGGTGGTCTTACCACTTTTCATGTGGCAGTGTCTATAACCCGTACAAATTTTGACGTGATGACAACTGGCAAGCATGACAATAACTGCAAGGCTTTGACTAAAGAAAAGTATGATTGTGTTGACAATAGACTAAAGCTGAAAAATCTATGACACTAAACTGGCAAAAGTAGTTTGTGAAATTGATACCACAATCTTGAAGTAGTTCTTTATGTACAACATATGTTGATGCATTGAGTGCTTGAGACAAAATCATTAAAAATAAAATCACCATTGAAGCTTCTATTTTTGGAGTCGCCCTCATGCTTCTCTTCGGCATCAATAGCCAAAACTGAGTTGATAATGTAAATTGGCCACTGCTGCAAACTTGTCAAATTTGAATGACATATTTGAATTTGTTGAGTTATCAAATTGTCAATATTCAAGCTTAACTGCCTCTATTTGCATTTTAAATGCTTGTCGAAATACAACTGCCACCCACTAGCAAACTTAGTCTCATATGCTCTACAATCAAGACTGCAATACTCTGCCGATATGCCGGACTGCGGGGTGTGAATGACCTCTTGATTAGAGGCCTATTACCAAAGAAGGTGGCCACTTTAAACAAGTGAGAACACACACAAAAAAAACATGGCGAGCTCTGCAACAACAGCACTAATAACCAAGAAGCTCACAACGAGCGATGGTGAGTGTTTTAGCAGAGGGTAATGTGTCAAAAATTCCTCAGACAGCCAGGGAAACCATGTTCATGAAAAGTTTGCGCAATTTCATGCAGGTTGTCACCTCCAGTGCCTCTGCATAAGCGGTTGCTCCCGCGAGATGCATCGAGTGCAAGCTTCAAAGCTCACCCCAAAGCTCTGATACCAGTTTATAGGGAGAGGAGCTATGGAGGATGCATCCTTTGGAGCATGGTGTGCAGGTGTGGTGCAGCAGGCGAGGAAGAGAGAGAGAGAGAGAGAGAGAGAGAGAGAGAGAGAGAGAGAGAGAGAGAGAGAGAGAGAGAGAGAGAGAGAGAGAGAGAGAGAGAGAGAGCTAGACACAGCAAGAAGAATAAAATAGATGCTATATTCAATTGCATATAAAATGACCTTACATTTAAAGTAGAGACATACCATGCAAACTCCACTTTGCACTAATGTTATCTGCATGCCACAAAGCCATATTCCCATGGGCATGACACATGAGTTGAAGCTGGGCTTGAATACCCAACAAGATGTACATCTCCTCACATAATCACTCATATTCGCATAGCTTAGCTTAGTAATTAGCATGGTAGAGGAGATGAGCATGCATTGAAGCTTGGCTCTTGGTTGGAGTTGTTGGTGTAGGACTCCCTTCTCACAAGCTTGGAGTAGGTGATAAGATTTCCATTAAAGCTTGAGAAGGAGAGAGAGAGAGTCTTCTTACTTCACACATGAGTTTGTGTGAGTGTGTGTGGATAATGCCTTGAGAAAATCAGCCCCCCTCTCTCTCTCGGTCGACCCCTCTTGCTACTTGCTCATTTTGACACCCCATTGGTCCATGCCAGGCTTAGCCAATAAAGTTTAAGCAGCATAAGTGATAGCCTTCTGACATGTGTCCCCCTTTCCCCTTTTATGAGAGCTTTAGGTAATTAATGCTACTAAACTTTCATTGGACCCCTTTGTGTCCTGGCCAATAGAAATCAGGCAAGCCATTGGGCTACTGAATGCTCACTGGACCCCTTGGGAGACTGTCCAATAGTCTTCTAGAGAGCTTAATTCTTATTGGTTCTTTTATTAAGTGTTTTTAAATTAATTAAACTAGATTTACTCTATCATAATTCTCACCGGTCCACCTCCAAGGCCATCCAATAGGATTTGAGTACACCTTGTGGGCATCTGGCCTAGGGAGCTTACATGTGTCCCTCATTCCCTTTGTGTAAAGGGAGCTTGTGTGAGTGTGTGTGTGATTATCTCTCATCCCCTACTTCTAGGGCTCACCCCCTCCTATGTAGGGATGCATGAAGACTTTTTGAGCACACATAAAGCATCCAATTTTCCTAGGCTTTTGACCTTTGGACACAACCTTTGAATTTTGGAACCTTAGCATTTTGGAAGTCTTAATGGGTTGAACCTTAGGGTCTTTTAAGCCCATTGTTGCACATTGCCCTTTTGCATATGGCCCCCCTTTTGGATCCATATTTTCCCTCCTTTGGATCCTACTGTGGCCGGTCTTCCAGCTTAACCAATATTCCAGCTTTTCCTCCCCTAGCACTTCCCCATATTAAATGAACAGTTTCACATGAAAATAATCTTTTAGGAGAATTAGATATTAGTTATTATGACATACCTCTCTCTTGAAATCATAGTCGTCCTCGATTATGGGGTAAAGAAGATAAAGCATATTCAGTAGTCCTTTTTCTAGCGGGTAGAGGATCCCTATGTTACTCTATGACATCGTTCCAGAATGGATGACTAGTCCATTTGGCGCTTTAGAGCCTAAGCTTCTGCAAGCATGTCTGCACATTAGTCCTATCAATCTTCCATAGTAGAGTGACAAGCTCTACTTGGTGTTTGGGAGACGTCATCCCTGCAAACTTGATCTAAGCATGGATACTACTTCATTTTTGTGCACAATAAAGAAAAAGAGAATGTTATAAGACAAAAACTTTGTTCATTTTTAACATTTGTACATTTGCTTACTCTAGGGAAGCATTATAAGCATTGACAAGGTTTAGGTTATCCTTTAATTGTATTCCTTGCATCCATCTAGCATCTTCAAAAGGATAATTCTTAAACTTAATAAGATATCGTTGGATAGTCTTACCGCCTCTTAGTACCTTGTATTCATGTCAAAGAATGGATTCAGGCTGCAATACCTCTGCTTGGTCCTCGATCTCCGGTGGGTCTATAATAGTTGGCTCTTGAGGTGGCTCTCCTTTGTAAGGCTTTCATAGGGTCAGATGGAAAGCATTGTGCATGAGCCAATGGTTGGGCAACTTGAGGTGATAGGCCATCTCATTGATTGTCCTAAGAATCTGGAAGGGACCATAGTACCTTTTTGCTAACTTAGCATAGTACTTTTGGTGTCCCATAGGATTCTTGCCCGACGTGTGCCTTAATCGAGCCTTGGGAAATTGAGTAAGACCCAATCATTTTCTTTAAAGGCTTGGGATCTTCTATGCTTGTCAGCAGCAGCCTTCTACCTTTGCTGTGAGATAGAGATATCATCCTTAATCTTTTGGAAAGATTCTTATAGGTCTCAGCTATACTCATCTGCAGCGAAGATCTTCCCGTGTACCTTAAGTAGTAGGGGACTTTTTGATCTTCCCTCAATTACCTCAAAAGGTGTCTTTCCTGTGGAAGTATGTACATTGTTATTGTAAGCATACTCCACAAAGGGTAAGTACTTCTCCCATTGGGATCTTTGATCTACTTTCGTTACATAGGCTTTTAGTAGATGGAGAATTCTTAGGTTAGCTATTTCACTTTGGCCATCCGTTTGCGGGAGATAGGCCAAAGAGAAATTTAGCCTTGTTCCTAAATTCTAAAAGAGACCCTTCCAAAAATTACTGGTCATTCTAGGATCTCTATCCGACACTATGGACGTTGGCAATCCATGGTACTTGAAGATTTGTGAAATGAAGAGGGTTGCCATTTGATGGGCTTTGATAGTTTTTTTGGCAGGAATAAAATGCGCTTGTTTATGGAACCTGTCTACTATGGTACATATTCTTGTATTCCCATGGATAGACTTAGGCAATCCAAAGATAAAATCCATGGATATGCTCTCCCATGGTGAACTAGGGATTGGCAAAGTATGAAGCAATCCAGGTTGCTTCCCTCTATCAAACTTTGTCTTTTGGCATACCACACATTTAGAAACATACTCTTGTATGTTTGCTTTCATGGTAGGCCAATAGAATTATGTTTCAATCCCTTTTAGGGTAGACTGAATCCCTCTATGCCCTTCATAAGGAGGAGTATGAGATTCATACATTACTTTCTCACGGAGTGAGTTAGTAACACATAGTCTATTGCCATAGAGAAGATAACCATCTTGTAAAGTAAATGGTTCCTCTTTCTTCCCTACTGCAATAGCTAAAAATCACATCTCTAAAATCGGAATCAATAGCATACTCATCTATCATAGAAGATAGATCATTGTGAGTTGCAATGGAAACCGCATTCACTCTAGGTCGTCTTGAGAGTGCATCGGCTACTTGATTATGCTTGCCAGCAATGTGAGAAATATGAAAATGAAATTGTGAAAGAAAATTTTCCCACCTCATCTGTTTGTCGGAGACCTTGGTCTGCGTCATGAAGCACTTAAGACTTTGGTGATCTGTTCGCAGAATGAAAGGAGTCCCCAATAAATAGTGCTTCCAAGAAAGTATAATGAAATATTTTCCTTACCACAAAAAGCTTTCAGTGTCGCATAACCACCTCACTGGCACCATCTAGCTCGTTGGAGCTGAGATCAACCCACGATAGATACCTAGAGTTCCCAAGTGTAGGCAGTATTGTGCCCGACAATGTATTGTTGTTGAGATGCAGAAAATTGATTCTTGGCATAAGCTCCAGCTCCGGCGGAATGTAACTTGTGAGACGCGGTTGTTTGAATTTGAAATAAGTCTAAGGCATGTAGAATTGCAAGGAGTTCCTTTTAATATATGCCTAGAGCTTGCTCAACAGGGTCGAGCCTTCGAATTTTATAGGCTATGACATGCCCTTCTTGGAGCAAAACAGCTCCAAGGCAATCACCACAAGCGTCACATTGGACCTCAAATGGCTTTGAGAGATCCGATAGTGTAAGCACAGGTCAAGAGATAAGCTTTTCAAAAGCATTGTTCTCCTTGGTAGACTATGTATACCTAACGTTTTTTTTTGTTATTTCATGTAATGGTCTGGAATTTGTGAGAACTTTTCTATGAAGCATTTATAGTATGCACACATACCTATAAAGCTTCTTAATTTGTGAAGATTCCTTGCTTTAGGGCATCCTTTTATTACCTCTAACTTTGATGGATCCATTTGGATGCCATCTTGAGAGATAATGTGACCTAAATACTGAATCTCTTGTAAGAAAATTCTTTGGATTAACATAAAGTGTATTCTCTCTTAAACCTTGAAATATTACTTGGAGGTGTTGCTTGTGTTTGTCTAATGAATTAGAGTAGATGATGATATCATCAAAGAACACTCCAGTAAAGGTTCGGTGAGGCCTGAATAGCTTATCCATCAAGTGATTGAATGTGGCTAGTGCATTGGTCAAGCCAAAAGGCATGACAATATATTCGTAAAGACCAAACGTAGTGCAAAATGCGGTCTTTACAATGTCTTGATCAACTATCCTTATTTGATGATAGCCACCTTTTAGATCAATCCTACTGAAGTAGGCAGGCCCTTGTAGCTTATCAAATAGGTCTTCTACCTATGTAACAGGAAACCTATTTTTGATAGTGATCCTATTTAGTGCTCTATAGTCAACACACATACGATATGTGCCGTATTTCTTTTGCACTAATAGCACAGGAGAACAAAATGGAGATGAGCTAGGCCTAACCATGCCCTTCTCAACTAACTCATGCACTTGCCGCATAATCTCCTCTTGTTGAGCTTGAGAAACTCTATAAGGAGGTTTATTAGGCGGTGAACTTCCTAGAAGAAGTTCAATTGCATGGTCATCATTGCCTCATTTAGGAGCTAGCTCACAAGGGATGTTGTCAATAAAGACATCTTGAAACCCCTTGAGAAAATTGGATAACTCTAATTCATTGTAACTGTGTATATTTTCTTTTGCTAGAACACTAGGTTCATTTTGAGAATCTTTAACAAAAATCATGTACACGGAACTAGAGCTCTTTATTGACTTATTGAAAGCTTGTGTATGTACAATGGGTATGGTGTTACCCATTTGCTTGGCATCTATGTACATATCTTTTTCCCTGAACCTAAAGTAGATTCTCCTTTTAGGGAATTTAACATTGGCAGCCATGCGATCAAGCCATGGTGCTCCTAGGATTACACCCTCATGCTTGAGAGGAGATATAAATAAGTCCTCTTTGTCCACATAGCTTTGGACATGGAGCCTCAATTTCTCGATTAAGGGAGTGATTGAAGCTTCTTGCCCCTTGAAAGCACTTTCTACGGGTAGGACATCTCCCATCTCATAAGCTTGTATGCCTAGTTTGGTGGCCAACGCTGGCATAGAGGAGATCCTTTGTGGTGAGTTTCCTCCTCGTGGATTTTGACCAAGGTAGCTCTAGGAGGTTCATGGCAGGTGTTCTTTTGGGGACAAGCACGGTACGCATGCCCTTGCTCACAGAACTTGAAACAACGGTTATCCTTGCGATAATGCTCAAGCTCTTCAAGAGAGATTTTTTTTTTGCCTTTATAAACTCCCTTCTCCTTAGCTTTGTTGGAATTTCCCTTAGGAGACTTTTGGACATTGTCCTTCCCCTTAGGCTCATTGGAACCCTTGTTTTCCGTGGCCTTAGAATTTCTTTTAGCCCCTGTTTGGAAATTGATTTGAGAAGCCACCATAGTATGGTGTATAAGCGCCAATATGGTTCATGGCCTTTGGGAATTGACATACTTTGCCATTTCTTCAGTTAAGCCCGCACAAAATTGTTGCTTTTGCTCTCCAAAATCAAACTTTTTGAAGACAGTGGCTTTGAGTTGTAGGTCCCAAAACTTGTCTACATATTTGTGAATGGATTCATAGGGAAAGAGCTTCAAGCTTCACCATTCGGTGAGTACTTTGTGTTTGGCATCGGTGGCGAAAAATGGTTCATAACGGAAGCTCTTAAAGATTTCCATGTTTGTGGAGATTCATCGTTGGCCCGTATGCTAGACAACCATTGTCTCGTGGACTTTTGAAAGTGCATGGCTGCGTGGTGTAGCTTAGAGGACTACGTGAAGCCCTCATCTCCAAACGCCACATCAAATTGTTGGATAAAGGCTAAGACTTTGTCCGTAGCACCAAAGGTGCCATTGTAGGTAAGGAAAGAGATGCTCTTCCCTCCCTCATTGAACTTCTTGAGCTTGGACGACCTCTTCCATGTGGCATAGGATTCCTATGGCCTCTTCTTTTTGATGGTTCAAAAGTTGCACCATCACTTTCTTCAAAAGATGAAGAATTTGAGGAAGATGGAGAAGAGCGTGACCTCTTTCTCGCCTTTTTCTTACCTTGATCTTCTTTGTCTGCACCATCACTTTCATAAGAGGAAGAGAATGAAGAAGATGGAGAAGAGGGTGTCCTCTTTCTTGCCTTTTTCTTCTCTTGCTTTTTTTCATCCCTCTTTGAATTATGGTGTGGAGAAGTGTGCGATGCTCTTTTCCGTTTTGGAGGTGATGGAGAGCGTTTAGCCCACCGTCTTCATGGAGCCATATCCGTTGAGGTGGCAAGAGACTCACTTCTTTCTCGTTCCTTCGGTGGGGGCTCTTGTATTCTCCTTTGGGAAGGAGATGCATCATCAAGAAGCAAATTTTTGAGCCCTTCGTATGGATCCTCTTCTTCTTCCTGAATTGGAGAGAGTCTGATATCTGCCAGTGTCATTTTTTGCATAACAGGTCCCTTACAATCTTCTGCGGTTTGTGCTATATAGCATGTGTTCTTCCCACTTTGTTTCTCCTCTTTTCGGGCAGTTTTCACATCAGGTGCATGCATTCACCTTGGATGACAACAACACAAATGTGTTCAAGACGTTTGCTGCTGAGGACAGATTGGATGGGGACAATTACCCTATGTGGGTTTATATGATGCAACATGTTCTTGTGTCAAAGGGCATTTGGAATGTTCTACAGGGCATTGATGTACATCTTGGTTCAGAGGATGTAGGCAATGTTGAGGATGTTGCAGGTTTTGGTGGCAGGATGCTGCTGCTAGAGCTATTTTGCCTATGGCTGAGCAAGCTCGTTGGGATGTAAAAGATGTAGAGGCTCATGCATTGATTATGTTTTCTGTGAAGCGCACTATTACTCCTCACATCCATTCAACAAAATCTGCAAAATAGGCTTGAGATATTCTAGTTGGCCTTTATGCAAGCTGCATAAGGAAAAAATTCCATCGTTTCATAAAGAGTTGGTGTCAAAGATTATGCATGAGGAAGATGAAATGAACACTTTCCTAGTGTCAAGGATATAAATGAGCAACTTATTTCTACAGGCGAAGTCATTTTTTCCAGTTTCCTTGTGCAAACTATTCTTGATGCTTTGCCACATTCGTACCAGGCTTTTGCTAATACTTGGAGACTTATGACCCAAGGAAATCTAGAAATTTTCAAGTTTGATGCATTTTACACTTTGCTTATGCAAGAGTCACTTTCCAAAAAAAACAAGGCTAAACATCGTGCAGTTGAACAAACTTTTATTATTGTGCAAAGAAAAGGTGGTAATAGCAATGTAACCACTTCTCATGGTTCTTCTGCAAGTGAAAAATCTTATGTTCCCAATGCTTCTGCTTGCAGCACTTCATGTGGGAATTCTGGTGATAAGGGGAAAAAAAAGATGCGCTGCCATTATTGTAAAGCTAATGATGACTTGATCAAGCAGTGTCCAAAATTGAAGGCAAAAGAGTCTAAGAAGAAAGAGGGTGGATCAAGTATAGGGTCCAATATAAGTGCGGCTACTATAGAGTCTTCTATGCAAGGAGATTATGATGTTGACATAGATGTAGAGTGGGCTCTTAGTGTAGAGTGTACTTATCATCTTGTTATCCATGATGCAGGTATGTCAGTTGCTGCTGATTTACATGTGTGGTGTTTTGATAGTGGTGCTACAAAGCACATTATCTCACATCATAATTTGTTTACCTTGTAACTTATGCCAACAATGCCTCTTATCTAGTTCAGGGAGTTGGAAAGATTGTGTTTATTTTTGCAATGGCATCTCTTTCACACTTGTTGATGCATTGTATGTACCTGGGATCAAGAAGAATATTTTGTATGTATGTACACTTGCTAGACTTGTTCTTGTAGTCAAATTTGTGGATGACAGATGTATAGCACATGATCTCAGTTTTGGTGATGAAATTGTTGTATATATATAGGCATTATATCCCATGGACTGTATAAGCTCACTTTGTATGACAAGTGTGGATAGAATTATACAAATGATCTTGTGGACTCAAAGGCTGTTTCAGATGCAAAACTTTGGCATGCACGTTTTGGGCATCTAAATTTTGCCAATTTGTTGTGTTTGCAAAAATCTAATATGGTTGCTTCTTTGCCGCCTCTTGAAGCACCTATTAAACATGTATGTGAAGACTCTATTTTGGGTAAGATACAACATTCAAAGTTTCCAAAGGATGGTTTAGTTAGGGCCACATGCAGGTTGTGCATAGTGATGTTTGTGGGCCATGCAAACTTGGTCCTTGGGCAATTACCTTTACTTCATGACTTTCATTGATGATTTCTCCAAGCATGCATGGGTGTATCTGCTTAAAGAGGTTTGAAGTGTTTATGTGCAAACAATTTTTGGCTATGTCTCAAAATGTACTATGGGCACCCTCCGTCCAAATCCCGGGGGGGGGGGGGGGGGTATATGTATCATGAATTTAATGCATTTTTGGCTAGTCATGGGATAAAACACCAAAGTACAATGCCGTATACGCCTTAGAAAAATGGTGTTGCTAAAAGGAAAGACAGGTCACTGATGGAAATGGCATGATGTATGGTCAAAAGTCAAGCTTTTTCGCATTTGTTTTGACTTGAGGCCATCATGTGCACCATTTATGTACTTAACAGGTTTCCTACAAAAGCTTTGCAGTCTATGACTCCTTATGAAGCATGGAATGATAGAAAGCCTTCTATTGAGCACATGCGTGTTTTTGGATGTTTGGCATATGCTTTGGTGCCACAAACACAACACACAAAATTGGATGATAAGGATGTCAAATGTTTTTTTGGTTTTGTTATAGTGCTAAAAGCAAAGGTATAGGTTGTATCATTTGCAATCAAAGTGTACCCTGGTCTCACGGGATGTTGTGTTTGTGGAAGATTATGTTCACCCCTTGTTGTCATGTACTAGAGACAGGTAATGCAAGCTCACATGACATATATGACACTTTGTTGCCTCTTTTTAGTGGTGGAAGTTTGAATGTAAATTCCAATGAGGAAAATGTATATCCTATGGGGGTTTCTAAAAATGTTACAAATCAGCCTATTACTGATGTAGATGTACAAGTTGTACTTGATGAGGAAAGCACCTGAGAATGACCAGGCTAGAGGTATGCCAAAATGGCTTGTGCATACTTTGCATAACAAATAATTGGATGCACCTTTGTCTAGTCGTACTTGTTCAGGTTCTCTCCATGCATCTTATGAATCAGATTGTTATGCTTTGGCTGTTTCCATCTTATGTGATGTTGAGGAACCTCTATCTTTTGATGAAGCACAAAATTCAAAAAATTGGATAGCTACCATGCAATCCGAATATGATGCACTTAGAGAAAATGACACATGGACTTTATGTGATTTTCCTCCTAGCAAAAAGTCCATTGGTATAAAGTGGGCTTACAAGTTGAAACGCAAGCTGGATGGTAAGATTGATCGCTATAAGGCTCGAGTTGTTGCAACGGGTTATGCACAGCAAAAAGGCTTAGATTATGAAGAGAATTTTGCTCCTACTTGTCGTATGACTGCTGTGCATTTTATATGTGCATTGGAGGCTCATTTTGGTTGGATGTACATTAGTGAAACATTGTTACTGCTTTCTTGAATGGTGACACTTTGAAGAAAGTTTATGTAACACAACATCGTGTCTTTGTCATTAAAGGGTAAGAAGATAAAGTGTGAAAAGTTAAGAAAGCTTTGTATGGCTTAAAGCAATCTCCTTGTGCTTGGTATGAGAAGGCTGACACTCATTTGGTCTAACGAGGCTTTTGTAAAAGTCCAAACTAAAAGCACATTGTATGTAAAGCGTGAGGGTGATGTACTTCTCATTGTCGTTCTCTATGTGGATGACTTGACTATCATTGGACCGAATGAGAGACATATTGCTAAATTTAATGTTGATTTGAATCCTACATTCAAGATGAAAGATTTGGGGTTGTTGCATCATTACTTGGGTATACAGTTTAAGCAATGTGATGGTGGTATTTCCTTGTGTCAAACAAGTTACATAGAGACATTACTATGTAAGTTTGCACTTGACGATTGCAAACCTATTAACTCTCCCATGCCCAGGGGATTCACCATGGAAAACTTACCACACCACATAAGTGCAGGGGAGGGGTTTTTTTTTACAAGTAACATAAGCATATAAGTTAGGGGCAGGCCCCCATTGATTTATCTCCCAAGCTTAAAAATAAGGGAGGGGGTATCATATTTATTTGTGGGGAGGGGGGGGGGGGGGGGGGGGGGGGGGGAGAAAAGGAAAAAAGAGAGGAAGTTTCTGTGTTTCAAAATCGTGGCTTCCCAACTTGAGGTGTCCACTATGGAATATGTAAGATAGCATGTGCGTTCAGTGAAAGGGTATTGGATTTGTTAAAGTCTTACATAATTTATTTTACATTAGGGACATAAATAATCAATAGAGTAAAATTGATTGAAGGGGTTTTTAAATCCAAAACATCAAGAAGCATGAATATATTTGTTTATGCTCACCCACCTAATAGAGATGCATTGCTTTACCTACTATACATATGAAGAAATATTTGATGGCATACACAATCCTTTACCTAAACACCCACGGTGTTGGGTTGTTGGAATTAGGGTTGCAGAGAAACACACACAGCTTGGAGAAGACGAAGGAAGCTCAAGGCACACAATAGAGAGTGTGTTACTTAGTGTGCAATGGAAAGATAGATAGCCCTAGAGTGATGGGCGTATATACAATGCACGGGGGAAAAAACCTCCTAAAGAGGGAAAAAATGCCCCGGCAGTCCTAGTGTGTTCACACACATCACTACCACATGTATATGGTAACAAATCCCCCCTGGAGTGATGCGGTGAACGAGAGCTAGCACATGAGTAAAGGGAAGTGCCATGCCCTGAGGACAGGATCAGTCCACAAAGGGGAGTAAGCCCAAAGCTTTGCGGAAAGCTTCAAGCTTCTCACGAGACAATGCCTTTGTGAAAAGATCTGCAAGGTTGTCCTGTGTTGGCACATAAGCCAAGCTGATCTCTCCTGCTGAGAGCCTCTCCCTGACATAGTGGTAATGCACCTCAATGTGCTTTGTGCGAGCATGAAAAACTGGGTTCCTCGCAACTGCCAATGCGCTCTGACTGTCAGTGTAGATAGTGTTGGCAGTGTCCTGTCCAACACCCAAGTCAGCCATAAGGCGTCTGAGCCATACACACTCAACCGTAGCTGTGAAGACTGCCCTGTACTCAGCCTCACAACTCGAAGTGGCCACAGTAGGTTGCTTCTTGCTCAACCATGATATACATGAACTGCCAAGCATGAAACAAAAACCACTTGTGGACACTCGCGTGTCAAAACAACCAGCCCAATCTGAGTCCGAAAAAGCATGTAAGTCTGGCGTCAATGATCCCCCCTTGGGATAAAACAAGCCAAGATGTAAAGTGCCACTAAGGTAGCGGAAAATCCTCTTGACAGCCTGCCAATGCTTAGACCCTGGGCTATGCATAAATCTGCTGACCTGCGAGACTGCAAACTGAATATCTGGCCTCGTGTTGCATACATAAATGAGGCAGCCAACAGCAGTTTGGTAAAGAGTGACATCAGCAGGATCGCCAGCATCATGTAGACTCAACTTCAAACCTGTTTCCATGGGAGTGGCAATAGGTTTGCAATCCTCAAGTCCAAACTTACATAGCAATGTCTCTATGTAACTTTTCTGACACAAGGCAATACCACCATCACACTGCTTAAACTATATACCCAAGTAATGATGCAACAGCCCCAAATCTTTCATCTTGAAAGTAGCATTCAAATCAGCCTTAAATTCAGCAATATGTCTCTCATTTGGTCCAGTGATCAGCAAATCATCAACATAAAGAACCACAATGAGAAATACATCATCCTCACGCTTTACATACAATGTGCTTTCTGTTGGACTGTTACGAAAGCCTCGTTTAACCAAATGAGTGTCAGCTTTCTCATACCAAGCACGAGGAGATTGCTTCAACCCATACAAAGCCTTCTTACATTTGCACACTTTGTCCTCTTGTCCTTTTATGACAAAACCGCGAGGCTGCGTTACATAAACTTCCTCAAATATGTCACCATTCAAGAAAGCAGTAACAATGTCTGATTGATGTACATCCCAACCAAAATGAGGTGCCAATGCACATAGAAAACGCACAGTAGTCATACGACAAGTGGGAGCAAAAGTCTCTTCATAATCTATGCCTTTTTGTTGTGCATAACCCTTTGCAACAAGTCGAGCCTTATGGCGATCGATCTCACCATTCAGCTTGCGTTTCAACTTGTAAACCTACTTCGTACCAATGGCCTTTTTGCCAGGAGGCAAATCACATAAAGTCCATGTGTCATTCTCTATAAGTGCATCATATTCTGATTTCATGGCAGCAATCCAATTTTCTGAATTCTGTGCTTCATCAAAAGACAGAGGCTCCTCAACATCATGTAAACTAGACACAGCCAAAGCATAACAATCTGATGCATAAGATGCATGGCGAGAGCCTGAACGAGTACGACTAGATAAAGGTGCATCCAATTTACTGTCACGCAAAGTGTGCACCAGCCATTTTGGCATACCTCTAGCCTGCTCATTTTCAGCCCTTTCCTCATCAAGTACATCATGTACATCTGCATCAGTAATAGGCTGTTCTAAAACATTTTCAGAAACCCCCATAGGCTGTACATTTGCCTCATTGGAACTTACATTCGTATTTTCACCACTGAAAAGAGGCAACAAAGTGTCATAAATGTCATGTGAGCTTACATTACTGTCTCTAGTACATGACAGCAAGGGCTGAACAGAATCTTCCACAAACACTACATCCCGTGAAACCAGAATACGTTTTGTTTGCGGATGATACAACCTGTAACCTTTGCTTTCAGCACTATAACCAACAAAAATACATTTGACAGCCTTATCATCCAATTTTCTGCGCTGCACTTGTGGCACCAAAGCATATGCCAAACAGCCAAAAACACGCATGTGCTCAATAGAAGGCTTTCTATCATGCCATGCTTGATATGGAGTAATAGACTGCAAAGCTTTTGTAGGACACCTGTTAAGTACATAAGTGGCACACATGATGGCCTCAAGCCAAAAAGAATGCGGCAAAGCTTGACTTTTGACCATACATCGTGCCATTTCCGTTAGTGACCTGTTTTTCCTCTCAGCAACACCATTTTGCTGAGGTGTATAAGGCACTGTACATTGGTGTTTTATCCCACGACTAGCCAGAAATGCATTAAATTCATGAGACATATACTCCCCCCCTCGATCGGAACGGAGGGTGCCCATAGTACATTTTGAGACATTTTCATCCATAGCCAAAAATTGTTTGAAGCACATAAAAACTTCGGACTTCGCTTTAAGCGGAAATACCCATGCATGCCTGGAGTAATCATCAATGAAAGTCACGAAGTACAGGTAATTGCCCAAGGACGGAGTTTGCATGGGCCCACAAACATCACTATGCACAAGCTGCAACCTGCATGTGGCCCTAACTGAACCATCCTTTGGAAACTTAGAACGCTGCATTTTACCCAGAATACAGCCTTCACAAACATGTTTGACAGGTGCTTCAAGAGGCGGCAAAGAAGCAACCATATCAGATTTCTGCAAACGCAGCAAACTGGCAAAATTCAGATGACCAAAACGTGCATGCCAAAGTTTTGCATCTGAAATAGCCCTTGAATCTGCAACAGCATTTGCAAAATTTTGTCCACACTTGTCATACAAAGTGAGCTTATACAGCCCACGGCACAAAAGCCCAGATGCAACAATTTCATCACCAAAACTGAGATCATGAACTGTACATCTGTCATCCACAAATTTGACTACAAGTCCAAGTCTAGCAAGTGCGGATACAGACAAGAGATTTTTCTTGATCCCAGGTACATAAAGTGCATCAACAAGTGTGAAGGAACTGCCATTAGCAACAGTGAGCACAATCTTTCCAACTCCCTGAACTGGATAAGAGGCGTTGTTGGCACAAGTGACTGAATTCCCATGAGGGACAGACTCGAGAGAGGTAAACAATTCACGATGTGAGGTAATGTGCTTTGTAGCACCACTGTCGAAATACCACACATGTGAATCTGCAGCAACTGACAAGCATGCATCATGGAAAGCAGGATTGTAAGTGCACTCTGCCCTAAAAGCCCATTCTGCATCAACATCAGCATCACAATCTCTTTTCACAGAAGACTCAACAATGGCTGCATTTGTAGTGGAACCAGCATTTGCAGTGGAACCACCCTCTTTCTTCTTAGCCTCTTTGGCCTTCAACTTAGGAAACGACTTGATCAAGTGATCATTGGCTTTACAATAATGGCAACGCATCTTCTTTTTGCCCTTATCACCAGAATTGCCAGACGAAGTGCTGCCAGCAGAAGCATTAGGAACAGAATTTTTGCCACTCGCAGCAGAACCATAAGAAGTGGCTGCATTACTGTTACCACCCTTTCTTTGAGAAGCAATAGAAGCCTGTTCAACTGCACGCTGCCTAGTCCTTTTTTTTCTAGAAAGTGACTCTTGCAACAGCAATGTGCATAATGCATCAAACTTGACAACTTCAGGATTTCCTTGGGTCATCAGTCTCCAAGTACTAGCAAAAGTCTGGTAGGAATCTGGTAAGGCATCAAGAACAGTCTGCACAAGGGAACTGTTCGAAATGACTTCACCTGCAGAAATGAGTTGCTCATTGATATCCTTGACACTAGCAAGGAAAGTGTCCATATCATCTTCCTCATGCATAATCTTCGACTCTAGCTCTTTACGCAGCAAAGCAATTTTAGCCTCATTGCGGCTTGCATAAAGACCTGCTAGAATATCCCAAGCCTGTTTTGCAGATTTTGCTGAACGGATGTGAGGAATAATGGTGCGCTTCACAGAAAACGCAATCAATGCATGAGCCTGTGCATCCTTAACATCCCAACGAGCTTGTTCTGCCATAGGCAAAACAACTCTAACAGCTGCAATCCTTGCAGCAAGACCTGCAACATCCTCAATATCGCCTACATCTTCAGAACCAGGACGTACATCAATGCCCTGCACAATGTTCCAGACACCTTTTGACACAAGAACATGTTGCATCATATAAGCCCACATAGGGTAGTTGTCCCCATCCAACCTGTCCTCAGCAGCAAACATCTTGAACACATCTGTGTTGTTGTTGTCAGCCATGGTAAATGCTGCACTTGATGTGAAAACTACCCGAAAATAGGAGAAATGGAGCGGGAACAACTTGTGCTATATAGCACAAACCGTAGAAGACTATAAGGCACCTGTTATGCAGAAAACGACACTGACAGAAAATCTGCACAAAATGACAAAATAGCCTGTGCAGTACTGCCCGTAGTGGAAACGGAGGCCGAAATGAGCCCAAATCAAAATTTTGAGCAGACCAAGCTCTTCGATCTTTCCCAAAATATTTGGCGACCTGCGAACGCTCGCCAAAGCTCACTGAAATCGTAGAAAGTGAGCAGGCGTGTGCTGGAGCAGCTGGCAACTAAGCCCGGGAGGACGTGACCTGCTCTGATACCAATTGTTGGAATTAGGGTTGCAGAGAAACACACACAGCTTGGAGAAGACGAAGGAAGCTCAAGGCACACAATAGAGAGTGTGTTACTTAGTGTGCAATGGAAAGATAGATAGCCCTAGAGTGATGGGCGTATATACAATGCACGGGGGAAAAAACCTCCTAAAGAGGGAAAAAATGCCCCGGCAGTCCTAGTGTGTTCACACACATCACTACCACATGTATATGGTAACATGGGCCAGTGACTTTGTCAATTTGTGATAAGGACTAAGAGACTATATCTCTCCTATGATTAAGACCGTATCCCTCATTGCAAATTCTGTCATCTTGTGAAGGTCTTGCATAAGGACACATACCTTCAAGATGTAATCATAAGTGATTGGATATGGCAAAAGGTCACCCTTTCACTTTCGGTTAAAACCACCCAGGGCTTCCTTGCCATAACCATGTTGCACATTGTAGTAAGTTTGATTTCAATGTTTCTACACCCTCGATTGGGTATTGTGATGATGTAGTAGGGATGTCATAGTGTGTAGTCAATAATATGCATGATGAAGCTGATGGTTACAATGTTCACCATTATGGCATCATACAGCAGTACATGTACCTCTTGAGCTCTTTGTGTTACAGTAACATCAAGCATAAAGGAAAGGATATGTCTTGCAATCTAATTCAGCTCATTTATGAAAAAAATCAAGAGAAGGCCTATTGTTGCTCCCTCAAACTGTGATTTCTTCTTCATATATAGACCACGTGGCTATAGAACACACATACATGATGGTCATGAATGTAAGTTTCACTAATTATTAGTGAATCACCATCTTCATGTGTACTTAAGGTGCTAATCATGAGCGTGTTCACTTGTAATGTTAGCGACATTGATATATATATATTGGTCATTGCCCATAATTGTTTTCTTTAAATGTGAGTAGGTAAGGAGAGGGACATGGGTATGCTTGGATCTACGTCCAATATGGCATATTGTCATGTAGTTTATGAATTTTTGGGCTTTGTAGTAGCAAAAGGTGGAACAACGTACTTCTTTCAGCAATATGTCATTACTAATGGGTGCTGACGACAATCAATCACTGATGAACGAGGAACTTGTGGAGCGAGCTAGCTGGCTGCCATTTGTGGGGGGGGGGGGGGGCTAAGGATTTGCCCAGGTTTGGTCTTTCTTATGTGGCATGGTCCCTTTTTGAAACAACACATAAGTAGGCGTCTTCCCTCCATCTTGTGTGGGCTCAAAGCGGTCGTTTCTTTTTTTTTGGGAAAATATGGCATGTTTCCCTCTGCTTTGTTCCCTAATGTGTGCCCTCATCAAATGGTGTTTCCAATATTTTTGGCCTGCCACAGGGAGGCCTTTATGAAATGTTCATTTTTTTGCAAGTGACGTGGCAAACTGCATGGTCGCTTTTAGAAATATGGCACAAGTAAAGTAGAGGAGCGAGTAAGAAGCTCTCAGGGGATTCACTAGTAGTACTAGGAAGACGTCACCTACATGCACCAAAACTGCCATTTTACCCCCTATATACGGTACCCTCCTTTGTAAAATCTACCTTTTTGGCCTCATAAACCCGCCCTATTGTACACTCACGTGACACCATACGGTAATCCTTAGCAGCTCTGATGTTGAGCCAGTGTTTTCGGAAATAAAAGAGATGTTTTTGCTCCCATATGAAGATAATGGTGTTAGTGCAATGGCCAAAAAATCGTTGACGCATCACATCTCCATTGGACTAGACTAGGGCTTCATCCCTACTATCGTGCATTGCTCTAAACATTCCCTATGCTAGCTTCCTCAAGGCTCACATTTATTGTTACATACAAATGCAAAGATGCAATTTTTACTTCCCGTTTGAGCACCGTCCTCCTCAATGAGAGCTGCTCTCTTTTCCAAATTCCCACATGCAAATTTAAATTTTAGAGACAAATTTGAAATTTCAATGTTAGTGGTAACTTTCAAAGTTTGTTTGCACGATAGAGGTATTTTTGGACTATTGACTTTAGTCTTAGCCCCTGTCACATTGGGGCAAGAATACCACGACTGTGTTCAGATGGCGTGCCATAATTCGACGAGGTAGTAGTGAAAGTTTGTTGCTTGGAGGGGTGACCTAGCAAGCCCGACGATCTTTTCGTGATGTGGCCAACCTTCAAAAAGTAAAACGTGGGAAGCATTTTGATAGGCTTCAAATGATGGTAGCTCTTGGCTACACGACATTGTAACAGGGGACAAGCACCCTAGTGTGATAGTGTGATAGGGGCATTCGTGTTCATTTGAGTGTGAAGTGAGGGTTTTACTTGTGCATGAGATTTTATGGAGGGGCTATGGAGCGCATGACAGGATGCAGTTTAGGTCCGATTTTTGACGTGCTCAACCTCGACAGTACCCTCAAGGCATAGTGAAGGCAAGAAAATCTCTCTCTCTCTCTCTCTCTCTCTCTCTCTCTCTCTCTCTCTCTCTCTATTTTAAAAAAAGTGGCTCTCCATTGCAACTCTCACCACCACCATTTTGAAGCAGTGAGAGTTACTCATCATCCATACACATACTACACACATGTAACTTTGGTTCCATAGGTCATATTTGACCTCCGAGGGGACGATAATAAAATCTATCTATCTATCTCTCTTTCTCTTTTTCTCAGCGAGAGATCTCAAGGAAGCATCTCTCTCTTTCTATCTATCTATCTCTCTTTCTCTTTTTCTCAGTGAGAGATCTCAAGGAAGCATCTCTCTCTTTCTATCTATCTATCTCTCTTTCTCTTTTTCTCAGCAAGAGATGTCAAGGAAGCATCTCTCTCTCTCTCTCTCTCTCTCTCTCTCTCTCTCTCTAATTTTCATTGATGCAACAACTTGATATCCTTGCTTTGGTTCCTATTTTCAACACATTTGTTGCCACCAAAGCCAACATATGATGGAGGTGCATGTAGGTGAGAGCAACAACAACGTCGCACAAAAGAAGTAAAGGGGATATGGAGCTCCAAACAGAGGCAAAGAGAGGACGGGACAGCTCTTCAAGAATCAAGTCCCAGCACACATAAGATTTTCAAGCTCAAGAGTGTTAATGGGGGAGTGACAGTAGGTTCCACCAACAAGAATCATAATGTGAGGCAGACGTGGACGCAAATGCTGAAGATGAGAAACTCTTGGAAGCTGAAGACAGAGCTTTGCAACAGCAACAAGCTACAAGATGGCCTGCACTCTCGGCATCCCCTCCCGTGACAATGTCTCTCTCTCTCTCTCTCTCTCTCTCTCTCTCTATCTATCTATCTATCTATCTATCTCCTTCCTTCTCTCTGATTTTCATTGATGCAACAACTTGATATCCTTGCTTTGGTTCCTATTTTCAACACATCCGTTGCCACCAAAGCCAACATATGATGGAGGTGCATGTGGGTGAGAGCAACAACAACGTCGCACAAAAGAACTAAAGGGGATATGGAGCTCCAAATAGAGGCAAAGAGAGGACGGGGCAGCTCTTCAAGAATCAAGTCCCAGCACACATAAGATTTTCAAGCTCAAGAGTGTTAATGGGGGAGTGACAGTAGGTTCCACCAACAAGAAGCATAATGTGAGGCAGACGTGGACGCAAATGCTGAAGATGAGAAACTCTTGGAAGCTGAAGACAGAGCTTTGCAACAGCAACAAGCTACAAGATGGCCTACACTCTCGGAATCCCCTCCTGTGACAATGTCTTTACTTGCCTTACAGACATCTTTTCTGAGTGGTTTTTGCTTCCCTCTAAGTTTTTCGGTGCTTTTTTGGAAAGCTAATTTAGCACTTTGCCTTTTCAAGAGAAGACAAACGCTCTTTCATCAAGGCATTGTTTAAATTTTGGCATGGTAGGCCAACGTGTAGGTAGGCGTGACCGCTGTGCCGATCATGATGCTTTTGGGGGGAGGTGGAGCTTGTCATCAGTTCAAAGGCTGCTAGTTGAAAGCGCTTTGACGCTTTTGGTCAACCAGCTGGAGTCGCTTGCATTTTATTGGCAATCAACTACGGATGCTTGGTCATGATAGCAAGCTGACCGACATTTAAAGTAAACCAAAGCAAGTAGGCGTGCTCTCAAAGAGTCATCTTACAGAGGTAGTCATGGAGGAGTTTTTGCCAATGATCAAGTGAGTATTGGGAGATTCACATTACAAAACCCATATCAATGTGCACTACGTCCATGTCCATGTGTGATGTAGGTCTAAGAGCTCCAATTCCAAAGTTGCATGAGAATTCAATAGTAGCCCCCAAAAAAATGGCGTGTGAGTTGAACATGCTCCATTTTGAGTTGTGAAGCGAGAGAGAGAGAGAGAGAGAGAGAGAGAGGGAGATGCAGAGGCTTTGAGCAATGCAGAAGAGTTGAAGTAGAGGAAGCTTGACTGTGCTTTCATCAATGCTCGGAGATTTCAGGTAGACCTTCCAGATTTTTTTGTTTGCATACGTCACACTGCGTATGGAACAAACCAATCTTCCATAGATATTTTATCCGTTGTTGTGAGGAAAGTTGTGCGGACCTCGTAGATGACTGCGCTCTACTACCTTGCCTTGTAGCTGCATTCCCCTTGCCATACTTCTGGAACATGCAGAGATAGGCTTTTAGAGACTTTCGGGATATTGGGAAGCAAAAGCTGCATCAGGTCTTACAAAGGATGGTGCGATCCTCCAACGGCACAGTTGTTGGCTTGCCTGCTAATTTGGCTTGCACAACAACCTGCAATCCCGCTGTCTTTGTTAAGCTTGGCGTTTGCCCTGCAAATTCTTTTCTTGATCGAGGACGACCGATAGAATACAACAAAACTCTGCTTCCAGAATGAGGAGAAATTATAGCCTGTAAAAGGCGACCTTCCATAGTGGTCACCACTATCGCAACGAGCCACTACCGCTTCCCATAACGCCTCTCATAGACCCACTGCATCCAATCAACAGCACAGCGCATAGCTCTCTCTGGTCATGTAAATGGTCTTCACTGCTTGACAGACCTGGTTATGGAACCATTCCACGCATCCCCTCCAGATTCCTTGTGAGTAAATAGCGCTTATTACCCACAGGTGATCCAAAATCCATTTTTCATGATGGCATCAGTTATCTTCTATGTTCATGTCACTCTTGGGCGGGGCAGGGCGGTTTCAAGACATCCGCCACCATGTTCCTGACAACACTCTGATCATGTCCAATTGCTTGGCAGCCTCTGGGCTGCTGCTCGCCCTCTGAAATATATTTCCCCTCTGAAAGAGAAAGTTTGATCTCTCTCTCTCTCTCTCTCTCTCTCTCTCTCTCGATGTGGCTTTAGCCTACGTGGTTGCATGGTGAGCGGCAGATACATCATAGACTGCGATGAGGCATGGCTCGGCCACTCTCTCTTCTGTCAGCGACGACTAAAATTCAAATGGGCCTAGTTTTATAGGTGCCAATGTGAACTCCAAGTAGGTGGCACACGGCACGGCTAAATATGGTTTGTAGGTGGCACACGTCACATCTCAATATGGAGAGACAACATTGCTATACCATATTGCCACCAAATGAGGTGCAGATATTGATGCTTGTGATAATGACGGGCGAAGTCCGCTTCACTGGTAGAACAAATACCACATATACTCTTTGTTTTACAACTAACAACCAAAAAAAAATGAAACTGTATTATGGGAATTTTAGGGCTACATACAAGGGTTTTGTAGATTGTGAGAGATTGCTTTTTTTCATGGATGCCTTCCGGAATATACAAGATAAAGAAGGTAAGTACTTCTTTCTGGTGCCTTTCTATAGCCATGAAGGTTGATTGTTTAGCTTAATTTCCCTGCTGTTGTTTTGTGCCTCTGAAGAATAGGCTGCACCGTACCCCTTTGCATTGGGCAGCTATCAGAGGGAACTTGGAAGCATGCACTGTGCTGGTCCAAGCAGGGACATTGGATGATTTGATGTGGCTACTGACTACACTACGTGTACAGCAGCTCAGCTTCCTTCTGATAAAGGCCACAGGCATGTGGCTTTGTTTTTGGTAAGTAACCATGTCTTGTATTCTGAAGGCTCATCGTTGTACTTGCTTATTCTATTATTCTCCCACTGCTTTTGCCTATACAGTCCAATGCAAGGAGGGTTTTGCAGAACCAAAGCGATAACAAGAGTGGCTTAGAAAGGTTAACAAAGTTGGGTCTTGTTCCGATCTTGTGGGTCTTAATTGTTGGATTGCTTATGGCTTATATCAATTGTGTCATCATAAGTAAGTATTTTGAAGCTTTTTCCTGTACTATTGGACTTTTGTTAACTTTCTATAAACAAATTTTTTTTGGCATCTTTTGTCACTACTATTGCAGCATCAAGGCTCTATAGGATAACACCACTAGTTGGGTTTTGGGTGTGGTCCACGGTCTTCTGTGGCACCGGTGGGTTGTTCCTTCTGTACAGATGCAACAGGTAAGGGCCTCTTCCTTAATACTCGTGAACTTTTTAGGTTGTATTTTTCAGATTTCTAAATCTTTCTTACAAAAAGGTGACTTAAGTTGCAAGATGTTCTGTATTAAAATCTGATTGCTTGTCCCCGAGAAAACTTTATATCATTTGATTCGGAAGATTTTTGAAAGCATAGATTCTGATGTAAATAAAGCATTCTGGAGACAATCTTGAGCTTGTGGTAGCTATGTTTTTTCCCCTAGACTCAGGTACTAAATCAGCTCCTCGTGCTTTCTGTTTCTAGTTATATATTGATTTTCATGCCCTTTGAAGAAGTACACGACCAAGTGACCAGCCATTTTGACCATCACCAAAACAGACTTGCAAACAAATATAAAAATTTCTCGCCCACAAAATGTGCTCTAGGCTACATGCTAACATCACCAAATTCCAACAAAAGTGTAACAACACCTAACTTGGCCATGTATAAGAATTTATGCGACATTGGTGATGCATGCTTGGTTTCTAATTAATGGATTCGTTTGGTCATGCATCTCCTACGAACAAGGTTACAAGTGTGCTAGACATATATCAACCATTTGAGTTTTCTATATTCTCGTTGGTAACTTCTATGGTTGGGTAGGAGGAAGTTGAGGATAGTATGAGGAAGCAGCACTCCAACAAGGCATGTGCAAGGTGTGTGAGGCAGGCTTGGGCTACAATGGCACTAGAGACACTACAAAGAGCGGGTGTGACTAAGCATCTAAAGCAAACAAACACACTCATGTCCTCGCTGATGTAAAAGCCAACATGCAGTAGTTTTTTTAATTCTCTCAAAGTTTATTTCCAAAATAATGTCTTTAATTATGTTAAGAGCTTGTTCACATGAAACGTTTTTAATATGAAGGAAATCATGAAAGTGATGTCTATTGATGATGATGGTATTGAGTTTAACCCTCGTCGCATAGATCTTTTGAGGTCTCCTGGGATAGCTTCCTACTGTGTTGAAATTCTCCTCTTCTTCTTCTTCTTCATAAGGGAACGATGCCTTCCCCATGTTGGGACATATCAAAGCTACAGACTTTATTATTGCATCAATCACCTTCTCGTAGCTATGAGATGATACTATGACCCAAGCTCCTTGCACATCTCCAGTGTCAAAGCAAGGGAATGCATGTATAGAATTCATGCATGTCCAGCTGTTGTCAAAGCCCGTACATAAGCCTTACTTGCATGCTGAAATTGCAAAGTTTCTAGTTCATGTAGCCACAATTCCAATGCCTCCCAATCCGCAAGAGCAACGTAGCTCTCAATGATACATGCAATAAGGAATTGAACCCCATCGGCACCCAGAGAACTAAGGGCATCGTCTGTTTCCAGAATCCTTGAGAAAGCAATAGCAACACTCTCCAGTTGTCCTTGGCTCTCATCAACCATAATGGGAAGCTTCCCTTCAAGTATCCTAGTATCAAACATCCCCCTTCTCCACATCATCTCTAGGCTCACTAGCTCTTGCTCATCCTTCTGTAGTTGTTGTCTTGTGATCTTGAAAGTGGGAGAGGCCTCCCTTGATGTCACATTATGTTGTGTTGATTGTTTGCTATGTGTTGTGCTCACTTTAAATCTTCTTTCAAAACTAATAGGATTCCTTTCCTTGACATTGTGTGCATCATAGGCCTCAATGTTGCTTGGCTCTTACCTTCCACGGAAACAGCACGACCCTATATAAGTCAAAGGTTGCTGCGGTTGTTGTTGTTGTGTTTGCATTGTTATTTAAGATGAATTTTATGCAATTTGAGAAGAATTTGTTGTATACAAGATAATAAAATCATGTTTGTTTGGTTATAAAGGTACTTGTTCTTGACTGTCAAAACGTTGATAGCTTCTCGCAAAATGTTATCAACATAAGAGGTGAGGGCTTGCTCCTCACTCAAGATTCGGCTTCATTTCTAAAGTTTTCATAGCTTTCAAGATTTCAACATGTAGTCTTTGTGGTAGTTGATTTTCTCTTGGATTGTACATGCGACAAAATAAGAGGATGTTACTCGTGTTTGTTCTAGCTAATTTGCACCCTTAGTAACAAAGATTTATTTTTTGCTGTCTTGTTTATTAATTTGGCTTAAAGCATGAAGTGGGCCTGAAGTTTGAATGTCTTGCAAAAGTTATCACCCAAAACAGTAGATTGTCCATCACTAAGACTGTAAATAATACAAGTGAAAAAAATGCTCATGGTTCCTCAAGTACAGAGCATGCTACTTGTTTGTGTCTTTTTTCAGCAAGCCGTCATTCGGTACTTCTTCGGTCTCTTATGTGCACGTGGATCGATTTGCAATTTGAGATAATTTTTGGCTAGCAAATTGTGTACAACATTCAATCACATATTATAGATAGGAAAAGGTTGAAGGTGATCTCTTTTGGTGGGTTGATGCAATTCATGCATTGATCTTGATAGAAAAAACCAAGATTGCACACTCGTGGGATGAAAGGCAAAAGAAATTTATATGTCGTGTGGACAAATTGTTACATTGTTAGGTGTTCATTTTCATGCTTCAAACCTTACTAGTTGGGTACGAGAAACTGTGGAAAAACATACTCGGTTTGATTACTTGTAATGATTGGTCATCGGTATGCATTAGAACTTGGATGAATTTTGGGGAAGTTTTCTATCAGGCCACACATCAAATTTTTCATCAAGCCGATCATAGATAAGGGCTGATTTGGAGCAGGTCAACGATTGATTTACACTTTATTTGGATGGATCAAAATTGGACAAGTATCCAAAGTGCAGGTTGATTGGGTACACAGTTTGAAATTCAAACTAAGACACATTGAGGATACACCCGAGTCGGTTCCTTAGTATGTTGTTAGTCACTATGCTACACACTTTCTGATTAGTTTTACTCAGTTAGATCATGTGAGACCTAAATTTTATATGTAAGATAGGGGTATGATAGTTTTTTTCATTGATTGTCGTATAAGTGTAGAAAGGGGGGGCATATTTCCTAATATGAGTCGTATATAGGGGTTTTATCAAAGTTGTGCGCTCGTAGGTGGCATCCCGTTTTATATATAGAGTGAATCCCTCGAGCTCCCATGGAAACATGTTTAAAATTGATTCTTCATGATGCTGGTGATCCCGTCGATGTCACTCTTTACCAAATTGTTGTTGTTGCCTTATTTATGTATGCAACACGAGGCTCAATATTCATTTTGCAGTCTCATAGGTCAGTAGATTTATGCATAGCACAGGGTCTAAGCATTGGCAGGTTGTCAAGAGGATTTTTTGCTACTTGAGTGTACCTTTACATCTTGGCTTGTTTATCCCAAAGGGGGATCATTACCGCCAGATTTACATGCTTTTCGGACTCATATTGGGTTCTTTCTTTTGACATGAGAGTGTCCACGAGTGCTTTTTCCTTCATGCTGAGCAATTCATGCATATCATGGTTGAGCAAGAAGCAACCTACTATTGAAAATTCCACTTGTGAGGCCGAGTACATGGCAGTCTTCACAGTTACGGTTGAGTGTGTATGGCTCAGACACCTTATGTTGGCTGATTTGGGTGTTGGACAAGACACTACCAACATTATCTATACTGACAGTCAGAGCGCATTTGTAGTTGCAAGGAACCCAGTTTTTAATGCTTGCAAAAAGCATATTGAGGTGCATTACCACTATGTCAAGGAGAGGCTCTTAGCAGGAGAGATCAACTTGGCTTATGTGCCAACACAAGACAACCATGCAGATCTTTCACAAAGGCATTGTCTCATGAGAAGTTTGAAGAGTTTTGCAAAACTTTGGGCTTACTCCCCTTTGTGGACTGATCATGTCCTCAGGGAATGGCACGTCCCTATAATCTATGTGCTCGCTCTCGTTCACCGCACCAGATCACAGAGGGGATTTGGTACCATATACATGTGGTAGTGATGTGTGCAAACACGCTTCAGACCGCCGGGGGATTTTTTCCCTCACTAGGAGGCTTTTTCCCTTGTGCATTGTATATACACCCATCACTCTAGGGTTATCCTATCTTTCCATTGCACATTAAGTATACACTCTGTGTTGTGTGCCTTGAGCTTCCTTTGTCTTCTCCAATTTGTGTGTGTTTTCCTACGACCCTAATTCCAATAGATCTTTCTATTCAAAATGTTGTCTCTTGGAGTTCATTGATTGCAAAATTAATATGGCTTTGGCAAGGAAGTTGTGGGCATCATGCGAAAGAAAATCTTTGCTACAAATGCAATCATCTATGCTTGCATCTTGATTGCAAGATATGCCAAACATGGCTTTGGTAAGGAAATTGTGGGATCTTTTAACCAAACATGATGGAGCTGCCTTTCTCCAAATGCAATCACCTATGCTTTCACCTTGCCCAGATTGTCGTCACTTGCAACATCTTGATTGCATGATTTGCTAAACATGACTATGGCAAGGATGCTATGTGCTATTTTAACCATATGTTTATGTGAGGACATGGATTTTCTCTAAATGGATTCACCTTTGATTGATATGTATACTGCCTGTGGTGCCTTTGTGAAAGCACACAAGGTTCTTGACATACATCCTTTCTTGGATGTCGTCTCTTGCAGTGTGTTGGTTACAAGTTGTGCCTAACGTGGTTTGTGATAGCAATGCGGATATTTTACCAAAATGCAGAGCCAAGGTCATTATATATGCCAAATTTGGTGCCTTTACAAAAGCACATAAAGTTCTTGCAGATATGCAACCTCTCTGGGGTGTGGTCTTCGTGCATTGGTAGCTCGAGGCTATTTTTAACAATATGAACGGAAGACCTTTATCCATTGCAATCATCTATGCACCTTAAAGGCTTGTGGCCTTATCCAAGACCTTTACATGGATCACACAATTGATGAGCTTGCTGCTCATGACCTGCTGGAGAATCATGTTGTGCTTGTCAATGCTTTGCTCAATATCTCTATCAAATGTATGTTAGCATAGAGGGTTCTTAATGAGGACTGTGCTATTTTTGTCTTATGCAAGACCTTCACATCGAAAGAGAAGTCACAACTAGCTTGCTTAGTCGAGGGTTAGAGAAATGTGAGGTCCCCAACCCCAAGAAGATCGGGGCGAATTGATAGATGGCCTTCGTTTATTCTCCTTTTCCATTGACGACGCCCTACTCTGTTTCCACAAAGTAGAGATACGAGCAACAGAAGAGAGGAAGTCCTCTATCCATCGTTTACGTGGTTATAAGGGTCATACGCCACAAGCCAGGTCGATAAATCTAGGATTCTAATGAAGTTGTTTCCTAACATAAAGATGAAATCCCATTGACATATTTAGAATCCATAAACGCGGCCTTTTTCCCCACGTTTAAGAGGCACGGCTGCCATCCATAAACCATAAATATTGTATGAGACTTAGTATAAACTAAATAGTAATCTTGTGTCACATAGATTTGGGCCATCTCGACTCTTGGCACAGTAAGTCTCTAATTTCACTTCTCTTAATAAGAGGGAGTGGAGAGTTTCTCGACTAATCGAGACCACCCATCCTTGACTGGCAACTTGAGCCAGCCCCCACTTTTCACCCCACACTCACACTTTTTACCACACTGTTTAACATATACAAACAATGTTCCTTAATTAATTCCAAACACAGGTTCTTTTATACAGCCCCTCAAACAATACCAAAACAATTCAAACAAGACTTAATAAAGATAACCCTATTATTTAACACAAATAACTTTTTCAATTTCTCATGAGTTACCGCTACCCGCGGACTTTCTCTGTCTAACCAACAGAGCCTTTACAAAGGATTTATTCGCTAACTGCAAATTATGCAACCTTCCTATCTCGCTAACCGCGAGGTATCCCGCTACCTGCGAGGCATCTTGCTAACCGCCAGGATCCCACTAATCTTTCTAACCTCCAGGCATCCCGCTACCCACGAGGCATCCCGCTAACCGCGAGGAACAAAACGAGAGCCAATAACCTCAGTTTAATCTTCGCTAACTGCGAAAACATCTCGCTATCCGCGAGGAACAAAAGATATTATTTCAATAATTCTTCTCTTTAAATGATTCTTCAAACATGATCAACCAATTCTTCATATCAATCAGAATCCAGTCAAACAATAACAATTTGTTAAGCAATAACAATTCAACAAACAGTGACAATTTATCAAACAGTTCTTTCTAATCTATGAAAACATATGCTTGTTTCTTGTGATAGAATCACATTTCTTGGACAATTTAAGGGGTTCCCTATGCTTAGATTCCCAAGGCATCATGAATAGCAATGCAGAATTATAAATTTGTCTTACCGAATTAGTGACATGTTCGATTACCTCCCGTGTTTGAGGTTGGACGGCTTTGACTTCTTCCGCAACCAATACCTCCGCTTGAGCAACTTTTGGAGTAGTGATGCCTTCTTTTGCACCTTCCTTGGAGGTGGAGTGACATGAGCATCCTTCGAGCTTTGAGTCACTCGCTTCGGGGCCATCGTATCGATGTAGAGAAGAGGAAAAGAGAGAAGAGAACTCCAGAATTCCAAGGGCAACACGATGATGGTAGAGATAGACTTGGAGATGGAGACGGCTTGAAGATAAGAGCTCGAAGGAGAGAGGTTGAGGGAGAGAAGGTAACTCCAACGTCAAAGCAAGAGAGCTTCCGCTTCTGCGAGTGTATGTCTGTCTGTTCAAGGTGAGGGGAGAGGGGTCTTTATATAGGCTCTCAAAGCCAGCTAACAATAGAGGGATAAGTTCGAGTACGTTCGGGGCTCTCTCAAAATATATATATATTTTTTAAAAAATTTACGGACACGGATTTCGATGCACGATTTCGATTCTCCAATTCTAGAAGAAGCTTGGGCTACAAGGCAGGAACTCTAAACTTAACTCCCTCCTCTTCCTTTCCTAAAAATACTCTTCCTTTCCCAAAATTGCTCCTTCTTTTCCAAGAGTCAACTCTTATCTCTAGATACAATCTTGAGGCTTAAGTTTCCCATCAACCTTATTGTTTTCAAGTGAATAAGGGTCATAATTAGTAGTTCTAAAGTCCGATTTTTTATCCGATTGTTCCATTAGAATGCTCTTTGACTTAATAAAATGCAAACCTCAAATATTTGCAAAGTAAATGAAATATTTTTATTGAAAAATGTTGAGTACATTACAAGAAATATTTTATTCTTGATGGTTCTTTGGTCGACATGCCAAATGTGGTGCACTTGAGAAAGCACAAAAACTATGTGAGGAGCTTCCTATTTTGAATGTTGCCTCTTGGAATGCATCGATTGGAATATGTGCACAACAAGAGCAGGTTTTGGAAGCTCTAGGATGTTTTTAGCGGATGCAAAGAACTGGAATGCAATGATTGCAAGATATGCACAAGAGGAGCAAGGCCAATTGCAGGATGTGTGCAACAAGAGCAGCACGAGAGGCTGTTGCAAAAATATGTCGTGCTTGGCACTATCTTGGTTGATATGTATGCCAAATGCATTGTGCTTTAGAAAGCACATGTTAGCGAGTCTCCGCAACGGACTTCTGCAGCATAGCTTTCTGGTACTAACATAATGTCCGTACTCAGGGAAAGTGACTCGGATGGGGCACAGAGACTCTATGAGATCGTCAATCTCACGAAGTGAATCTAAACAAGCAAACACAACAAATCTACAAGCAAAGCAACACTCAATGATCAGGGAAATCTACCTATGTCCTTTCTCACAGCTCTAGGTCATCACGCCATTTCGACACTCGAATGGACTCGAAATGCAATGAAACTTTAGGAGGAGGTCTAGGACACCTAGGGACAATATCTTAACAAGTCTAGTTGCAATCCAACAAGGTACCAAAATCACGATCCATCATGAAAAAGGTCCTGAAAATTGTAATAAAACTATCCAGAACTCATCCTCTGGTCTAAGAACACTCTCCTATGGTCAAAACAACTAAAAACAGCGATTTAAGCACTCAAATCTGTAATTATAGCTCACAGACTCATAGTCGCAAACCATAGCAAAACTGACAATGCTTACACTTAAATTAAAGAGCAAAGAGAGAGGAACACAATAAAATGTTCAGAATCGAAAATTGATTACCCATTCATTAGTTGCGTCGATTACAAATTGGAGCAGCTCGTAGCTTGAGCGTACGTTTTTTGAGCTCCCACTTCTTCTCAAGATAAGCCTCCTTTCACATTAAGGTCATTGACCTTTATACCTAGGGATTTCTAAGTGGCCAGTGGCTGACTCACATGGACTTTTACAAATGTCATGACAGCATTAAAACTCAGGGAATTGATCCATTACTCTGGAATCAGGATTTACACAGAGTATCACTACACTAGCTCAGACAATTAATAGAGTACAAATGTGGTGTTCGGCTACGTGTCCGACCAATTGGGTGCCCGTTTGATCTGTCCTCAAACATTCCCCCCTTCCTAATTTGTGTCGTCCCTTGACTTTGTCATAGGGTTGTCTTTAGCTTTGTCTTGAAGCTTGGTCTTCAGCCAACTTTGTCTTGAAGGTTGGTCTTCAGCTTGGGAAGTGCTTTGTCTTGATGATGCTCCCCCCTTCCTTGAGTCATTCATATCTGTTGTGTTGTTGATTCGTGATTTGAGCTTGATTATTGCGGCCACTTTTCTTCTTGTTGCGCATTCTCCGCTTCATTGCCAATTTGAGTCGTCGTAGAGATGGAAGTTGATGTGTCTGAGCTTGTAGAATTGATCCTCTTTGTTGCATGGACTTTATGATGGATTCTCTTTTAAGGTCCACTGCAATTTGAGTTTTCCTCGATAGGTAGCCAATGTTGAAGCACTGTGTGAGCTACTTTTGATTGTTGTGGATAGCTTGCTTTCTAATTTTTTCATTGCTTGTTGTTGTAGGCCATTCTTTGACTTGCCATTTTTTTATGGAGCTTTGTTGTCGCCCTTGAAGATAAAAGATGCTCTTGATAAGCATATGGAGACCTACAGTTTTTTCTCCAAGTCGTTGTCGATTGATTTGGGTAGCCATTTCCTTATTGTTGATGTAGAAGGAATATATACAAGAAGTCGATGATGAGGTCTAGATTAGGGTCTTAAAACCTGGATGACCAAAGGGAAAAAACCTGGTGGCAAAAAAGTGCCTTTGGTATATGCTCTTATTGTAGTTGAGCATTTGGACTTGAAGTACATGTCATGCAAGGTGAGTGCTTGGGAGAAACAAAGGAAGAGTGTCTAATGTAAGTGCCAATTATGGGACACTCTATATGCATATGAAAATTTGTCAAACAAAAGCATGTAGTGTAAGAGATGGAGTTAATGGATGCTTCAAGGAACAAATGTAGCACATGTGACATCAAAGGACGTCTCAATAGCTTCCACATTTCCAAGAAGGGTTTTCGATGTAAAAGCTTCTCCACTCATTCCTCACTGTGCTGAGTGCGTGAGTGTCTTTTGGGCTTCCTCCTTCACTTACCACTATACTACAATGACTTCGACTCTTATGCTCACTTATACCAGCATGAGCGACACAACGTGATTATACTCAACTCTTCTAGCTTGAGTAGTACCTAGAATAACTAAGATGCTTAGACCACAGAGAATATTACATGAAGTTTTGGGACTAACGCCTCGCTCATTTAGTGGCTTAGCTGCCCGACTCTGGCTTTTATGCCATGTATTTTTAATGGCACATTGGACTTACGTGTTCAAGGCCAGAAACCCACTTCCATAAGTTCTGGAAATTTAGGCCTCTTCCATTGTGTTGGTCTTTGGATGCCACCATTTTGTCAAGTATGTTGGCATAATTTGGCTCCTCTTGACTTGCTTGTCGTATGTTCACACTGCTTTGTGGAACAAGTCCTTCAGCTCTGATAGGGCTTGATGTAGCCTTTCGTTATCTTGCATGAGAAGCGGTTGTCGATATGTGTGGGTTTTCTGTGATTGAGTTTCTATTGGAAATTTTGGAACCCACATTGTGTTTGGTCCTTGTGTGACCATCTTTGGCATTTTCTTATTTTTCTTGATAACTTGATGGACACTAGTCTTTGGTAGCTACATTTGATGATTTCCGTTGTAGAAGCCTTGATTTTGGAGTTGATGAAGAGGTATCCATCTCGAGATTGTAGCAACCTTGGTTTCATTTGGCTTCTGTTGGCTGTTGGTGATCATTGCTTGCCTTGGGGTAGAAGCTTGTTCTGTATGATTTTTCTTGGTTGTTCCAGATTGAACTACACTTTTTGGTAACCATATTTGAGTGTTACCTTCATAAAATCCTTGTGCTTCGACTAGCTTAATTGGAATCTTCTACTGCTTCACCTGTTTGGGTTGAGTAGCGTCGCTGATGTCTGACTTCGGCACCCAAACTTGTCGCATTGTTTGTTGCTTTGATGTTTGCTTTTGCCTTTTGTGGTAGTTCTTTCTCCTGGTTGAGTTGTTTGTCTTGAGTTTATAGTGCATCTTGTTTTGTGTAGAACACGTTGGTTGAGATGGGTAGGTCCAGGCTATTACTTTAGGCTTTTTGGCGTTTCCTTGGAAGTATCCTTGAGCAACGATTGACTCATTTGATGCTACCCACCTTGTCACCTTTTGTTGTTGAAGTTGAACTTGTGCTTCATGTATCCAAATTGGGTCTTTGACTTTGATGTGTTCTCTGGATACCAAAACTTGGTTGATTTTTTTTGGCTTCTTCTTTATGCTTTTTTGTGATGGAAACTTGGGTTGATAAACTTTTTGCTTTGGTTTCCATTGCATTGTTGATGATGTGGCTCCTGATGTAGAGGCTTCGAGGGAAATTTGATGGAAGCTCATTGAAGGTAAATTCGCCTTGCGAGGTGGATATACTTCAGTGTTTACCTTTGCTTTACCTTTTTCTGCAATGCTTGGTTGCTCCTTTTTTGTATTGAATTGAGGTGATTTTGGGGTTTTTGATGGTGTTGTTGCTAAAGATTTTCCTTGTGGTTGAAAGAAGATGTTCCTCCAGCTTTCTGTCAGGACCAGACTCTCTTTGATATGATGGGAGTCGATTATTTTGAATGTATCTTTATACTCCCCCGTACTCAATTTGAGTACGACTTCTGCCACTCCGAAGCTAGGAATTGGAATTTTTGAACTTGTGTACACGATCTCCTCTAGCTCTGTGATTGGCAGCTTTCCCATCATTATCCACATTCCATAAGTCATTAGATTCTTTGTCGCTTTTGGATCTATTAAAGTTGAACATTTGATTTTTGAGTCCTGTTTCTCCGAATATACTGAATTTGATTGTCGTAGGAGACAGTTGATCTTCTTTCTTATCCATATTCTTCTCTTGATCTTGCATTTTTTGAACATTTGACGTTGAACTTGGAAATTGTTTTCCTTCATTTGCTTTCATTTGCACTTTTTATGTAGTCAGCTTCCTTGAAACAGCTTTTATCGATTCTTCAGGTATGTCAATGATGACATATTCTCGTTATTGCTCTACTTTCTTCCTTTTCACTTTGGCATCATGCTCTAGGACGTAGCTATCTGTTTCACCTTTTCTGCTTTCACACTCACAAACCTCATTAGCTTCCTTCAACACCTTTTCCAAGCACACTTCTGTTTAACATGGCCCAGGGCTTTCTTGCCACAACCATGTTGAGCATATTCTGCAATCGACACGTTCCAAGTGATTCCATTGTGATAATGATGTCCATCAAGAACTTTTCTTGCTTGGGTGAGGGCACCACCTTTGTCATACATAATGACCAAAGCATTGACACAAGTATAAAATCTTTATGCAATAGCCCCTCACAAACACATCTTTATGCCCAACAACCCCTAACCAATAACCTTGTAATGGACTTGGACTATGAACATTGAGAATTTAAAGAACTATAGAAATCATTATTATGAGAATACTTTGAGAAGATCGAGAGAGAACTTGATTACAAGTAGCAACATAACCATTATACCTAATTAATTTAGCATGAACAATACTTTGTAGGAGACAGGAATAGAGAACTTGACAACAATTGAGGACCCGATTTATGTGGAGCCGGTCCCCCCTCTAAAAGGCTTTTATATTATAGCTTCTCTCATAAAGAGAGACTTGGTACAATACAAGCTTTGTGGTCCTTGAGACCTTGATGGTGCAATGAAGATAGAGAGCTTCATGCACCACAATTATGCTCGTATTAGCTAAATGAAATCATTAACTTGTCCTCAGCCTCAATCCCAAGACCTCAAGACACCTTAAAAGGTGGAGAGAGCTAGCACGGAATGGGGGTAGGGAAGAGGAAGAAGAAGTAACTTACAAGAAACAAGTAGTGTCCTCTCATACCATTACTCATAGAGCTCACCATAGCATAGTAGCATATTAATTGAGATGAAGAAGGTAGCTAGCATAGCAGTGAAGCATGGCTCTTGGTTGGATTTGCATTCCATAACCAAGAGTTTTTGGTGTAGGCTCTCACCTTCTCAAGCTTCGAGAAGGAGATGGAGTTCTTGCACAACACACCATGAGACATTAGTGTGTGTGTGTGTGTGTGTGTGTGTGTGTGTGTGAGAGAGAGAGAGAGAGAGAGAGAGAGAGAGAGAGAGCGGGTATATGGTCAAGTTACCCTCCTCCTTTCTTGAATTGACCCTTCTTCCTAGATCAAGCTTGAAATTGATTGGACCTCCTCTAGACTAGACAATCACATACATTAAGCATATCAAGCAACCATGGTAGCATTTTGGACAAGTGTCCTCCTTTCCCCTGTGAGAGAGAGGGCTTGAAAAATATTTAAACAATTAAATAAATAAACTAAATTCTCATCGGATCCCTTTAGAGATCAACCAATAGGCTTTAGGCACCCTACAAGGGCAACATGGGGAGGATCTTGACATGTGTCCTTGTTGCCTCTTTGGACTTGGCTTTCTTTGAGTGAGTGAGTGTGTTCTCTCTCTTGCCCCTACTTGTAGTGATCACCCCCCCTTGTGTAGGGATCCATGTTGACTTTGGAACACCTCACCACTTAAGCACCTCAGTCATGAAGCCCCTCAAGTAACTTAGTTATAAAACATGACAAGCACCTCAAGCTTGGACCGGGTTCTCACCTCAAGCTCATCCCTAGCTTGCATAAGGTCCTAGGTCCAAGTACTTTTAACACTAACATTTGGAGGTCTTTAATGAAGCTAACCCTAAGGTATTTCAAGCTCCATTAGCTAGCATTGCTCTTTGACAAACCATCTCCCATTTGACTTTGGTCTCGTGCTGAGCCTTAGATCCATAAGCACATGTCTATATTTTTACTCTTGTTCTCGTTCATTCACCCACATTAAATGATCAATTTAACATGAGAAAATAATTTGGTTTAGTTAGATATTAGATTTTATGACATTACCTCTCTCTTGAAATCATAGTCATCCTCGACTATGAGGTAGAGGAGATAAAGCCTTAGTCATTAGTCTATGTTTTTTAGCGGGTAGAGGATTCCTTTTTACCCTACAAAATCATTCCAGAATGGATGACTAATACATTTGGTGCTTTGGGAGACTAAGCTGCTGCAAGCATGTCTGATCTTGAGTCCATATCATATTTCCAAAGTAGAGTGACAAATTCTACTTGGTGTTTGAGAGACGTCGTCATCACAAACGTGATTCTAAGTATGCATACTACTTAAATTTGTGCACAATAAAAAGAGAAGTATGCTCATAAGACAAAAACATTGATCATTTATAAGAAACATTTACATTTGCTTACTCTAATGTAGCATTGTAAGAATTGACAAGGTTCATACTATCATTAAATTGTGTTCCTTGCATCCATCTAGCATCTTCAAAAGGATAATTTTTTTATTTAATAAGATATCGTCCGATAATCTTACCATGTTTTAGTACCTTGTCTTCATGTCTAAAAATCAATTTGGGATGAAGTACCTCTTCTTGATCTTCGATCTCGGGCAGGTCCTCAATGATTTGTTCTTATGGTGGTTCTCCTTTGTAAGGCTTCAGTAGGCTCACATGAAAAGCATTGTGAATGAGCCAATGGTTGGGTAACTTGAGTTGAAAGGCCATCTCATTGATTAATTTTAGGATTTAAAAAGGACCATAGTATCTTTTTCCTAGTTTAGCATAATACTTTTGGTGGCCCATAGGATTTTTGCCCATAGTCTACCTCAATTGAGACTTAGGAAATTTGAGTAGGACCCAATCAGTTTCCTTGAAAACTAAGGCCCTTCTTTGCTTGTTAGCAGAATCTATTTGCCTTTGCTGCAAGATGGACATCGCCTCCTTTGTCTTTTGGAAAGATTCTTGTAGGTCTCGGCTATACTCATCGCCAGTGAAGATCTTCCCATGTACCTTAAGTAGCAAAGGACTTTTAGGTCTTCCTTAAATGATTTTGAAAGGTGCCTTCCCCGTAGTAGTATGGACAGTGTTATTGTACATATACTCTACAAAAGGTAGGTACTTTCTCCATTGGGAACATTGATCTACTTTGGTAACATAGGTCTTAAGTATATCTAGAATCGTAAGGTTACTATTTCACTTTGGCCATCTGTTTGTGCGAGATAGGCCAAAGAGAAATTAAGCCATGAGTAAGATTCTCAAAGAGACCCTTCCAAAAATTACTAGTCATTCAAGGATCTCTATTTGACACTATTGATGTTGGCAAGCCATGGTGTTTAAAAATTTGGGATATGAAGAGGGTTTACATTTGGTGTGCTTTAATAGTCTTTTTGATAGGTATAAATTGTGCTTGTTTACTAAACCTGTCTACTATTGTCCATATTCTTGTATTCCCATGGATGGACTTGGGCAATCCAAAGATAAAATCCATGGATATGCTCTCCCACGGTGAATTAGGAATTGGCAAAGGCTGGATCAATCCAGGTTGCTTCCCCCTATCATATTTTGTCTTTTGGAATACCACACATTTTGACACATAGTCTTGCATGTTCGTCTTCATGGTAGGCCAATAGAAATATGTCTCTACTCCATGAAGAGGAGGTTGAATCCCTCGATGCCCCACATAGGGAGGAGCATGGGATTCTTACATCACTTTCTCACAAAGATAGTGAGTAACACATAGCCTATTTCCATAGAGAAGATAACCATCTTCCCTAAGGCAAGGGCTAAAATTACATCTTTAAAATTGGGGTCAGTAGCATACTCATCTATCATAGAAGATAGATCATTGTGAGTTGTTATCGACACCGCATTGGCTCTTAGCCATCATGATAGTGCATTGGCTACTTGATTGTGCTTGCAAGCAATGTGAGCAACATGAAAATTAAATTGCAAAAGAAAAATTTCACACCTCATTTGTTTGTCGGAGAGCTTGGTTTGTGTCATGAAGTACTTAAGACTTTGGTGATCCATGTGTAGGATGAATGGAGTCCCCAAAAGATAGTGTTTCCATGTGTTGATGGCATGTAGGACAACTAGTAGCTCCTTATCGTAGATGCCCAATATTCGCTCGTCGGAATTGAGTCTTCGACTCTCATATGCTATGGCATCCCCTTCTTGAAGTAGAACTGCTCCAAGGAAATCTCCACAAACATCACATGGGACCTCAAATGGTCTTGAGAGATTAAGCATGGGTTGAGAGGTAAGATTTTTTTAAAGCTTTTCAAAAGAAATTTTCTCTTTAGCAGTCCATACGTACTTAACATTTTTCTTGGTCAAGTCATGTGGTGGTCCTACTATTTGGGAGAATTGAGCTATGAAGCGTCTATATTATGCACACATATTAATAAAGCTTCGTAGCTCATGTAGATTCTTTTGGTCTGGCCATCCTTTTATTGCCTCAAGCTTGGTTGGATCTATATGGGATACCATCTTGAGAATAATATGACCTAAGTATTGAATCTCTTGGAGGAAAGATTCACTCTTCTTTTGGTTAATAAAAAGTTTATTCTCCCTCATAGCTTGAAAAACTACCTAGAGGTGTTGCTTATGCTCCTCCAAATATTTTGAGTAGATGATAATGTTGTTGAACACTCCAGTGAACTTATGGTAGGGTCTAAATATTTTCTCCATTATGTGGTTGAACGTGGCTGGAACATTTGTCAAACCAAAAGGCATGACAAGATATTCATAAAGACCAAACATTGTACGGACCGTGGTCTTTACGATATCTTCATTTACTATCCTTATTTGATGTTAGACACTTTTAAGGTCAATCCTATTGAAGTAGGTTGGACCTTGTAGCTTATCAAACAGATCTTCTACCCACGATATGGGAATTTTTTTTGATAGTGATACAATTTAGTGCTCGATAGTCCACACACATGCGGTATGTTCCATCTTTCTTTTGCACTATAAGGACTGGAGAAAAAAAGGGAGAGGAGCTCGGACTCACCATCCCCTTGTCTACTAGCTCATGTGCTTGCCTCATAATCTCCTCTTTGTTGAGATTGAGAAACTTCATAAGGAGGTTTATTAGGCGGTGAGCTCCTAGGTAGAAGCTCTATCTTATGGTCATCATCCCCTCGTTTTGGAGGTAGCTCCATAAGGGTGTCATCAATAAATACATCTTAGAATCTATTTAGAAAATTAGACATGTCTAATTCTTCTTGGTTCCTATCACTTTGTTTTGTAAAAACATTAGCATCATTTAGAGACTCAGACAAAAATCATGGAAGAGAAAACTGAGCTTTTCATTCTTGGCACCATTTCTAAGAGGTTAATGTCATTGAGGGAACAAAGAGTATTGTGAAATTCTTTTACTGCTTCAAGAGTAGCACTATCCGTACAAAAGATTCCACCAGTTTGAGGGATAGTAGGGGTATCCGGGGTACTAACAAAAGATGGATTGAGGCCGCACAACCTCCTTAAAAAGTTAGACAGATCAGCCCTAGAGGAAGAGAATAGGGCAAGCTCCTGTTGGTATTGCAGAGAGAGAATAGGAAGTTGGACTATGTACTGGGAGATCAAATTCACACCTTCCTTGGAGTCCTTATCTAAGGTAGCCAGAACTTTAACCCAATCATTAAAAGATAACATGTGCAAGATAGACATTTTCTTGTCTGAGGTAAGAGCCGATATTAGTTGAGATGCATCCAAGCTGTTAATACATTTGAGGACAAGAGACGTGGCCACAGAGAGGGGCTCAGAAGTCAATTCCAATCCTTGTGAGAGAGCAAGGGTTTGCAATACATCAAAAAAGATTAAGTGAGGTTACAATTACTTACAAAAGTAAGTAATACAATCCTTGGCCTTTCTAGCAAGGAAGGGTCTGGTTCTAGCTGCCATAGCTCTTTCCAGTTTATGGACTTTTAGGTACAACTTAATCTTTTCGAGAATCTTTGCATGATTCTCAGGGCTATGTTTTATACTCATGCGGGCTATCATTCTTAAAGTTTTGTGGTCCTGAAAGGCAATAGATAGGATTAGTTAATGTAGATTGGGCCTACAAACCTTAAACCGGCAAAGTCAAAGATTGTAGTAGCTGTGAGCAGGGGACCAGAAAAATAGTCTAAGAAGGACAACCTAACACTAGTCAACCAAAAAGGAATTACAGATTGTGGGTTCAATTTAGAGCTAAAGTTTCAGAATCAGTTTCCAAAGCCAGCATCCCGGGTTTTTAAGAAAAAAACCTTATGTATAGGATGTGTGTGTAGCTGTTCTACTATAGATAATAAGACATAATTGAACCTTTTACATTCAAAGGACAACTGGCTTTAGAACAAAGGAGATGATAAGTACAAAACAATTTAGTCTTAGAATTAATTTTGTACAATGATTGTAGGAAGGAAGCACCATTCCATTATACAGTTTAATCAAAGGAACTTCCCGAGCGGTAGGTACATGTGTAATCCAATGTTGGACAGCTTGCTAGCCAAAAAAAACTTTCCAAGATAAGATAGAGTCCTTACCTGCACCCATCCAAACAAGACAACAAATATGCTAGCATTGGATGTGTTTTACAGGTATCAATGGACTATACCAGTTGTTATCCATGTCAACCTTACAGAATTTTTTCTAACTCACGAGCTTAGTCCATAGTATTCTTGTAAAAAGTGTTTTTTTTCTCTTCTTTAAAAAAAAAAACCAAAGTTTTTAGTAAAATAGTGTCTTTTTTATTAGAAGGCCATCACCCCTTCTAATCCAAGTGTCAAAATTCCCCTCCTTTTCTTACTTTATATATTTTCATCAGTTTTTATCAATTGTATGAAAGCTCTACATTAGGAAAGGAAACCATCATAACCCATGTAAATCCCTATAATCGATCAATTTTAGTGCATAGTAGGGTCAAAAAACCCTTCCATGTAAGTACCAGTGGCCGTCCAATGTATAAGGCCCATCAAGGTTTCTTATTGATATTGCTACAAATCTTATGACAAAACGATAGTATCAAGCAAATTACGAGGTGTTATGCTGCTCAGTAAGCCATGCAAGTAAGATCGATTACTGTCGACTGAACACTGTAATGCTAAGTAAAAATCGGTAGCCAAAAGTCTCAAAGGATCTAATGTTTGTTGTAGAGCAACCACCCACAAAAAAATAGTTTATACAGAGATTATATACCGCAACAGTTGGTACAATGTGTCAAAACCAACTTAGAACAGTAATCCACAGTATAACAGCCACTCGAAGCACCCAGTAGAAGGGTAGGCAAGTCATGCCAAAAATCATCAACCTCATATACCCACATCAAACAACCAGTATCATAACCAGGATTTGTTTATGCAAAACAGAGAATTACCTCAAGCATCACCATATAAAAACCAAGCTACAACGTTATTTACACAGAGAAATAACCCCCTTCTTTTAATATAAAATTCTGTCCTGCAAAAAAATAAGCAAGGGCGGAGAAGCCAACCTGAGAGGCCTGCGTTGCAAGCTCCATATATCAAAGTAACACAGCTACTCAGTTTGTACTTAATGTAAGCAGAACAACAACCAAAGTCAAGTGAGGGGTAGAGATGCGCCATCACCTCTTTAAATAGAGGAAGCAGGAGGGTTGTCACGTCGATGTGATGAGCAAAGCGCCATGAATGGAGAGACCCCCCATAGCTAGCGCAAGATTTCCTAAAGGCAGAATGAGAGAGTTATACAAGGTGCCTTCACGACAAGTAATATTAGAGGCAGTAAACCGCCCGGTTTTAAAAAACCACCTTGTCCCCTAGAAGGGTTAATACCCATGGTGGATTCCTAGTGTGGTGAAGCTAAAAGGTGTCCAATTAAGCTAATGATCCTTAGGTAATACACAGAGTGTGTGTGTGTGTGTGTGTGTGTGCACACGCGCGTGTAAGTGTGTATGTATGTATCTATAGAATTTACTAGAATTATGCAAGGTGAAGCTTCACTTTAACATTCTAAAACAATAGAATGCAAGAAAAGTCAAGACATCTAGGATGTGAAATGAAAGGTGAAAAAAAAAATCATTTACTATTTTAAAACTAAAATAACATTTAAGGTAAATCTCAATCATCACGGAAAACATTGAAAGTATGCCTAAACCAGCTCTCCTCTAGGGTAGAGGAGCTAGTAAAAAGACAGGTCCCTTTTTAGGGACCTGTCGACCCCCAAATATAAAGACAATGATGCATCATTTTGAGGCGTAAGACGTCGATTGCAGGCGTGGTTAGATTGGCTGAGGAAAGATCTTCGGCGTTTGATCCCATGTTCGAGCCTTGCTAGCAGTGGCACCTCTAAATACCCCCTCCATTCGGCGCTCCTTTGGTACCCGATTTTTTGCCACAAGAATCTGTGATCAGCGCCGATCTTCGCCTGTGGAGCTTTGTTCAAGTTGCAGTTTTTGTTGGAGACTCGTGCTATGCACCACTTTCATTTGAGCCCATCCATGCTCGAAATGCTGCAACAGAGCGCTCACAATTGATGGGACAATTTCAGCGTCTCTAAACTGGCTCCTCTACCCTAAGGCTTCTTTTAGAAAGCCAATAATACAAATGGAGGAGGCTCTCCTGCTTCATCAATTTCTACATCCTCAGTCCCAAGGCTTGAGGTTCTCAATATTGTTTCAGAAAACTTTGGCCGTTTGATATCTTTAATGGAGTGATAAAGAATGTGACCAAGATATCTACATGTCCGATGAAGCATTTTAATGGGAGAAGAAAAATTGTTAATCATGGACAATGAAGGATACTAAATGGGCCATAAAAATGAGAGAAAAGTCACATTTTATAGGACATTTTTCACGACTACGCATGCATGAAACTACAATAATTGAGATTGGCCTCATTTTTTCTTTTGATATTTTTCTATTCATCTTCTGTAATGCATCCCATTTTCTCTTATATATTTGAAAAGGGGGAAAAAATTGACCTTAAACTTCCTCCAAGTTTCAAAAGAACTAGTACAACCAGTGGGCTTCGTTCGTCTCTCTCTCTCTCTCTCTCTCTCTCTCTCTCTCCCTCCACCCACTCGTTGTGTGTTCGGAGGTTGCAAGGGACATTGTCGATTGAAGCTCATGCTAACACGTGTCCGAGAGGAGGGGTCAGAATCCCTTCCCCCATTATAATTGTATACATTGTATCTAAGCTACACGTGAGAGATCAGTGCACCCCCCTGATGTGTGCGCGCGAGAGAGAGAGAGAGAGAGAGAGAGAGAGAGAGAGAGAGAGAGAGAGAGAGGCCTGTCATGCCCTCATCCTCGCCTCGACCTGAGAGAGACAGATCTGCGTGCAATAGAAACGGGCCAGCTTAACTCCCCCTGTCTCCCCGGCTCTAGAGGATTTGTCCAAGATGCTCATTATTTTATGAATAAAAACGAGTTGATACCCCCTACTTAATTAGAAATTAAACAAGGTGAGGACTCACGATGGCCTGTTGAAGGTAAGGGGGGAGGAAAGGTTTATCGAAAGTAGATCTTAATCAATGTTGCAGTTGTATTGTTTTAATATAAAATTGTATTGTCCATATACACACACAATTACAAACTAGCAGTTCCAAAATGGCTTACTGGTTGATTTGACTCCCACCATTGTCTTCAACGACGGATTATGCTATAAACGCCCTACCTAATGCCTTGTTATTTAAAGACTTCTTTTTAATGCCTTCATAAAAATAGGTAGGTTTAATACACATAAGTACATATATTTATATATAATTATGTGTGTGTATATATTTATGTATGTATGTATATGAGTATATATGTATATATGTATGTATAGAATTTACTAGAATTATGTAAGGTGAAGCTTCACTTTAGCATTCTAAAAAGAATAGAATGCAAGAGAAGTGAAACCATGTGAGGATGCTAAATGAAAGGTGAAATAAAAAGGTCCAATTAATATTATAAAATTTAAATAATATTTAAGATAAGTCTCAATTAGGTCTTTTTTTTATTTTCTTATGGTCGGTAACCGCTACTCACAAATGGCTTATATATTATGAAGGGGCTCAGTAATAAGGTAAATGATGCACATTGCACATCAGTATTTTGAAACAAAATAAACACAAAAAGGAAATAAAATAAAAAGACACATTAAAAATCAAAACAAAAGAATATTTTAATGCTTTCAAAAAAGCATAGAAAATAATTAAACAATTTAGTGAAGTTAATTTTTTGAAATCCTCAAATGAGAGAATCGTTTATCAATATCTCAGTGTTTGAGAAAGGTGTGTCTGAGCTTAGGTTTAAGCCGATCGAAAATCGAGATTAGTCGGTTGCAAAGGATGGAAAAGAGAGAAAAACCCGATAAAATATACGAGAAAATAATTCGAATATTTTGCAAATTTGAAAATTTATACTAGTATTTCCAGTTTGTATTTGTATAAGGAGGAAACTTGCCGCTTAGACAAAAAGACTTTCTCGAAGACTGCATCATAAAATCAAACTCCTATCAATATTTTGTTTAATGTTTTGATCTCTAAAGTCATTTTCAAGAATGTAGGCAAAGCAAATGTTGCCTTGGAGAATAGCTTTGTATTCCAAAGTTTTAGCTTTCTATTCATAAGATTTTTAAATCCCTTAGGGACACTTGTCTCTTAAAGAAGGTGTAAGGAAACAATTGAAGGGACAATAAAGTTATTTTATAAAGATCCTTGCCATGTGGCGCTCATCCAGCCAAAGAATATAACGGCTTCGATGTTGCAACAACTTTGCACAATGAACCCTATGGCCTTCCACAGGCCAAAAAACCCAAAAGTTGAATAGGAAAAAAGGGGTCATTTTATTGCCCCACAATACATAGGTAGAGCGGTTTCTTTAATACCATGTGAATGCACGTGATATAGATGGTTTGACATAAGTGCACCTCTCAAGGATTATATGCCATTAAGTGCACACGTGTAGTACTAGTCCATAAATTGACTAACTCAAAATCTGATATGTTTCCTCTAACTAAAATCGATGCATCCAAAGACTTGTATTATGGTCCCAAACGTAATTGACACCAAGTCATAGTCTAGAACTTTGGTATTTGTGCTGGCAAGATCCTCAACTTTTTTGGCTTTCTAAACGAAGCCTTAGTGTTGAGTTGGGTTAGGCATACTTTCATTGTTTTCAGTGTCATGATGGAGACTTACCTTAAATGTTATTTCCATTTTAAAATATTAAATGAATCTTTCTATTTTACATCCTTACACAGCTTGACGTCACTTGCATTCTCTTCTTTTAGAATGCTAAATTGAAGCTTCACCTTGCATAATTCTAGTAAATTCTATACATATACATACATATATTTATTTATTTTACACATACACATACACACACACACACACACAAACACACATATTTATTTTACACATACACACACACACACACACACACACACACACACAAACACACATATATATACACACTAAATGAGAAAACCATGGTAAAGGGAAGAAAAAATGGTGAATTATGTGGGAAATTAGTTCAAAAATCTTACAAATTTCAAAATTTGACTATTATTTTCGGTTTGCTTCTTTGCAAGGAGGAAACTCAGTCCCTTAATAAAAGAGATATTCATGAACAATGCTTTACCTTATATAATTCTAGTTAAACTCAACCTAATGATTTTATCGTTTCCTTATTGTTTTAGAAATCCACCGTGACCCTTTCACTTGTTTTTCTCTCTATCACACAATCTAATATATACATGTTTCCACACTAAATAAAATGTGACCTCTGCTTTAGATGATCTTTTCATGGCTCCTTACTTGGGTTATTTATTCTCGTAAGAGTCCCCCATGCTTCGTTAATCCTGAGGTCTAAACAAATATATGCTAGTATTCTTTCATGATATCCTCATCTACTTTAAAGATGAAATATTGGAGCATGAACAACATGTCAGAAGAGAAAGTGCATCATGTTTGAGGTAAATTGGCGATCTTGGATTCATTCTCGAGCAAGGGGATATCTATTGATTTCACAAATGCCAAGGATTACGGCGTGGCGTGATTACTGTATTGCCACACTATCTCCCTTGAAAAAAGAAACAATGTGACTTGGGGTGCAAAATCAAACCATTGCTTTAAAAAGATTTAAGTATTTTTTATTCTCAAAATCACTTAACTTTGAATCAAAATTTGAGGTAATCATGCATGCAAACTGATTAGCAATTAGAGGCGCGATCCAATAAGAAGGGAGACCTATAACATATAAATCTAGGAAGCTAACAAACTATGACAAGAATTCCATAACTCATGACCTTGATTCTATAGTAATAAGCCATACCCTTTAAGCCAAACACTATTTACTTGGATGTGATTGTTGCTTAGCAAAGATCATTAGTTCTTGAAATGGATTTTAACCCAAGCCGACCTCAACATGAGGTGAAGGGATAGGTGGTCATTCTTGCAGAATATAACTGTAAATCACTTACACAAAAGGGATAGATAATGTGATAGCCAATTCCCTAAGTAGGAAGTCCCTTCTCAAGGCCATTTGCATGCTAGAAAAACCTGCACTGCATGAAGTCTTCCAAATATGAGTTCTTTAACCGAATCATGTAGAGCATGTCTCAAAAGAGTCATTTCGAGATGAAAAAGAGAATCATACAACGGTACTCCCTCTAAGATGGTAATCTAATCTACCTGGAAAATCTACTTAAAGCCCACAATTCTCGTTTATTTGTTCATCCTAACATGTTAAATTTTATCTAAAGAGCTTCTTTAGATAAAATTAGAGGGACATACTAGCTACCATTCAAGGTAGATACAACTTTTTCATGGTGTTATTGGAAAGAGTGACTAAGTAGCACACTTAATTCCTATCATTAAGAAATTTTCAACAGATTTTTTAACACTAGGACCTTCATTAGAGACATTTTTTCACTTCATAAACATTTGAGTTACATACCCTTGATAGCTTTGCCTAAAAATCAGCTTCGCAAAGAAACATTAGTATCGTATGTCTGTTCAATTTTGCATTCATTAGTTTTGGTAGAATCTAGGGAGATACCTTTGTTTCAAGGGATGTAAAAGTAAAGCTAAGTGTTTTAGCTTTGTATGGCAAAGATTATATTACCTTTTTTATTTGGCCAAAACCCATGCATAGAAACCCATGCATAGTGTTGAAGCTTCTATGCTACTAGAAGAAATTGAACAACGATGGAAGTGGCTAAAAAGGAGTTCAAGGCTACACAAGGAGTAGAAAAAATGCTATGTAGATACTCAATATTCAAAATGGATTTTGAAAAGAAATCGGCCTTGACTTTGTAAGAGACCACTCAAACCAAAGCTAACTCTGCTAGGGAAGTACAAAAAGATACCTTGACTATATCTGATACCAAAAAGATCAATGATCTAGCTTGAATGCTCGATCTTTCCCCTCACCTTTAGATACACAATTGATTTCATTTATTCCTACAAAAAGTCTATATTTTCAGCCTCAACCATGTATTAAACAACTCCCAAATAGTTCCCAAGGAACCAAAGACTTAGGCCTTAGAAGATTTTGGATACCAAAGAAAAGATCCTGAGCAATGTTATAGTCCACAAACATCTTGTAGAGGGGCATTTTTTCCCTAGAGAAATACCTTTAATATGTTTGATTTGAGTTTGCAAGCTGAAGAAGTCATTGGCTTGCATCAAACAAAGTATCTCCATAAGATTTTGGAAAACTTTGCTTTGTGAGATTGTGAGCCAATTTCTCCAAAAATCAAAATTGAGTATGTGTGATGTAGGAGGACCATTTTACATGCAAAAAGATGCAGCAATGGTGGGTTGCTCGATTTATATACAAAGTATTGGCAAGGTGTGAAGCTCATACTTTGTTACCTTGCCTCTAATTATGCTTTATTATTTTCAAGGGGGGATAATTATCAAAAGAATACTTCTATGCAACTTCTTTCTTGCAGTGATTCAGATTAGGCTGGATATTTTTCCACACATCATTCCATTATTGAAATTTTCTTTTTCTTGGGAATTGCACATATCTCATGGTTGAATAAGCAACAATCCATTGTGGTTACTTTGACTTATGAAGCTATGATAGGGTTGCATTAACAACGACCACTGATTGTGTATGGTTCACATGGTTATTGGAAGATCTTTGAGAGTGTCAGCAAATTCCTACAACCATTTTCACTAACAGTAAAATGATTTGGAAGTTGCAAGGAATCTAGTATTCCATGCAAGAACCAAGCATATAGAGGTGCACTACCATTATGTTAGGGAAAGGCTTAACTTATTTCCAAGCATGTGACAACATTGTGTATATGTTTCTAAACACATTATCTCAAATGATTTATGAAGTTTTAGGCTTGTGCCCATTTAGAGCCTGACCTACTACCTTGTACAGATTCACACTATTCTAGGTCATTATCTTCCTCTTGTCTCCTTGTACTCTGTGTTGAAGTCTTACTTCTCCATTTTGTTTTCCATATTCAACACTACCTACCATGGTAGCCCACTTCTAAGAGAATGTATTGCCACAGATTGGTTGCTACTAACTTTCTCCCATACTAACTTGATTATTTATCTACTGTATCGATTTTAACATGTAATTTGGCTATCTACATGCTAGAAAGGGCTCTCAAAAGGATCAAAATGGCATGCCCTCAATTTATGTTGTTGCATTGAAAACACGTTTAAAGAAGCTTGCCTTAGCCATATGTGATTAACATCTATTTGTGTTCTTTTCTCTTCACTAACCTTTTGAAGCAACCAGTTTATGACCAAGCATTTTAGTGATAGCTACCTTTCAAACAACCTCTCTTTACACTCACCTATTTCAACTAGGATACCCTATATAAGTGTGTCTACAAATGGACACGCATTGAATAAGGGGTAGTTTTGCAGCTATTCTTGTGTCATGCCCACATTATTGTACATGTGCTAGACTAAATGGTAGTAGACGTCCATGCATTGAATGTGGATGGTAACCCAACCATTAAAGGCTCAAAATTTCTTTACTTTTCTCATGCTACCTTTTTAATTTTCACAAAAATAATGCCCACATTATTGTACATAGGCTAGACTAAATGTTCAATATACCTTTTTGATTTCTACAAAAATAATGTCCACATTATTGTGCATGGGCTAGACTAAATAGTAGCGGATGTCCATGCATCCGATGTGGATGGTAACCCAACCATTAAAGGCCCCATGCTACCTTTTTAACTTCTACAAAAATGAATATTGCAAAGTTGGTCCACATTTTTTAACCTTGAGTTTATAAATTTTGCAACCTTTAGTTTCTCTATTTATGTTTTGCTAATACCAAGTCTCCTTTTTGTTTGTAAAAAAACTAAATTGATAAAGACAAAAGATTAAGAGCCTTTTGCAAGAGCAGTTATCACATCCATTGCTTGGGGTGGGAGTGTGTGTGTGTGTGTGTGTGTGTGATTTTTTGAGCAAGCCATCATACAATTTCACCTTGTTTCTAATTAGTTTTTTTATGAACACGGCCTTGTTTTCATGGATCCAAGGACTCATTGACTTTTAAAGATTAGTCCATATTATTTTACTATGAGTTTGTAAGTTTTATAAATTTTTCTCTATTTATGTTCAACTGATACTAAATCTCCCTTTTTGTTTGTAAAACAAGGTGAAAAATCACGATGGCCTGTTAAGGAAATGTACTGCAAAAGTAGATTAGAGTTGTGTTCGTAGGATTTATTATTTCATAACAAATATTTTGAAAGGTTTAGAGAGTGTATATTGTAAAGGGAGTAATAGATATATGAAAAAATGCAACTAATAGATCAAGTTGTTTCAGTGGTAAACATAGAGAAGTTACTTGTTGGTCAAATTTGACCGAACTTGAAAGTTTAGTTTATTGTTTTTTTAGATAAATGTAAACTATGTAAAGAAACCAATGTGATTATTTTAATATAAGGTGAGATTTTACAGTTAATATCGAGATTTAAATGATATCGAAGTATGATCAAATGACATTGATCATTGCATTATAGAACAATTTCAAAAGAATTATAAGCCTAAGTAATTTTATGTGAAAATTTAAGTTATTAATAATATTTAAGTTGTTGCAATGCTAAACATAGAGAAGCTACTTACTAACCAATCTGATCGAACTTGGAAGTTTGGTTTGTAAATGTTGTAGTGAACTATGTAAAGAAATCAATGTGATTATTTCATTATAGGGTGGGACTTTAGAGTTAATATCGACATTTAAATGATATCAAAGTATGATCATTGTATTATAAAAACGTTTCCAAAGGAATTACGGACCCAAGTAGTTTTTGTGAAAATTTAAGTTAACATTAATAATATTTCATGAAGGTGACACTAAGTTATGATATTTTTTTTCTTACAAAATTCTCTTAATCAAGTGTTACATGTGACATATATATATATATGAGTTTTTCATTTGAAATTTATTTTATCAATATTGGAAATGTCTAAACCTAATTCTTAATTATGATACATGTTACACTAAAAGTAACAAGGTGACATTTACATATTAAACCCAAAAGTTATTAAAAAAATATGAAAAAAAACTTTCATTTAAGGACAATTTATAATTTTTGTAAAATAATTTATAATTCTTTCATTCTTATGTAAATAAAAATTATTTAAAAACAATTTATAAATTTTTAGTTGTAAATTATCATCAAATGACCAAAACAAATTTACAATGAAAGAAATATATTTTAAATAAATAAGTTGCAAAAAAAATCATTAAGTCTTTAAATGAAAGGACCCATTTACAAACTAAACAAAAACAAAAAACAAAAGAAATCAAGTGAGAATTAAATCAAAGGACCAATTTACAATGATGAAAAGAACATTTACATTATAAAAGAAAGATAATATTTATAAAACCTTCCTTTTCAATCAAAGAAGACACTTGTTCACCATCAAAGACCTTTGCATCAACAACTCAAAAGATGCATATTTTCTCAACCTTCCCCTATGGCCTTCTGCAGGCCAAAAACTAAATTGATGTAAGACAAAGGATTAAGAGCCTTTTCCAAGAGTGGTCCTCACACCCATTGCTTGGGGAGAGAGAGAGAGAGTGTCACCATTTTTTGAGCAAGCAATTGTACGCTTTGAGAAATCACTTTTTTATGAACATAGTCGTCTTTTAGGTTTCCATGGATCTAAGGACTCTTTTGACGTTATAAGGTCATGTTCTGTCACGATAAGTGATTGATTATAGACTTCTAGGAGCCTACCACAAAAGGCAAAGAAGCCTCAGCAGTAACCAATTCAACCGGTGTTACCCCATGTGCTTACTCAATTTAATAAAAAGGTTTTAGAACCCAACACTTGTTAAATAGCAATCTAGCTACTTATGACTTCGAGTGAGTAATCTTGTTTAGCTGTTTTTTTAATTGTGGGTAAACAGTCATTGTAGTGACCAACTGCGTCTCGCATACAGTTGAGCAGTTCACAGTTATTGTTTTCGAACTGACCGGGTTGCCATCCATCCCTTAAGCACATACTGCACATTACAAGGTAATTTATCATGAACAAGACCCTTATTCAAGATCAATCTATCTTCCCAAACTCCACTCTGTGTCACAACAAGACACAGTTTTTGCTTCCTCATCCTTTCAAGACACATTGTCCAGTGTGCATTTGAAATTCTCCCTTCTTCAAGTGATCTCTCCCAAACTCGCACCAAAATTTTGTTTGCGTCCATCACACTCTTTGGCCGCATACACGTCCCAACTATCAGAAATGCCCGAGTTTGCGAGTGTCAAAAGCAATTGCTGAGATGCTACTTCGAGAGTTGGGCGTACAAGTTAAAAGGCTGGTTGTCCTCTACTGCGACAACCTTTTTTCTTGACCCAGACAATATGATAAAACTTGTAATTTCCATAACCATCCAGCTTGGCCAGGGAAGTAATACAAGCCTCCAGTCCTCTTAACCAAGCATTTCTATTAACTTAGAGACATCTTCAGCCCTACCCAGTTTGCGAAGCCCCTGCACAACTGCGTCGCTCGCTAACTTGTTAGGTTTGCCAGCACTTCCTAGCAGTTCTAGCAAAAGCTCATGTGCATCATCTATTCTGTCCAGTTTGCAGAGTCCTTCTACCAAAGTATCATACACCGGAGCACCTGGCATATAGCCCCTTCCCTTAATGACCTTCAACAATTCATAGCCTGCATCCGCTCTTTGCACTCTGCACAGGGTTTGAATCAAATTACTTAAGGTTCCAATATCTGGTGCAAAATCCTGCGCAAACATCCTTTTCAAGAGAATTAGTGCACCATCAGGTGAATGAACCTTGCAATAGCCATTTATCAAAGAAACATAAGTATATGCAGTGGGGAAACAACCCGCCTCTTCCATCTTCTTTAAGGCATGTTCTGCCTTTGACATATGCCCAGCTTTTGAGAGCCCGTGAATTAACGAGTTAAAGATGTTCACATTCGGTGAACCTCCTTTTTCTATCAATTCATTTAAAATCTTCCACGCCCCGTCGAAGTTTCCGGCTCGACAAAAGCCATCCAATAATGCTCCTTGAACATCAACAGTCGGGGCAAAACCCTTACTTATCATGTCATCATATACTCGCTTTGAGAACGTAAGCCTGCCCTCCTTGCACAACCCATCCAAGAGAGCTTCATAAGTATCACCACTAAGGTTCTTATACCTGAGAATGTCATACCATAGTTTGTAAGCAGAGTACGCATCACCGCTTCTGCTAAGGCTAGCGACTACCATGTTGCATGTTGCATCAGGTATGTTGCCATGGCTTAGCAGGCTATAGATCATATCACAAGCTTCCTTAACTTTTCCTTCCATGCACAAGCTCTCAAGCAAGGCTGTACATACTCCCACCTCAAAAACCAAGCCCTTAGCAAGGGCCTCGTCCACAAGCTTTCTAGCGTCCTTGAAGTTTTTCACTTTACATAGACCACCTACAAGAATTGCATAAGTCTGTGCATCTGGTTTGTGCTTTGCACCGATGAAAAATTCATGAGCTTTTGTTGCATGCCCATAATCGCAAAGACCAGAAATTAATGTATTGAGCGCAACTGTATCTAGTTCAATGTTCTTTAAGTCTTCAAAAGCCTTGAGAGCCTTGTCTACCTCACCAAGTTTACATAACCCATCAAAAAGCACAGTGAAAGTAAAGGCATTAGGCACTATGCCATTTTTTAGCATTTCAGCAAAGTAATTTAGGGCAATCTGTGTATGTCCCCCCTTACACGAGCCATCAATGAGAGTAGTGTACGTGACTACATCGCACAGCACGCCCACTTGCTTCATTTTCTCGAGTATACTCTCGGCTGTCTGGAATTGTTGTTCTTTTAAGAGAGCATCCAGCAAGCAGCTGTAGTGCCTCTCATTTGGTCTCCTACCTGTCTTTATCATCCAGTCCAAGATATCCACAGCAACGTCGGGGAGGCCCGCCCAGCCATAGCCTTTAATCAAAACAAGGTATTTGGCAAGCGTCATGGAGTAATCCTCCAAATGCATATTCCCGAGAATATCCAGGAATGCCTTAAAGTCTTTCTCATGACCCCAAACCCTGGTTATGGCATCGATGGCAAAGGCATTATGAACATAGCCTTCTTGATGCCCTGCCCAGATGAAGAACCGCAACGCGTATTTTGGGGTTGTCTCCAATTTGATGACATCCACAACATGCATAGCAGTTATCCGGATGCTGGAGCTCTCAAGAGCATTCATGACCCTGTTCCAGTCTTCTTTCCTGATCATATGGCATAGCCTTGCAACCTCCTCATTATGTGTATTATACCTTGGCACATCAGCTTTAGGGTTTGAAAGGGGGGAGTCCTTCAAAGAGCTTGCCAGCGATGAGGAAAAGCTTCGCAGAGGGTAAAAGGGGGCCCAGGAAGGTGTGTGAGGTGCAGGGGAAGCCCTGAAAGATGCCGAGGCTGTCTTGAAGTCATCTGCAAGCACAATGGATTTCCGAGTGAAGTTCTGGATGGAGGCCTCCAAGATTCGCCTCCTTGGCCATCGCCGGCGCCCAAGAAGCAGTGCTGACATTCCTCACATAAGAAAGCACTCTCTCCCCCCCCCCCCCCTTCCCTAGTTTTAATCGTTCGGTCATTTTAACACTCTTCCCCCCCCCCCCCCCCCCTTCCCCCCTTCCTAGTTTTAATCGTTCTCTTCTCTCTCTCTCTCTCTCTCTCTCTCACACACACAGACGCACACACACCAAGAAGCACTGACATTCCTCACATAAGAAAGCACTTTTTCTCCCCCATAGTTTTAGTCGTTGGTTATTTTAAGGCTGGTTCACATTGAGGAGGCAGAAGAAACACTCCAAAAGTCTCTTTTCGGGTGGTAGAGTTACATAATGCACACTTCCGCCGCCCATTTGTTCACATAGAGTGTGGAAGAAAAAGTCTTCCGCCGTTTTGTGCGAACATTTGGGCGACGGCAAGACCAAAACTGAAAGGAAGAAGCAATTAGCATTTGCATCAATAAACCATAGTACAAACCATAATATAAAAATTATTAAATTGAATGCATTTGTTACAAAAGCTCTAACTTGATGATGATGATGATGAATCTACTTCCTCTAAAGCCTCATTTCCAAAAATTTCTTGGATATTCATCCGTGCATGCTCTTTGTACAATTGCCTTTGCAATACTCTCGCCTCTCGGAACTTGCTCCAAGGTCGTTGGAACCTCCCTCATCGCTGCCTTGAGCACGCTCCATAGCCTCCTCTGCTCCGACTTCCCCTGTTGCCAAAAGCTCCATCATGGATGTAGCACTTGCTCTTCGATCCTCTGTCGCACGCCCACCATGACCCGCCAATTCTTCTTCTGCCTCCCGCACCCACTCCATAACAAAAGATTCTCCAGGGAAAGTACAAATGTTGTGAAGCACAAGACAAGCTGCTACAAGATCTGGCACATAGCGTAGATTCATGTCACATCTTTTTAACAAAATTCTAAACCTTGCCTTCAACATTCCAAAAGATCTCTCAACTGGCATCTTTGTATTGGATTGAATGAAATTCCAGTAGTACTTGAGGCGTGACAACCTTCTTTGCACCCTTTGAAAGGCACTAGCATATATGGCCATGCCGGATAAGCGCAATCACCAACTACACAATAGTTGCCTAGCTCCCCTTTTGCACATCTTTGTCCTAGCTCACTTCTAATGAAATTCAAGGAGTCGTGCACTGATCCGGCCCATCCAACGTCAAAATTCCATATTGAACAATTAGTTGATTTGGAAACACAACAAAAAATCTGCAAGCTTTGGAAGCCTTGACAAATTACACAAAAGTTTGGGAAAACATAGAAGCTGTGAAACAAGGAAAGCTTTAAACTACTTGTCTCCCCCCAGCCCCCCTAGACTCCTTCAAAAAATCACTCATAGTCATGCGCATTGTTGCTAGTATGTTGAGCCTCTCCTTCTCCAAGGCAATATTCTGCCTACCGGTCTCCTTGAGATGCTCCAAGAGAAGTTTCCCTGTACCGGCCATCTCGGCCAAGGACTCCTCATACTTCGGAGCAACTTTACGGCTTGAGGACATGGTGGGTTGGGTCTTCTCTTGATGTGGGGAGGGGTTTTCTTCTAAGGTGTCACCAATCCTCTCCATTGAATTTCTTTGCTCACTTCCCCCCATAGTGCAAGAGAGGGGTCTCAACACTTGGAATTTTTCCAAGGTCAATGTCTGCCTCTTTACAAAAACATAGTTGATAGATGACATCAGTCAATCATGTGCATAAATAAATAATAACACATGCATTGCTAAGGATGCACTTTAATAAGCACACAAAAAATAAGTTTTTAAGTGAAGTGGGAGAGAGTAATTGAGATAAGGAAATTCCTTGATGAGTAGTCTTCTTGAAGCTTTAGACCTCAGTTAAACGATAAGTGGGAATCATCCCTTCTTTGGATAAGCTCCTCTAGTGTCGATGGCAAATAACTCGTAGCAACAAGTCGCACCACTACTCACATGGGCTCCACCTCTTGCCAAGGCTATGGCATGCACAAGGTTGTGAGAGCCTTCCCTTAATTAAATAATCCATTTGGTGCTCTGCCTTGTTGGAATATCTACAAGATGAATCCTTTATAGATTTGATAGGAGTTCTAGGATTTGCTTGATGTTGACTTAGCATCTAGTGGGCGGTCCTACAAAAGGTGGGTACTCTTGAGAACTAGATCCAGTGGACTCAACAGTCAATGGAAGAGGAGTTTATCACACTAGTATCATGCACCCAAGGTCCCCCAAAAATTAGGTTCAACTTGACCCCACGACCTCCCCCAACAATAGTCTTGCTAAGATTAGGCTATCCAAGAATCCCCTCATAGGTTGATGATATGGGAAGGCAAATGAAATTCATTTTATGCTTATCCTAACAAAGACTCACACACACACACACACACACACACACAAACCCAAATAAGGTAGTTGACGGTTGATTAAGCTATTAATGTGCAATTCTTGAGCTTAATACCTTGATGGAAAGCTTGTGCCAAGGAGGATTTGCACACACAAACAATGCTAACAATTGAATATTTAATTAAAGTGCAAAAAACTGGATTATTATGCATAAATGACACACAAAATTAAGGGAGGAAAAGGTTACTTTCATACTCAATGGACCCAAGAGCAAAGCCAATCCTTATTATCATCAAACGAATCATTACATATTAATCCAATTGAAATAATTTAAAGAGAGATTAGTTGGATTGATGAAAAATTATCATGCAAATGGCTAACTTGTTACACATACTTTTTTTGACAAGTGAGTAGTGTTCAACTAACTCCATAATCAACTAGGAGAGAAATGGATCAAGGGATTTTGCCAAGAACATGCTCACACTATTAGATTAAATGTTGATCACCACTAATCATGCAATGGGAGATATGTCTAGGATAGATTAGATTAGGAAATTCTAGTCTAGTGAATGCTTTTATACCAACTTTTAGTCTAGGGTGGTCTAACTAGTATAGCATTGATAATGATTATGGTAATGCTTAATGACTCATTACACAAGAGTTGACCAAATAGAAACAAAGGTTGCTTATTGAAATGAACATTAGTGAAAGCTACTTAGGTATAAGTAACATGAGCATTTGATGGTGTTGTACAAGTGCATGTGGTTTCCAAATACCCCCAAAATCAGCCCCTACAATTGGGGGTAGACCATGAATCTAGGAAGGACATTTGGCATCTAGCATACTTCATTTGCAACCATCTACACCTCAACTTTTCTCACATGGAAGTCACATGACTAAGTGCCACACACCCTTTGACTAGACAAACCAGGATGCACATCATAAGTTGGTACATAGGACAAACACCATATCCAACACTTTTTTCACATGCTACTATCTAAATTGGTTTGTCCTATTGCTCAACGTTTTATTAATTCCTAGAAATTTACTTGTTCTGATCTCATTTGAAAAGGCAAATCCAAGTATAATGGGAACTCATTGGGTCAAAACAATGTGTTTTGGAGTTTTCTTTTCAAGAGTCCTCGTCCTTATGTGAGGAGAAAAGGCTATTATGTTGTATAGAAAGAAGGTCAGATGCATCAATCGATGGTTGACTTTAAAGGGCAGGTATGTAGCCTTTTTGCAACTAGGATAAGTTGGGCAAGGCTTTACACACATGCCTTCAAGCTGCAAATTTATCTTACTAGCAGTCTTGCTGACAGGATTAGACACTGGAAACTTCCTTTAAATGCAAGGAACTGGTGGACATTACTTCCATATGCGCCAAAAAATTGTAGATTGTACACTCGATATGTATATTGTAGAGATGGTAAATGCGCAAGATGTAAGTTAGTTGAAAGCCTCTGTTGGAATTAGGGTTGCACGAAAACACACACAGCTTGGAGAAGACGAAGGAAGCTAAAGGCACAGAATAGAGAGTGTATTACTTAGTGTGCAATGGAAAGATAGATAGACCTAGAGTGATGGGCGTATATACAATGCTCGGGGGAAAATCCTCCTAAAGAGGGAAAAAAATGTCCCGGTGGTACTAAGTGTGTTCACACACATCACTACCACATGTATATGGTAACAAATCCCCCCTGGAGTGATGCGGTGGATGAGAGCTGGCACATGAGTAAAGGGAAGTGCCATGCCCTGAGGACATGGTCATTCCACAAAGGGGAGTAAGCCCAAAGCTTTGCGGAAAGCTTTGAACTTCTCACAAGACAATGCCTTTGTGAAAAGATCTGCAAGCTTGTCCTGTGTTGGCACATAAGCCAAGCTGATCTCTCCTGTTGAGAGCCTCTCCGTGACATAGTGGTAATGGACCTCAATGTGCTTTGTGTGAGCATGAAAAACTGGTTTCCTCGCATCTGCTAATGCGCTAGCAGTGTCCTGTCCAGCACCCAAATCAGCCATAAGGCGTCTAAGCCATACACACTCAACCGTAGCTGTGAAGACTGCCATGTACTCAGCCTCACAACTCGAAGTGGCCACAGTAGGTTGCTTCTTGCTCAACCATGATATACATGAAATGCCAAGCATGAAACAAAAACCACTTGTGGACACTCGCGTGTCAAAACAACCAGCCCAATCTGTGTCTGAAAAAGCATGTAAATCTGGCGATAATGATCCCCCCTTGGGATAAAACAAGCCAAGATGTAAAGTGCCACTCAAGTAGCGCAAAATCCTCTTGACAACTTGCCAATGCTTAGACCCTGGGCTATGCATAAATTTGATGACCTGTGAGACTCCAAACTGAATATCCAGTCTCGTGTTGCATACATAAATGAGGCAGCCAACAACAGTTTGGTAAAGAGTGACATCAACGGAATCACCAGCATCATGTAGAATTAACTTCAAAACTGTTTCCATGGGACTGGCAATAGGTTTGCAATCCTCAAGTCCAAACTTACATAGCAATATCTCTAAGTAACTTTTCTAACACAAGGCTATACCACCATCACACTGCTTAAACTGTATGCACAAGTAATGATGCAACAATCCCAAATATTTCATCTTGAAAGTAGCATTCAAATCAGCCTTAAATTCAGCAATATGTGCCTCATTGGGACCAGTGATCAGCAAATCATCCGCATAAAGAACAACAATGAGAACTACGTCACCCTCACGCTTGACATACAATCTGCTTTTTTTTGGACTGTTACAAAAGCCTCGTTTGACCAAATGAGTGTCAGATTTCTCATACCAAGCACGAGAAGATTGCTTCAACCCATACAAAGCCTTCTTACATCTACACACTTTGTCCTCTTGTTCTTTCTTGACAAAATCGCGAGGCTGCGTTACATAAACTTCCTCAAATATGTCACCATTCAAAAAAGCAATAACAATGTCTGACTGATGTACATCCCAACCAAAATGAGCTACCAATGCACATAGAAAATAAACAGTAGTCATACGACAAGTGGGAGAAAAAGTTTCTTCATAATATATGCCTTTTTGTTGTGCATAGCCTTTTGCAACAAATCGAGCCTTATGGTAATCAACCTCATTATCCGGCTTGCGTTTCAACTTGTAAACCCACTTTGTACAAATGGCCTTTTTTCCAGGAGGCAAATCACAGAAAGTCCATGTGTCATTTTCTATGAGTGCATCATATTCTGATTGCATGGAAGCCATCCAATTTTCTGAATTTTGTGCTTCATCAAAGCAGAGGTTCCTCAACATCATGTAAGCTAGACACAGCCAAAGCATAACAATCTGATGCATAAAAGGCATGGCGAGAACCTGAACGAGTATGACTAGACAAAGGTGCATCCAATTTACAATCACACAAAGTGTGCAGTAGCCATTTTGGCATTACCTCTAGCCTGCTCATTTTCAGCCCTTTCCTCATCAAGTCCATCATGTATATCTGCATGAGTATAATAGGCTGATCTATAACATTTTCAGAAATCCCCACAAGCTGTACATTTGCCTCATTGGAATTTACATTCGTTCTGCCACCACTGAAAAGAGGCAACAAAGTGTCATAAATGTCTTGGGAGCTTACATTACTATCTCTAGTACATGACAACAAAGGCTGAACAGAATCTTCCACAAACACAACCTCACGTGAGACCAAAATATGCTTTGTTTGTGGATGGTACAACCTGTAATCTTTTCTTTCAGCACTATAACCAAGAAGAATACATTTGACAGCCTTATGATCCAATTTTCTACGCTGCGCTTGTGGCACTAAACCATAAGCCAAACAGCCAAAAACACACATGTGCTCAATAGATGGCTTTGTATCATGCCATGCTTTATATGGATTATAGACTACAACACTTTCGTAGGACACCTGTTGAGTACATAAGGGACACACATGACAGCCAGCCAAAACGAATGTGGTAAAGCTTGACTCTTGACCATACATCTTGCCATTTCTGCAAGAGACCTATTTTTTCTCTCAGCAACACCATTTTGTTGAGGCCTATACGACATTGTACACTGGTGTTTTATCCCACAACTAGCCAGAAATGCATTAAATTCATGATACATATACTCCCCCCCTCAATCGGAACAGAGAGTGTCCATAGTACATTTCGAGACATTTTCAGCCATAGCAAGAAATTTCTTGAAGCACATGAACACTTCGGACTTAGCTTTCAATGGATATACCCATGCATGCCTGGAGTAGTCATCAATGAAAGTCACGAAGTACAACTAATTTCCCAAGGATGGAGTTTGCATAGGCCCACAAAGAGCAGAAGTTGCAATTTGCATGTAGCACGAACTAACCCATCCTTTGGAAACTCGGTACGCTGCATTGTACCCAAAATACAGCCTTCACAAACATGTTTGAGAGGTGCTTCAAGAGGCGACAAAGAAGCAATCGTATTAGATTTCTGCAAACACAGCAAACTAGTAAAATTCAGATGCCCAAAACGTGCATGCCACAGTTTTGCATTTGAAACAGCCCTTAAATCTACAACTGCATTTGCAAAATATTTTTCCACACTTGTCATACAAAGTAAGCTTATACAGCCCACGACACAAAAGGCCATATGCAACAATTTCATCACCAAAATTGAGATCATGAACTGTACATCTGTCATCCACAAATTTGACTACAAGTCCAAGTCTAGCAAGTGCAGATACAAATTAAAAGATTCTTCTTCATCCCAGGTACATAAAGTGCATCAACATGTGCGAAAGGACTGCTATTTGCAGCAGTAAGCACAATCTTTCCAACTCCCTGAACTGGATAAGAGGCATTGTTGGCACAAGTGATTGAATTTCCATGAGGGACAGACTCGAGAGAGGTGAACAAATCACGATGTGAGGTAAAGTCCTTTGTAGCACCATGTCAAAATACCACACATGTGAATCTGCAGCAACTGACATGCATGCATCATGGATAGTAGGATTATAGGTACACTCTACACTAAAAGCCCATTTTGCATCAACATCAGCATCACAGTCTCCTTTCACAAAAGACAAACAATAGCTGCATTTGCAGTGGAACCACCCTCTTTCTTCTTTGCCTCTTTGGCCTTCAACTTAGGACACTATTTGATCAAGTGATCATTAGCTTTACAATAATGGCAATACATCATCTTTTTGCCCTTATCACCTGAATTTTCAGACAAATTGCTGCCAGCAGAAGCATTAGGAATAGGTGATTTTCCACTCGCAGAAGAACCATAAGAAGTGGTTGCATTGATGTTACCACCCTTTCTTTGAGCAGCAATAAAAGCCTGTTCAGCTGCACGCTGTCTAGTCCTGTTTTTTTTGAAAAGTGACTCTTGCAACAACAATGTGCACAATGCATCAAACTTGACAACTTCAGTCTCCCAGTACTAGCAACAGTTTGGTAAGAGTCTACAACACATCAAGAACAGTCTGCACAAGGGAACTGTCTGAAATGACTTCACCTGCAGAAATAAGTTGCTCATTAATATCCTTGACACCAATAAGGAAAGTGTTCATATCATCTTCCTCATGCATAATCTTCAACTTTAGCTCTTTACGCAACAATGCAATTTTTGCCTCATTGCGGCTTGCGTAAAGACTAGCCAAATTATCCCAAGCCTGTTTTGTAAATTCCGTTGAACGAATGTGAGGAGTAATGGTGCCCATCACAGACAACGCAATCAACGCATGAGCCTGCGCATCCTTTACATCCCAACGAGCTTGTTCTGCCATAACCAAAACAACTCTAATAGCAGCAATCCTTGCAGCAAGACCTACAACATCCTCAACATCGCCTACATCCTCAGAACCAGGACGTACATCAATGCAATGCACAATATTTCAAACGCCCTTTGACACAAGAACATGTTGCATCACATGAGCCCACACAAGGTAATTGTTCCCATCCAATCTGTCCTCAGCAGCAAACATCTTGAACACATCTGTGTGGTTGTCATCCATGGTAAATGCACCTGATGTGAAAACTACCTGAAAAGAGAAGAAAAGAAGCGGGAACAACACGTGCTATAATAGCACAAACCGTAGAAGACTGTAAGGGACCTGTTATGCAGAAAACAACGCTAACAGAAATTTTGCACAAGATGATGAAATAGCCTGTGCAGTACTACCTATAGTGGAAACGGAGGCCGAAATGAGCCCGAATCAAAAATCTGAGCAGACTAAGCTCTACGAGCCCTCTCGAAATTTTTGTCGATCTGCGAAGGCTCGCCAAAGCTCACTGAAATCGGAGAAAGTGAGCAGACGTGTGCTGGAGCTACTGGCGAGTAAGCCCGAGAAGATGCAACCTACTCTGATACCAATTGTTGAAATTAGGGTTGCAGGAAAAACACACAGAGCTTGGAGAAGACGAAGGAAGCTCAAGGCACACAATAGAGAATGTATTATTTAGTGTGCAATGGAAAGATAGATAGCCCTTAAGTGATGGGCATATATACAATGCACGAGGGAAAAAATGCCTCGACGGTCCTAAGTGTGTTCACGCACATCACTACCACATGTATATGGTAACAACCTCAAACATCTTTTTAAGTATTGTAAGGATGTACTAGATTCCACAACATGAAAAAAAAATGTGTGCCTATTTCTTATCCAGATTCACCCTTAGTTTTGTTGTATTTCAAGCTCCTTCAACTCTTTTGTCTCTTAGCCTCACTTACATCAAAGTCTCGTTACCATACTTCAATGGAGTACTAGGAACTTTAAGCCTTTGGTTATGTTACTTTGTAAACTCAATTCAACTATTATCAACCAAACTTCTCGAGGATTAAATGAGTTTTCGATCAATAATTGAGATATAGACTTTCCTTTATGGGACACATCATGCAATATATACACTAAAAGTGATATACACAGAGAGAGAGAGAGAGAGAGAGAGAGAGAGAGAGAGAGAGAGAGAGAGTCAATATCCTTGACAATGGTGGTTGTGAGCCAATAGGGTCTCCTAAGTTTGGAGCTAATCATGGTTAATCAAAGATCCGAATTTGCATGACAATCAATGAGGGTGTCTATTGTTTTAGCATGTGTGCAACCCAAACAAGAGAGTCAAGCTAGAAAAAAAACGTGAGCAAGAGATTACAATCAAAACAAGAAACATTGAGCCAAAGTGATTGTTATAACTTTTGCGATAATTTTGTAACTATATCTTAATTGCTTGAGATGGCAATCTTGCGAAGCCCTTAATTTGAAAGAACAACAATTAGCTTCTTGGCAACAAGTATTGCACTAGAAGCGTAGAGAGAGAGAGAGAGAGAGAGAGAGAGAGAGAGAGAGATGGTTGACTTCAAGACTCAATAGATAGATTTTAAGGTCTCTTTTGGGTGGGTCTTCTAACTTCAAAATTTCTCATTGTCTCCATCTTTGTCGTTCTCTTCACTTGAAGCCTCAATAGGAAGATTTTTCTCACACACAGTTCACACATTTTCACTCCTTTCTCCTTTCACACCTATCAGCTTAGGAGACCCTATTGGCTCACAACCAATAGGGTCACATAGGTCACTTTGGCCTTTTGAAGACGTTAATATAACATTTCATTTCATTTCATTTGTGTGTGTGTGTGTGTGAGAGAGAGAGAGTGAGAGAGAGAGAGATGCACCAACATGCACGCATGCGTCCACGCACAAACTCAACACGGTGCCTTAAATCAAAGTGTGAGAGACTTCATGTCATCCAGACTTAGTCCTAAAATTGACATAGAAGTAATCATAGCCTCAATATCAGACCAAAACAAAAACAACAGTAAGCTACCAAAAAATAGGACAATCAATACAAGGGTACCCAATGAACAGTATGATGTCAATTAGTATTTGACTGCCTATATCTAACATGGGACTCCCATTCCCTTGGTAAGCAAACCCAAAATCCTACATTCAAGAGTACATGACAGTCTCCAAACTTAGAACTTGTCTGTGGCTCAATTTGGTCAAAAACATTGACGAAGTCACCCCTTGGTATTGACAAAAGAGATTGCTTTGGCCCTTCATTTCTAGGGAGAGGTATGCATTCTCGTTTGGCCTCTACGAGTTGTTACTATAGCTTTCTCTCTCTCCTCAGCCCCAAAGAGAGCCATTATTATTCTCTTTCTTCCTTTCTCATTGTTGTCTCTGCTGTTTGCACCACCCTGTTAGTATATCAAAGCACACATGTATCTCCTAAAGAAAACTCATTGGCATTTCCTGCACTCTCTTGTAAAAGCAGCTGTGTCCGAAGCTTCATCAGTAAATCACCAAGAAATCCTCTACTTTCACGGGAAGAGTCATCTACCAAAACAGAGCCAGCGGTTGAAAGAAGCAAAGACTTCAGATGAGGATGTCCGGTAAACTTTGAGTAAAGTGCCCTGTAGATCACCTCCATTTTCGCCATATCCCAATCGGGGCGGACCTACACAAAATATGAACATTAATCTCAAAAGACCTTTAGCCTTGGCTGGGCTTAGCAGTCTAAAAGAAGACTAACCAAATCTGGCCTCTTTCTCTGCAGACTTCTTCCTAGTCTTTCCGCTTCCTCCGGGCACTCTGATGCCTGGATTTTCTCCACTAGCTCCACTGCGAGAGTGTGCTGAACCCCTTCAAACTTTTGTGCCTGCCACGAAATTGAGCACAGCAAGAATACCACTCAACAATAAATGTGCAAAAATATGTTCTTTCAGAATGCCATATTTACATTTTGTAACTACACAGGAGCAATTGGAATTGGGAACATATACACAAGTATACATACATACATATAACTTAAACCGATAACTCCTCAAGCTGGTGTATGCCCAGCACCTTTTGCAACCTGTATTCTAACACATGGCATCCAACTCTAATTGCATTTTGATCTACATTTGCATTCTGAAAATATCAGCAAAGTTCAGAGCCATCGATAAGGCACGTAAACTCTCATAGACATGCCAAGAAAGGTTTGTTAGAACATCATTGTATTTTTTGCGCTTCCCAAATGCCTATCCTCCTAGAGAAGCATTTTTTAAAGTTAATTCTAGTGACCTATGTGCACTTAAAAATGCCCTTCAACAAAAAAAGGACTTGACACGAAAGCAGGTCAATAATAACATTTTGTGAGAGGTCACGCGGTGTTTTCTATGCGCCCAAACTTTTCTAGAGGGCTATCCTTGGGGCATACAGTAAAGAGGAAGGGGGCACCTTGCATACACTAAGACCACTCATACCATTAGTCCCTCGCCATATCCATCCTGAACACATGACATGACACAAACCAGACGGATAAACGAGCAGAGAAAGCGGTCATTAGGCTCACCTCCTAGCCATAGAGCTAATATGCGCTCATGCCCGAGCTTGGGAGCCTGCAGCCAACGGGCTAGCCTCTACCGCAAAGGCTGGTGTCCGATACCACCAAGCCCAGACCGATACAAGTGTTCTACCAAGGGCCTAGAGAGCAACTGTGGTGATTACACAAGATAGCTCACAAATGAGCCTAGCGTCCTATTTATAGGACTCCTTAACCACCCTAACCATAGGGCATGTTTACAATTGGCCATATCAAGTTCCCCATCTTGATGTCTAGGGACCTAACAATTTCCCCCTTATTTTTAATTGTTGTCCTCAACAATATCCTCCGTTATGAAGCCGAGAAAATGACTCTTCAATGAGAGTACTTCTTACATTCCCAGACATCAGGATGGGCACCTGAGCTATGTCCGACTAAGTGGGAATAAAGCCCTATGGTTAGGGCGGTTAACGATCCTATAAATAGGACCTGTGTTGCAGGAAACGCCGCCCCTAGGCTTGGAAATGGCGTTTCAACATTTCCTACGTCTGGAGTTGTTTCTGCCCAGTTCAAAACGTGAGGAGCCAAGGACTTTAGTGTTAGGAAATAGGTTGTAGCTAAGAGATATTAGAGTAGTTTATTAAATGGAGAGAGATAATTTTCATACATGAGAGATTATAGAGTAGAGAGAGAGAGAGAGAGAGAGAGAGAGAGAGAGAGAGAGAGAGAGAGACCACACATGATATACGTGGTTCACCCAATAAGGGCTACGTCCACAGGAAAGCACCCACTCAATGGCTTTAGTACTTCAAACTAAAAGTAGGTTACAAAGGGATTATACCCTTAAGGGAGCTCCCGCCTTGCTCCACTCTCACCACTTCACGTCAACTTCACAATGCACCACAATTGCATTTTGTGTGTAGAAGAGGCCTCCTTATATAGGCCAAAAGGATTGCCCTCTCTCATGAGAGACAGCTGTGTGTAGCCGCCCTTGTGTAAACAAGTCCAAGTTGGACTCTCTAATGCGCCCATGTCTGGCCGCCCTTGAGAAGACAAGTCCATCTTGAAATCGACAACCGGCCATTGAATTCGGCCATCGACCACCGGCCATTTAATCCGACCACCGGCCGCTGGCATTTGACTACTAGCCACTGGCCAACCGTTTTCCAACCACTTTCCGACCGCTGTCTGACCATAATATTCCCACGAAAAGGAACATTCCGACGATTGGGGATGAATTTTTCGTTTTCCGACGAGTGATTTTTTCTTGTGCACGATGGCTTCTCCTCATAATGGGGGCCTTACAAATGTTCGTTTTTAAGACTAAAAGTTACAAGGGGTAAATCAAGCTCCATACTAACAATTAGGAAAGCCTTGCCAAGTTCAATTGCCAACCTTGCGAGATGCAGCGACTTCAAATTTTCCACCAAATTGGCGTAATGCCGGTACCACACGACACATTTAGCGACTTCAATTTGCTGACACGGATGGGACTTTATTACATGTGAACTATGCTTTGATGTCGATAGTGATCAAGCACAGAGATCCTTTGACAGTTGAGAAGGCGCTTTCACAACCAAAGTGGAAGTTGGCCATGCAAAAAGAACTTAATTCCATCAAGAAGAATAACACTTGGGGATTGGTTAATCTATCCGCATACATGGCTACGAGCCACATTCCAGCAAAGGCAACTCCTCTCAGAAGGACGATAAGGTTAGATAATTTCAAGTTTTACTTGTATTTCTGTCTTCAACATTTCATTTAAAAATGATTTCTCTGCTATTCAAAGCAAAGTGCTTTGATAGATTTATTGTGAAGCAAGGCTTCCATTACTTGCCATAGTACTATCCATTGCTTTAGGATCAAGGATACTGCAACACAAGTTTGGCAATAAGAGGATATAAACTCACAGTTAGGATTTGCAATGACCAACTATGATGTATCCATCACGGTACCAAAGTGGAACTTGGCCATGCAAAAATAACTTGATTCCATCAAGAAGAATAACACTTGGGAATTGGTTAATTTCTCAGCATACATGGCTATGAGCCACATTCCAACAAAGGTAACCCCTCTCAGAAGGGCGACAAGGTTAGATAATTTCAAGTTTTACTTTGTATTTCTATCTTCAACATTTCATTTGAAAAGGATTTCTCTACTATTCAAAGCAAAGTGCTTTGATAGATTTATTGCGAAGCAAGGCGTCCATTACTTGCCATAGTACTATCCATTGCTTTAGGATCAAGGATATTGGCACACATGTTTGGCAATAAGAGGATATAAACTCACAGTTATGGTTTGCAATGACCAACTATGATGTATCCATGCCAGTACACATCGTGCAAGGCACGTATAGTGTCTGCTCACATTGTGGAGACCGTCATTGAAGCCAAGGGCTTATCACATTATCTTTTCTGCTATGCATGCATAACATGCCAGTATTGTGGATTCATTCCACTAAAGCATAGTTTACGCTTCCACTATAACATGAGCTACTCTACTTAGAAAGAGTTTTGGCTAGTATATTTGCTTGTGATCGTTGTATATAACTACAACAGCGAGCAATTTCTTTGCACAAGGTGTTGACAATCCAGAGATGCTTTTTGTACATAGCAAGTAGGCATGGTCTTGCTATCAAGCAAATACTATGGGACGACATGAATATATTAAGAGAGCCTCCGAGTACGTTATCTCTTCTTACAAACCTAAGAAAATCTAATATGACTACTTTCTTTGGGGTGTTAGGAATCATTATCTTCTGTTCGAGGAGAGGTATGATCATTTTGAGATTCAATTGTGAATAAGATTCCAACTACGAGATGATCTATGCTTTTTTGCAGCACTGATTGTGTCTCTCGCAGTAGTAATTGTATGGGGTATGACCCAACTAATACACAATCACTTCATAGGTGTTGAGGATCACATATTCAACTCATCACAGTTACACTTTCAAAGAAAGAAGTCTCCAAGCTGCCAAGGGGTAGTAAAAAAGTTAACTTCTAAAGTTGATTTTAATCACTGTTAGACACGGTAGACTGTGTTGGTCATCGTTAACTGCTAGTTTGAGCAGTTTCCATGTAGAGTCTAACCAAGGGGTTTGACAATGTAGATTCTAACCAAGGGGCTTGGATTGCAAAGGCAACACCCAGGGTACTGCTTGATTAGTGTTCCTAGGCCTTTGCAGGCGGGACATTTAGTCATGTGCATTTGATTATGATTAACAGAACACTACGTTCAACCTCCAGGTACGCATCTGCTTTGGTTTCATTTCATTTTCGAATATGTATTGGTTTATTTTTCCACGTAAGATGTATAAGCTTTTATGTTTCCATCCATTTTACTCTTCAGAGACATAACAAGGTCATGTAGGAGCAAAGTATTTTGGGTTGTAGTATCCAAATTACATTTTTGCATTATGCAGTTATGGACCTGCATGTAGGGCTTGATTTGGCACATGTTGTCAAGGAACTCAAGGAGTAACTATGGAGAAAAGTGTTTACAATTACCTCCACATACAAGTACATCTCGTACTTCAAGGATGTTCTTCTTTCGGACATCCTTATCTGAAACATATTCCACATATGGAGAATATGGGCCTCCGGATTGACACTGGCCCTCGTTATTTAAATTATGTGTCGCGACAAAGTCCCTAGGTACTGGCCAAATCCATTTACTCGACCATTTTGAGCACATTGTGTCAAGAACAATTTCAATTGTCGGATACTTAGTAAGACTTGTTAAGGTTACAAGTATTGTTAAACAACTTTAACGGACGGTTGTTTCTACACGTAGCAAAGTTATGTTCAGTTAATGAACTAGTTTACTCGGTACCTAAATGTGATGGATTTTCACATTTTATTATGGTCCAAATATGTTAGCATGGTTTTCACATAATAAGTATTTAGTACTTTTCTCGTAAGCCATGAGCATAACATTACCCATAAGCATTTGCAAGTACGATCATGAATATGTAGGTTCAAATCTGTTTTTGTTGAATGCATGCACACTAGGTGTTATGGACTCCAGTGTTCAGCAAAGGCTGATTTGAAGCGGCAAGCACATTCATGACATTAGTCGCTTCTAAAGCCTCTCGCACTCTATGTGCAATAACTCTGACATTAATTGTAGATCTATCAATCACCAATAGAGGTCATGGCTCAGGTTGGGTGCTTGTAGATCAGCTCATTTCAGTTCACTAAGTTGGTTGTTTCTTATAATCGGCAATAATGCAAGAAATTATGATCTCTTTTTACGAGTCATTTTGGAGGACTGTCTATAAACGGTGGAAACCACGCCTCAGTACTGTAAGTTATCCAGAGAGGATAGGCAGTTTACATGTAGTGTTAATCTTGTACTAAAAAATATGCTAAGTGTGTACGTTAGTACAAAGCAACCCAATTAGAAAGATTTTCTCTCTACTTGGAGGTTGCTTTTTATGCAAAAGCAGGTTGCGTCTAAGTTTACCCTCTTCTTGTTTAAATCAAAAGTTCTCAACCTTGGACACCGGTTATGGTGGGGTTGTTCACTGATGAAGAATGATACGAAGTCCAGGACTTGTACTTTAAAGATGAATTCCGTCAGCCAATTACTCTCATGGGAAGTGAGAAAAGGTACTCTTTAGGGTACATCTTAGTTGTGATAATTCGTTTAACATACTCAAGCGAGTTTTAAATGGAGTCTATACGAAGGGATAATAATGTGAACGCTCGTCTTGATTTCATTGAACCTCCTACTAAATCGTATTCCGGTCACAGGGACAATTGGATCTATGCCGGATGCCACTGCCAGAAACATTGGTGTTTTCTTTTATGACACTATCACCACTTTTGTTTCCGAGGACGAAAACGCTTCTCCAAGGGGGGAGTAATGTAAGGCCAAGACAAACCCAAGGGGGTCATGGACACAAGCCAAGGGCCGACTGCTAGGTGCAGACAGAGGGATTCTAAAAATGAATGGCCAAGGGCCTATATATTGGGAGGTAGGGCGGAGAACCCTCTATACAGTTGCCTAGGTTCTCACACGCATGCAGCGGGTTGTAGGCACATTGTGGTGCGCTTGTTTGCACTCAGAGCCCCCCTTACTATGTATTTGTAGAGTCTTTGCCGCATGCAGAGCAATGGTGTGTTGGGGGAGACTTCAACATGTTGGAGGACCCCTCTGACAGGATTGGAGGTGGCCATGCTACTATGCACGGGGCTGACTTGGCAACTTGGGAGCATCTATGTATGACTTTGAGGGTTTCTGATGTTTGTCAGCACTCGGGCTTTGTGAGGCCCCCAGTAAGCTTGTCTCTCTCTCGCTCTGACCGCAGAGTAGGAGGAGTGTATCTATCTCGGATAGATTGCTTACACGCCAGCGACCACATCTATGACATGGGGGGATCTATTTGCATCCTAACAGGGACTACTTTCTCCGACCATGCGCCATCACTATGACAGACAGACAGAGGAGGGAGGTGCAATGCTACCTATCCCTAGAAGGATCTTGTTGGATCCAGAGCTTAGAGGCGAGTGGAGGCACTTTGAACAGAGAGCTTGGACACGCAGGACACCCCTGTTGGTAAAGTGGCCTCTCGACTGGCGGAGCTTAGTCACTTCTTCCTCCAAGAGTCTACAGCTCGCTTGGTTGTAGCCAAGGAGAAGGAGAAGTATCTCCAACGGGGCATTGTTTCCTTGCAGAGGATGCAAGAGCACCATCCAGACAATTCTTGGTTGGAGGAGCAAATACAACAAGCTAGACACGAGTTGGCTAGCATTGAGGAGCAGCGTCATGAGTTTGCCTTTCATCGGCAGGCATCTCAGTGGGACCAGGTGGGTGACAAAGTTATTGAGGAGTTTTTTGAGACGATGAGGCCACGCCATGCACACACAAGTGTCAGCCATTTGAGGAGACCCGACGGGTCGATTGCTTCAGAGCCTGAGGATATGCGTGTGCGGTTGCTACTGACTTATATTGTGATATATTGCTAGTTGAGCCTCAATCAGAGCATCAGGATGCATGCAGAGAGCAAGTTTGGGCACAGATGCCTTGCCTTGTTACTAAGGAGATGCGACAGAGACTTGAGCTTGCTCTCCAGCTAGAGGAGCTTCATGAGGCCCTCAGAGCACTCCCCGAGGTAGTTGTCCAGGGGAGGATGGTTTGACTCAGCTTTTTCTTGGAGTACTGGGACTTGCTTGGTTTGGTTCTTTGCAACACATTCCAGTACAATTTGCACACTGGTGAGATGCCTAACAGCATGAGTGAGGACATGATCTACCTTATTCCCAAGGAGGGAGGCTCCTTGGATGAGATTCAACAGTGGCGACCCATCACTATCCTCCACTCATCCTACAAAATTATGGCAAAGGCTCTGAGCTTGAGGATTCAGCCACTACTAGGAGCATTATACATGGGACCCAAACAGGTTTTGTCAAGGAGCGTAGTATCCTTGACAACATCTTCACTTTTTGGGAGGCGTCTGCCCCTGCGCTTCTCCGAGGAGAGGATCTAGTGATACTTCTTCTCGATTTTTAGAAGGCCTAGGACAAAGTTGACTGGGACTTCCTCGACGACACTCTATGCAGGATGGGTTTCTTAGATGATTGGATCAGAGGCGTGTCAACTCTCTACAGGAGTGCGCACAGTAAGGTGCTCTTGGCAGGGGGAAGAGGGAAACGCTTCATGCTCAAGCGTTTGGTCAGACAGGGTTGTAGCGCAGATGTGTGTCGTGCTCTCTACACTGGGTGCTCCTCAGTGCAATGTGCATGACAATCTCACTCAAAACATACTGAAAACAAAGGAACAATAGATAACAATTGAGCTCACAGACACACAACAGCAGCAGACCACAACATATGACTCGACTATCTCAAAGAACTGATACAGACTCTGGCATAGCAGCACACTCAACTCCAGCCCAGGACTCACAGGTACAATGGGGTGTCAAGGCTCAGATGTGCAGGGATGGTGCAGAAGTGTTGTGTATAGTCACGCTACCCTTAACGACCACGCTGGACCATAGAGCTAGAAGATGATCCGATGACCCAAACGCTACTACTCATATGTACAACCATAAAGAGCCACCAACGGCTCATAAATGTCAGCCATCTAAGTCTATCCCGAAACTGAGTGGTGGTGACCTGGCCACGATGTCCACTAGACCACCGTCCGTATCCCTGCCACGTGTCACTGTCCAACCCAAAGAGTCCGTTCAGTGTGAACCAGACCAGACCAACTGTACTAACTGTGTGTCCTGTGAAAGTGACACTGTAGCCCTATTACAGGTTGCCCGCCCCGAAACCACTCACCGTCTCGGTGAGAGAACTATTGAAACTGCTAAAAGACTGTACTACAATAATAAATTACTATTGTACTGTCATGGTAAAAAAACTGTCAATCATCATCCCAGAGAAAGAGTGGTCGCTATAACCGCACCCGAAGGATCAGTCTCCGGAGGTGGAGCCATCAAATCAATGGTGGGACTTCGCTGTTGGACTAGAGGCTGTTGGGCTCTCTTGTCCATAACCTGGCCGCCTGTGAAAGGAGCTATGAAAGGAGCCGCCAACTGCTGCAGGGCAGAGGGTAACACCTGTCCAGTAGTGAACTGAGGATACGAGTGACACAGCGTAGTGAGGTGGGTCTAACATAGCAGAATTGCCGAGGAATAGCTCCTTTTGAACTTCTTATGGCTCAATAATGGTAAAGCCGTAGGAAAGTTTTAAAAGACCCCATTATTAAGAACAAATCTCCTGAGGTGTGCACCATATCCCACATAGTGAGCTCAACAAAACCGATAACAGATCCCAATCCCACTTACCCTAATATAACCACCGCTCCAAATTCGGAGTGGAGATGAGTGCCAAAAATCTCACCAAAAAGCCTGTTTTTTATGCCTGCAAAAGTCTTTTAGTGGCCCCTCCTTTGTTGAATTTGTACAATGCATCCAAGAGTGAGCCCCTCCTTTGTCATATTATAATACAAAGCATCCAAGTTGCCCTTTACACATGCATGGAGGAGGATTATTGGTGAATAAAGCAATATATACATGGTGGGACTAGTGTATGGACTATTCATGGAATTTAGCTCAATGAGCACTTGGTGTTAGAATATTGAGTAAAAAATAAATAAATAAATAAATAAATAAATAAATAAATATGGAGGAATTATGGATTTGAAAAGATATTGGAATCATATGATATGGTCCCTCTTTGTATTATTTTAGGTGAAAGAGGAAAATGTATGCAAGTAAATGAAAATAATATAATAAACATGACTAAGAAAGTGGAAATCAATTTTTTTGTTTTCAGTACACCAGCAACACCGTCGCAGCAAGGAACGCTATGCATGTGGGACGATGGCGATGACTGAAACCCCTGAGGGTGTTGTGGAATGTAGTACTGAAGTGGAGGCTAAGGCTGTGTGTAGAGTCCCATAAAGTGCTGAGAAGGACCTGCAGTCTGCGATGGTGGCCCGGATCCAGTCCATCCAAACCCCACGCCAACCTGAGCCTGAGCCTGAGCCTGAGCTTGAGCCTGAGCAGACCTATCTCCATGTAGAAGCATCTCCCGAAACATTTGTACTTGTGCTATAAGGTCTTCAGTGATGTTAGACTTTACTTTCAAAGCTTGTTGTAGCGCGAAAATCGTAGCATCCCGATCTGAGATGGCACTTTCGGCCACCTTCAGAGATCCCTCCATAGCTGCATATATGGCAGAGTGGCGATGGTGCGCGGTAGCTAGCTGTGCCGCTCCAAGCTCTATGGTGGCGATAGTATTTCTGGAGTCTTGTAATAGTTTCTCCGAAAGGTGTAACAGAGAAGTAGAGTCGGCCACCCCTGAAGATGATACTGGAGGACTTCCAAGTGGCATAGGTGGCTCACTAGGAGTAGGTACTACTGGTGGAGTAGGAGCTGAGACGGTAGTTGCAGGTGGAGCCAGCTCTGTATGGGTGAATATTGGGGAAGAAGGTAGAGGAATCTCCGAGGGAGAAGCCGCCGATTTGTCATGAAATTCGGGAGTTGAGACTCGCCCAGTACAGAGAGGGGTGGAAGACAGAGAAAGCAAGGAGAATGGTGTGCGACTTTTAGATGTAGCCGGCCTACTAATCTCCTGATGGATCATTTCTTGATTACGTTTCTTTTTACTTGTTGTTTTCAGGTTTGTTTCTTTTGATGCATCCAATTCGGAAACAGCTTCTGAGTCCGAATCCAAAGTTGGGGATGCTTTGTAACTTTCATCGCTGGCATCACTGGAAGTGAAGTCATCCAGATCTTGGCCGCTAGTTTCCAAGTCCTCCTCTTCCGCAGAACTCAGCTGCTGAGGGGTGACTTCTTGACTGCTTTTCTAGAGGGTTTGTTGCTACCTGCCATGATAATTGCAAATCTGATACTAACTAATGTGCACCCTGTCGAGAAACTGAAGTTGTTCCAATGCAAAGCCAGAAGAACGTCAGACGCTAAACAAACTCAAAAACTGATCCACAATTGCATACATATCCACACTTGCATACATGAGATAACTCTTCAATTATTGTATACTGCTGATAGCCGTTTTTCGGCTATTATAAATTGTCATAGTGAGCTATGATTTCACAAGAGGAGACCGAGTCACAACAGATGGAACGTGCTTTTTATGCACGAAGGTGTCCATGTCAACCGACCCAGCACAGCAGAGTAGAGCCCTTCTTGGGAAGTTTGTTGTCAGAGAACTGTTTCCAGAGGAGGATCCCTGGAAGGAGTTGTTGCTTCACCGACTTCGAGCTCGAGTCCCTCATGCAGGAGGCCCTTGGAGCCCTTCCATCAGGTGGATCTTCACAGAGATGCGCAGAGTTGGTCAAAGCAAGAGGTTGGAGGATTGGTGTCCTTTGGTCTTGGGAGCAACTGAGGAGTGGTCTGGAGCAGCACCAGCCCACTTGTCACAAACGGGAGCGCATAACAATATAAATATACTTGGATAAATAGAATTTATCACTTAATACTGAAGCCAAAGATATATATATATATATATATATATATATATATATATATATATATATATATATATATATATATATATATATATATATATATATAGAGAGAGAGAGAGAGAGAGAGAGAGAGAGAGAGAAGATCGACACAGTACTCGGGACGAGAAGATGGGTTGGTCCCTCCCCCCCCCCCCCCGCCGTAATAGTATCTTTATTACTGAGGAGAAGTCTATACAAGCACTTGAACTGCACGTATTACCACGTTCGTTCTAGAATAAGACTCGATGGTTCCTCGAAGCCTCGGCTTCCTATTCCTAGGGCAAAACCCTATTCCAAGGAGCTTCCGTTCCTTATTCCAAACCCTCGAGTACCAAGGTTCTCACCTCTGGACCTCACCTTCCAAACTCAGGGCATGGCATCCCTACAACTCTTTTCCGACTCTGTTCCCAGAGTCCTCTTCTTGCAGAACAACTCTGTTTTCCCGGACATGGAGTCTTACTTGGGAATCCCCACTTCCGGATCATAACTCGAGAGACTACCTCTCTCCGATCCGTGGATCTACTTCCCAAACTTGGGTACAAAACCCTTGGGCTAATCTGGCTCTAGTTCCTCAGAGCGCTTTCTCCTGCAAAGGCTCATGCCTTCCTCTGCTCCTACTCCCTCACGAAGAAGAAGTTCAACTGCAAACAAACACTCATAGATCATAACATGGAAATTGTTACCTTCAAAGTCCTTAGGCTCGAAATGCAACTCGGTTCTCGAAAAAAATCTTCCCGGAAGAGATCTCTACACAGAGGATCCTCTCTTCCAATCCCACACACAGAAGAGGTATGATCTCGAGTTCCTTCTCGTAAATCAGCCCCATGACGTTTACGGGCTGAAAAACAGAGAACAACAGCAACTTGTCGCAATGGAAACTCGCTCTGTAGGCACTTCTTCGCAATGGAATTTGTGCACTTGGTCTTAGCATCATGTGGTACACTCGGGGTAGCCATGGGCATCACCTTTCCCGCTGAAATCTGCGGCAGCCTGTTCTTTTCTCTAGCGCTGGCTTTTCTTGCATCCTCCCCACGGCAGAATCCTTGCTCTTTTGCGCTGGCACATCTGTGTAGAGAGAGGGTGTTGAATTTTTCTTTTACAGATGTCTGGAGCCGGCCAGAATAGAGGGATCTCCTTGCTTTTCCCAGTAAAAATAGGCAAAGTGGGGGCGCCTCAGATAGAGGGAGGGAGAGATCGCTTTTGCTCTACCAGAAAGAGAGGGAGAGAAAAAGCGTTGTCTGATCTGCTGCTTTATTAGTCAGAGGCTGCCCACTTATTAAGTGGGCAGCTGGTCACTTTTTAAAAATGGTCTGAACCTGCCCAAAAACTTAATAAAGCCTTATAAGTTGAAAACAATGCTTACACAGCACTTCCCAGGCATCCCTCGATGCAATCACATGCACAGTTGCAATACAGACATAGACTTCCTCACGGGAAAGCATCTCCTTTCACAAAAAGCAACCTGCTTTCTCAGAAAGCAATTGTATTTCCTCAAAGTTTCCTCTGAACCCATCTTCATTCAAGTGCTTGCTCTTCCTTGTGCACAATTCTGACAGTTCGGAATTTCCTCCTCACTACAGATATTCCCTTTCCGATGCATCCAACACCCACCTTGTGACGCATCAAGAATACCCATCACCTAGTCCTTTCCTACCGAACTTACGGTACAATCTCCTTCGCAATACTTTATGTCACCCATCCTATGACGCATCAGAGATGTCAGTTCCTGGATAGTCGAATACTTCTTCCTGATGCTCCTTGTCACCCATCCGATGTGACGCATCGGAAGTACCCGTTCCTGGTGGCCTTGCAGATATTCCCCTTTCACAGTGCTCCCGTCATCACTCTGAATGATGCACTCGAAATATATGTACTCGGATGTCTCGAGTGAGAAAAACCCTCACACTTAAAATTCCAATAATTCATTTAGAATTATTTTTCTTGGTGTTCCAAGCGAGAAAACCCTCTCACTTATGAATCCAATAATTCATTTAGAATTATTTTTCTGTCAGATAAAGCCAATTTAGCAACACCACTTGCACGGAGGTGCGCTTGAGACAACCCCTTGTTTGGAACCCCATGATTTGCACTCAGAGAGGCCACCTCGTTGGTAGTAGGCCTCATGTTTCTTGGGATCCTGAAACGAACGAGGAGATAGGATCTCCCGGCTACACAGACCGCCTACATATACGCGTCGGACGAACCACCCAACCATAGCCACCATCCGGCAGCTCCCCTGTGCTGGGGCCAGCGTCCGAGGACGTAGGCGTGCACCTGTAAGACCGAGCGTGCCATACCACCTGGCCTCACCTCCTCGAGGTGACCTCGCGCACTCCTAGCCTCGCGGGCTAACCACTGGCACTCTGCCAGTGGGGTCGATAACTGCAAATGAGGCCTTGGGTTCACACTACGTCCGCCCAGACACTGGACGCCCATCCCGACGGCATCTGGGCTACATCCCCTCTCTTGTGAGCGGGACATAACATACCTCCCCCCTTAAGAACCATTGATGTCCTCATAAATGAAGTGGGGATACTAAGCCTTCAAAGCTCTAACAGGTTCCCAAGTAGCAAACCTTTCAGATTGACCCTTCCATTTAATTAAGTACTCGTCATAAGCCTTTTAGCGAGAATGACGGGTACGATGATCTAAAACAGCTTTTGGTTCTCGAGGAATATACTCAGTTTGCATATCTTGCCATACATTTTCCTCGATAGGTACGACAACATCGGGTTTGCCCAATTTCTCTTTAAGGCGACTGACATGAAACACTGGACGTACACTAACATCCGAAGGAAGAGCCAGCTTGTAGGCAACTTGGCCAATTTTCTTTGTGATCAAGAACGGACCACAATATCGAGTTGAGAGCTTATAATGCTTTCCTGTTCGCATAGTCTTGGAATCCTTGGGTACCTTCAGATAGACCCATTGTCCCACATCTAGAGTCCTTGGAGATCTCTTTTGATTAGCATAAGTAGTGACTCGATCACGAGCCGTTCTTATACTATCCTTAGCCAATTCGAGCATTTCTTGCATGTCATACAGGAAATCACGAGCTTGGCGTTCCTTGACTTTCTCTAAGCCAATAGCAATTGGGGATTTAGGCTCAAATCCATACATCAGCATGAACGGGCTAAATCCAGTAGCAGAATGCTTGCTACTATTATAGGCAAACTCTAACTGTGGAAGATACCTTTCCTAGTCAGACTGCCTATGAGAGACATAGGCTCTCAACATGTCCTCTAACGTCTGATTCATCCTCTCAGTTTGTCCGTCGGACTCAGGATGGTCAGAAGACGACATACTCAACTTCGTCTGAAGATGAGCGAACACATCTCGCCAAAATCGGCCAGTGAACTTAGTATCGCGATCACTGACGATGTCCTTTGGGAGACGATATAGCTTATAAAGCTGATCGATAAATAAAACCGCCAACTCATGGCTTTTTACTGTCGACTTCGTTGGTATAAACTTCGCCATTTTTGTGAGTCTATCGACCACAACCCAAATAGCGTCATTGCCCCGACTAGTATTTGGCAAACCAATGATGAAATCCATGGAGATACTCTGCCACTTGGAATCTGGGATTTCCAATGGGTGTAGCAGACCAGCTTTCCTAAGGCGCTCTGCCTTATTGACCTGACACTGAGCGCATTTCTTCACATAGCTCTCTATGTAAGAGCGCATTCTTGGCCAATAGAAATATCGCTTGACCAAAGCAAAAGTTCTCTGGACGCCTGGGTGCCCAGCGCTAGGAACATCGTGGCATTCGCACAAAATCTTTTGTCAAATCTCATCGATTTCCGGCACACAGACTTTACCATTTCTAAACAGTAGTCCACCTCTAATGGAATATTGTCGCTGTCTCGTCTCTCCAGCACAACTCACTTGGGTCTCCGGACCACCCAAGCCTGTATGCGAGTCATGCCCCGCTTCGACCTCGTTCCATATCTTGCCAAAATGACCATCGGAATGACATAGCCCTCAAAGAGAGAGATAGCAATCCGTCGAGATTTCAGCCATAGACAAGGCATTGACCTCAAGAATCCTACTGAGCACATCGGCAACTCGATTGCTGGATCCTTTTCTATAACGGATCTCAAAGTCAAACTCTTGCATAAGCTCAACCCATCTAGCCTTCCGGCCTCTGAGATCACCCTGATCATAGATATAGCGCAAGGAATGATGATCTGTCCATGCAACAAACGTAGAGCCATACAAGTAGTGCCGCCATTTCCTCAGGGCGTGGACTACGGCGTAAAGCTCCTTCTCGTACGTTGGATAACGCATCTCAACGTCAGAAAGCTTCTTACTTTCAAATGCGACAGGACGTCCATCCTGGTATAATGCCACACCAATAGCATAATCACTAGCATCCGTTTCAACCACAAACGGTTTGCTAGGATCCACAATGTGCAATATTGGCGCAGTAGTCACCAAGTGCTTTGGTGTCCGAAAGCTCTCGTCGAGACGCTCATTCCAGACACATGGGGATTACCTTTACGACGAGGACCCGAAGTCTTCGGCCCTTTCACCCCTCCTTTTAAAAGTTGCGTAAGCGGAGCAGCAACTTTAGAGCAATCCTTGATAAACTTGCGAAAGAATCCAGTAAAGCCTAAAAAAGACTTTACTTGGCGCACATTCTTCAGAATGGGCCAATTTCGCACTTTATCCAACTTTTCAGGGTCGACACGAATTCCATCGCGAGCAATGATGTGACCCAAGTACAGAAGCTCTTTCTTAAAGAATTCACACTTAGAAGCCTTAGCGTAAAGCTTCTCAGTTCTAAGTACTTCGAGAACAGTACGTATATGCACTAGGTGCTTAGACAAACTTCGGCTGTAGATCAAGATATCATCGAGAAATACAACAACGAAGTTGCCTAAAAATGGTCTCAGCAGATCATTCATCATCTGCTGGAACGTAGCTGGAGCATTGGTCAAACCAAAAGGCAAGACCAAAAACTCGAAGTCCCCATAACGCATATGGAAGCCTGTCTTAGGAATATCTTCCAGTTTGATCCATATCTAGTGATAGCCCGATCGCAGGTCTATCTTCGTAAAATACAACGCTCCATGGAGCCGATCTATCAAATCGTCCATGCGCGGGAGCGGATACTTATTCTTAACACTGAGCTTATTCAACCCCTTGTAATCCACGCAAAAGCGCACCTTCTTTCGAGAAAGTAGCACTGGAGCTCCCCACGGGGATTTGCTAGGCCGAACAAAACCCCTGTCGAGATAATCTCGCAGCTGCCACTGAATCTCGTTCTCCTCGGTTTTACTAAACCGATAGGGTTGCTTTGAGAAGGGCTGACTACCAGCCCTTTTTACGAAATTCAGTGACAGAAGTACCAAGCACTAATGAATCAAACCAAGCATACGGTACACATTGATAAAAGTCAACATCAGAAGACTTTATTTCTTTATACATTTCCAAAGCAGTAACAACTGGTATTGCAAAACCATTATTTACAGACTTCTGATTACAAAGCGACACAGATACATGAGGCATGTTCTGCTTAACAAAAACAAGAGAGTGATGTACATAGTCTATATACAATGAGTCTTGTTTATCATAAAACCATGGAATTCCTAAAATAACATCTGCTTTGTCCAGGCGCATGATGTGGAAATCCAGGTTCTCTTTGTAATCAGCCAGCTCGAGCGACAAGTCTGGAACCATCCGATTCCATACATCTGTATCCACGCCACGAGCCACCTTCATGCGATACTCATGTTCACTGTCCTGCGTCCGCAGGTTCAGTTTCTGCACCAATTTTGCATCCACAAAATTGTGTGAGCTTCCAGTATCAAGGAGTACGGTCACGTCGTGACCATTGATCTTCCCGGGGAAACGGAGAAGATCGTGCTTACCAAACACTTTGGTGCTAAAAGTACAATTTGTGCATGAACTGTGCGCTAAATGATGGATTTCAACTTGAACAACGTCAGAGTTACCTGAGATCTCGTGAATTTGAACCGAAGGACGGCCTTGCGGTTTCTGCGTCTTTTTCTTCTTAGGGCAATCCTTGATTTGGAGGCCCGTCTGGCCACATCCGAAGCAAGCCCCCTTCTTCACTGCATCAGCAACTGAAGCATTTCTGGCTTTCTTCTTTTCCTGAGAAGATCTCGGCGGTGATTTGGACTTATGCTGGAATCGGGGTCGCTTCCTCGAAGCACCCTCACCGGATTGATGGTTTGCAGTTCTTTTCTTCTCATAATTCGCTCCATTTATCAAATGGAACGTCCTAACCTTGGCCACTGCATCCTCGACATCAGTCGGGGCTTTGTCCTTGATTAAGGCCCAACGGTAATCTTCATGTGACCCCAGCAAGTACATGTGCACGGCGTGTGTTGAATCCACCTTGCAGAAGTGAGCGCCTCTTTGAAAGCTGTCGTATATTTATCAAAAGACAGAGTTTTCATCGAAAGACTCTGCAGTTTGGCATACGCTTTCAAAGGGTCCATTTTGGCGAAATCCCTCTTGAATTTCACACAAAAGTCAACCCACGTCGTAGGCCTCTCTATCATGTCATGCCACCAGGTAAGCGCCTTGCTGCGCAGATAGAGAGGAATCGTCTGAATCCTCCGTTCATCATGCTCCCCCATGGAGATCAAAGTATGTGGTCCACTGGTGCAGCCAGTTATTTACAGCCAATTCCGTACACTCCTCTTCACCTGAGAAATTTGTAGTTTTATACGGAATTGTGGCAGTCCGACCACCCTGCTACAACTCCGTATAAAACTACCCACGCGCGCGCTTCGTGCTTGCTCAGAGTTCGTACCCCCCATGTTCTTTGAGATCTAGGGAGAGGGTCGCCTACACAGAGTCTCAATAGAGGCTCCACAGATTGCAGAGTGTTTTTTTCACAAGATACGAGTAGTGGGCATCTGTGGGAGGACTTATGTCATAGATCCTAACCCAGCAGATCTTGAGACAGGCCACCGGCGGCTTTGGGCTTGGGAGAGCTGCCCTCTAGCACGAGTGCAGTGGGACCCTAGAGACTGGTTTTGGAGAGACCCCTTCTCTTCAGCCGATCACCTTGGGATCCCCTTCTTTCAGTACACTGTTCGACTGGGGCGACACATACTGGCAGCACGAAGAGAGGCTCGTCCTGCTCCAGCACTCCATTGGCAGGAGGAGGGTCTCACACCTGAGTTCTTGTCAGGTTTTTGGGAGCGGTTGTGGGACTCCAGACAGCCGAGGCGAGTCACTTTGTTCCAGTGGCTAGTTGCACACAAAGCTACAGTAGTGGGGAGCTGGCTAGTACATAGCGGCTTGTCGGCAACTTGTGCAGCTTGTGATCATCCTTTAAAGAGTCAGCATCACTGTCTGTGGGACTGCCCCATCATCCATGACACAGCATGTTTGGCTTCGGGTGCTTCGACTAATGCCAGCTCTTTCCACAACGCGAAAGTACACTTAGGGCTGCAACCTGGGCCACCCTCACGGGCCCTACGCTCCATTTTGAGCTAGCCTCTACAGCAGGATGATAGTGATCGAGGAGGGTCAACCTACACTTCAGCCTGCCACAGAGCTTACCCCCCAAGAGTGGTGCAGTGAGAGAGGTGTGTTGGGAGCTTGTATGTGGCCTGACACTCTGGCTCATTTGGCAAGCCCGTTGCTTTCGTATCTTCGAGGCTCGCCCTGTCCCACCAGTGGAGACTGTTCGTGACTTTTGGTTGGAGCTGATTCATACTCTCAGGGGTCAGTTTGAGAGACTTCAGAGCAGCTCGGACTGCATGCGGGAGCGCAGAGAGGCTTTCCTGCGACTCTTAACGCCCAGGGCCTTTCTTCACCATGGTCCAGGGTGCACCCAGATGGCACTACCGGCCACCTGTGTGGCTTGTTCCTCCCATTTTAGCCTCATTGTACATATTTTGTTTACTACTGGGAGAGTCTCCCCATGCTTTTGATGTAGCCCTCTCTAGTAGAGGTGCTTTGTAGCCCTATGGACAGTTTTATTAACTAATTTAAGGATCTTTTTCTTGGGGGGGGGGGGAAATATCCCACCGGCACACTTAACATATGACTCTCACAGAACACAAGTTAAGATCTCCATTGTCCGGTCAATAAAATTGAGCTGCAACCCTAGAGGTTTGGGACAGGTATAGGGTAGAGCACTTGTACTCTACCCTGCTAGGCTTGTGGTACATTTCTACTTCAAAAACTAGAGAAACTAATAAATTAGTTACACACAAGATCTATAACTAGAAGACCAGAAAGGCTATCCAAAGGAAACTGTAATGCTACCGGTCGAAAGTTTACATAGGCTTTTTGCAGAGACGTAGCCATCTGCTCACTTCTGTGCAATCATGGAGCTTGTTCTGAATATCACAGTTTTCCAGCTCTCAGGACAGCAACAGGCGATTGACATTTTCCATTATCTATCAAAAGCTTCCCATTCTTCACACCCCCTGTAAATAATAGATTTATGTACATTATCCGAATAAAGATAAAAATCACCACCACCTTACCTGGTAATAATGTTCTACAGTCTTCCAGCGCACTAGCTTTCCGTTGGAGCTGGCAACATTTATTGAATGAGGCGAGAAGTTTGAGAAGGCACCATAAGCATCCCAAGCCTGGTTAAAAGACAAGACGGATCGCAAATCTGAAGATGATTTTTCTGAAATGATATTTACAGTTTCTATCCATTCTGAACTTCTGTAACTTAAATCAGGTATTGGTTGAAGGTACCCCGAAATAAGCATGTCTGGACCAACCTAGCAAACACCATAGATGAAACAAGCTCAAGCTTCTTCTAATTCCAGGATCCGCCGTACATGATCAACTCACAATTCATTAAATATCAGCATTCCTACCTGCTCAAATAAAATATCCTCAAGGTTTAAAGCCTGAGTCATCTCTATCATTCCCATATCTCCAACAGGTGAAGGTGCCCTTGCACCCCCTATAATTTTGGGAGCCACAAAAGCCATCACCTGTTGTATTAAGACATACAACAATGAGCAAATGGCTCTATCATCATATGATAGACATAAACATGCCAAAATAAATAAAACCAGGGTCATGCTCAAGGAAGTGCAAGCTACGAACACACAGTATATAACTGCAAAACCATACAGCTCAAGCTTCATTGTACACAGAAAGATGTCTTTTCATAGCTGCAAGGTTCAAGTTTTGCTAAAACATATTCAAGCAAGATGTTCATATTTAAAACTTACTTTGTGAATGACTCCAGATGAAATTGCAGGAGCAGCAAGAGTGCCCCCACATTCCCACAGAATGCTCAGAAATCCCCTCTTATAGCAATAATCAGCCACTGTTTTTGGAGACAAGAAATCAAATTCCACAATCTCTACTCCCTTCCTTTGTAATCTCTCTTGAAAATCCTCGCGAGCCCCTTTTTGTGTCATTAGTATGGTAGGTGTATCGGACACATCCCATAAGTTAGCTTCATCTGGTAAATTCAGGCCACATGACATTACTATTCGGACTGGTAAGTGGCCCCCATCCTTCCTAGTTGTCAATCTTGGATCTACAAAAATGGACTCAAATCAACCATGCATACATTGAGTCTAATAAATGCATGAAACTTATCAGACTAATATGTCAAGGATCCAACAACCTTCCACACAAACAATAAAGAGGACTGAAAAAATAATGACACCAATACAAGCATTGTGTAGTCTAACTCTCCACCCAACGATTGCTTCCATAAGGAAGACTGTTGACAATTTGGGAAATATGTCGAATGCTGGCTATCTTAAGAAATAGACCCGCACTGACTGTTCTACTCTCAAAAACAACTTGCACAAGTATACTATAAGCCCTCTAGAGCGCCCCCAAGATTCCAGCAGATTGCTGTATGCTGGCCAGGCACATTCAACTTGCCACAGTTCCTGCTGATTAGCTAATTTTTTTGTTAATAAAGCAGCGGTTCATCGATTACCTAGCTATTTCTATAAATGTTTTGTACTCGAATTTATACAATGATGTTTATATATTCCTCCTTCCCATCAAGATACTAACTGGTCCAATTAACTACGTGATCATCAAAATTATAAACCTCACAAGGTACCATTATCCAAGCACGGGAAGATTAAAAACCAAGCAAGTGTTTATAGAGATGAAGCAAGACATAAAGCATGTTCTGTTCAAAAAGGAACGCACAAAGCACTTACTATCACGACGCACTGTATTTCCTCCAACTATAACAGCATCAGACCTCGCACGAGTAGAAAAGACTTGTTGCCGTGACAGCGAACTACTAATCCAAGCTGCATGCCCAGAGCTAGTTGCAATCTTGCCTGTACAAAAATTCATTAAAAAAATCAACCAAGAGAATATCCAAATAAATAACCTTGCTGACTACTCGATTGAATGAATTTTTCCTCTACCATCAAGAGTCATCGCATACTTCAATGTTGAAAAAGGGGCTTTGAAGGCAGCTCTGTAAAGAAGCGGTGCATTAACGGTCTGACAGGCCTTACAAGCTTCCTGGAAAAAGCCGATAGAGAGGTTCTTTAAGCAAAGCATCTTGAACCCAAAAAACTTTATCACATTCTACCAGAGATTCTTCTTGAAGAAAACAAACTGCTGGAACTTTAATCTCACTGTAAAACTTAACCCCGGGCATGGTGGGAGCTGCCTGCATTGTGTGTGTGTGTGTGTGTGAAATAGTACTTAGAATAGGAAGATGAAGAAAGAGTGGCCATGTCTTAGGAGAAGTCCGGATCAGCTCTGCTGATAAAGGGCACACTGGAATCTGACATACACTGAGAACTTAGTGTTTATGTACTGCTGACTACTGAAAGCCAAAAAAACAAAATTCTGTACACTGCCCACAGTACTGTACCCAAAAAACTCTTCTCTACACAAGCCTGTTTACTAAAAATGAACTACACCTAAGCTGGAGAGATTATCAGACACTGTCTGTGTTACACATGTCATACAAACGCAAAAAACAGTTGGCACCTGAGTCTTCGGAAATGGGTGAAATCCGAGCTTGTTTGTTAGAAGATTTTGAAGGTGCTCAGAACGTTTGGGAGGGGCAAGAACCCGCTACCGAAGTGCTCATTCTTGTTCAAGCTTTGATGGACCCACTGTCACAATATGCTTTATATGCAGTTATTATGTCCTTCTCAAGCAAGATGCCTACTGCACAAGATGTGGGTCAGTGGGTAGACTTACTTCTTAAACGTTAGGCGGTTCGAGGTGTTAACTTTGATGCCAGAGGATTCTATGAAGTTTTGTTAGCAAACACTAATGCTCGTAATATGTGATGCCCGTAATATGTTGCTTGAGTTATCTCCTTTGTTCTTTGGTACTCAGATGACACATGTATTGCCATGGGCCCTTACCAAGGACTATCACAGCCTAATCCGTCATAAGTGCCCAGTATGGGTGGAAATCCTCGATTTCCCACGCACTTGACGCCACTTTCTTCCTATGCTCGCCTCTCATTTGGGGAAAGTAATTTGTCCTCCCAAGCTTGATGCCAATACAAATCGCTTTTTTGTGCTTTGGGATACGCCTTGGCAGCTACAGAGACTGCCGTGCGAGGTGTCTCCAGGACAGTCCTAATCGTTGAGCCTATCCTGGAAAGGAGCGGAAGGTACTCCCTCCACATGCCGGGGAGGCAAACTGAGATGTGCAAGTCTGCCTCCCCGACAAGGACGTCGGCAGCTGGGTCGAAACAGTGGCGCCAATGTGGAAAGTGTGCTCGAACTGCTCGGATGGCCAGGGGGCTCATCACAATGACCTTGGATGTCATCTCGGGAGACTCAAACTTTATTTGGTAGTAGCCACGCCCGAGAAACTGAACATCGAGAATCTTGCCCACCTCTGTTAAAAGGCGAGCCTGGAGGAGATCACGCACCTCCCCTTTACTAGGTCAGGTGCCGATGATCTTGCAGATGACAGAGGTTGCTTGAAGGCGCTCCACCTCTGCGGCAAGGCTCGCTTGCTCTGTCGACAAGAGAGCAAGTCGGATGGTGGGCTCTGCAGGGTCGGGTGAGGGGGCTTCTGAGACGAGTCCCTCTAGGGCAGAGCATGAGTCTCCATCTGTGTCTACTGTTGTGATGGAAAGGGGGCGCGTGGAGACAAATCCCTGCGAAACCCCGTGAGTAGAGTCCTAGAGAGAACACCATGCAGGGCCAAACAGAGCGAGGCCTTTGGGGGGGGGGGGGGGGCGCTAAAGGTGCACAAAGGGGGGATGGGCGGCGAAGGAGGGCTGCAGAAGGCAAGTTAAGGGGGCTACGCGCTGAGGGGAGGCGGGCGAAGCAATGGTGGGCTGAGGCAGCAGCAACAGCGGGAGAGGTGGACGAGGGAGGCTGGCGCGTGTGGGGAGAGGGCGGGCGGCGCGCGTCACAACACGGGCACCACGTGCCAATAGAAAAGAACAAACTGAACATACTTTTAGCACTTCAATAACAACTGAATTGAGAGAGAGAGAGAGAGAGAGAGAGAGAGAGAGAGAGAGAGAGAGAGAGAGAGAGAGAGAGAGAGAGACGACATGCGACACGGAGTGGCGGAATTCCACCCCAAAGAGTATTGGTCCCAAACCTTGGCGCCCCTTTCGGTATTTCTTTATATTGCATCAACACAATACAAACCGGTACTCGAGACTCTGCACCTTCTCCGGGAAGCATGCCAGAGAATGAGCCCATGGCCTCCCCTTCTCATTCTTCAAGATGCCTTCCCTTGCCCTATAATCGACCACGGCACTGTTCTTGGGAAACCAAGAGATACCTCGGAGGACGTCACACCCTTCCAAAGGCATGATGTAACAGTCCTCGTGTCCTAAATACCCCTGACAATGCAACGTGGTTTGCCAATGACAGGTGTAATGGCAACATCCCATCCGGAATCTGCTAGAACAACCTCGGCTGGTGGCCTCATTTACTGGGGCGTAATTCCAAATCGAGCCGCCAATTCGGTTGAAGTTGGCCTTGGCTTCTCCATCAAAGAAGATAAAGGTTTCCCGATCTCGCACTTTGCCCCATGCTGTGCAAACTTCAATATTTTCGTTCATCTGATCAAGGTCGGCGGTCCCCAAAAGAAAAATCTAGTACCAGTCCCGCTTTCGTCTTTCCTTCTCAACCGTGCTCGGCTGCTGCTCTGTAACTCTCTCACAAACAGGTGACGTGGCATGATAGGGTTGCAGACAGACATTCACACACACTCTCCCTTGGTCATGGGCAACCCCGGAAAATCATCTGAAAAGCTGACGTGACTGGCTGTACGGCAGCTCCAAAATTTGCGGAAAACTTCCCACGTGGCAACTATACGGGCACCCGCAAATCGCCGCACATTTTGCGACAGTTGGAGGCCGATCGTGCTGCTCATAGATTGGCTTTGGAGACCGAGCGTGAAGCTCGTAGATTCGCTTTGGAGACCGAGCGTGAAGCTCCACGAGAGCTACGCACTTAAGAATTGATTGCCCAAGTCCTAGCCTCGAAAACCGAACCACCCAAAGATCTTGGAAGTTCGTCAAGTGGCGCAAGCCACGACGCGGATTCCAACCATCCAGTTACAAAAAAGTTGACTTTCAGTAAGTATGACGGTAAGATGGATGCTACAGTTATTCATTCTTGGTTGCATCAATTTAATGCTTATTTTGCGACAACTAAGAAAACAGGAAATAGCAAAGTTTTGAAGGCAGCTATGTACCTTGCTAGTGATGCCATCGATTGGTACCATGCATGGCAAGAGACACAGCTAGCCACGCACCTAGAGGCAGCCGACAATTTCACGCCCCTCTCTTTTAGTTGGGCTGATTTCCAAGACAAGCTCAAAGCGCGGTTTATGCCACCTCAGTACCTCGCACGATTGAAAGACGATTGGCGCGCTCTCAAGCAAAATGGTATGCCGGTTATGTCTTTTTCTAATCGTGTTTTGCAACTAGGTACCCAACTATGCATGTCGGATGAAGAGCTCAAAGAGGATTTTCTCTTTGGATTGGACGAGTACATCAAGTACGATGTCGAGCTACTCGATCCAATCGATCTCAACAAGGTGGTAGCGATTGCTCTCGCACAGGAGATGAAGCACAACAAGGGAAAGCCTAAGGAGAACAAGACTTCCACAAGTACCTCGCAGACTCCTCAGAACGGTAAGAACGGTAAGAATGGTAAGAATGATAACTCTTCTAACCAATCTACCAACAATATCTCATCAAAGAATTCTTCCAATGAATCTAAGGGTAAGGCTAACACAATTGCTAAACATAAGCTTACTCCACATAAAAAGGTAGCGCAAGGAATTGTAGGAGGATACATCACGTCGGAAGAACAAAGCACTTATTCTAAAGAAGGTTGTTGTTTTCATTGTCACATTAAGGGTCACATAAAACGAACAACAAGGTTCAATCAGTCCAGTCAGTTTAGATTAGCAGTGATCTGGCACTTTTGTGAGTCTATTCGTAGACCGTGCATGCCCAGTCACTTAGCATAGATGCATATCCTCCGGTTGCACACAGCATGATCATCGGAATTCCCATCAGAATCCATTAGCATCAATTAGGGGAATTTTCCAATGCATTTAAGCTATTTTCCTATTTTTGGTTATTTTCACTCATTATTTTTAAGTGACTTACCAACAAAAGTAGGTAGGGCAATTTTGCTAAGTTAATATATAAGCAAACCCAAGTTAGCACTTTCTGGCAGAAGAGGCAGCAGGAGCTTCCCGCTCAACAGGCAACTTCTCAGCAGTACCCCATCAGACCATCCCTGGCGTTTTTGCATCTACACCCCAGCCTGGCGTTTTCCTTCCACTGCAGGCCATCGCCATCACCACAGCCATAGTAAATCCCCAACATCGCCAGAAGTCCCCATTTGCTAGCGTTTTCAAATCAGCCTTGCTGGCGTTTTTTTACAGCAGCCTATTAGCGTTTTTGACCTCCCACAGCCAGCGTTTTTGGCAAGAGACTACATCAGCCAGCGTTAGTGCATTTTCAGCCAAACTGCCTCAGATCTACCGCGTTTCCAGCCCTAGGATACAGTAGCGGATTCACCCTTAGTTGGTTGCAGATACTCCCCCATTTTCAGCCATCAAAATGCAACCAAAACAGTCATTTTCAGCCACCGAAACAGTCCCAAAAAAAAGCAGATAGAAGACTACAGATTTCAGCCATCGAGTCGTCGTCGTTATCGGCATAGTCCACGTTGCATCAGTCCATTGCATTCGCATTGTACACCTTTGTGCAATCAAAGTAGACCACTCTCGCCGACGAGAGTGGGGCCTTCGGAGGAGGGTTTTACAAACTCTCGGGTGTCGTATCTCTTCTCTCTCCTTCTCTCAGTCTCATTCACTTGCACGCACAATATCCACTCACTTTGTTCGTGATCACAGCACTCTACAAGACGGAAGGCTCTCTCCTTCCCTAAGAACTAAAAGGAGCCTTGGGCAATAAAGATCACTAATCTTGAGAAAATACAATGTTCATTCCGCTGCACCTTACATTGGTATCAAAGCTTTGGAAGTGTTCTGCATTACTCAAGGAAAGAACCACAAGAACCGCAAGAATTTTTTTTGCTTGTTGCGATCGCACGAACCCAAGTTTACTTGGGCGTGGCGATTCCTAATCTATTTTGTTGAAGAGTGACAGGAATCCCAAGAAAGAAGAGCTTGTCCAGCCTCCCCTTGTGTCTCTTTTCACTCATTAAGAGCGGACTGTGCACTTAGCGGGCTGGCCAATCGACGTGAGGTGGGAAAAAGCAACCTTGGTGTGAGCGCAAGGCCGCCAAGGGGTGGGCCAGCAGAAAAGAGTAGAACTCGGGTGAAGAGAAGATCCTTCTCCAACGCGATTTGCAAGCGAAAGAAAACCTCAAGAACCCCAAGAACCCAAGACCCTCAAGACTCAAGAACCTCAAGAACCCACGATTCTCACGAATCAAGGACCTCAAGAACCCAAGTTCCTCGCGAGCTTAAGACCCAAGATCATAGTGCATGGTCGTCACCCGAAGCGGAATGGATACTTCGCATACAGTTGATGAGCATGAGAGAGGCGACGAAGACTCGTCCCCGCACGGAGATGATTTCGTCAACCCTCCCCCTTTGCCATCTACGCCACCAAGTGCACCAGACCCTATGGAGGCAATGATGAAGCAAATGATGGCCATGATGGATAGACAGGAAGACAAGCGCCTTGCTTTAGAATGCCAGCGCGACGCAAGAAAAGAAAGAAAAGAACTAAGGAAGGAAGAAGCGGCAGCAAGAAACGTAGCATTCGAGGCCGCTCGTGCTGCTCATAGATTGGCTTTGGAGACCGAGCGTGAAGCTCGACGAGACCTACGCAACTCAAGAATTGATTGCCCAAGCCCTAGCCTCAAAGACCGAACCACCCAAAGATCGTGGAAGTTCGTCAAGTGGCGCAAGCCACGACGCGGATTCCAACCCAAAAGTTGACTTTCAGTAAGTACGACGGTAAGATGGATGCTGGAGTTATTCATTCTTGGTTGCATCAATTTAATGCTTATTTTGCGACAACTAAGAAAACAGGAAATAACAAAGTTTTGACGGTAGCTATGTACCTTGCTGGTGATGCCATCAATTGGTACATGCATGGCAAGAGGCACAGCTAGCCGCGCACCTAGAGGCAGCCGACGATTTCACGCCCCTCTCTTTTAGTTGGGCTGATTTCCAAGACAATCTCAAGGCGCGGTTTAGGCCACCTCAGTACCTCGTACGGTTAAAAGACGATTGGCGCGCTCTCAAACAAAATGGTATGCCAATTATGTCTTTTTCTAATCGTGTTTTGCAGCTAGGTACCCAATTACGCATGCTGGATGATGAGCGCAAAGAGGCTTTTCTCTTTGGATTGGACGAGTATATCAAGTACGATGTCGAGGTATTCGATCCAATCGATCTCAACAAGGCGGTAGCGATTGCTCTCGCACAGGAGATGAAGCACAACAAGGGAAAGCCTAAGGAGAACAAGACTTTCACAAGTACCTCGCAAACTCCTCAGAACGGTAAGAACGGTAAGAATGGTAAGAATGATAACTCTTCTAACCAATCTTCCAACAATATCTCATCAAAGAATTCTTCCAATGAATCTAAGGGTAAGGCTAACACAATTGCTAAACATAAGCTTACTCCATATGAAAAGGTAGCACAAGGAATTATAGGAGGATACATCACGTCGGAAGAACAAAGCACTTATTCTAAAGAAGGTCATTGTTTTCATTGTCACATTAAGGGTCACATAAAACTAACAGCAGGGTTCAATCAGTCCGGTCAGTTTAGATTAGCAGTGATCTGGCACTTTTGTGAGTCTATTCGTGGACCGTGCATGCCCAGTCACTTAGCATAGATGCATATCCTCCGGTTGCACACAGCATGATCATCGGAATTCCCATCAGAATCCATTAGCATCAGTTAGGGGAATTTTCCAGTGCATTTAGCCTATTTTCGTATTTTTGGTTATTTTCACTTATTATTTTTAAGTGACTTTCCAACAAAAGTAGGTAGGGCAATTTTGCTAAGTTAATATATAAGCAAACCCAAGTTAGTACTTTCTGGCGGAAGAGGCAACAGGAGCTTCCCGCTCAACAGGCAACTTCTCAACAATACCCCCTCAGACCATCCCTGGCGTTTTTGCATCTACACCCCAGCCTGGCGTTTTCCTTCCACTGCAGGCCATCGCCATCACCTCAGCATCCCAGCCATAGCAGATCCCCAGCATCGCCAGAAGTCCCCATTTGCTCGCGTTTTCAAATCAGCCTTGCTGGCGTTTTTGTACAGCAGCCTATTAGCGTTTTTGACCTCCCATAGCCAGCGTTTTTGGCAAGAGACTGCATCAGCCAGCGTTAGTGCATTTTCAGCCAAACTGCCTCAGATCTACCGCGTTTCCAGTCCTAGGATACAGTAGCGGATTCACCCCAAGTTGATTGCAGATACTACCCCATTTTCAGCCATCAAAACGCAGCCAAAACAGTCATTTTCAGCCACGGAAACACTCCCGAAAAACAGCAGATAGAAGACTACAGATTTCAGCCATCGAGTCGTCATCGTCACCACCGCATCGTTATCGGCATAGTCCAAGTTGCATCAGTCCATTGCATTCGCATTGTACACCTTTGTGCAATCAAAGTAGACCACTCTCGCCGACGAGAGTGGGGCCTTCGGAGGAGGGTTTTACAAACTCTCGGGTGTCGTATCTCTTCTCTCTCCTTCTCTCAGTCTCATTCACTTGCACGCACAATATCCACTCACTTTGTTCGTGATCACAGCACTCTACAAGACGTAAGGCTCTCTCCTTCCCTAAGAACTAAAAGGAACCTTGAGCAATAAAGACCACTAATCTTGAGAAAATACAACGTTCATTCCGCTGCACCTTACACTTCTTCTCCAAAGCATGATACACAAGATTTGCATGATTGTGTGAAGCATGATGATGATTTGATTGACAATGATTTGCATGATGATTTGAATGACAATGATAAGCATGATGATTTGAATGATAATGATTTGCATGATGATTTGGATGACAATGACAAGCATGATGATTTGCATGATCAAGATGTGATTTCTCACAAGCATGATGAGTTGCATGAAGATGATGTGATTGTTCACAAGGATGATGTGTTAGTTGATGTTTTTTCTAGCAAAGCTAACCTCGTTGCAGATTCGATCAATCACGAAGGATCGATCTTGGTTCTGGAGCTTAGGTCCAAAGAACCCTCACAGGAAGTATTATGTGTTCGCATGATTGATACGCACGCATTATTCAAATGTTTCATTCGTGATCGTTTCCTGTATTTTAGTCAGCATCGTTATGTGATCCCTTTTCCTAGGCATGACATATTGTATGTTGAGCACGTTTCTCTCATGGATGAGCACGAATGTATGCGGGATTTTTCATGGAAAGCTGAAAGGTATGTATGTAAGGAAGTCACATTCCATTTCTCTTCCTTGGCATGACACAATTATAAACAGAACACATGAAAGTATGAGCACCATGCATGGGCATTTCCGTTCAGTCAATCCAGTCAGTCTAGATTAAAAGTGATCTGGCACTTTTGTGAGTCTATTCGTAGACCGTGCATGCCCAGTCACTTAGTGTGGATGCATATCCTCTGGTTGCACATAGCATGATCATCAGTATTCCCTTCAGAATCCATTAGATTCAGTCAGGGGAATTTTCCAGTGCATTTAGCCTATTTTCCCTATTTTTGGTATTTTCACTTATTATTTTTAAGTGACTTTCCAACAAAAGTAGATAGGGCAATTTTGCTAAGTTAATATATAAGCAAACCCAAGTTAGCACTTTCTAGCAGAAGAGGCAGCAGGAGCTCCCCGCTCAACAGACAACTTCTCAGCAGAACCGCAGAACCCTTGGCGCTACCTTCTCCATTGGCTAGCGTTTCGGGTTCCAGCAGTGATCTTCCAAGATCTGGCGTTTTCAGCATTGCCTGGATCGTCATCCGCACCAGCAATACCTAGCGACTGCAAATCCCCTCTCATCGCCATCAAATCCCAGCTTGGCTAGCGTTTTCCAGTTCAGCCCATCAGCGTTTTTGGACTTCATCAAGCTAGCGTTTTTGCTAAGGACCTGAGACAACCAGCGTTAGTGGTTTTCAACCATTGCGCGTCAGAGAGGCATCGTTTTTCAGCCTATGGGACAGCAGTAGAATCAGCCCCAATTGGATGCAGAAGAACCCCCATTTTCAGCCATAAAAACGCAGCCAAAACAGTCATTTTCAGCCACCGAAACAGCCCCGAAATTCAGCAGATAGAAGACCACAGATTTCAGCCCTAGAGTCGTCGTCGTCGTCGTCATCGGCATAGTCCCAAGTTGCATCAGTCCATTGCATACGCATTGTACCACTTTGTGCAATCAAAAAGTAGACCACTCTCGCCGACGAGAGTGGGGCCTTCGGAGGAGGGTTTTACGTCTCTGGTGTCGTATCTCTCTTTTCTCTCTATCTCTCAGTCTCATACACTTGCACGCACATTGTCCATTCACTTTGTTGTGATCATAGCACTTTCCATTAAGAACGGAAGGCTCTCCCTTCCATAAGAACTAAAAGGAACCTTGAGCACAGTTCGGAGCACTCATCTTGAGCAAAGCGCAAACAATCATTCCGCTGCACCTAACACGAACAGACTTCGAAAAATGAAAGTAGAAAGAGAAAGAGCAACCCAGAACAGAAAGAGAAGGATGCACGACCCAAACTTACTCCTCAAGAGCGGGCTCGCTACATAAAGGAGAAGAAGTGTTTTGGGTGCGGGGAAACTGGACATATCTCCGCGAAGTGCCCTAAAAAGGCACAGAAAAAACAAAATGATAAGGACGACGAAAGGCCTGAGAGTTCGAGAGCAACTAAGGACCGTGGAAGAAAAGGCAAGATGAAAACAGGTTTGGTTCCACATTGTGAGGGTATTGATCCCAGCACGATGGACGAGAGTACAGAACTTTGCCGAGCTTGGGGCAAAGTGAAAGACCAAGAAGCCCTGATCTTCTTCGATGGAGGAGCCAAGGCCAATTTCATCTCACCAGAATTGGCGGCGCGGCTCGAGATCACTCCCGATCGGATGGGACCACTTGCAGAGGCAGTTCTAGCGGCGCCCGACAGGGACGTATCCATTACACCTGTCATTGGCAGCCTTCGGTTGCATTTGTCAGGGTATTTGGGGCATGAGGAATTTTACATAATGTCTTTGGAAGGTTGTGATGTCCTCTTGGGAATTCCCTAGTAACACAAGAACAAAGCCGTGGTCGACTATCGGGTGAGGAAAGCGACATTGACCACAGAGAAGGGCAGAACCATTGTACTCAATGTAAAATTTAAGGGCAAGTCTGTCCCTATTGTAAAGGCTTCGGCCATTTCTAAATTAATGAAATCTAGTCTGTTTGTTTACTTGATCTTTTTGGAAGAGTTGAGTGATGAGGACAGGACAAATATGTCTAAACTTGATAGAGAACGCCAAGATTTTCTCCACGCTCATGCCGATTGCTTCTCAGAGGGCCTGCCAGGCGAGTTACCACCCGCTCATCTTGAAGATCATACTATTGATCTCATACCTGGAAGCACACCACCGAACCGGCCACCTTACCGTGTGAGCCGAGCCTAGAACAAGGAGATTATGAACCAAGTGAAAGACCTCTTGGAAAAGGGTCTTGTCCAACCTAGTACTTCACCGTATTGCTCTCCAGTGTTGTTGGTATTGAAGAAAGACGGATCTTGGAAAATGTGCATCGACAAAATCACCATCAGGAACACATTTCCGGTTCCTAGGATCGATGATATACTCGACAGATTACAGGGATCCTCGTGTTTTAGCAGGATTGATTTGAAGAGTGGATATCATCAGATCTTAATCGCACCGGGAGACGTCTACAAGATAGCCTTTCGGACAACTTTTGGGTTATTTGAGTTTTTGGTGATGCCTTCTGGCTTAACCAATACTCCTACGACATTTAACCGGATGATGGACAAGATTTTTAGAGAGTACAGACTCTTCGTTGGCACTTTCTTTGACGACATCATTGTTTTCTCCAAGGATCAGGCAGAACATAGAAAACATATGCTTCAAGTCTTTCAGGCATTACGAGATCACAAGTTGGTGATTAATGCGAAGAAAAGTGAATTTTTCCTACCACATATGCACTTTCTGGGACACATTGTGTCAGCAGCAGCAGGAGTGCAAATGGATCTGGTCAAGATAGAGACTATCCGTGATTGGCCCGATTTGAAGAATGTCCATCAAGTTACAAGCTTCTTGGGATTGTGTTCGTACTACAGGCGGTTCATTGGAAAGTTTGCAGAGGTTGCTTCCCCTTTGCATGTTTTGACACAGAAAGGAGTCCCTTTCTCGTGGGGACCCACAGAGGTGACTGCCTTTCAGACATTGAAAGAGAGATTGACTACGGGACCAGTTTTGACTTTGCCGGATTTGCAAAAGTCATTTGAAGTATATTGTGATGCTTGTGGTCGTAGTCTGGGTGCGGTCTTAATGCAAGAAGGCCATGTCATTGCTTATGAGAGCCGATTGTTCTGAAGGCGGGAATTGACAACACAGATTTATGAGAAAGAGCTTTTGGCGGTTATCCATGCTCTTACTCAGTGGCGGCACTACCTACTCGGAGCGGATTTTACTGTCTTTACAGACCATCGAAGTTTACGCTACTTCTTGTCAAAGAAGCAGCTATCGGAAAAGCAGAAGCATTGGACGAACATCTTGTCACAGTTTCACTTTCAGATTGTCCATGTGCAGGGACAGAAGAATTTGGTGGCAGATGCTTTGTCTTGGAAGCCGTTGGTTTTGGCTATTTCCACGATACATCATAGGAGCTTCGAGGATATGGTCGATCAATATGCCACGGATACAGATTTTGCAGACATTTTGCAGACACGGATTGTTACAGCCTTTGCCCATACCCACCCGCCCATGGGAATGTATTGCAATGGATTTCATTTTTAATCTCCCGAGAACAAAGAGTGGTCACGATGGTATCAGGACTGTTATTAACAAATTTAGCAAACAAGCTCATTTCATTTCAGTGAAGAAACACTCAAGTCGGATCACTTAGCGAGACTATTTGTGGCCCAAATTTTCAGATTACATGGCATGCTCGAGACGATTGTCTCCGACAGGGACCCCAGATTTACGAGTTTGTTTTGGAAGGCAATTTGGGAGAACATTGGCACGTGGTTGCAGTTCTCGTCATCTTTCCACCCGCAGACTGACGGGCAATCTGAGATTGCCAATTCAGTGGTTTTAGATTTATTGAAGTCTTACATCTCGGATCAAAAGACTCAATGGGAAAAGTATCTACCTTAGGTGCAATTTGCCTACAACAACACGATACACTCTTCGACGGGGAAGGCGCCATTTGAGATTATTGAAGGTGTTGTGAAGGTTCCATCTTTCCTAAGCACGAAAGATAAGATTTTTGAAGCCGATGAGTACACGCGCAACTTAGACACGGCTTTTGCCAAGGTCCGCGAGGCTTTGCAGAAATCTCATGAAAGAGAGAAAAAGGTAACAGATCGCCATCGTCGCGATTTGAAATAGCTAATAAGTCAACTACTTCCATAACTGGCCCAAAAAGTTGAAGGTCCGCAATTACGTACAGCTGCCCACTTTTTGTGCCGCTTTTTGCGCTGCGGCTCTTGCCAGAATATGCACCACGTTTTCTTGGCCATCCGTACAATGGCCATGTCAACAAGCTCATGCTCTCTTCTGTTCGGGTGTTGGCCTGAGTCTTGACATGTCATCACTTTGTGACACATCCACTTCGTTAAATATACACATGTCAACGCACAAACAAATATTTTCCTCAATCAATATTGACAAAACTTGATTGAGAATCCAATGATCTTCAACTATTTGAGATTTCTCTGCCATATTTGCAAAGGCCCGGTCCGTTAAGACCCTCCTTGAACATGGTGTCACAACACGAAGTGGCGGAGTTCTACTTCCAGATGCTCTGCCCCCAAAGTCTGGAGTCCCTTCTAGTACTTCTTTTTGTATTAATAGTCGCAGAGTACAACAGCCAATGAGTCTGCTCTAAAACGATGCATTGATATACTAGGGTAGACCCCAAGGCTCATATATACATGCACTGATACAAAAGCAACGGAGCCCAAAAGCTAGGCGCCCTCAAAAAGCTCTACCACTTAAAACTGATGCCCCAAATGCTAATAAGTCAAATGCTTCCATGAATGACCCCAAGAGCTGCCACGTCAGCAATCTGTACGGCTACCCGCTTTTTGCAACACAAATTCCTACCAAAATTTGCGCCCCGGTTTTTCGGACCGTCCACACATTGGCCACATCAGCATGCTCACGCTCTATGTAATCAAGGGCGATTGCTCTTCTTTTCCCAGGAGGGAGGGGGGGTGGTGGGTGTCTTGGCTTGACACATCATCACTTTGTGACACCCACCACCACCCCCCCCCCCCCTCCTGGGAAAAGAAGAGCAGTCGCCCTTGATTACACTTGCAGAACAAATAGTGGACAAGAAAATAGCTTTGTAGACACTTACTCTATGTACACATGCATTTCACTACAAAAACCATGCACTAGCACAAAGACACAAGTCACTGAACTATTACAATCACATTCACATCATTATTCCCATCAAGATCTCAATTACGAATCATGATCATTATGACTTATTTAGCACACACATCCAAATCGCTTTGATCCCTCATAGATAACTTGATCTAGTGCAGGCAATCAAAGGTGTCTCCGGTTACTATGGTTTAAAAGCGCAAGAATTCCATTCTTGAGATTCCACCTCCTCTTCTGGTCCATCGAGAAAGATGAGATCCATTTGGCTATGTTGATGACACAGTATGAGGAGAGCCTTGCACCTCTTGTAACTGATAGAGTTGTGTATGTTAGGGATCTGAGAGGTTGAAAAACAAGGTGTGGCATTGTTTTATTCATTGTATATGGCATATCCTCCAATGCATTTTGTACTTGTATGAATAGAAAATGTTTTCTTGTTTACAAAAGAGAGATTTATAGAGAGAGAGAGAAAGACAGAGAAATGAAAGAAATGATATATTAACGTCTTCAAAAGGCCAAAATGACCTATGAGACCAAAAAGTTACAACGCGGTGAATCTGATACAATGTTGGAGTACCAAAAATAAAAAGAAAAGGTACTGAAATGGAACTACGGATATGAGCATGGGGGGAGTGAAAGTGGTGAATGAGGGCTAATATAACACATTGAGTGTGTGGTGTGTGTGTGTGTGTGTGTGTGTGTGTGTGTGTGTGTGTGTGTGTGTGCGCGCGCGCGCGCGCGCGCGTGCGCGTGCGGGCGGGCGCGTGGATATAATAATGGGTAAGAGCTGATACAAAGATTGGTACAAGATGAGCAGGGTATACAATCCTCAAAAAAGCTAAATCACAAAAGATCAATCATCGATCGCTGGCAGATCTCATCAATCTCCTCCATAGTCAGTAGTTTGACCGGGCGGCGTGCATGTCGGGCCAAAATGACCCGAATCCTCTCATGCATCCTCTATCGATGTTGTGTAGTCCTCAGCAATTGTGGGCGTCTGGATCTCCCTAGCTTGGTAGCTCAATCGATTAGCGTGCCGCTAGTGTAAGGAGAATGTGAGCTATGTTGTGGTAGTTGCTCCTCCGGCTGCCCAATGTCCGCTCTAAAGAAGTCTGTGATCTGCCTCTGAGACTGGCTAGCCTCTCCTCTCATCACGCTCTCTGTATGTCTGTGCAGTTCGAGCAAGAACAGTCCCAAGCATCTCTGAGCCTCATACCCCACTCTAGAGAGTGGTCCAAAGCGGCCTTGTATCTCATAGTAAACAGGGCAATGACAAGTGTAGTGCAACTCTGTCTCAGGCTCCATGTGACATAGGGGACATGTCCTGGCCTCTGCTAGTACTCCGCTATCTGGCCAATATCGCATCGTATCCCATGAGATAAGTGGGTGTCCATGTTTCTGAGCCTCGTCACAAAACCCTACTCAGTAAGCTGGAGAAGATGCTCTCTATTGAAAGCCATCTTCATGCCCAGGTCTTGTGCCAGATGTATCCAAGTCCTGGTATCTAGCTGAGACACGTCCTAGCGGATGAGCTGGTGATCTTGGACTGTGTGAGGGTCAGAGAGGGTGCATCCAATGAGTACTATAAGGGGGGCAATCTGTCCATGCTGAACCCATGTCCCTAAAAGAATGATGTCATCTCCCCATACCAGCATGATGTATCTCCCTACATTGCTATTTGTTGCGAGGACTCAAATGCTAGGCGGGCATATCCATCTCTAGGGAGGTCCTATAAGCGGTGTATAAAGGAGACTAATATGATGAGCGCCTCAACCACTAGTGGGGGGGCAGCTAGCTCTGCTCGAATAATGTCATGTGGCACTAATACCTTGGCTCTAATAAGCCGCGAGATCATGGAGATCGGAGACTTCTCCATGCCTCTCCATCCATCAGTGCGACCCCACCCCAAAGAAGCTAGCTCTGCTCGAATAATGTCATGTGGCACTAATACCTTGGCTCTAATAAGCCACGAGATCATGGAGATCAGAGACTTCTCCATGCCTCTCCATCCATCAGTGCGACCCCACCCCAAAGAAGGCCTCCATATCTGAACTCCATATAGCACTGTGGAAGCCACCAGACTGTCAACAAGCCAGAGCTTCATCCGAGGCTCCTGAAACTGAATCTATGAACACATCCTCTCCAATCCACCCAATGTTGCATAGGCTCAGGTCAATTTGGTCTTTGCTGCTCTCCTCAATGAAAATGTTGGTCCACTAAAGACCACCCTGAGGTGAGTGTAAGCATCTGTATACTTCACTGTCTCAATGGCTGTATGTGAATGCGGGTGCTATTCTCCTGACCCACTTGTGGCGTGGTGTTAAACACCATGACCTTGGTTTTACCAAGGTTGACAGACAAACCATTGTCGTGAGCAAACCTATGCAATGCATCCAAGTGACGTTGCATCCCCTCCGAAGAGTCGGAGATCAGCACAATATCATCAGCATATAACAACAATAGAATCCATGTCCTTGCCAACTGTGCACCTCTATCACCATCTCTCTCAATATAGTCAGAAATCGCGTATACATACATACCAAATAGAGTAGAAGAGAGTAGGCAGCCCTGCTTCACCCCGACAGTGGAGTGAACCAATGTAGATAGCCCCTCTGAAGTGTGTACAAGCCCCACTACTGACCTGTATAATGCCATGATTCCCCAAAACAGCTCTGTGGGTACTCCCATCTCCTGTAGTCTACGCATCAATCTAGCTTTGGGCACTTGGTCTAATGCTTTGGGAAAATCCACAAAGCTACGATAGATCCGTCTTCCATGTGATCTGCCCTCCTCAAAAATGGCTCTGAGTGTCAGAATGTGGTCAAGAGTAGCGAAACCTCTCCTGAACCTTGGTTGCCCGACTACGTGTATGCCCCCCTCTCTACCCGTCTACGTAGCTAATGCTCAAGAATGGATGCCTACAATCGTGCCAATGTATGTCCAATCATGATAGCGCAATAATTCCCACGCTCCATAGGGTCTCATGACTTGAAGATAGGTACAATAGTAGATAAACTCCAAGTATCAGGCAGGCCCTCACACATGGCACGATTGAACATCACTGCTAGAAGCTTTGCGAGCAAATCCTTAGCATGCATAAAATGCTCAGCCACTAAGCCGTCATGATCATATGCTCTCCCAATCCTCATCCTATCAATGGCCTTCTTCACCATCTCAGCGGTGAAAAAAGCACATGTGTGGGGGCATGGCTCGGGGGGGGGGGGGGGGGGGGGGGGGGGGTTTAGAAGAGGGCCTCTATAGAAGTAATGGCACGAGAGGGAGAATGCTCATGAAAGAGTCTCCATGCCTCACCTGAATCCTGACTTAAGAATAGCTGATATAGATGCTGCTCTAGTCAAGCCAAAAAAAACCTCTTCTTCCGCCGCACTAGGCGTCGGAAGGCAACCTGAGACTGTCTGTGAGTGATGTCCCCCAAAAGCACCTCCCTCTGAAGTCTGGCTCTCGTCTCGCGGCACTCCTCATCATACCAGCTGTTCTGGGGCTGCATCATGCAATGTCTGTGTCAGTATAGTAGTGAGCTCCTCCAGAGGTCACCATGGCTCCTCAGTGCACAGGCGTCTGTAGATGCCATCTATGTACACAAAGTTCGTCTCCTGTGTAAAGGTGTAGCGAGTGGAGGTTGCTACCTGTGGCATGTGTAATACACTAAACTGGAAAAAGATGGTCATCAACACCAGGGCATGGTCTACTACTACACCCATAGGTCTCGGTCCAACTGTGAGGTCTTGGATACTAGAGATAAAGCTCAGTTGTGCCATGACATAATCCATGGTGCTGGCTCCATGTCTGCGTGGAAAGCATGTAAAGCCTCCCACAGCGGGAAATCTCTGTAGGTCGTTCAAAATGGCCAATCCATGAGCAGTCCCCGTGTCTATCAAGTGCCGTCATACTCAGTATGCTCCACATCCTGTGATAATCAAGATAGGCCCATTTTTGCAATATCCAGCTCCCTCAACATCTCCTCTGAAGGATCACAAAATGCCGTCTGGTGATGGGCAGTCCTAGCATTGAAGTCCAATGATAATGTCATCATCCCAAGAGAACTCCCATATGTCATCATCCAAAATAGAAAAGGGAGATTGTCCTCTAGGTGGTGCATATATTGATGTACTCGGTGGAAAGTAGCAAATAGCAATGTAGAGATATCTACATGTCTTTGTCCTCAGTCTCACCCACATGTACCTAGCCTACTCATCCCTACGAGCTGTATGTACCAATGGCTGCAACTCCTCCCTGAATAAAACTGCCACTCCCCTTGAGCCCCGTCCTCTGTGCTCTGATCGAGTCTCCTGTCTGGTCTGCAAGCTGTCTTCCATCTGTATCCGCTGACATGTGGCATAGACTGCCCAGGAGGAGCCTGGTGCGTCTCAGAGTAGAAGATGATGTCCCTCCCAGTGAAACTATCCTCAAAAGCACCCACATCAAGGCGTAGGGATCCATTATAGTTCCAAGTGAAAACTTTGAGTGTGGTCCCATACGTCTCGCACCGTCATGTGGAGCGTCGCTCCAGTATCACCACTCTTACATCCCGATAAAAAGCAATCTTTCCTTTTTCCCTTGCCGCTCTAATATCCGGCATTACCTCCTGCATATGAGCAATCTGCAAGAGGGTGAGGTCATCTTTGAGAAAGATGCCCATCTTCTTAAGAGTTGGTCTCTTCTTCAAAATATCCTCTTCCATGGAGGGGGAACGAAGGATAAGTGCCCTTTCCTTCGAGGTTTCCCCATTGCCACCATTTTTCTTATTGCCCACTCTCCAAGCTCTTGTATGCGTCGGCTCATTAACCCCCATCATAGTCATGAGTTCTCTTACCTCTTCATCCACATTATCTTTGTCTTTAGCCCCTCTGAAATTACTACTCTGAAAAATTTCTGCAGCTTCTGCACTACTGAAATCTGAATTATAGCAAGGCAGTGCAATCACTGGAGAGAGAGCGCGCCTGCTTGCAAGAGGGCACCGACAACGACCTGCAGATTAGCTTCACAAAACGCACGAGGGGGGGCAGGGCTGATCTGAGGGTGACGCGAGGGGGGGTGGGCTGATAGGGGGGCGCGAGGGGGTGGGCTGAGGGTGGCGGGGTAGGGGGCTGAGCTGAGGGTGGCGCGAGGGGGGTGGGCTGAGAGGGGCGCGAGGGGGCAGGGCTGAGGGTGGCGCGAGGGGGGTGGGCTGAGAGGGGCACGAGGGGGGGGGGGCTGAGAGGGGCACGAGGGGGGGGGGGCTGAGAGGGGAGCGGAAGGGGGCTGAGAGGGGGCAGGGCGAGTGGAGAGAGAGAGAGAGAGAGAGAGAGAGAGAGAGATATGATATGATATGATATATTAACGTCTTCAAAAGGCCAAAATGACCTATGAGACCATCAGATACAAAGTGGTGAATCTAATACAATGTCTGAAGTACAAGTATAAAAAGTACTGAAAGTAAAAATGAAAACTGAAATGAAGTGTGAAATGTGAAATGTGAAAATGTAGAATAGGCCCTCAATGTCAATCTGGGTGTCGTGCTAGAATGCCTCTGATCCTCTGCTGGAGTCTCCGTCGATGTAGTGTGCTCCTGTGTCTCGGTCGTGGTCGTCTCGATCTCCCGAGCTCAATCGCCCTGTCAATGAGGGTGCCTCTGGTATGAATGCGGGTACAACCCTGTGCTGGTGGTTGGTCTCTTGGCTCCCTCGATCCAAAGAAATATGTGATCTGTCTCTGCGACTGTCGTCCTCCATGTCTCCCAAACAGACTGTCTCTATGTCGGTGTAGCTCAAGTAGATATAAGCCAAGGCATCTCTGGTCGTGATACCTCATGACTCTATCTAGGGGTCCAAAACCCTCCCTGAATAAGCAATGGAAGCGCCCTCGTATCTCATAATACACAGTATAGTGGCATATGTAGTGTAGCTCTGTCTCTGGCTCTCTACCGCATAGTTGACATATCCTAGACTCTGGTGATATCCCTCTGAATCTACCCGTCTCAATCTCCAGCTCGTGTGAGGATGTGCGAATCTGACCAATAGCACATCGCAGACCATGAGATAAATGAGTGTCCATGTAGTTCGGACGAGTCACAAACCCATCCCCTGAAAGTTGGAGAAGGTGCTCTTTGTAGAAAGCCATCTTCGTGCCCAACTCCTGTATCGGCTCTACCCATGTCCTCCTGGTGTCCAACTGTATAAGATCCTGACGAATGAGTCTAGTGATCTCCGTCCATGTGACTGGCAGGGAGGGTGCATCCAAGGAATACTGAAAGGGAGGCAATCTATCTATGCTGAAACCATGCCTCTGAAACCATGAGGTCATCTGTGCATACCAACATGATGCATCTCCCTGCATCGCTAACTATCTAGAGGACTCAAGAGCCAATCTAGTATATCTGCCTCTATGTGTATCCCATAGACTGTGCATAAAGGACACTGATCTGGTAAGAGCCTCAATCTCTATAGGAGGGGCGGCTACCTCCGCTCGAATAATCGCATGTGGTACAGAGGCCTTGGCTCTAATCATCCGGGATATCATAAATACCAAGGGTCTCTCCATGTTCCTCCAACTGTCATGATTCACAGATGGTCCCCAAACTTGGACCCCATAAAGCATAGCTGAAGCAACCAAAGTATCAAAGAGCCATAGTTTTGTTCGTGGTTCTTGAAACTAAACCTGCGAACACATCCTCTCTAGCCCTCCTAATGCCGCATAGGCTCTGGATAGTCTAGTCTCTGCTGCTCTCCTCAGGGTAAACCTCGGTCCCGTGAATACCACCCCCAGATATGTATATTCATCTGTGTACTCCACAGTGTCCTGGCCATATACGAGTGTAGGTGCCGATCTCTTGACCCACTGTGGTGTGGTGTTAGACACCATAACCTTGGTTTTACCAAGGTTCACAGACAGTCCACTATCCTCTGCAAAGTTGTGCAATGCATCCAAATGTCTTTGCATGCCCTCTGGCAACTCTGACATTAACACAATATCATCAGCATATAATAATAAAGGGGTATCCTTTGTCCCTGCCAGCTGAGCGCCTCTGTCACCTTCTCTGTCAATGTAGTCAGAGACCTCATCTACATACATACCAAAAAGTGTAGGGGACAAAGGACACCCCTGTTTCACTCCAATAGTGGAATGAACAATGTCAGAAATCCCCTCAGGAGTGCATACCTGGCCAGTCACTGAGCCGTATAAAGCCATGATCCATCGTATGATCTCTGTGGGTACTCCCAACTTCAGTAGCCTATGCATCAATCTGGCCCTCGGCACTGTGTCAAATGCCTTGCGGAAGTCCACAAAGCAACAATACATCCATCTCCCATGTGCCCGACCCTCCTCAATAATGGCTCTGAGTGTAAGAATATGGTCCAAAGTGGAGAAACCCCTCCTGAAACCAGCCTGTCCTGCTGCTCGTATGCCCTCATTTTCTGCCCATTTACTCAGTTGTTGTTCAAGAATGGATGCATACAACCGTGCCAATGTGTGCCCTATCATAATAGTACGGTAGTTCCCTGGTACCGTGGGGTCCCCTGCCTTGAAAAGAGGTACAATAGTAGATAATCTCCAGGACTCGGGTAGTCCCTCACACATGACACGGTTAAACAACCGCGCAAGAACCTCTGACAGTAAATCTCTAGCATGTATCAAGTGCTCTGCCACCAAACCATCATGATCATATGCTCTCCTAGTCCTCATCCTGTCAATGGCGTTCTTCACCATCTCAGTGGTAAAGAAGGTACTAGTGGCTGGACATGGCTCTAGAGGGTTTGGTAATGGTGGTTGCCCAGGTACTGTATATAATGATGCTGCATATTGACCCCAAATCTCGGGAGAGGTAATCACTGGAGGAGGTGAGTGCTCATGGAAGAGACGCCAGGCCTCACCTGCAGAAGGCCTAAAAGACCTATGAGACCAGAAAAACTACATCATTGTCGTACGATCCAAATGTCTAATTCAAAAGACTAAGGTAAAAAATGCCGAACAGGTGAAAAAATAGAGCTAGCTGGTAGCATATCTCCCAAAGCCTGACCGTTGGAGTAGGCTGTCCCTATAGATTCGATGCCACTGCATCAACCTCCTCTCTAAAGAACCTTGTAGGAGCTGCTCTATAATGGTCTGGTAGCGGTGATGTGCCATGTGCGAGGGCCTACTTGATACTTGGAGCTTGTCCGCTATTGTACCTATCTCCAAGTCAGGGGACGAGGAGCGAGGACTTCGAAAAATCTCTGTAGCTCCTCCCAAGGGGGTCATAATTAGATTATATCTAAACATTGGCATCATTATGTTGGCAGTGTTCGGTAAAACATCCCTATCAAATTAAAGATAAACTAATAGCTTCTTTTTGAATTCCTAATCTTGTAGCTTTGAAAATCAAGCTCATTGCTCTTCCACCCAAATAAACAAAGCAAAACAAATGCCCATCTGTAGGAAAATAGCTCAAAGGGTTATTGCCCAGACTTCATACCCCTCAACTGCTCAGTACAATATAAAGGGCTATTTAGTAAACTTCAAACCCCGCTTTCAGAATTAAATGACTATACTAATAAAAGATTCATCTGATTTCTGGTACACGTGTGGCTCTATTTCCTTGCTGGCAGTGTTGGTAAAACATCCCTATCAAATTAAAGATAAACTAATAGCTTCTTTTTGAATTCCTAATCTTGTAGCTTTGAAAATCAACCTCATTGCTCTTCCACCCAAATAAACAAAGCAAAACAAATGCCAATCTGTAGGAAAATAGCTCGAAGGGTTATTGCCCATACTTCATACCCCTCAACTGCTCAGTACAATATAAAGGGCTATTTAGTAAACTTCAAACCCAGCTTTCAGAATTAAATGACTATACTAATAAAAGATTCATCTAATTTCTGGTACACGTGTGGCTCTATTTCCTTGGTCAGTAAACGATGCCAGTCCCTCTTTCATGCTCCACACAAATAGAACTAATTTCAACAAATAAACATAAATGATCACGGTCAGTAAACAATCACGGTCCCTCTTTCATGCTCCATGCAAATAGAACTAATTTCAACAAGCAAACATAAATGCAGCTCTATACCTTTATACTTGTACCTTGGGTAAGATTCTCTCCTAAAATATCAACTTCTATATTTGCATTTGTTAAATCTTTGATTGCTTTGTTTCTGAAATGCTGCAGGGGATGTCGAAGGCCAATGACTGCACGTGATATTCCAGCCTACTGGTCCATTACCAAAGTTAAAATCATCGTTCAAAATGTATACAATTAGTAACTTAATCTTAAACAGAAGCTCATGTTGCAAATTCAAACTAACCTAATGAAAACTTCCTATCTTAACAAAAGAACTGTTAGGAAGAATGAACGACTTTTTTAAGACCAAAGAAGATTAGACAAATGATTAGCAAACTAAACACTAGATAGAGTAAAACTACCCTATTGGTAGTATCTTCTACCTAGAAAAAAGACAGTGCTAATCATGGTTGTATCTAATCAATTTGAGCTTGAATGGTGTACATGTATTTAGTGAGTTTGCATGCACACACACACACACACACAATCCTTTTACCCAGCCGGATTCTCCCTAAACTCGAGGGGGTGTTGCAACAGGAAAATGGAAAAAACAACTTCCGTATTTTCAGTCAATATATTTCTGCTTACAGCGTAGACTACATTGTCAACAAGATGATAACACGCTTTGTCTGCGAGCATAAAGAGAGATCGTCAAGACAACACAAGAGAGAGAAAAGAAACCGGCCTACTGAACCAAACAGACACCACATCCTTTCTATTACATTCCACTCAGGTGTGTCAATGGCAAAAAATAAGGAAAGGGAAGAAAAACACTAGCTTTGAGTTAAATGTGTAAAAATCTTTTTTGTCCACCACCTCGATAAAGGCTTTACCATAGCAAGAAAGCCCATTTCCCATGTTTCCTAGCTCCGCAAAACTTTGGCTAATTCTTATGCCTTGGAGTTGAGCTAAAAAGGTGAGTTCATCTTTCATCCACACCTTGGTACCTTGGATCCCGTAGCAGGTTGGTTTACTTCATGACTTCATTCGTCTTTCAAATCAAACTACCTAAGCACTACATGTTCTTGTAAAGTGTGAGCTTTGTCCTAGAATATGAGTCAAGGAGTGAAGAGAAGGAATTATCCCACATGCAGTGGTGCAACGCTGTAGAGCTACTTAAAGCTCATTTCAAGTTAATTGATCTTGGAACCTAATTCGCTTGAGTGATAATCTAGCCAACAGTCACTCACTTGTGTGCAGGATGTTTCTCTTTCATCCACCATAGCTAGTACAATCCCATTCCCATCAGTTCTGGCATCCCTCATGTCGATGAACATTGACTGGTATAGCTTGCTTCACCTTCCTCTCACTACCTAGTGCTCCAAAACGTAGATTTCGTTCTCGACTTCTTCCTCATCCAATAATTCCACCTCTGCCAACCATCTGCAAGCCTCCCAATTCTAACCTTCTCCTTCGTTCTACTCTATCTCAATGATTCCTAGTATGGATGCCTGGACAATGTATTCTTGAGATGTTTATTGCTGTGTTGAGAGATGGTATGCTGGATCCACGAGAGAGAGAGAGAGAGAGAGAGAGAGAGAGAGAGAGAGAGAGAGAGAGAGAGAGAGTATATTTCAGATGCGTCATCAGAGGGTGACCACAGCATTGGAGGATATTGATGAGGATACAAATATAAGATGACACAAACGAAGGTAAATGGCACCCTAGTTAGGCAAAACAAATGGGTAAGAGTGTACATAGATTAGCTGCAAGCCGACGACTTACCTTGCCTACTCGACCTTCCGGAGCTCTAATACCATGAAAAAGTAGCGGATTATGCTCTCCATAAATGTGTGTGCTTCATACAACTATGGTGGGTGCAGTCTTGATTCCATCATGGTCCTAAGAAAGATCAAGAGAAAATAAGGATCTAGTAGCAAGTTACACAACAAGCATAGACACACCAAAATGGCTCGAATTTACATACATCAAAATAATTACAAAAGCTGCTTATATAGCTAGAAACACATATATCTTGCCTCTAAACACATGCTTTTCTCTTCCACCCTCTCCTCGCTCATCCACACACTTCTTACTTCCATCCTAAAAAGGTCCGGGCCATGAGCTCAGAGGACTGATACAACCAAACACTCCCCAGACAGCAGCCTATGTCGTTTGGAGGTTTCGAACATACAACCAAACGCTCCCTAGACATCCCTTCTGCGTCGTTCAAAGATTTTTACCATACAACGAGACGCTCCCCAGACATCCTGATTGCGTCGTTCCGAGGTTTTCAAGCATACAACGGAACACTCCCCAGACATCCCGTCTCCATCATTCCGAGGTTCAGATAATACCACAACAGCATTCCTCACTACTTCACCCAGGAGTAAATCACCAAGCATTGCAACCAATATTAAAATCACAGCCAAACAATTCAAATCCGCACCAAGACAGGTTTAAAACAGACACCATCCATTTCAAACAAATCCCAAACAGGATCTCCAAATAAATTCTCAAACAAATTCAAAAAACTGATAAATCAAACTAAAAAATATTCTCGACGTGAGTTGAGCTCAAAAAGGCGACTGGCTTTCCATTCTAAGACCTGCATCAAAAATTAGGGTTAGGTTTCTTCCAGAAATTTGTAGGCGACCGTAGCATGGTCCATAAGCTCTTGAATCATCGAAATTGGCTTGGTCAGACAGTGTTCCTATAGCCGTGATGATAGTCCAATGATATAGCAATCACACTAAGCCTCTAAGGTTATCAACTCGCGAAGAGACACCTTTTGAAAGATGTCCACAGACTGCAAGTTGTAATCTACTAGGGTTTTCGTGGCAAGCATTTCAAGATACCCCACTTTGCTAGAAGCTGCACTCCGAAGGAAGATGTTAAAAGGCATGTAACTTCCGGCAAAAATTTTCTTGAAAGCTTGCCAAGTCCTTGGAATATGCGGCTTGGTAGCTATAGACATCCACCACTACATGGCACTGCTTCTGAGAAAAACAATGGCCAAAAAGATTTGCTTGCTCAATGCGTAGGGTTCGTCGAGATGACCTCCTTCTTCATCTCATGCTTCTCTTGCAAGTGGTCTTGGGTTCTTTATGGCTTATGCCCCTTAAGACTCAGCGATTAAGTAGAGTAACAGGGAATGGGCGGAACGGGGCCCTCCCGTTCTCGAAACGCGTTCCCAAGACTGGCGTCTCCTCGAAACGAAAACGGAATGGTACGATGTTCCCTTCCCAGGCATAACCGGAATGGGGCCCAGAACGACAAGTGGAACACGGAACGGCAAATCCGGAACGCCAAAGTTTAATAATATGGTTGTTTGGGACAAATCTTTTAAACTTTTGGTGGGGTGTTATTTCCATCCTCTCCTATATAATGAAGGGCTTTAAACCCTCTCTCTCAGGCTCTCTACCTCACCCTCTCCCTCAAGGCTCTCTCTCCCTTTCCCCTCTCTCCCTTTCCCTCAAGGCTTCAAAATTCAAGCCTCAAGCTCCATCACTCTCAACCTCACCCTCTCCCTCGGGCCTCAAGGCTCCTAGTCTTCATTGAAGTTCAAGCCTCAAGACTCAAGCTCCATCCCCCCCTCAAGGAGTGTTAAAACTTAATCTCCATCTAGCATCCCTCCCTCGTGTAAGCCTTATCCATTATTGAAAAACATGTCTAAATAAGATTCTACTTCGACTAATGGGTGTGTGTGGCTCCCTACTAACATATAGGTTGAATCCAGCTTAATTTAAGAATATTGTACGTTTACCGTTCTAAGCCCCGTTCCCGTTCGGCCACCCCAAAGGCCCCCTGCTCCGGAAACGTCCCGGAGCCCCCCGTTCTTGTTCCCATTCCATGTAACTTTGCGATCAAAACGAGAGCGCGCTGGATGCACGATCGAGCAAGGGTGGGAGTTGTCTTAGATTCAGTTTTGTATATCACAGTGAGAATAAAGTATCATTCTAGCGTTTTTATACATGAGATGGTCAAAAGAAAATGATTCTAAAGTGAAGGAAGCCAGGTTCTTCAGTGACGTACAGCAGCTAAGCCAAAAAGATCTTAAGTAAAAATAGAATTATCACCTGCATCCATATAAACAAGTCAACAGATCTGTTAGCCTTGAATATGTTACCATACACATGTGGTAGTGATGTGTGTGAACACACTAGGACCGCCGGGGCATTTTTTCCCTCTTTAGGAGGTTTTTTCCCCCGTGCATTGTAAATACGCCCATCACTCTAGGGCTATCTATCTTTCCATTGCACACTAAGTAATACACTCTCAATTGTGTGCCTGGAGCTTCCTTCGTCTTCTCCAAGTTATGTGCGTTTCTCTGCAACCCTAATTCCAAACATTGGTATCAGAGCAGGTTGCGTCCTCCCGAGCTTAGTCGCCAGCAGCTCCAGCAGACGTCTGCTCACTTTCTCATATTTCTGTGAGCTTTCGCGAGCGTTCGCAGGTTGACAAAAATTTCGGGACAGGTCGTAGAGCTAAGTCTGCTCAGATTTTTTATTCGAGCTCATTTCGGCCTCCGTTTCCACTACAGGCAATACTGCACAGGCTATTTCGTCATTTTGTGCAGAATTTATGTCGGTGCCGTTTTCTGCATCTTCTACGGTTTGTGCAATATGGCACGTGTTGTTCCCGCTTCGTTTCTCCTCTTTACGGGCAGTTTTCACATCAGGTGCAGCATTTACCATAGGTGACAACAACACAGATGTGTTCAAGATGTTTGCTGCTGAGGACAGATTGGATGGGAACAATTATCCTATGTGGGCTTACATGATGCAACATGTTCTTGTGTCAAAGGGCGTCTGGAATATTGTGCAGGGCATTGATGTACGTCCTAGTTCTGAGGATGCAGGCGATGTTCAGGATGTTGCAAGTCTTGCCGCAAGGATTGTTGCTATTAGACTTGTTTTGCCTACGGCAGAACAATCTCATTCAGATGTAAAGGATGTGCAGGCTCATGCATTGATTGCGTTGTCTGTGAAGCGCACCATTGTTCCTCCCATTTGTTCAGCAAAATCTGCAAATCAGGCTTGGGATATTTTGGCTGGTCTTTATGCAAGTCACAATGAGGCTAAAATTGCTTTGATGCGTAAAGAGCTGGAATCGAAAATTATGCATGAGGAAGATGATATAGACACTTTCCTTGCTGGTGTCAAGGATATCAATGAGCAACTTATTTCTGCAGGTGAAGTCGTTTCAGACAGTTCCCTTGTGCAGACTATTCTTGATGCCTTACCAGATTCTTACCAGACTTTTGCTAGTACTTGGAGACTTGTGACCCAAGAAAATCCTGAAGTTGTCAAGTTTGATGCATTATGCACATTGCTGTTACAAGAGTCACTTTCCAAAAAAACAGGACTAGACAGCGTGTAATTGAACAGGCTTTTATTGCTTCTCAAAGAAAGGGTGGTAACAGCAATGCAGCCACTTCTTATGGTTCTGCTGCGAGTGGCAAAACTTATGTTCCCAATGCTTCTGCTCGCAGCACTTCGTCTAGCAAAAAGAAGATGCGTTGCCATTATTGTAAAGCTAATGATCACTTGATTAAGCAGTGTCCTAAGTTGAAGGCCAAAGAGGCTAAGAAGAAAGAGGGTGGTTCCACTGCAAATGCTGATTCCACTACAAATGCGGCCATTGTTGAGTCTTCTGTGAAAGAAGACCGTGATGCTGATGTCGATGCAAAATGGGCTTTTAGTGCAGAGTGCACTTACAATCCTACTGTACATGATGCATGCATGTCAGTTTGCTGCAGTTTCACGTGTGGTTTTTCGACAGTGGTGCTACAAAGCACATTACCTCACATCGTGAATTGCTCACCTCTCTCGAGTCTGTCACTCATGGGAATTCAGTCACTTGTGCTAACAATGCCTCTTATCCGGTTCAAGGAGTTGGAAAGATTGTACTTACTGCTGCAAATGGCAGTTCTTTCACACTTGCTGATGCACTTTAAGTACCTGAGATCAAGAAGAATCTTTTGTTTGTATCTGCACGTGCTAGACTTGGGACTTGTAGTCAAATTTGTGGATGACAGATGTGCAGTTCATGATCTCAGTTTTGGTGATGAAATTGTTGCATATGGGCTTTTGTGCCGTGGACAGTATAAGCTCCCTTTGTATGACAAGTGTGGACAAAATTTTGTAAATGCAGTTGCTGATTCAAGGGCTATTTCAGATGCAAAACTTTGGCATGAACGTTTTGGTCATCTGAATTTTGCGAGTTTGCTGCATTTGCAGAAATCTGATATGGTTGCTTCTTTGCCGCCTCTTGAAACACCTGTCAAACATGTTTGTGAAGGCTGTATTTTGCGTAAGATGCAGCGTTCGCAGTTTCCAAAGGATGGTTCAGTTAGGGCCACATCTGAACTTTGCCAATTTGCTACATTTGCAGAAATCTGATATGGTTGCTTCTTTGCCGCCTCTTGAAGCACCTGTCAAACATGTTTGTGAAGGCTGTATTTTGCGTAAGATGCAGCGTTCGCAGTTTCCAAAGGATGGTTCAGTTAGGGCCACATGCAGGTTGTAGCTTGTGCATAGTGATGTTTATGGGCCCATGCAAACTCCGTCCTTGGGCAATTACCTTTACTTTGTGACTTTCATTGATGATTACTCCAGGCATGCATGGGTATTTCCGCTTAAAGCGAAGTCCGAAGTTTTTATGTGCTTCAAACAATTTCTGGCTATGGTTGAAAATGTATCGAAATGTACTATGGGCACCCTCCGTTCAGATTGAGGGGGGGAGTATATGTCTCATGAATTTAATGCATTTCTGGCTAGTCATGGGACAAAACACCAATGAACAGTGCCTTATACACCTCAGCAAAATGGTGTTGCTGAGAGAACAAACAGGTCACTTACGGAAATGGTACGATGTATGGTCCAAAGTCAAGCTTTGCCGCATTCTTTTTGGCTTGAGGCCATCATGTGTGCCATTTATGTACTTAACAGGTGTCCTACGAAAGCTTTGCAGTCTATTACTCCATATGAAGCATGGCATCACCTTCTATTGAGCACATGCGTGTTTTTGGCTGTTTGGCATATGCTTTGGTGCCACAAACACAGCGCAAAAAATTGGATGATAAGCTTGTCAAATGTATTTTTGTTGGTTATAGTGCTGAAAGCAAAGGTTACAGGGTGTATCATCCGCAAACAAAGCGTATTCTGGTTTCATGGGATGTAGTGTTTGTGGAAGATTCTGTTCAACCCTTGTTGTCATGTACTAGAGATTGTAATGTAAGCTCCCAGGGCATTTATGACACTTTGTTGCCTCTTTTCAGTGGTGGAAGTTTGAATGTAAATTCCAATGAGGCAAATGTACAGCCTATGGGGGTTTCTGAAAATGTTACAGATCAACCTATTACTGATGCAAATGTACATGAAGTACCTGATGAGGAAAGGGCTGAAAATGAGCAGGCTAAAGGTATGCCAAAATGGCTGGTACATACATTGCGTGACAATAAATTGGATGCACCTTTGTCTAGTCGTACTCGTTCAGAATCTCGCCATGCATCTTATGCATCAGATTGTTATGCTTCGGCTGTGTCTAGCTTACATGATGTTGAGGAACCTTTGTCTTTTGATGAAGCACAGAATTCAGAAAATTGGATGGCTGCCATGCAATCAGAATCTGATGCAGTTATAGAAAATGACACATGGAGTTTATGTGATTTGCCTCCTGGCAAAAAGGCCATTGGTACGAAATGGGTTTACAAGTTGAAACGCAAGCCTGATGGTGAGATCGATCGCCATAAGGATCAACTTGTTGCAAAGGGTTATGCACAGCAAAAAGACAAATTATCAAGAGACTTTTGCTCCCACTTGTCGTATGACTACTGTGCGTTTGCTATGTGCATTGGCAGCTCATTTTGATTGGGATGTACATCAATCAGACATTGTTACTGCTTTCTTGAATGGTGACATATTTGAGGAAGTTTATGTAACACAGCCTCGCGGTTTTGTCAAGAAAGGACAAGAGGACAAAGTGTGCAGATGTAAGAAAGCATTGTATGGGTTGAAGCAATCTCCTCATGCCTAGTATGAGAAAGCTGACACTCATTTGGTCAAACGAGGCTTTCGTAACAATCCAACAGAAAGAACATTGTATGTAAAGCATGAGAGTGATGTATTTCTCATTGTGGTTCTTTATGTAGATGATTTGCTTATCACTTGACCAAATGAGAGACATTGTTGAATTTAAGGCTGATTTGAATGCCACTTTCAAGATGAAAGATTTGGGGTTGTTGCATCATTACTTGGGTGATGGTGGTATTGCCTTGTGTCAGAAAAGTTACATAAAGACATTGCTATGTAAGTTTGGACTTGAGGATTGCAAACCTATTGCCACTCCCATGGAAACACGTTTGAAGTTGAGTCTACATGATGCTGGTGATCCTACTAATGTCACTCTTTACCAAACTATTGTTGGTTGCCTCATTTATGCATGCAACACAAGGCCGAATATTCAGTCTGCAATCTCACAAGTCAGCAGATTTATGCATAGCCCAGGGTCTAAGCATTGGCAAGCTATCAAGAGGATTTTCCACTACCTTAGTGGCACTTTACATCTTGGCTTGTTTTATCCCAAGGGGTGATCATTGCCGCCAGACTTGTTGAAGATGATGAAACAGGAAACAGAAGGAAGACAGCAACTCAGAGTAGGAAGAAGATGGAGAAGGAGAAGACACAGAGCTTGTGTACGAGATCTCTGTAGTCTCTCTCTCTGTATTAGAATAATAGTGTATACAAACTCAGAGCTACAAAGCTTATATGAAACCCTAAGAGATAAGGTGTCCTTTCACACCGGATGTCCAGGGGGAAAAACCAAGTGGGAGAAAAGTGCCCCTGGTGAAGCGCGTATACACACTAACACTACTACATGTCTACAAATCCCCCCTGTAGTGATAGTGTGAATCCGTACAAGGTAGCAGATCATCATGTGTATGAGAGTAAGCCCAAAGCTTTTCGGAAAGCTTCAAACTTTTCTCGTGATAACGCCTTCGTAAATAGCTCTGCAATGTTATCCTGTCTAGGACAGTAAGTTAGTGTGATCTCCCCTGCATGTAGCCTTTCCCTGACATAGTGGTAGTGAACCTCTATGTGCTTTGTTCTTGCATGAAATACTGGATTCCTTGCAACTGCCATAGCACTCTGACTGTGAGTGAAAATGGTAGTGGGTGCCTGTTGACACTCACAAAGATCTGCCAATAACCTGCGTATCCATACACAATCAAGTGTTGCCGTGAAAGCTGCCCTGTACTCAGCTTCACAAGTTGATGTAGCCACTGTGGGTTGCTTCTTGCTTAGCCAAGATATACATGCATTTCCCAAGAAAAAACAATTGCCACTTGTGGAATGTCGTGTGTCAAAATCACCAACCCAATCTGAATCGCTGTAACCAGGAAGTTCCATAGAACTGTGCTTTCCATACATATCCCCCCTTGGAAAGAACATGGCAAGATTAGGGGTACCTGAAAGGTAACGAAGTATGCGCTTCACAGCCTGCCAATGATGCATACCTGGGCTGTGCATAAATCTGCTTGCTTGTGAAACCCCAAATTGAATGTCTGGACGAGTGTTGCTTGCCAAATATATCAAGCAACCAACGGCTGCTGCATAAGTATGTACATCAAAAGGTTCTCCAGCATCGTGCATGCTAAACTTTGATCCAGTTTCTACAGGTGTAGAGATTGGTTTACAATTTTGCATACCAAACTTGTCCAAAATTTTATGCAAATATTTTGCCTGCAACATGTATATGCCATCCTCTGATTACACAAACTGAATACCCAAGTAATAATGTAGCAAACCAAGATCAGACATCTCAAAGGTTTTTCTCAAAGCATCTTTAAACGCTTCAATTTCATTTGCATTATTGCCTGTAAGAAGCATATCATCCACATAAAGTGTTAGCATAATGAGAACTCCATCTCTCTTTTTGACATACAAAGTACTTTCTGTTGGACTATTCTGAAATCCCTGGCCAATCAAATAAGTATGTATCTTCTCATACCATGCTCTTGGAGCCTGTTTGAGACCATACAAAGCTTTACGCAATCTACATACCTTTTGCTCTTGACCTTTTACAACAAAACCACTTGGTTGACTTACATAAACTTCTTCCTGCAAATCACCATTCAAAAAAGCAGTTTTGATATCCAACTGATGCACTTTCCAACATTGATGAGTAGCAATTGCAACTAGTGATCTAACTGTGGACGCAGGAGAAGTAGGAGCAAAGGTTTCATCATAATCTATGCCTTTCTGTTGCGCATAGCCTTTTGCCACAAGCCTTGCTTTGTACCTGTCAACAGTACCATCTTGTTTCCTTTTTATCTTAAAAACCCACTTTGTACCAATAGGCTTTTTATCTGTAGGCAAGTCCACTAGATCCCATGTATGATTCTTATGAATAGAATCAATTTCTTGCTGCATAGCATCTTTCCACTGAACACACTCTAAAGCTTGTTCAAATGAATTAGGCTCATCTGCATCACAAAGAGTGCTAAAGCAAGCCAAATCTACTTGCTCTCTGCCAAAAGTAGTACCAGCACGTGTTTTTCGTGGCAACGGTGCATCCAACTTGCTATCCTGCAAAGTTTTCTGAACCCATTTAGGCAAGGTTCTTTCTTCCCTGAGAACTTCTTGCTCTTCACGCACAATTTCCTCTACATCATGAGGTGTCACATGCTGATCAAAAGATTGATCAAGATTATCAACCTGTTGTGATTCTTGATTCTCCACAAAAGAAGGAAGCAAACCTTCAAATACATCATGTGTCTGCATATGAGGTACATCAAAAGCAACCATAGGTTGAGCAGTAGTTTCTGCAAAAATTACATCACGACTTTCAAAAATCTTGTTTGTAGCAGGATTGTAAAGTCTATAACCTTTACTTCCACTACTGTACCCCACAAATATACATTTGATTGCCTTATCATCAAGCTTCCCACGTAACTACTGAGGGATGTGAGCATAAGCAAGACAACCAAAAACACGAAGATAACTGACTGAAGGTTTTCTGTCATACCAAGCTTCATATGGAGTAATGGTCTTCAAGGCACGAGTAGGACACCTGTTCAAAACATGTGCTGCACAAGCAACTGCCTCCATCCATAGCTTATGAGGCAAACTCTTAGCCTTGAGCATACATCTAGCCGTCTCCATTAAAGACCTGTTCTTCCTTTCTGCAACACCATTCTGTTGTGGTGTGTATGGCATAGTGCATTGGTGTTTAATGCCTTTCTTTCCCAAAAAATCCTTAAATGCACCTGACATGTATTCACCTCCTCGATCGGTACGAAGAGTCTGTACTTTGCAACCTGTTTCATTTTCAACCATGGCGACATAATGTTGAAAAGCTGCAAACACGTATGACTTTGCTTTGAGTGGATACACCCAACAAAACCTTGAAAAGTCATCAATGAAGGTCACAAAATAAAGGCTGTTTCCTATAGATGGCGTCCTCATAGGACCACATACATCACTGTGTACAAGCTGCAACTTTCGTGTCGCTCTAACTGAACCATCCTGCGAAAATGCAAATCTGTGCATCTTTCCAAGAACGCAACCTTCACATACATGTCTTGGTGGCATCTCTAATAAAGACAAATCATGCACCATATTATGACGTTGTAAAGTCATCAAACTGCCACAACTAACATGCCCAAATCTAGCATGCCACAACTCAGCATCCTGCATGGCCTGAGTCTTTGTTTCTGCAATACATACCTGAATCTGCTTTTCATAATGATCTAGCACAAAGAGTCCATTTTCCAGCGTACCTGTAGTGATAAGAGAATAACCATTCTCTCGATCTCGTACAACACATCTGTCATCCTCAAAAATGACCCGAAGACCATTTTTTGCAAGAGAGGATACAGACAACAAATTCTTCTTGATCCCTGGAACATATAAGACATCTGGCAAGCATAAATCTGAACCATCTGAAATGGTAATCAAAATCTTACCAACGTCTTTGATTGGATAAGAAGCATTATTTGCACATGTCACCTTCTTTCCTGCTGGAGCTGCATCCAATGAACGAAACAAATCCTTCCTTGAAGTAATATGCCTGGATGCACCACTATCAAAGTACCAAATCATTTGTGTCTTGTCAACACTGTAAGCAGAAAAATCTGAACATACTACAAAAGCATAAGAATCCTGCACAAAGTTTGCAGACTCTTCTTTAGCTGTAGAAGAATCACCAGAAGCTGAAACAACCAAACTTGACTCTTCTTCTTTTCTTTAGCAATTCGCTTTTTACACTCACTAATGTAGTGACCAGGTTTCTTGCAGTAGTGACATTTACCTTTCTTCTTGGACTTGTCGGAATCACCTTTAGACTTCTCTGAAGACTGTCCTGCACCAGACTTGGAGTGATGAGCACTCTCTTTACCCTTGTTTTTGTTCTGTACAACAAGAGCATGATCCATACCATCCACCTGTAAAGACTTGTTCTTACGTGATTGATCCTCCTGCAATAGCAAAGCCACTAACTCTTCAAAAATGAAGAGGCTCAGGATTAGCTCGCAAAGACAGAGTCAAAGAAGTCTGAAAAGTCAAATAAGATGGTGGTAGTGAATTGAGTGTTTTAGAAACCAAGTCCTTCTCTGGAATCACTTCATCAATGCTAAGCAATTGCTCTTTAAGATCCCTGATTTTTGTAAGATGCTCGACAATATCGTTACCTTCGTCCATCTGTATTTTGTCGAGTTGTTTCTTCAAAAACTCTATTCTGGCAGCATTTCTTCCTCAAACATAGCTTGCAGAGTGTTCCAAGCATCCTCAGAAGTTCTGCAAGATCTGATATGTGGTGTGATTGTCCTCTTTATGGTTAAGGCAATCACAGTCATAGCCTGTGCATCTTTAGTATCCCATCTCTTTTGCTCTGGAATGACTTGTGAGGGTCCTGCACCACGACCAGGCGTGGCAGGTGCAATGCTAACTGGACGAACTTCATCTCCAAATACATAATCCCACAATCCTTTACCAACCAAAACATTTTTGGCCATAAAAGACCAAAGAGAATAGTTGGTACCATCCAATTTGTCTTCGGATATAAACGCACCAAAAATCTCTTTCTCCGTAGATTGAGCCATACTGTGGATGCACACAAGAGAGCAAAAGAACCTCCAAGAGATTCACAAATCTCCTCTCCAATGCAAGCAAAACTCTACACAAAATCTCAACACAAAGCTAAGACAAGCTGCTTCCCAAAAGAACTGTTTACCTGAAGAAAATCTGTCAAAAAGCACACCCTCTTGATCTAAACGCCTCCGAAAAGTAACTTCTGCTACGCTGCTCAGAACAAAATTCTGAGGGCTCGAACGGCTTCGAAAGGGGGGTAAAACCCCAGGTCACCTAATCAGAATACTCCCGGAACGTCGAGGATACTCCCACGAACAAATTTTCCGAAAACTGCTTGAAAACTGCGATTGCGCGCGCGGACGCGAAAACGCAAGTAGAGGCTCTGGAAATCACCTTGCTCTGATACCAATTGTTGAAGATGATGAAACAAGAAACAGAAGGAAGACAACAACTCAGAGTAGGAAGAAGATGGAAAAGGAGAAGACACAGAGCTTGTGTACGAGATCTCTGTAGTCTCTCTCTCTATATTAGAATAATAGTGTATACAAACTCAGAGCTACAAAGCTTATATGAAACCCTAAGAGATAAGGTGTCCTTTCACACCGGATGTCCAGGGGAAAAAACCCAGTGGGAGAAAAGTGCCCCTGGTGAAGCGCGTATACACACTAACACTACTACATGTCTACAAGACTTACATGCTTTTTCGGACTCAGACTGGGCTGGTTGTGAGAGTGTCCACTAGTGGTTTTTGTTGCATGCTTGGCAGTTCATGTATATCATGGCTGAGCAAGAAGCAACCTACTGTGGCCACTTCTAGTTGTGAGGCTGAGTATAGGGCAGTCTTCACAGCTACGGTTGAGTGTGTATGGCTCAGACGCCTTATGGCTGATTTGGGTGTTGGACGGGACACTACCAACACTATCTACACTGACAGTCAGAGCGCATTGGCAGTTGCGAGGAACCGAGTTTTTCATGCTCGCACAAAGCACATTGAGGTGCATTACCACTATGTCAGGGAGAGGCTCTCAACAGGAGAGATCAGGTTGGCATATGTGCCAACACAAGACAACCTTGCAGATCTTTCACAAAGGCATTGTCTCGTGAGAAGCTCGAAGCTTTTCACAAAGCTTTGGGCTTGCTCCTCTTTGTGGACTGATCATGTCCTCAGGGCATGGCACTTTCCTTTACTCATGTGCCAGCTCTCGTTCACCGCATCACTCCAGGGGGGATTTGTTACCATATACATGTGGTAGTGATGTGTGTAAACACACTAGGACCGTCGGGGCATTTTTTTCCTTTTTAGGAGGTTTTTTTCCCCGTGCATTGTATATACGCCCATCACTCTAGGGCTATCTATCTTTCCATTGCACACTAAGTGATACACTCTCAGTTGTGTGCCTTGAGCTTCCTTCGTCTTCTCCAAACTGTGTGCGTTTCTCTGCAACCCTAATTCCAACAGAAGACGTATTATACGTGTCAACAAATCCTATCAGTTGTTATCCATGTCCTACTGAAAAACTTTTTAACTTATACCTACCATCCATAGAGTGTCAAATAGAACCAAGTATCAATACTCTGCAGAAGTGGTTTGAAGCTCTTTTTCCAACAGTTTTGAGATCACAAGGCCATCACCCCTTCTGATCCAAGTGTAAAAAATAATTTCTTTTGTTCATTTTAATTCATAAACGAAATGTGAAGTATCAAGGTGTCTTAAAAGATACCCCATATTTATTAAAAAAATTAAGAAATATATATATATATATATATATATATATATATATATATATAAGGCCATCACCCCTTCTGATCCAAGTGTTTTTCCCATTTTTTTAAAGAGTGAATAAGTCAAAACATGAAGCCTCTTGCCAAACCGTTTCAAGGGGAATTTTTTGTTTTCAACTTTCAATCCTTTTGAAGCAGGTGTTTTAAACAAGAATTATATCACATATTTTACTCATGCATCCCGAGCCAATTTATTAGTCAGCCAGCACCTCAGTCAATTGGTTGCTTGTATGAAACTAGTATACAAGTTGTTTTGGAAAAAATTAACAAAATACCATGATAGGTACAACATTAAGTATCCCAATCAAATGGTGGCAAAAGTTACGTCTGATTCAAAGGATTTTTAAGTAAAACAATGCTACCCAACCAATAAATTTAAAAATTCACAAAGCCCATTTGATATGGTATTTACACGACTAAAACTAAGGTAAGAAACAAACCACGCACTAGCCATGATCTGCAAAATCCCCAAAATTCTCAAGGTAGAGCATAATACAAAGGCAGAATATGTCTAGTATTAAAAATGTGAAGGACAAATGTATGTCTTTTATAATCTTAAGTACTGAATCTCGACAAAACAAGCTACTAGTTTTGTAGGATAGCAGTTTCTGGTTAGGATCAGTAAATCAACTCCACGGGTAAGGTTAATAAACTAAGTCGACTATTATTGTTTAAGAGAAGCTAATAAATGCTATAGCTTTGAGAAGTTACTCTCATTTCATAGAGCAAGTATACAGTATTGCTTATTTAAACAAAAAACTTTTTTTCTTTTAATAAGTAGCAATATATTAACCATAAAGGAAGGTTGCCCCATCTTCCCCCCATTTTTCTTTAATAAAACCAGGGAGTAATCATTAATGCTGCCAAAAGAGGTTGATTTAGCTTGAAAATGTACACTGAAATTTTAACGAAAAAGACCTTTGAGAAGGAGCCAAATTGCTCAATCAATCCTAGGGTTACATCTAACATAGCAAAAAATGCCAGTACAAGCATAATCCACTGGTTCACCGTAGCCCCTTAACTAATCAAATATACGACAAACTATCAAAGTTCAAGGATTGAAACACCAATATCCGGACAATATTAAGCAGAGGTTGTAGACCGATTGGTTTATTTTGTATGCTAAACCAAGAAGAATTTCCTCAATGCAACAGTTCCTAAACCATTTATTGACACAGCATAGTAACAACCAGTCGTAGCATAAAAGAAAGCAGAGTAGAAACAGGTCATGGGTGTTTGTTTTAAAATCGAATTTGGTTTGGCACCAACCTAAGAGGTAGTGTTTTCCATAGTGTATTGCTTTAGGAAGGAGAACTCAGCAACACCCCACACACATTCACTTACAGCAAACTAGTGTAAAGGGCTGACACACACTAACTTACTTTCCAGGACACACACAACGCACAGCAAAACTGAGGGAAAGGATTATCCCTCACCTTGTGTTAGTTAGTTGCAAGCAGAAGCCCTTCTAGCAATAATCGATCAGTGAGTCCCACGAAATCTGCTTACAAAATCGGCCCAGAGTCCAAGTTTGCAGGCGAAGCAGCTACAGTGTTATGATAGCAGGAGTCATTTGCGATGGCGTAGGGAGGAGATAGAAGGGGAAACTAGAGAAAATGCCACTATGCAATAGGATGCCTGTAAAGACATGTGCAAAGATGTCTCACACTCAGGAGGAGAGACCAAATAAAGGAAGGGGTACCCAATTCAGACAGGGGTTATTACTCTATTGAAAATGAGTTTAGGGGTGGGGTCCCACCACAGAGAATTAGCACCTCAAGGGTTTATTTTAAAGTAAATAAAACCTATTTACCTTAGCAATTTATTTATGCCAAGACAGTACAAGAAGGGATTCGGCACACGGGAGGAGAAAGATTTAGGGTTTTTTATAAGCATGAAGTGGATGGCACTCCAGGTCAAGTCCAATTAATGCTGCAATTTAAGGATTTGAGACAGGAGTACCCAAGTATAGGATAGACTGCTTATCAAGGGAATTTTTTCTGCTAGTAAGCCACTAATAAAAGTGACCACTGTGTGCACGCGCATCCGCCCTTACCGAGGCACCATACTCAAATGAGCTGGGAGTAGCCTCATTGAGTATGGGCCTACTGCCTAATTAGTGCGATGAGGTTAGTACGATTAATTCTTAAGCCTGGCCAGTCGTTATGTGTAATAGCATTTGTGATAGTTAACAAGGTCAGACCTCTTAAAACCATTGAGGCCATATTTGTTAATAAGGCGATTGATTGCAATAAAGCTATTTGAAGCAGAATAAAGGATCCTGTAAAGTAGAATTAAACAAGACCTCAATGCAGCTTTAGGTGATCGATAACTCTTGTTTTTAATAAACTCCGTAGTGAAGATTTTCAAGTTGTCCCTTTTCCAAATGAAGTGGAGATCAAAATTACCATTGTAGGGACTATGCAACAAAATTGAAAAGTTTAAGAAATGTATAAAGGTGGAAAAAAATCCACAAAGAGTATCTAAACCAGTTCCCAGAGTTGATTCAATTTTGAGAAGTTTGCATAGATAGATGAGATTCCTTTTGAAAGGATCTATTGTTGAGGCTAAGAATATCAACCATATACCGATAGGTGTGAGAAAAGAGGGAAAGCTTATGGTTTGTACATTTATTCGCCATGGTTATAAGAGACCAATTGTACTCAAAGTAAGCCAAGTATAGGATACACATAAGGGAACAGCAAGAAAGCCAATTGTAAAACCAAGACATTGATTGTAGCATCGGCCACCAAATTGTACTACACAATTAACAAGAAGCCATGAAATGATATTACATAGCTTGTTCTCACCGAAGTGAGCAAGAGGTATTAAATTAGACTTTTTTATCCACCTGTGTTTATTTGCTAGAGAAATGTATGACAAACCTCTCAAGTTGGCATTATATAATGCTATCTTGATCCTTTTTTTTAAATGTTTTTTAGTCTAAGATCACCGTTAATGGAAATTTTTCATAACATTGAGTGATATCGGTAGAGAAGAAATAAAAAATTTGATCAGGAGGTAAGTGTCACCTCAGTAAAGTTTTTTATGAGCCAATATGGATTGTATTGGATTTTAAGAAAATCCAAGCACATTTTCTATTTTTTGGCACATATCAATTCAAACTCGGTTAGTACGAGATCAAGACACATAGTAATCTCATTAGTAACACTTGTAAGATACCATTAGAGGCGTCTAAAATCCATCTGAACTTATGTTTGGAAATAACACAGGTAGTTTGTTTTCTTTGAGTAGCCAATATTACTAAAGTGACCTATGATGAGAGTGGTGGCGTCATTAGGAGATAGGTTGAGTGAAGTAAACTCGTCCCCGGCAAGGCGTAAGTGAAAAGCTTTCCATGCAAGATTTTTGCAGATAAAAGTAGGACTATTAGCAACCTTGTCTAGACCAACAATGAACCACTTGTGTGAAAGTTTCTGAAAATTCATGCTAATATTCGGTGTGATCCAAGAACTTTTAGTAAATAACCAATTATGTGGTAAGAGAGCAATTTTCTAGAAAAAACAACTATTAACCAAATTGGTTGAGTCCGGTAGGACTGTCATCTCCAGTCGGTCAGCATGGAGAGACTTTCCCCTCTCTCTCTCTCTCTCTCTCTCTCTCTCTCTCTCTCTCTCTCTCTCTCTCTCTCTCTCTCTCTCTCTCTCTCTCAAAGATGTCCTGTCTCTTTCTACCTCAATGATCTCTCTTCTCTACAGTGCCTTGTTCATCTATATGGCATTGCAAGTGTTCTAGATCGGAGTCGAGGTGTCCATTGGATCACGAGCCAGTTCTTGTCTTCATTGCACGCTACCACCCTTGATATGGTATCATAGCCCTAGGTGTCACGACCACCTTGGATACTTGGACTTGGCTGATCCGGTCCATTTTGGACTTGATTGAGAGAGAAGAAGCTTGCTGTTTTTCTCCAGTTTGGGGCAGATTTGGGTATGTGGAGGCCTTGGATCCTCGTCTACGACTTCCCGTCATTACCCTTGTTTACTGTCACGTGACACATCCCAACCCTATGTGTCCGTGGACAAGCTACACCATAGCAGGGTTCCCATCAGTTCAATCAATTTAGATTAGCAGTGATCTGGCACTTTTGTGAGTCTATTCGTAGACCGTGCATGCCAGTCACTTAGCATAGATGCATATCCTCCGGTTGCACATAGCATGATCATCGAAATTCCCATCAGAATCCATTAGCATCAGTTAGGGGAATTTTCCAATGCATTTAGCCTATTTTCCTATTTATTGGGATTTTCACTTATTATTTTTAAGTGACTTTCCTACAAAAGTAGGTAGGGCAATTTTGCTAAGTTAATATATAAGCAAACCAAAGTTTACACTTTCTGGCAGAAGAGGCAGCAGGAGCTTCCCGCTCAACAGGCAACTTCTCAGTTGTACCCCCCCCCCCCATCCCTTCGCGTTTTCCCACTTCCCAACAGATCTCCATCGCCATGAAGCTTCCCTTCCTTGGCGTTTTTCCCACACAGTAAGCATCGCAATCCAATTACCCTGCCTGGCGTTTTTCAACTGCCAACACCAGCGTTTTTTCAGCAGTTAACTAACGCTAGACAGCCAGCATGATTCAGCGTTTTTTGTAGCATGATACCTCAGTCAACTTCAGTGAATTTCAGCATCGAATAGACCTACAGTGAGCAGCGTTTTTCAGCCTTCATCATCAGCGGAAAACACAGCCTAAACAGGTACAACAACCAGAGTTTTCAGCACACAGTGGTGGCCTTAAAAACGCAGCCAAAGGCCTGGTTCTTGCTGGCGTTTTTATTCAGTCCTAAGCCCCAACAAGGACAGCCATTTTCAGCCATAAGCACAGTACGACAACAGTCATTATCAGCCCTAAAACAGTCCAAGAATTTCAGCCTAAAGAAGATCACAGATTCAACCATCGAGTCGTCGTCGTCATCGTCATCGCCGTCGTAGTCATCGGCATAGTCCCATTGCATTCGCATTGTAAACCGTTGTGCAATCAAAGTAGACCACTCTCGCCGACGAGAGTTGGGCCTTCGGAGGAGGGTTTGACAACCTCTCGGTGTCGTATCTCTTCTCTCTCCTTCTCTCAGTCTCATTCACTTGCACGCACAATCCACTCACTTTGTTCGTGATCATAGCACTCTCCATAAGACGGAAAGCTCTCTCTTTCCCTAAGAACTAAAAGGAACCTTAAGCAATAAAGATCACTAATCTTGAGAAATACAACATTCATTCCGCTGCACCTAACATTGGTATCAGAGCTTTGGAAGTGTTCTGCATTACTCAAGGAAAGAACCACAAGAACCACAAGAATTTTTTTGCTTGTTGCGATCACACGAACCCAAGTTTACTTGGGCGTGGCGATTCCTAATCATGTTTTGTTGAAGAGTGACAGGAATCCCAAGAAAGAAGGGCTTGTCCAGCCTCCCCTTGTGTCTCTTTTCACTCATTGAGAGCGGACCGTGCACTTAGCGGTTGGCCAATCGACGTCAGGTGGGAAAAAGCAACCTTGGTGTGAGCGCAAGGCCGCCAAGGGGTGCGCCCGCAAAAAAGGTTAGAACTCGGGTGAAGAGAAGATCCTTCTCAACGCGATGCAAGCGAAAGAAAACCTCAGGAACCCCAAGAACCCAAGACCCTCAAGAACCTCAAGAACCTCAAGAACCCTAGATTCTCATGGATCAAGGAACTCAAGAACCTCAAGACCCTCAAGAACCCAAGTTCCTCGCGAGCTTAAAACCTCAAGATCAGAGTGCAAGGTCGTCACCCGAAGCGGAATGGATACTTCGCATTCAGGTGATGAGCATGAGAGAGACGACGAAGGATTTTCCCCACCAGGAGATTTTTCCAACCCTCCCCCTACGCCATCTACGCCAGACCCTATGGAGGCAATGATGAAGCAAATGATAGCCATGATGGATAGACAAGAAGACACGCGCCTTGCTTTAGAACGCGAGCGCGACGAAAGAAACGCAAGATTGGCCGCACAACAAGAAGAAAATCGGCTTGCTCTCAAACGTGAGCGCGCTGAACGAAAAGAACGCAAGCAGAAAGGGAAGCCGAGCGTGAAGCTCAAAGGGAGCTTCGCAATCAAGAATTTATTTCCAAAGTCCTAGCCTCAAAGACCGAACCACCCAAAGATCGTGGGAGTTCGTCAAGTGGCGCAAGCCACGCGGATTCCAATCATCCAGTTACAGAAAAGTTGATTTTCAGTAGGATGATGATAAGATGGATACTATTGTTATTCATCCTTAGTTGCATCAATTTAATGCTTATTTTGCGACAACTAAGAAGACAAGCAATAGCAAAGTTTTGACGGCAGATATGTACCTTGCCGATGATGCCATTAATTGGTACCACGCATGGCAAGAGGCACAGCTAGCCGCGCACCTAGAGGCAGCCGACGATTTCACGCCCCTCTCTTTTAGTTGGGCTGATTTCCAAGACAATCTCAAGGCGCGGTTTAGGCCACCTCAGTACCTCGCACGGTTAAAAGACGATTGGCGCGCTCTCAAGCAAAATGGTATGCCAATTATGTCTTTTTCTAATCGTGTTTTGCAGCTAGGTACCCAATTACGCATGCTGGATGATGAGCGCAAAGAGGCTTTTCTCTTTGGATTGGACGAGTATATCAAGTACGATGTCGAGGTATTCGATCCAATCGATCTCAACAAGGCGGTAGCGATTGCTCTCGCACAGGAGATGAAGCACAACAAGGGAAAGCCTAAGGAGAACAAGACTTTCACAAGTACCTCGCAAACTCCTCAGAACGGTAAGAACGGTAAGAATGGTAAGAATGATAACTCTGCTAACCAATCTTCCAACAGTCTCTCATCAAAGAATTCTTCCAATGAATCTAAGGGTAAGGCTAACACAATTGCTAAACCTAAGCTTGCTCCATATGAAAAGGTAGCGCAAGGAATTGTAGGAGGATACATCACGTCGAAAGAACAAAGCACTTATTCTAAGGAAGGTAGTTGTTTTGATTGTCACATTAAGGGTCACATAAAACGAACATGTCCTAAGCTTGAATCGAATGACTCTAAAGAACCCACAGTACCCACTACATCTGTCAATGCAATGAATGATAACACGATTGTGCCCACAGTTTCTCAGGACCCTCCCATTGATGATTCTCTCATTAAATGTTATGGTCGTACGTCGAGGCACCGTTTTGTCATATTGTTTGACCCAGGTAGTATGCATGATGTGATCAGTTCCTCTCTTGTTGAGAGAGTCCGCCTCGAAGTTAGTCCGAGATCTCCTATCGAGGTCTCTGGCTTTCATCCTGATATGAGCGCTCTCATCACCGAGGAATGCCTTGATGTGTTATTTGCAATTAAACAAACTGCCTTCACTAGAAGATTTGTTGTTTCTCCTCTCTCCGGATGTGATATGATTTTGGGCATTCGATGGTTTCGTGATAATGACGCTCTCATGGATTTTCTGACTAACACTATAACTCTCAATGCCAAAAGTGATTCTCCTATTGTCATTCATGGAGAGGACATTGCTCATTCTCCATCTCTCATTGCTAATATGCAGGACAAGATTGACAAGATTCAAGAGAAGGAGACTCTCTCATTCTCTTTTTCTCCACAGCATGACACACAAGATTTGCATGATTATGAGAAGCATGATGATTTGAAGGATAATGATTTGCATGATGATTTGGATGAAAAAGACAAACATGATGAATTGCATGGAAATGATGTGATTGTTCACAAGGATGATGTGTTAGTTAATTCTTTTTCTAGCGAAGCTACCCTCGTTGTAGATTCGATCAATCACGAAGAACCGATCTTGGCCCTCGAGCCTTGGTCCAAAGAGCCCTCACAGGAAGTATTATGTGTTCGCATGATTGATACGCACGCATTGTTCGAGTGTTCCATTCGTGAAGGTTTCCTGTATTTTAGTCAACATTGTTATGTGATCCCTTTTCCTAGGCATGACATATTGTATGTTGAGTACGTTTCTATCATGGATGAGCACGAATGTATGCGGATTTTTCGTGAAAAGCTAAAAAATTTGTATGTTAGGAAGGTGTCTCTTCCTTGGTATGACACAGTCTCTGAAAGAGCACATAATAGTATGAGCACCAAGCATGGGCATTTCCATTGTGATTTGCCATAGTTGATTGATTTCGATCAAACTCAAAAGATTCGAGCGCATTGTTTGCATGTGTTTGATGAACGGGTTGTCACTCCGTCTCTATGTTCATCTACATTGCATACACAGTCTTTAGCGAAGACAAGATTTTTTTCTGTACATGGAATGGCTATGTTCATGGTTTTGTGTTGGAGATTGTTTCAGGAATTTTCAGCCATGGAGATTCTTGAAGACGAAAGAAGCTGGACTCTAGACGAAGTTGAAGCAAGAAAGGAGATTCAGAAGACTTTGTGTCGCTTTCGGCGCGGCCCAAAGAAGCAAGCGTTGCAGACCTTTATGAAGTTCAAGTACCGCACGACCCACACATCAGAGTGGGCCGGCGAAAAGTCCCTTCCAGATTTCCGGATGCTGTTGGCGATCTCCCTCGATGCCATACAGTTCGGTACCAGTACCTCACTTTGAAAAGGAGGGGATGTCACGTGACACATCCCAACCCTATGTGTCCGTGGACAAGCTAACCATAGCAGGGTTCCTGTCAGTTCAGTCAGTTTAGATTAGCAGTGATCTGGCACTTTTGTGAGTCTATTCGTAGACCGTGCATGCCCAGTCACTTAGCATAGATGCATATCCTCCGGTTGCACACAGCATGATCATCGGAATTCCCATCAGAATCCATTAGCATCAGTTAGGGGAATTTTCCAGTGCATTTAGCCTATTTTCCTATTTATTGGGATTTTCACTTATTATTTTTAAGTGACTTTCCTACAAAAGTAGGTGGGGCAATTTTGCTAAGTTAATATATAAGCAAACCAAAGTTCACACTTTCTGGCAGAAGAGGCAGCAGGAGCTTCCAAGTTCCCGCTCAACAGGCAACTTCTCAGCAGTAACCCCCCCCCCCCCCCCCTATGACCCCCTAGCGCCATACCTCTCCCATCCCTTGGCGTTTTCCCACTTCCCAGCAGATCTCCATCGCCATGAAGCTTCCCTTCCTTGGCGTTTTTCCCACACAGTAAGCATCGCCATGTTACTCTGCCTGGCGTTTTTCAACTGCCAACACCAGTGTTTTTTCAGCAGTTAACGCTAGACAGCCAGCATGATTCAGTGTTTTTTGTAGCATGATATCTCAGTCAACTTCAGCGAATTTCAGCATCGAATAGACCTACAATGAGCAGTGTTTTTCAGCCTTCATCATCAGCGGAAAACACAGCCTAAACAGGTACAACAACCAGCGTTTTCAGCACATAGTGGTGGCCTTAAAAACGCAGCCAAAGGCCTGGTTTTTGCTGGCGTTTTTATTCAGTCCTAAGCCCCGACAAGGACAGCCATTTTCAGCCATAAGCACAGTACGAAAACAGTCATTTTCAGCCCTAAAACAGTCCAAGAATTTCAGCCTAAAGAAGATCACAGATTCAACCATCGAGTCGTCATCGTTGTCGCCGTCGTCGTCATCGGCATAGTCCCATTGCATTTGCATTGTACACCGTTGTGCAATCAAAGTAGACCACTCTCGCCGACGAGAGTGGGGCCTTCGGAGGAGGGTTTGACAACCTCTCGGTGTCGTATCTCTTCTCTCTCCTTCTCTCACTCTCATTCACTTGCACGCACAATCCACTCACTTTGTTCGTGATCATAGCACTCTCCATAAGACGGAAAGCTCTCTCTTTCCCTAAGAACTAAAAGGAACCTTGAGCAATAAAGATCACTAATCTTGAGAAAATACAACATTCATTCCGCTGCACCTTACATTTACCCTGACCTCTCTTCACCAAGGGGAACCCGATGGAGGTTGCAAGATGTGTAGCATTGTTGGATTGCTTTGGTTTTCCCAGATGGAGTCATGTTGACGTGCCTTCCCGCAAGGGGAGCAAGCATGCGGTTGGGGGGAGCTATTCATTTCCAGCTTCTTCTTCAGGAAGAAGTGTTTGGATAGCAATAGGATCTTCCTCAACACTTCTGGAGCAGGTTTCTATGGTCCTTTGTCATCCATAAGCCATAATCCACAATCTAGTACAAAAGTGCAACCGAATCATCAACCTGCTACCCATCGGATAGGTAGCTCCATCGACAATTCCTACAAAGAAGTGCATTTGCAAAAGGCACAGCAAATCTACCAATCCATCTCCTCGAAGAAACACAGGGATTTCTTTCCTTCTTGAAGCCGAGGATGCTCTTTGATTTTCACTTGTCCATCTAAGGATGGAAGTTCCAGTTCCGGCTTCACGTGACTTGTTATCCGGCATACAACAATTCAGATGCATGTGTTGGAGTTGGCTTTGAGGAGGGGGATATTTTTATCTTCAGAACCATTTCTTGTTTGATCATCCGACTTTATTGGATGAGGTTTACAGGTGGAGCATGTGATGCCAGACCCTTAGCCAACAATGACAACAGTTTAAGGAGGTATTTGTTGGAGTGTGGACTTCTTCTATCTCCATGTTCTCTCCTTCCCCGATGGTAGTGTGGTCTTTTGTGAGCTTGTTAGTACTAGTTGTGAGACATGTTTGCAACCTTCTATCGACGGTAGTTTTGATGTTCGACAGCAGATTTGTCGAGATCCTTTGAATGACGCGTTTGCACCTAGTGTTGACAGTTAGTGGGGACATCTAGTTCCTACTCCCGCAGTCAACAACATGTGGATGCTTCTTCCATACATCTCTTTGAAGAGCTTCAACCTTGGGGGCAGTCCTTCGGGTGTAGATCTGCCCACGGCTAGCGAGTAGAGCAGGTTCTTCCCTTGCGGTTTTTGCTCAAGTTTTTTGGCATGTTACAGATTAGCCCTAGTGTTCTTCACGGGCTTGGTCCCTTGAGCCGGTTTTTTAACTCTTTCTTTGAGTATTGGTATCATGTTGTGTATTGGATATTGATTGATCATTGCACAGTTGAGTTGTGGGTATATTCTTTTCAGCACAAGTACAAAGGACGGTTTTGATGAAGATTTTAAGGAAGCAAGTTACAACATTGGGAGTATATGTGCCCTTTCGAGTCTGTATGCAGTTTGGCATATTGTATTGGATTGTACCTACAGGTTTGATCTTAACAGATGCAAAGAGGTGACAAACATTTGGTTTGATCTCAGGGAGTTTGCTTGAGTAGCTAGGTTCTTGTTGGACACCAACGGCTTCTTTGGCAAACATGATCCTCAGGAGTCAGGTGATAATCTTTCAGGACTTCCTATTCTTAACAGTTCTAGTTTACATAATGTGATTCTCTTTGAGTCCCAAGTTCAACGAGATTCACGTGTTGCTATTAAGTTACAGACAAAGTTGTTTTACTCCAAGTCTCAGATTTCTTTCTGGTGGTACCTATTCTCTTTACCAGGATTGGGCAGGAAGGGGCTTCCTATCTTAGGGGGAGTTCTTGGCTTTAGCTTTGGAGCTTTCACTGACAGTGTTTGCTCTTGTCACGTGACACATTCAACCCTATGTGTCCGTGGACAAGCTACAGCATGAACAAGGTTCACTCAGTTCAGTCAATCTAGATTTAGAAGTGTTATGGCACTTTTGTGAGTCTGTTCGCAGACCGTGCATGCCCGGACACTTAGTGTAGATGCATATCCTCTGGTTGCACACAGCATGATCATAAGCATTCCCATCGGAATCCTTCAAGGGAATTTTCCAGTGCATTTAGCCTATTTTCCCTATTTTTGACATTTTTCACTTATTATTTTTAAGTGACTTTTGTTGGAAAGTAGGTAGGGCAAATTGAGTAAGTTTGTATATAAGCAAACCTAGGCTAGCACTAATTGGCAGAAGAGGCAGCAGGAGCACTCCCTCAACAGGCAACTTCTCAATAGAACCCCAAGCCCTAGCGTTTTTGCTCCACAGCAAGGACCTAGCGTTTTTGGACCAGATCAGCCAGCGCTTTTGCTCTTGCAGATCCCTGGCGACAGAAGACTCAACAAGAAGCCTAGCCTTTTGCATTTGCAGAACATCCGACGCGACAGCAGAACCATTTTCAGCCCTAGCGTTTTTTATTTGCAGATCAGCCCCAGCGTTTTGCAAATTCACCGCGACGGAACATCAAGAAACCTCAGCGTTTTCAGTTTTCAGCACTTAGACACCGCAGATCAAGTCTCGAACCTCGCAGATCTCACCTTCCCGCAACAGTTCCTCGCCGCACGGTCAGTTTCCTCAAGGTTTACAGATTCAGCCCGGAAAACGCAGATTTCAGCATCTGCGTTTTCAGCGCGACGTCGTTGCATCGTCGCCATCGACATAGAGTCAGAATTCAGCAGATAGAAGATTTGCAGATTTCAGCCCTTAGAGTTTCCAGATTTCAGCCCATCTCATCGTCGTCCTCATCGTCGTCGACTCTTCGGCAAGTCCAAGCATTGTAGAGATTTGTGCAATCCTAAGTAGACCGCTCTCGCCACAGAGAGTGGGGCCTTCGGAGAAGGGTTTTACAACGTCTCTGGTGTCGTATTCTCTTCTCTATCTCTCAGTCTCATGTACCTTCATTCACAGTGTTCATCCACTTTGTTTGTGTCCATTGCACTCTCTCACTAAAGAAACGGAAGGCTCTCCCTTTCGTAAGTAAAAGGAACCTTGAGCACAGTTCGGAGCACTCATCTTGAGCAAAGTTCAAACATTCATTCCGCTGCACCTTACATTGGTATGAGAGCTTTGGCAGTGTTCTGTATCACTCAAGGAAAGAACCACAAGAATCACAAGAATTTTTTTGCTTGTTGTAGTCGCATGAACCCAAGTTCGCTTGGGCGTGTCGATTCCTAATCGTGTTTTTGAAGAGTGACAGGAATCCCAAGAAAGAAGGGCTTGTCCAGCCTCCCCTTGTGCCTCTTTTCACTCATTGAGAGCAGACCGTGCACTTAGCGGCCGGCCAATCGACGTGAGGTGGAAAAAAGCAACCTTGGTGTGAGCACAAGGCCGCCAAGGGGTGTGCCCGCGGAAAAGAGCAGAACTCGGGTGAAGAGACTCTAACACAGATTGCAAGCGAAAGAAGAACCTCAAGAACTTCAAGACCCACAAGAACCTCAAGAACTCAAGAACCCAAGAACCAAGACCCCCAAGAACCCAAGTTCCTCGTGAACTTAAGAACCCAAGACCACAAGAACCCAAGACTTCAGTGGATGGTCATCACTCGAAGCGGAATGGATACTTCGATTGGAGGTGATGAGCATGAGAGAGCCGAAGAAGAATTTTCCCCACCACGAGCTTTTTCCGACCCTCCCCCTTCCCCATCTACACCAAGGATTGCGCTAACTCCTATGGAGGCTTTCGACAAGAGGATGATGGAAAGGAAGTTAGAAAGCGAAGAAAGAATAGCAGTGATAGAGCGCAAATATCAAGAAAGAATGGCAGCCATAGCGCGTGAGAGCGAGCAAGCACGCTTGGAAGCCAAAGTAAGAAAAGCAGAAAGAGAAGCAAGACAAGAGAAGAGCGACCAACACATGAAAGAGTTGTGGCGACTTTTTTCTCAAGTGCAGGCGTACTTTGAACAGAATCAAGAAAAGGAGCCTCTCACTCCCTTCCTTCTCCCAAGCATGACACACAGGATTTGCATGATTATGAGAATCATGATGAATTGAATGATAATGATGAGCATGATGATTTGAATGCCAATGATTTGCATGATGATTTGGTTGACAATGACAAGCATGATGATTTGCATAGTGATCAAGATGTGATTTCTCACAAGCATGCTGAGTTGCATGAAGATGATGTGATTGTTCACAAGAAGGATGAGTTAGTGGATACTTTTTCTAGCGAAGCTAATCTCATTGCAGATTCGACCAATCAGGAACAATCGATCTTGGCTCTCGAGCCTAGGTCCAAAGAACCCTCACAGGAAGTATTATGTGTTCGCATGATTAGTACGCACGCATTGTACGAGTGTTTCATTTGTGATCGTTTCCTGTATTTTCGTCAGCGTCTTTATGTGATCCCTTTTTCTAGGCATGACATATTGTCCGATGAGCACGTTCCACTCATGAATGAGCACGAATGTATGCGAATTGTTCATGAAAAGCTGAAAAGTATGTATTCAAGGAAGTCACATTCCATGTCTCTTCCTTGGCACGACACAGTTGTAGAAAGAGCACATGAAAGTATGAGCACCAAGCATGGGTTTTTCCGTTGTGAATTGCCAAAGTTGATTGATTTAGATCAGAAAGACATTATTCGATCTCATTGTTTGCATGTGTGTGGTGAACGGGTTGGCACTCCGTCTATTTGTTCATCTACATTGCATGCACAGTCTTTGAGGAAGAAAAGATTTTTTCCAATCACTTTACATGGAATAGGTATGTTCATGGTTTTGTGTTGGAAATGGTTTCAGGGATTTTCAGCCATGAAGATTCTTGAAGAAGAAAGAAGCATGACTCTAGACGAAGTTGAAGCATCGAAGGAGCCTCAGAAAACTCTCGCTTTCGGCACGGCCCAAAGAAGCAAGCGTTGCAGAACTTTATGAAGTTCAAGTACCGCACGACCCACACATCAGAGTGGGCCGGCGAAGAGTCCCTTCCAGGATTCCGGGTGTTATTGGTGATCTCCCTCGACGCCATATAGTTCTGTACCAGTACCTCACTTTGAAAAGGAGGGGATGTCACGTGACACATCCAACCCTATGTGTCCGTGGACAAGCTACAGCATCATCAGGGTTCAATCAGTTCAGTCAGTCTAGATTTAGAAGTGTTATGGCACTTTTGTGAGTCTGTTCGCAGACCGTGCATGCCCGGACACTTAGTGTAGATGCATATCCTCTGGTTGCACACAGCATGATCATAAGCATTCCCATCAGAATCCTTCAGGGGAATTTTCTAGTGCATTTAGCCTATTTTCCCTATTTTTGACATTTTTCACTTATTATTTTTAAGTGACTTTTGTTGGAAAGTAGCTAGGGCAAATTGAGTAAGTTTGTATATAAGCAAACCTAGGCTAGCACTAATTGGCAGAAGAGGCAGCACGAGCACTCGCTCAACAGGCAACGTCTCAACAGGACCCCAAGCCCTAGCGTTTTTGCTCCATAGCAACCACCTAGCGTTTTTAGACCAGATCAGCTAGCGTTTTTGCTCTTGCAGATCCCTGGCAAGAGAAGACTCAACAAGAAGCCTAGCGTTTTGCATTTGCAGAACATCCAGTGACAGCAGAACCATTTTCAGCCCTAGCGTTTTTTATTTGCAGATCAGCCCCAGCATTTTGTAGATTCACCGCGACGGAACATCAAGAAACCTTAGCGTTTTCAGTTTTCAGCCCTTAGACACCGCAGATCAAGTCCCGAACCTCGCAGATCTCACCTTCCCGCAGCAGTTCCTCGCCGCACGGTCAGTTTCCGCAAGGTTTACAGATTCAGCCTGGAAAACGCAGATTTCAGCATCTGCGTTTTCAGCGCGTCGTCGTCGCATCGTCGCCATTGACATAGAGTCAGAATTCAGCAGATAGAAGATTTGCAGCCCTTAGAGTTTCCAGATTTCAGCCCGTCTCGTCCTCGTCCTCATCGTCGTCGACATCGTCGGCAAGTCCAAGCATTGTAGAGATTTGTGCAATCCTAAGTAGACCGCTCTCGCCACAGAGAGTGGGGCCTTCGAAGGAGGGTTTTACAACGTCTCTGGTGTCGTATTCTCTTCTCTATCTCTCAGTCTCATGTACCTTCTGTTTGTGTCCATTGCACTCTCTCACTAAAGGAACGGAAGGCTCTTCTTTCCGTACGCAAAAGGAACCTTGAGCACAGTTCGGAGCACTCATCTTGAGCAAAGTTCAAACATTCATTCCACTGCACCTAACAGCTCTGTTCCAACGTGGGGTTGAGTCAGTTGTTACCTCAAAGTGTACTTTTGAGGATACTTCTCTTTCAGAAAGGGCTTCCAGGTTATTATCTTCAATCGACTTCCGGTGCTCTATTCAATGGAGTACCATGCACGGTGTCTTCTAGTCCTTGGTTTCCTTGCCCATTTCCTATGTCTTTGGATGATGTGCTTCAGCCCACAGTGCACTTAATCTCTTGGCAAATGTTCTTCTTAAGCCATTTTGGTGGTTGCTTCATCTTTCGGATTTGTGGTGTGACGGTCGTTCTTCCTTGTGCATCCAAGCAGTAGTTCCCTCAAGTTCCAGATTGATCCCTGGAGACTGTACCATTTTGAACACACCTACTTCCCTTATCCTTAGACTGGCATATTGTTTTGTACAAGTGGATAGTGGTCCTTCTCGAACTAAGAACTGGTTACAGTTAGCCATGGCATTCTTTGCAACTAGGGAGATGTCTTCTTGGCTCTCCCAGATTTGGTTCCATGCTCCACAGGTATTTTTTCTTTTGGATTCACCTACCTTGGTGATCAAGTTACACAAGTAGAGACTGTTGGAGGGTTGACAATTATCCATGGTTCGGGTGTTCTCCCTTCAAAGGGGAATGTGGAGCCAAGTGTAACAAGGAACAGGCGCAACAAGGCCTTCCAATTCCCAGAACACGTTCCCAAGCGTGGAGCTCACTCGAAACAGAGACGAGAACGGAACGTTGTTCTGTCCCTAGGTAAAACCGTAACAGCACACGGAACGGGCGGAACGGCCAACGGAATGCGGGTTTGGAATGGCATTTTTTTGAAATTTGAAAAATCCGGTCCTTTTTTTTTAAAAGAGAAATGTTTTGGCAATGTTGTTTGAGTGACTTTTTCTTGACTTCTTTTTTTTTTTGGGGGGGGGGGGGGGGGCGCAATCCTCTCCTATATAATCCAAATTCCAAATGTAACAAATTCGGACACCCCAAGTAAAGATTATACCGCAACACAGCAGAGATTCACTTCAAAACAGTTCACAATTCACAATAAGGTCGACATGGCCCGGCGTAGTTCCGTGCCCAGAGGTATTGGCCCCAAAGACTAGCGCCCCTTTCGATATTTCTTTTTGTATTAATCTATGTTCAAAGTACAAGAGAGCGAGTAGGTGCTCACTCACAGACTCTGCATCCAGATGCCCTAAGAAGTGAGGCCTTGCCCACTTATTTGAAGGTACAAGGGATGCCCAAAAGCAGAGCCCCAAAAGCATTAAACTCAAAAGCTTTTAATTCAAAAGCAATTGTCCCAAAAGCTGCCCACTAAATCAGTAGCGTAATTTAAGTTGATTCCGTACAGAATGCCACGTCAGCATTGTCAGCGTAAAAAACGCCGCAATTTCCGGAATTTATGTATGCTGCCAGTCTTCAGTTGCAGTGTCCGAGGGCCAGCCACGTCATCAGTTTGTGACATACCCTCCTCTTGAAAGAATTGTAATCGTCCTCGATTACGCCTGCAAAACAGACAGAGGCCATAAACTATCTTAGCAGACACTGGTACTCACGAGCTAGGCACAACACATCTAGCACATGTATCAATCGACAGTCACATCACCGGACATCACACAACATCACTTGACATCACAGGACATCACATGACAATAACATTCAAATTCATTCCAAATCTCAGACCATGATTAATTGGCAACGTATTTAGCAATCGCATCTAGATCCAGTCGGGACCTCACAAATGCCCGATTAACTAATCCATATTGCAATCATGTTTATAAAGATTTAGGAGACCGAAATGCTAGTCATTTCGTCTTTCAAGTCTTGCACTCAAACAAGTCAAGTACAAATCAATCAGTATCATTTTCGAGGATTCGAGTTCGTAAAGTCATACAGCAGAATACTGTCAACCCAACAGTATCCCTGAAACCCAAAGGCACATCAGTGACTCTATATCAAAAGTCGGGATAATCCGTTGACAAAGGAGCGGAGTAACTCCCCTCTTGTGCATGCCCATTGCACTAGATTCACCCATGCTAAAATCGGGGTTCTATCGGAGTAGACTATGCTAAGCCGAATGCTTCAAGGTAAAGTTACACATTCTGAGGAGTATCTGCTAGGTCCTCCTCCTCCATCCACTTTGCATCCAATGCAAGATAGTTCTTGAATTTAACTAGGAACCGCCTAATCACTTTACCTTTAATCTTTCTATCTTTATGTGCCAAGAACGAGTATCTCCTCGCTTTCCTCCACTTCAGGTTGCTCATCTGGCTTCCAATCATCAGGCACATTGCCTTTAAAAGGCTTCAAGAGACTTACATGAAAAGCATTGTGAATCCTCCCAAGTATCGGGCAGCTTCAGTCTAAAGGAGACATCATTTATCTTTTCTTTTATCTAGAAAGGTCCACAGTATGTCATGCTAAGCTTTGGAAAAAGGCGCTCCTTTCCCTTTTTCTTTCTTAGGCGTGCCTTCTCAAAACGTAAGAGCACCCAATCATCTTCCTTTAATTTCAAGTCGCGACGGTGTCGATCTGCTGCCTTTTTGTGTCTTTCTTGAGACTTTGCTAAAGCCTCCTGGACCTTGCCATAAGCAATGTCCAAGTCCTTTGTGAATTGATCGGCTTTAAAAAGCTTATCGTTCATGCTTAGGAAGGGTGGAACCTTCGTAGCACCTTCAATAATGTCAAATGGCACCTTCCCTGTCGAAGAGTGGATCGTGTTATTGTAGGCAAATTCCACCAAGGGCAAAAACTTTTCCCATTGAGTCTTCTGATCAGAAATGTAAGACTAAATCCAGTACGACTGAATTTGCAATCTCAGATTGTCCTTCTGTCTACGGGTGGAAAGATGACGAGAACTGCAACCGTGTGCCAATGTTCTCCCAAATAGCCTTCCAGTCATGCCATGTAATTTGAATATCTAGACAATGAACAGTCTCGCTAAACGATCCGGCTTGACAGTTTTCTTCACTGGAATGAAATGAGCTTGCTTGCTAAATCTGTCAATAACAGTCCAGATACCATCGTGCCCACTCTGTGTCTTCGGGAGATCAAAAATGAAATCCATAGCAATACTTTCCTAGGGGTGGGTGGGAATGGGTAAAGGCTGTAACAATCCCTGTGCTTTAAGCCTGTCAAATTAGACCTCTGGCATACCAAGCAACTGCATACAAAGTCGTCCACATCCTTCTTGAGTCTCGGCCAAAAGAAGTAACGCTCCACACCTTTCAAGGTGGTATCAATGCCGCGGTGACCCATAAATGGTGGACAGTGGCTTTCGCTTAGAACCTTTTCCCTCAACGGCTGTGTAACGCACAACATCGTTTTCTTCATCAAGTAGCCATCCCGAATCAAATATCCCGCTACTACCTCCCCATTCTGTATTCGATTGAATACATCTGAAAACTTTGGATCTGTGGCATACTGATCGACCATGTTCTCGAAGCTTCTATGATGAATCGTGCAAATAGCCAAGACTAACGGCTTCCATGACAAAGCATCTGTCACCAAGTTCTTCTATCTCTGCACATAGACAATATGGAAGTGAAACTGTGACAAGATGTTAGCCCACCATATCTGCTTTTCCAATAGTTGCTTCTGTGACAAGAAGTAGCGTAAACTCTGATGATCAATCAAGACCGTAAAATCGGCTCCGTGTAGGTAATGTCGCCACTAACCGCCAAAAGGTCTTTCTCATAAATCTATGCTGTCAATTCCGGCCTTGAAAACAATCGGCTCTCATAGGCAATGGCATGGCCTTCTTGCATTAAGATCGCACCTAGACTACGACCACAAGCACCACAATATACTTTGAATGACTTTTGCAAATCCGAGAAAGCCAAAACTGGTCCCGTAGTCAATTTCTCTTTCAATCACCTCTGTGGGTCCCCATGAGAAAGGGACTCCTTTCTGTATCAAGATATACGAAGGAAAAGCAACCTCTGCAAACTTTCTAATGAACCGCCGGTAGTAAGAACATAAGCCCAAAAAGCTTCTTACTTCATGAACATTCTTCAAATCGGGCCAATCACGTATAGTCTCAATCTTGGCCGGGTCCATATGTACTACTGCTGAGACGATGTGTCCCAAAAAGTGTATCTTCGGTAAGAAAAATTCACTCTTCTTGGCATTGATTACTAACTTGTGATCTCGCAATGCCTAAAAGACTTAGCAGATGTTATCTATGTTCTGCCTTATCCTTGGAGAAGACTATAATGTCATCAAGAAAGTGCCAACAAAAGATCTGTATTCTCTGAAAATCCTATCCATCATTCGGTTAAAATTCACTGGAGCATTGGTAAGGCCAAAAGGCATCACCAAAAATTCATATAAACCGAAGCTTGCCCGAAAAAGCTGTCTTGTAGACATCTCCCGTCGCGATTCAGATCTGATGATATCCGTTTTTGAAATTGATCCTGCTGAAACAAGAGGATCCCTGTAATCTATCAAGAATATCATCGATCCTCGGAATCGAAAATCTGTTCTTGATGGTGATTTTATTGAGAGCTCTATAATCAATGCACGTTATCCAAGATCCGTCTGTAAGGTGCAGCGGAATGAATGTTTGAACTTTGCTCAAGATGAGTGCTCCGAACTGTGCTCAAGGTTCCTTTTGTTCTTATGGAAGGGAGAGCCTTCCGTTCTTAATGAGAGAGTGCAATGGACACAAACATAATGGACACTGTGCGTGAAAGTGCATGAGACTGAGAGATAGAGAGAGAAGAGAATATGACACCAGAGACGTTGTAAAACCCTCCTCCGAAGGCCCCACTCTCGTTGGCGAGAGTGGTCTACGATTGATTGCACAAACTAATGGCTGAAAATGTCTGGAACCAAAAACGCTGATGTGGGCTAGTCTTTGCGGGCTGAAATATGCTGGTCTTTAGGTGGTCAAAGGCTGAAATCTGTTGGTGCTTTATCTGCTGAAAATGCCATGCAAATGGGGGCGAATTGGGGTTCTGGAAACGCTAGGGCTGAGGTCGTATGGCGATGAAGCTATGGCTGAAAAACGCTATGTACTGTAGTCCCTTGGCGATGAAGTTCTGTTGTTGGAAACGCTAGCAAAAGGGTGCTGATGGCGATGACACCTTGTTGAAAAACGCTAGGTGAAGGGAGGTTCTTGCTTGGAGGGAAAACGCCACCAAGGGGGATCTTGCTGAGAAGTTGCCTGTTGAGCAAGGTGCTCCTGCTGCCTCTTCTGCCAATTAGTGCTAGCCTAGGTTTGCTTATATACAAACTTACTCAATTTGCCCTACCTACTCACAAAAGTGTCAGAACACTTCTAATCTAGATTGACTGGACTGACGGAACCCTTGTTATGAAGTAGCTTGTCCACGGACATATAGGGTTGGATGTGTCACGTGACACCGTCTTTCTTCAAAACCAACAACACCGGAGAGCAGTAGGGTGAAGTACTCGGCTGGATAAGACCCTTTTCCAAGAGGTCTTTCACTTGGTTCATAATCTCTTCATTCCGGGCTCGGCTCACTTGATCAGGTGGCCGGTTCGGTGGTGTGCTTCCAGGTATCAAATCAATAGTATGATCCTCAGGACAAGATGGTGGCAACTCGCCTGGCAAGCCCTCAAAAAAACAAGCGGCATGAGTGTAGAGAAAATCTTGGCGTTCTTTATCAAGTTCAGACATATTTGATATGTCTTTATCATGGTGGCGGGAGTTGTCGCCTCTTAGACCTCTGAAGGATCCTCTTGCACAAGGAAAGGATCAATAAATCTTCGGCTTTCCCACCATCAGATAAGAAAGACTTAAATGTAGGGCATGGCTCGCGAGAGGGAACTTGTCCAGCGTCGCGGCATTCACGATCGAGTACTCGACTAGGGTCGGATATATGTCCACTAAGTAAGCCCATCTTGATATCGCTGATGATCCTTTGGAAGCTTCATATTGTTGCTTATGTTGCTGATAATTCCAATAAGAAGTATGTTGCTTAGAACTGTAGCATTTCCAAGAATATTCATGCTGAGAATTTTGTTGCTCACACGAAGATACTTTGTCTCTAGTTGTCTCCGAGAAACCATGCTTTGGGTGAGAAAATTTTGGCTGCGAAACCTTCGATTTGGTCGATTCAGAGGTTTGCATCTGCATCTGATCCAAGCGAGTATGAATCAATGCGAGGCTTGTTGAAATTACTATCATCTGCTTTTTGAGAAGTGTTATTTGCTCCACGGATTGGCCTTCTCTGTCCTGAGATGTCGGCATGGTTGCTCCTCAAAGAGAATAACGAGGAGAATAGGAACCGGAACAAGTGCATGAGCAAGTTCTGGACGTTGGGGAATCCGGAAGTATGATCACTTCTGGCTCGTGTGCTGGTTCCGGTACCGGCTCCGGGGTATCGGGAATGATGATGAGTTCGGGTGCCCGGTATGCCAGCAATTCTGTGTCGAGAACCTCGTCTATGTACGAGATATACGGGAAATCTGTCCACTGGTGCTCGTCGGCCATAGCAAGAGGGTATACCGCGAGCGGGAAGTGGGCGGGAGACGACCCAAATGGCCGACGCTAATGCTGCGTGAGAGGGGAGAGTACAGAAATGGCCAACGCTGCATCTGCATCTTACGTAACATTTGCGGGGTTTTCTTTTTTTTATTCTCTTGTGAAGGGATACCCACCTTGAAACTTCCACACTGTGGGTTGAATTGGTCCGGCCAGATTTAAAGTGGCCGGCCAATTAAATAATGGCTTAATAAATCGACCACTAGCGTAAAAAAACCCAAATCACTGGTTGAGTCATCGAAAGACTGCGACTCTTCATTTGCAAGAGGTGAGCGCATGATGCTACGCGAGGCAAGAGGTGAGCGCAAGAGGTTCAACCCTTTGGAGAGGTGCATGTCAGGATTGGCACCTATTCATGAATGGGTGTTGTTCTCCTGTGAAGTGTCCAGAGATTCGAAAGGGTGCCAGCCGATGAAGAGATGCTACTCTTTGACACGAAGAGACACCACTTGATGAAGAGACATACGTCGAGAATTTCAGCAGGTATGTTGCATACACACATCTCCTTATCTTTATTTATTTAATATTTTAGTTAAGATCTGATGTATTTAGAATAGAGGGTTTCGGATTACCTCATACTTGTCTGTGTGTATTCCATCTTTCTGCTGCTTCCATGCAACTCCGAGAGAGGGTAGAGTGTAGTGGCAAGGATGAGAGGCTCACAACCTTCGGGTCCCGGAAAAAATTTTGCTCTAATACCACTGTAAGGATTCTAATTGCTAAGCCTTCATTTATTACTTAAACTCATGAATAAGACTTAAGAAACTTGGATTGTACTCAGAAACAAGACTCAGAAGACTCTGTGTTGATTGCTTGATGCGTTCTGAAATTGTTACAAGAAATCTCTTATATAGAAACTGAAGAGACACGATGAAAAGACATGACCATACATCAAGAGACATGAATCTAGGCCAATAGTCGTGTCCTTCTGTTGTAAGTCGTGACCCTTCGGCGTAAAGGTGCAGCCATTTGCTGAAGAGGCATGGCTATTCGCCGAACAGGTGCGACTCTTGGGCGAAGAGACGCATCCTTTGGAAAATCGGGGGTCTCGGATCTAGTGCGTCTTTGTATCTGCAAAAGAATCAAGCGAAGAAGGTACTACAAGGTAATACAAAAGCAAATAATACGTAACAATCGTGACATTCGGGATGGCTACCTGATGAAGAAAACGATGTTGTGCGTTACACAACCGTTGAGGGAAAAGGTTCTAACCGAATGCCACTGTCCACCATTTACGGGTCACCACGACATTGACACCACCTTGAGAGGTGTGGAGCGATACTTCTTTTGGCCGAACTTAAGAAGGACGTGGACGATTTTGTATGCAGTTGCTTGGTATGCCAAGTCAAGTTTGAGAGGCATAAAGCACAGGGATTGTTACAGCCTTTACCCATTCCCACCCGCCCCTCGAAAAGTACTGCAATGGATTTCATTTTTTATCTCCCGAAGACACAAAGTGGGCACGATGGTATCTGGACTGTTATTGACAGATTTAGCAAGCAAGCTCATTTCATTCCAGTGAAGAAAACAGTCAAGCCGGATCATTTAGCGAGACTGTTCATTGCCCTGATATTTAGATTACATGGCATGCCTGAGACAATCGTCTCTAACAGAGATCCCCGATTCACGAGTTTGTTTTGGAAGGCTATTTGGGAGAACATTGGCACACGATTGCAGTTCTCGTCATCTTTCCACTCGCAGATAGATGGGAAATCTGACATTGCAAATTCAGTCGTACTGGATTTATAAAGTCTTACATTTCTGATCAAAAGACACAATGAGAAAAGTTTTGGCCCTTGGTGGAATTTGCCTACAATAACACGATCCACTCTTCGAAAGGGAAGGCACCATTTGAGATTATTGAAGGTGCTACGAAGGTTCCACCCTTCCTAAGCACGAAAGATAACATTTTTGAAGCCAACCAGTACACGAGGGACTTGGACACTGCTTTTGCCAAGGTCCGGGAGGCTTTAGCAAAACCTCAAGAAAGACACAAGAAGGCAGCAGATCCACACCGTCGCAATTTGAAATTAAAGGAAGACGATTGGGTGCTCTTACAATTTGAGAAGGCACGCCTGAGAAAGAAAAAGGGAAAGGAGCGGCTTTTTCCAAAGCTTAGCATGAGATACTATGGACCTTTCCAGATAAAAGAAAAGATAAATGATGTCTCCTTTAGACTAAAGCTGCCCGATACTTGGAGAATTCACAATGCTTTTCATGTGAGTCTCTTGAAGCCTTTTAAAGGCGATGTGCCCGATGATGGGGAGCCAAATGAGCAACCCATGATGGGGAGCCAAATGAGCAACCCGAAGTGGAGGAAAGCGAGGAGATACTCGTTCCAGAACAGATATTGGCGCATAAAGATAGAAAGATTAAAGGTAAAGTGATTAGGCGGTTCTTGGTTAAATTCAAAAACTATCCTGCATTGGATGCGAAGTGGATGGAGGAGGACCTAGCAGATACTCCTCAGATTGTGGAACTTTACCTTGGAGCATTCGGTTTAGCATAGTCTACTCCGATAGAACCCCGATTTCAGCATGGGTGAATCTAGTGCAATGGGCAAGAGAGGAGTCACCCTGCTCCTTTGTCAACAAATTACCCCGATTTTTTATATAGAGTCATTGATGTCCCTTTGGGTTTCAGGGATACTATTGGGCTGACAGTATTCTACTGTATGACTTTATGAACTGGAATTCCCGAAAATGATACTGATTGATTTGTACTTGACTTGTTTGAGTGCAGGACCTGAAAGACGAAATGACTGCAACATTTCGGTCAAATCTTTATAGACATGATTGCAATATAGATTAGTTAATCGAGCATCTGTGAGGTCCCAATTGGATCTAGATGCGATTGCTAAATACACTGCCGATTAATCATGGTCTGCGATTTGGAATGAATTTGAATGTGATTTGTCATGTGATGTCAAGTGATGTCGTGTGATGTCCGGTGATGTGACTCTCGATTGATACATGTGCTAGATGTGTTGTGCCTAGTGCATCAGTACTAACAGCCAGTGATACTAAGACAGTTTATGGACTCTGTCTGTATTTGCAGGCATAATCAAGGACGATTAAAATTCTTTCAAGAGGGGGGTATGTCACAAACTTATGACGTGGCTGGCCCCCAAACAGTGACACATGGCAGACTGTACGGAGATCCCCGCAATATGCGCCGACAGGCTGACGTGGCAATGGTACAGAATTCCCGATTTGCGGCGCAACCTGCGATGATAGGTGTAACAAACTTGGACACTCCAAGTCAAGAATCAACCGCGACAGCACCAAATAGCCACTTCAAAACAATTCACAGATCACAATAGATTTGCACTGGCCCGACGGAGTTCCGTGCCTAGAGATATTGGCCCCAAAGACTGGCGCCCCTTTCGGTATTTCTTTTTGTATTAATCAATCATCAAAGTACAAGAGAGCGGTTAGGGTTTCACTCTCAGACTCTGCGTCCAGATGCTCTGAGAAGTGAGGCCCTCACCACTAATTTAAAGGTTACAAGGGATGCCCAAGAGCAGAGCCCCAAAAGCTTTTAAAATCAAAAGCATCAGTTCTCTCTCTCTTAGAGAGTCTTTTCTCTTTTTTTTATTAAAAAAAAAGCAAAAGCAAAATTCGCGTCGCTCATCATTTTCAAAAAAAAAATAATAATAATAATCATTTTTTTTCTTTTTTTTAATAATCCGCCTCCGCGATTTCCGGAAATTAGGGTTTCTGACAGAAATTAGGGTTTCTGCTGTCCGCCACATCATCACTTTGTGACATACCCCCCTCTTGAAAGCATTGTAATCGACCACGATTACGCCTGCAAAACCGACAAAAGCCATAAACCGTCTTAGCAGACACTGACTGTTAGTACCTACGTACTAGGAACACACATCTAGCACATGTACAAAATCGACAATCACATCACACGACATCACAGGACATCACCAGACATCACAGGACATCACATGACATTCAACATTCATTCGGATCTTAGACCATGATTTATCGGCAATGTACCTAGCAATCACATCTAGGTCCAATCGGGACCTCAACGATGTCCGATGGACTAACCCCTATTGCAACCATGTCTATTCGAGATCAATCAGACCAAAATGCTGCAGTCATTTCGGCTATCAGTTCCTGCACTCACAAGAAGTCAAGAACAAATCAGTATCATAATCAGGAATTCCATTTCATAAAGTCATCCAGCAGAATACTGTCAGCTCTCAGTATCCCTGAAGCTCAAAGAGACATCAGTGACTTTAGTATCAAAATCAAGGCATCTGTTGACAAAGGAGTGGAGTAACTCCCCTCTTGTGCATCCCACTGCACCAGATCTTCCGCCAAGCCGAATTCTGGGTTCCATTTGGAGTAGACTATGCTAAACCAAAAGCATCGAGGTAAAGTTTCACAATCTGAGGAGTATCTGCTAGGTCCTCCTCCTCCATCCACTTCGCATCAAGTGCAGGATAATTCTTGAACTTAACCAAGAACCGCCTTCAGACTTTACCCTTATTCTTCGTATCCTTATGTGCCAAAATCTGTTCAGGAACAAGGATCTCCTCGTTTTCTTCCACTTCGGGTTGCTCATCAGGCTCCCCATCATCAGGCACATCACCCTTAACAGGGTTCAAGAGACTCACATGCAATGCATTGTGAATCCTCCAAGTATCTGGCAGTTTCAATCGGAAGGAGACATCATTTATCTTGCCAGTAATCTGGAAAGGTCCGTAGTATCACATACTAAGCTTTGGAAAAAGCCTCTCCTTTCCCTTTTTCTTTCTTAGGCGTGCCTTCTCAAAAGTAAGAGCACCCAATCATCCTCCTTCAGTTTCCAGTCGCGACGATGGCGATCCGCTGCCTTTTCTGTCGTTCTTGAGACTCCTGCAAAGTCTCGCGAACCTTGGCAAAAGCCGTATCCAAATCTCGCGAATATTCATCCGCTTCAAATTTCTAACTTTCGTGCTCAGGAACGATGGAACCTTCGCAGCACTTTCAACAATCTCACATGGCGTCTTCCCCGTCGAAGAGTGTATCGTGTTATTGTAGGCAAATTCCACCAAAGGTAAGTTCTTTTCCCATTGAGTCTTCTGATGCGAGATACAAGACTTCAATAAATCTAAAATCACTGAATTGGCAATCTCAGATTGCCCGTCAGTCTGCAAGTGGAACGATGACGAGAACTGCAACCACGTGCCAATGTTCTCCCAAATTTCCTTCCAAAACAAACTCATAAATCTGGGGTCTCTGTCGGAGACAATCGTCTCAGGCGTGCCATGTGATCAGAAAATCATCATGATCATTCTGTATTCTCGCGAGATCAAAAAAAATGAAATCCATTTCAATATTTTCCCAGGGGCGGGTGGGTATGGGTAAAGGCTGTAACAATTCCTGTGCCTTATGCCTGTCAAACTTGACCTTCTGGCATACCAAGCAACTGCGCACAAACTCTTCCACATCCTTCTTCAGTCTCCGCCAAAAGAAATCTCTCTCTACCCCTTTCATGATGGTAGCAATGCCGCGGTGACCCGTAAAAGGTGGACAGTGGCAATCAGTCATAACCTTTTCCCTCAACGGCTGTGTAACTCACAACATAGTCTTTTTCATCAAGTAGCCTTCCCGAAGGGAGTATCCAGCTACTGTCTCCCCATCCCGTATCCGTGTGAAAATATCTGCAAAATCTGTATCTACGGCATACTGATCAACCATATCCTCGAAGCTCCTATGATGTATCGCGGAAATAGCCAGAACCAACGGTTTCCGAGACAAAGCATCTGCCACCACATTCTTCTGTCCCTGCACATGGACAATCTGGAAGTGGAACTGTGACAAGATGTTCGCCCACCGCATCTGCTTTTCCGAAAGCTGCTTCTGTGACAAGAAGTAGCGCAAACTCTGATGGTCTGTAAAGACAGTAAAATCCGCTCCGAGTAGGTAATGCCGCCACTGAGTAAGAGCATGGATAACCGCCAAAAGCTCTTTCTCATAGATCTGTGCTGTCATCTCCAACCTAGAGAACAAACGGCTCTCGTAAGCTATGACATGGCCTTCTTGCATCAAGACCGCACCCAGACTACGACCACAAGCATCACAAAATACTTCAAATGACTTCTGCAAGTCCGGCAAAGTCAAAATAGGTCCCGTAGTCAATTTCTCTTTCAACGTCTGAAAGGCAGTCACCTCTGCGGGTCCCCACGAAAAAGGTACTCCTTTCTGTATCAAGATATGCAAAGGGGAAGCAACCTCTGCAAACTTTCGTATGAACCGCCTGTAGTACGAACACAGTCCCAAGAAGCTTTTAACTTCATGGACATTCTTCAAGTCGGGCCAATTACGAATAGTCTCTGTCTTGGCCAGATCCATTTGCACTCCTGCGGCTGACACAATGTGTCCCAAAAAGTGCATCTCTGGTAGGAAAAATTCACTTTTCTTTGCATTAATCACTAACTTGTGATCTCGTAATGCCTGAAAGACCTGAAGCAGATGATCTCTCTGTTCTGCCTCATTCTTGGAGAAAACAATGATGTCGTCAAAGAAAGTGTCAACAAATAGCTTGTACTCTCGAAAAATCCTATCCGTCATCCGGTGAAATGTCGCAGGAGCATTGGTTAAGCCAAAAGGCATCACCAAAAACTCAAATAACCCAAAAGTCGTCCGAAAAGCTGTCTTGTAGACGTCTCCCGGTGCTATTCTAATCTGATGATATCCACTCTTCAAGTCAATCCTGCTAAAGCATGAGGATCCCTGTAACCTGTCGAGTATATCATCGATCCTAGGAATCGGAAATCTGTTCTTGATGGTGATTTTGTTGAGAGCTCTATAATCGATGCACATTCTCCAAGATCCGTCTTTCTTCAAAACCAACAACACTGGAGAGCAATACGGTGAAGTACTAGGCTGGACAAGACCCTTTTCCAAGAGGTCTTTCACTGAGTTCATAATCTTTTCATTCTATACTCGGCTCACACGATAAGGTGGCCGATTCGATGGCGTGCTTCCAGATATCAAATCAATGGTATGATCTTCAGGCCCTCTCAAAAGCAATCGGCATGAGCGTGGAGAAAAAAAAATCTTGGCGTTCTTTTCTTCAGGTCAAAACATATTCAACCTTTATCCATCGTTCAGTTCTCCCAAAAGAATGAGTAAGAAAACTGAAGTTCATCAAGTACAATCTCTAAGCCCTTCATTTATCAAAGTTGCTTTCTCGGCCCGGTAGTCAACCACGGCGTAGTTCTTGTGGTACCAAGGGATCCCGAGTAGAACGTCACTCACGTGCCCTGAACACCCCTGTCATTGCAAACGAAGTTTGCCAATGCTCGGTGTAATGGCAACATCCCATCCGGGTGCCAGTCGAACTACCTCCGCCTGTGGCGTCAGTCTGTCGGGCGTAGTTCCAAATCGAGCCGCCAATTCCAAGTGAAAAGAAGTTGGCCTTGGCTCCTTCAAAAGAGCTTCCTGATCCTTCACTTTGCCCCAAAAAAAAGCGGCAAAGTTTGTACTTTCATTCATTTGATTCGGTGCAAGTCCCACGCCATGTGGTACCAGTTCTGCTTTTCTATTTGCCTTTTCTGCCACATTCCTCAGCTGCTCTCGAACTCTCAGACCTGTCGTCGTTTTTATCATGCTGTTCTTTCTGTGCCGTATCAGGGCACTTCGCGGAAATATGTCCATGTTTCCCGCATCCAAATCACTTCCCCTCTCTGATGAAGCGAGCTCTCTCCTCAGGAGTAAGCTTGGGTCGTGCATCCTTTTTTTTTCTCTGGGTTGCTCTTTTTCATTCTACTTTCATTCCCAGAAGTCTGTTCGGCTCGTTGTGTCATGGCCTCATCTGTGGGGTAGGTCAGACTGCCAGAGTGAATGGCAAAGCCCCGCTTCGCATTACTCATCAGCTCCTGAATAGAAGCCGACTTCTGTTCCAAGCAGTGATCTCGGATCTCTGTAGGTAGACCCAAGGTAAACCGCTCAATTTGTTCTCTAAACGAGATCTTCTTGAATGAAGAGGCGGGTAGAAAAGAGCTCCAGAATCTTTCACAGTAAGAATTCACTGTATCGCTCTTGGTCATCCGGAGATGGTTCCAAGCAGCTCGTATATCTCGCTCAAACTCTTGAGTCAACCAAGAAGAAATAAAAAGCCTCTTGAATTTCAGCCATGTAACTGGCACAGTCTTGCTTAATAGAAGCGTGGACCACCAAGTACGAGCATTCCCCTTAAAGTAAGAGGCAGCTCTCCAAATCTTGGAGTGCTCTGAATAGCATCCTCCCGCGAAAGCGCTGTCAAACTGGTGTATAAAAGACAAAGCCTTCGAAGCATCTAAGTATCCTGAAAAGTATCAAACTTGATCGAGTGGCCACCTTCCTTAAACTCTCAGACTTTCTTACTTTTATCTTCGAGAAAGTCATATTGGTTGGCTTTGTAAAAATTCTTCTTGTTCGCATAAAACTTTCCGTCATCGGAATCTGAGCTGTCTGTAGATGAGTCCTCAGTAGAACTGTGAGTCTCTGGGCGAGATTTAGCCTTCTTTGTCTTTCTCTTGCCCTTTCCGAAGCTTTGTGTCTTGCTTCGCTTTTTGCTTTTTTCTGTCTTCTTCGCTCTAATCAGAGGAGCTAGAAGAACTGTCAGAAGAAGAAGAGGAAGAACTGGGTACTCCTTCAAATCGAACACGCTTCTTCCGTTTCTTTGCCTTGTCAAATGTCAACCGACGACCCAAATATCCCGGGAAGTCAGTGCCTTTCTTCTGCTTTTTGCCGTGCTTTTTGGCTTTCTTTTGCGTGTCAAAAAGCTGAGCAATCCGTGCATCAAGCACGTTCTCCAGTTCCTGCTCTGTATATTTTCTTGGAGGGAGAAGGTTTCTTGAGAGCGGGTTTCGGGAGTGGTGTTGTGGTTCTCTGCCACTCCGTCTGTACTGTTAAGTATGGAGCCTGATTTACCCTTGTAATCTTCTGTGGTAAAAGTGTACATTTGTAAGGCCCTCATTATGAGGAGAAGCCATCGTGCGTGAAGGAAAATCACTCACCGGAAACCAAAATTTTCACGGACAAGAATCAGGGCAAACTTTAAAGGCCTCGGGGACGGAGGCCCCCGAGACTTTTTTTCGCCGGAATATTCTTTTTCACCGGAATATTATGGCCGGACAGCGGCCGGAAAGTGGTCGGAAAACAACCGGTCGATTGGCCGGTGGCCGGTAGTCAATGGCCGATGGCCGGTGGTCGGAAGTCAATGGCCGGTGGCCGGTGGCCGAATTCAAAAGCGGACTTGTCTTCTCAAGGGCGGCCACACATAGGCGGATTGGAGGGTCCGATTTGGACTTATTCGCACAAGGGCGGCTACACATGGCTGTCTCTCATAGGAGAGGGCAGCTCTTTTGGCCTATAAAAGGAGGCCATTTCTACAAACATTTCATAGTGTGAAGCTGATGCAACAAGGTGAGTGTGAGGTGGTGAGAGTGAAGCAAGGCGGGAGCTCCATTAAGGGTATAAATCCCTTTGTAAACTACTTCTTGTTTTGAAGTACTAAAGCCATTGAGTGGCTGCTTTCCCGTGGACGTAGCCCACATTGGGTGAACCACGTATATCGTGTGTACTCTCTCTCTCTCTCTACTCTATAATCTCGTGTATATAAATTTGTCTCTCTCCATTAAGTAATCTACTCAATTATCTATTTAGCTACGTCTTATTTCCTAACAACTGGTATCAGAGCAAGGTTTGCTCGTAGCTAAATTTTCTCAAGGAAAGGATTCCTTGAATTGAGTGGGAGTTATGGCGGAGGAAGGAAAGCTCAAGATTGAGAAGTTCAACGGCAAAAACTACCAACATTGGAAGATGCAGATTGAAGACTATCTCTACCAGAAGGACCTCTATTTGCCACTAAGCGGTCTTGCGAAGAAGCCCGCAACTATGGCAGATGAAGCATGGATTGTCCTTGATCGAAAGGCACTGGGAACAATCCGGTTAAGCTTGGCGTCAACGGTGGCCTTCAATGTTTCGGAGATGAAGACCACGGAGGACTTGATGAAGTCACTTGACGACTTCTACGAGAAACCATCGGCATCCAATAAGGTATTTCTTATGAAGCGCTTGTTCAATCTAAAGATGGCAGAGAATGGTTCAGTTGCAGAACACCTAAATGACTTTAACACAAACATAAGTCAACTTCGATCAGTGAAAATCAATTTCGATGACGAAGTGCGAGCTCTCCTTATACTATCATCTCTACCGGATAGTTGGGACAGCCTTGTGATGGCTGTAAGTAATTCTATCTCTGGCACAAATACTCTTAAGTTTGATGATGTTGTGGGTGTTCTCCTAAGCGAGGAAATGCGAAGGAGAAGCACAGGAGGATCATCAAGTGCTGCACTATCAGTGGAAACAAGAGGAAGGCCTAAGGAGAGGTTCAAAAACCAAAAGGGTCGTGATCGCTCAAGATGGAGCAAATCACGAACAAAGTCAGTTCTTGAATGTTGGAACTGCGGCAAGAAGGGCCACGTCAAGAAGGATTGCTGGTCCAAGAAGAAGAAGGAGACAAAGTCTCAAGACAACAAGCCAACATCGGAGGCCAATGTGGCAGGTAAAGTAGAGCAAGATGCTCTAATTCTCTCATTAGACAATGTGTCTAATTCCTGGATAGTAGATTCCGGGGCTTCATTCCATGCGACACCACACAAGCAACATTTCCAAGACTACACCAAAGGTAATTTTGGGTATGTATACTTGGGAGATGATGAAGCTTGTGAGATTGTCGGCAAAGGTACAGTTTCTGTCAAAACTGCTAACGGAAATGAATGGAAGCTTAAAGATGTTAGGCATGTTCCTTCTCTTCGCAAAAATTTGATCTCTACAGGACAATTGAACGATGAAGGTCACAACATTGCATTCGGAAACAAACGGTGGAAGATCTCAAAGGGATCTTTGGTGGTTGCCAAGGGTGAAAAAGTCGGTACACTTTACTTGTGTACTGTTAGCACGCAACCTTCAGCTTGTGCAGCAACTACAGAAGTTGACAATGCGGTGTGGCACTACCGACTTGGGCATATGAGTGCCAAAGGAATGCAAATCCTTCAAACAAAGAAGCTTCTACCAGGTTTGAAAGAAGTGGACTTAGAGTTCTGTGAAGATTGTGTTTATGGTAAACAAAAGAGGGTAAAATTTCAAAAATCAGGAAATGAAAGAAAAAATAAAAAACTTGAGTTGGTTCATTCTGATGTTTGGGGTCCTGCAAATACACCATCACTTGGTGGCTCATTGTACTATGTAACATTCATAGACGATGCAACTAGAAAAACATGGGTTTATATCATGAAGAATAAATCCGATGTATTTTCCATATTTCAAAGGTGGAAAGCCTTTGTGGAGAATGAAACAGGTACCAAGGTTAAATGCCTCAGATCCGACAATGGAGGCGAATATTGCAGCCAAGCTTTTGAAAGCTTTTGTGCTAGCAATGGCATTCGGAGGCAAAGGACAACCCCAAGGACACCTCAACAAAATGGGATTTCGGAAAGGATGAATAGGACAATCATGGAACGAGCACGAAGCATGCGGCTACATGCAGGCCTATCGCTTGAGCTTTGGGCGGAAGCTGTAAGTACGTCTGTGTACTTAATCAATCGGTCACCCTCAACCGCTTTGGATGGAGGAGTTCCAGAAGAGGCATGGACAGGTAAACCGGTGAATTATGCATTTCTCAAAGTGTTTGGGTGTGAGGCTTTCATGCACATAGATAGAAGCCTAAGATCAAAGCTAGATGCAAAGTCCAAAAAGTGTTTCTTCATTGGCTATGGAGACGGAGACTTTGGGTATCGCCTATGGAATCCTGAAGATGGTAAAATCTTAAGGAGTAGGGATGTAATTTTTAACGAACAAAATATGTACAAAGATTACTTGGAAAGAAAACAAACAAAAGAAACAGGTGATGAGTACATGGAGCTTGAGGACGGTGAAGACTCAAGGACTGCAAACGGTGACAATGTGCAACAACGTCAACCAAATGAGGAGCCTCAACCTATTCCCCGAAGATCTACAAGAGCAAGTAGACCTCCAGAAAGGTTTGTTCCTTCCTTCAACCATCTCTTGATCTCAGATTCTGGAGAGCCGGAATCATACGAAGAAGCTATGCAACATAAATCCAAAGAAGAATGGACGAAGAGCATGCAAGTGGAGATGGACTCACTACATCGCAACCAAACATGGGAGTTGGTTGAGTTGCCTAAAGGTAAGCGGGCACTTCAAAACAAATGGGTGTACAAGCTAAAGGAAGAAGAAGGTGGGAAGAAAAGGTACAAGTCTAGGCTTGTGGTAAAAGGTTTTTCTCAAAAGAAAGGTATTGACTTCAATGAAATATTTTCTCCTGTTGTAAAAATGAACTCAATTAGGCTTGTCTTAAGCCTTGTGGCTGCTCATGATCTAAATCTCGAGCAATGGATGTAAATACGGCATTCCCTCACGGTGACTTAGAGGAGGAAATCTACATGCTTCAACCAAAGGGATATGAAGTAAAAGATAAGGAGAAAATGGTTTGCAGATTAAAGAAGAGCTTGTATGGTTTAAAGCAAGCATCAAGACAATGGTACTTGAAGTTTGATCGATGGATGTTGGATCATGGATTCACAAGATGCAACTCCGATCACTGCGTCTACACGAAGAATTTGGGAGATGGGAAATTCATCATCCTAATGTTGTATGTTGATGACATGTTGATTGCAAGTGCTAACATGCAGGACATCAAAGACCTAAAAGAGGAGCTATCCAAATCTTTTTCAATGAAAGATTTAGGTGCTGCAAAGAGGATACTTGGTATGAAAATATCAAGGGACAGGACGAAGAAGACAATAAAGCTATCTCAAGAAGATTACATCAAGAAATTACTAGAAAGGTTTGCAATGCAAAATGCAAAACCAGTTTCTACACCTTTGGCTGGTCATTTTAAACTAACGAAGGATATGTGTCCAAAGACACAAGAGGAGATAGCCTATATGTCTAAAGTTCCATATGCTGCAGCGGTAGGTTCTCTAATGTATGCTATGGTCTGGACAAGGCCAGACATTGCACATGCAGTGGGAGTTGTGAGTAGGTTCATGGACAACCCAGGTAAAGAGCATTGGCAAGCTGTGAAGTGGATACTTAGGTATCTAAAAGGGACAACAACAAATGCTTTGTATTTTGGAGGAACTGATATTTTTCTAGAAGGGTATGCTGATGCAGATATGGCAGGTGACAAAGATACTCGAAGGAGCACTACTGGCTATGTGTTCACGGTTGGAGGCACAGCAGTAAGCTGGGCTTCAAAGCTGCAGAAAGTGGTTTCACTTTCTACCACGGAAGCAGAGTATGTAGCAATGACGGAGGCAAGCAAAGAAATTCTGTGGCTTCACAGATTTTTAGAAGAGCTTGGATTCAAACAAGACAATTGTGTCTTGTACAGTGATAGCCAAAGCGCTATCCATCTTGCGAAGAACTCAGCCTTTCATTCAAGGACAAAGCACATTGAGGTGAGATATCACTTCATACGTACTCTTTTGGAAGAGGGACAACTAAAGCTAGGAAAGGTGCATACAAGTGAAAATCCTGCAGACACGTTTACAAAGGTGGTCAACAAGGAGAAGTTGAGTTTTTGCTCATCTTCAATCGGCATTCAAGGATAAGAAGCCAGAATGGAAAGCAGTCACAGGTTTGGTTTGGAGATCAGTCTCCAAGTGGGAGATTGTTAAGTATGGAGCCTGATTTACCCTTGTAATCTTCTGTGGTAAAAGTGCACATTTGTAAGGCCCCCATTATGAGGAGAAGCCATCGTGCGTGAAGGAAAATCACTCACCGGAAACCAAAATTTTCACGGACAAGAATCAGGGGCAACTTTAAAGGCCTCGGGGACGGAGGCCCCCGAGACATTTTTTTGCCGGAATATTCTTTTTCGCCGGAATATTATGACCGGACGGCGGCCGGAAAGTGGTCGGAAAACAACCGGTCGATTGGCCGGTGGCCGGTAGTCAATGGCCGATGGCCGGTGGTCGGAAGTCAATGGCCGGTGGCCGGTGGCCGAATTCAAAAGCGGACTTGTCTTCGCAAGGGCGGCCACACATGGGCGGATTGGAGGGTCCGATTTGGACTTATTCGCACAAGGGCGGCTACACATGGCTGTCTCTCATAAGAGAGGACAGCTCTTTTGGCCTATAAAAGGAGGCCATTTCTACAAACATTTCATAGTGTGAAGCTGATGCAACAAGGTGAGTGTGAGGTGGTGAGAGTGAAGCAAGGCGGGAGCTCCATTAAGGGTATAATCCCTTTGTAAACTACTTCTTGTTTTGAAGTACTAAAGCCATTGAGTGGCTGCTTTCCCGTAAACGTAGCCCACATTGGGTGAACCACGTATATCGTGTGTACTCTCTCTCTCTTTCTACTCTATAATCTCGTGTATATAAATCTGTCTCTTTCCATTAAGTAATCTACTCAATTATCTATTTAGCTACGTCTTATTTCCCAACAACTGGTATCAGAGCAAGGTTTGCTCGTAGCTAAATTATCTCAAGGAAAGGATTCCTTGAATTGAGTGGGAGTTATGGCGGAGGAAGGGAAGCTCAAGATTGAGAAGTTCAACGGCAAAAACTACCAACATTGGAAGATGCAGATTGAAGACTATCTCTACCAGAAGGACCTCTATTTGCCACTAGGCGGTCTTGCGAAGAAGCCCGCAACTATGGCAGATGAAGCATGGATTGTCCTTGATCGAAAGGCACTGGAAACAATCCGGTTAAGCTTGGCGTCAACGATGGCCTTCAATGTTTCGGAGATAAAGACCACGGAGGACTTGATGAAGTCACTTGACGACTTCTACGAGAAACCATCGGCATCCAATAAGGTATTTCTTATGAAGCGCTTGTTCAATCTAAAGATGGCAGAGAATGGTTCAGTTGCAGAACACCTAAATGACTTTAACACAAACATAAGTCAACTTCGATCAGTGAAAATCAATTTCGATGACGAAGTGCGAGCTCTCCTTATACTATCATCTCTACCGGATAGTTGGGACAGCCTTGTGATGGCTGTAAGTAATTCTATCTCTGGCACAAATACTCTTAAGTTTGATGATGTTGTGGGTGTTCTCCTAAGCGAGGAAATGCGAAGGAGAAGCACAGGAGGATCATCAAGTGCTGCACTATCAGTGGAAACAAGAGGAAGGCCTAAGGAGAGGTTCAAAAACCAAAAGGGTCGTGATCGCTCAAGATGGAGCAAATCACGAACAAAGTCAGTTCTTGAATGTTGGAACTGCGGCAAGAAGGGCCACGTCAAGAAGGATTGCTGGTCCAAGAAGAAGAAGGAGACAAAGTCTCAAGACAACAAGCCAACATCGGAGGCCAATGTGGCAGGTAAAGTAGAGCAAGATGCTCTAATTCTCTCATTAGACAATGTGTCTAATTCCTGGATAGTAGATTCCGGGGCTTCATTCCATGCGACACCACACAAGCAACATTTCCAAGACTACACCAAAGGTAATTTTGGGTATGTATACTTGGGAGATGATGAAGCTTGTGAGATTGTCGGCAAAGGTACAGTTTCTGTCAAAACTGCTAACGGAAATGAATGGAAGCTTAAAGATGTTAGGCATGTTCCTTCTCTTCGCAAAAATTTGATCTCTACAGGACAATTGAACGATGAAGGTCACAACATTGCATTCGGAAACAAACGGTGGAAGATCTCAAAGGGATCTTTGGTGGTTGCCAAGGGTGAAAAAGTCGGTACACTTTACTTGTGTACTGTTAGCACGCAACCTTCAGCTTGTGCAGCAACTACAGAAGTTGACAATGCGGTGTGGCACTACCGACTTGGGCATATGAGTGCCAAAGGAATGCAAATCCTTCAAACAAAGAAGCTTCTACCAGGTTTGAAAGAAGTGGACTTAGAGTTCTGTGAAGATTGTGTTTATGGTAAACAAAAGAGGGTAAAATTTCAAAAATCAGGAAATGAAAGAAAAAATAAAAAACTTGAGTTGGTTCATTCTGATGTTTGGGGTCCTGCAAATACACCATCACTTGGTGGCTCATTGTACTATGTAACATTCATAGATGATGCAACTAGAAAAACATGGGTTTATATCATGAAGAATAAATCCGATGTATTTTCCATATTTCAAAGGTGGAAAGCCTTTGTGGAGAATGAAACAGGTACCAAGGTTAAATGCCTCAGATCCGACAATGGAGGCGAATATTGCAGCCAAGCTTTTGAAAGCTTTTGTGCTAGCAATGGCATTCGGAGGCAAAGGACAACCCCAAGGACACCTCAACAAAATGGGATTTCGGAAAGGATGAACAGGACAATCATGGAACGAGCACGAAGCATGCGGCTACATGCAGGCCTATCGCTTGAGCTTTGGGCGGAAGCTGTAAGTACGTCTGTGTACTTAATCAATCGGTCACCCTCAACCGCTTTGGATGGAGGAGTTCCAGAAGAGGCATGGACAGGTAAACCGGTGAATTATGCATTTCTCAAAGTGTTTGGGTGTGAGGCTTTCATGCACATAGATAGAAGCCTAAGATCAAAGCTAGATGCAAAGTCCAAAAAGTGTTTCTTCATTGGCTATGGAGACGGAGACTTTGGGTATCTCCTATGGAATCCTGAAGATGGTAAAATCTTAAGGAGTAGGGATGTAATTTTTAACGAACAAAATATGTACAAAGATTACTTGGAAAGAAAACAAACAAAAGAAACAGGTGATGAGTACATGGAGCTTGAGGACGGTGAAGACTCAAGGACTGCAAACGGTGACAATGTGCAACAACGTCAACCAAATGAGGAGCCTCAACCTATTCCCCGAAGATCTACAAGAGCAAGTAGACCTCCAGAAAGGTTTGTTCCTTCCTTCAACCATCTCTTGATCTCAGATTCTGGAGAGCCGGAATCATACGAAGAAGCTATGCAACATAAATCCAAAGAAGAATGGACGAAGAGCATGCAAGTGGAGATGGACTCACTACATCGCAACCAAACATGGGAGTTGGTTGAGTTGCCTAAAGGTAAGCGGGCACTTCAAAACAAATGGGTGTACAAGCTAAAGGAAGAAGAAGGTGGGAAGAAAAGGTACAAGTCTAGGCTTGTGGTAAAAGGTTTTTCTCAAAAGAAAGGTATTGACTTCAATGAAATATTTTCTCCTGTTGTAAAAATGAACTCAATTAGGCTTGTCTTAAGCCTTGTGGCTGCTCATGATCTAAATCTCGAGCACATGGATGTAAATACGGCATTCCCTCACGGTGACTTAGACGAGGAAATCTACATGCTTCAACCAAAGGGGTATGAAGTAAAAGGTAAGGAGAAAATGGTTTGCAGATTAAAGAAGAGCTTGTATGGTTTAAAGCAAGCATCAAGACAATGGTACTTGAAGTTTGATCGATGGATGTTGGATCATGGATTCACAAGATGCAACTCCGATCACTGCGTCTACACGAAGAATTTGGGAGATGGGAAATTCATCATCCTAATGTTGTATGTTGATGACATGTTGATTGCAAGTGCTAACATGCAGGACATCAAAGACCTAAAAGAGGAGCTATCCAAATCTTTTTCAATGAAAGATTTAGGTGCTGCAAAGAGGATACTTGGTATGAAAATATCAAGGGACAGGACGAAGAAGACAATAAAGCTATCTCAAGAAGATTACATCAAGAAAGTACTAGAAAGGTTTGCAATGCAAAATGCAAAACCAGTTTCTACACCTTTGGCTGGTCATTTTAAGCTAACGAAGGATATGTGTCCAAAGACACAAGAGGAGATAGCCTATATGTCTAAAGTTCCATATGCTGCAGCGGTAGGTTCTCTAATGTATGCTATGGTCTGGACAAGGCCAGACATTTCACATGCAGTGGGAGTTGTGAGTAGGTTCATGGACAACCCAGGTAAAGAGCATTGGCAAGCTGTGAAGTGGATACTTAGGTATCTAAAAGGGACAACAACAAATGCTTTGCATTTTGGAGGAACTGATATTTTTCTAGAAGGGTATGCTGATGCAGATATGGCAGGTGACAAAGATACTCGAAGGAGCACTACTGGCTATGTGTTCACGGTTGGAGGCACAGCAGTAAGCTGGGCTTCAAAGCTGCAGAAAGTGGTTTCACTTTCTACCACGGAAGCAGAGTATGTAGCAATGACGGAGGCAAGCAAAGAAATTCTGTGGCTTCACAGATTTTTAGAAGAGCTTGGATTCAAACAAGACAATTGTGTCTTGTACAGTGATAGCCAAAGCGCTATCAATCTTGCGAAGAACTCAGCCTTTCATTCAAGGACAAAGCACATTGAGGTGAGATATCACTTCATACGTACTCTTTTGGAAGAGGGACAACTAAAGCTAGGAAAGGTGCATACAAGTGAAAATCCTGCAGACATGTTTACAAAGGTGGTCAACAAGGAGAAGTTGAGTTTTTGCTCATCTTCAATCGGCATTCAAGGATAAGAAGCCAGAATGGAAAGCAGTCACAGGTTTGGTTTGGAGATCAGTCTCCAAGTGGGAGAGTGTTAAGTATGGAGCCTGATTTACCCTTGTAATCTTCTGTGGTAAAAGTGCACATTTGTAAGGCCCCCATTATGAGGAGAAGCCATCGTGCGTGAAGGAAAATCACTCACCGGAAACCAAAATTTTCACGGACAAGAATCAGGGGCAACTTTAAAGGCCTCGGGGACGGAGGCCCCCGAGACATTTTTTTGCCGGAATATTCTTTTTCGCCGGAATATTATGGCCGGACGGCGGCCGGAAAGTGGTCGGAAAACAACCGGTCGATTGGCCAGTGGCCGGTAGTCAATGGCCGATGGCCGGTGGTCGGAAGTCAATGGCCGGTGGCCGGTGGCCGAATTCAAAAGCGGACTTGTCTTCGCAAGGGCGGCCACACATGGGCGGATTGGAGGGTCCGATTTGGACTTATTCGCACAAGGGCGGCTACACATGGCTGTCTCTCATAAGAGAGGGCAGCTCTTTTGGCCTATAAAAGGAGGCCATTTCTACAAACATTTCATAGTGTGAAGCTGATGCAACAAGGTGAGTGTGAGGTGGTGAGAGTGAAGCAAGGCGGGAGCTCCATTAAGGGTATAATCCCTTTGTAAACTACTTCTTGTTTTGAAGTACTAAAGCCATTGAGTGGCTGCTTTCCCGTAAACGTAGCCCACATTGGGTGAACCACGTATATCGTGTGTACTCTCTCTCTCTCTCTACTCTATAATCTCGTGTATATAAATCTGTCTCTCTCCATTAAGTAATCTACTCAATTATCTATTTAGCTACGTCTTATTTCCTAACATGTACCTCTTCCAAAGAGGTCTGGTTCATATATTTTGCCATCTTCGGGTCCTTGGCAAAATTCAGCATCATCTTTGTTGCATCGCCGATCAATTGACGACGCTCCATCTCTCTTTACTCCGCCTGAGTAGGCCGAGGCGGGCCATACTCTCTGTCTGAATCTTCGTTGTGATCCCAGCCCGCATCTCCAGATGCAGAGGGAGTCGACTGATCATTGCCTGAAGCCATAGGTGCCGCGGAAAAAAAATTCGGGGATCGGATCTCCCGTAGAAGAGAAATCGGTCGGGCTCTGATACCACTGTAACAAACTTGGACACTCCAAGTCAAGAATCAACCGCGACAGCACCAAATAACCACTTCAAAACAATTCACAGATCACAATAGATTTGCACTGGCCCGGCGGAGTTCCGTGCCTAGAGATATTGGCCCCAAAGACTGGCGCCCCTTTCGGTATTTCTTTTTGTATTAATCAATCATCAAAGTACAAGAGAGCGGTTAGGGTTTCACTCTCAGACTCTGCGTCCAGATGCTCTGAGAAGTGAGGCCGTCACCACTAATTTAAAGGTTACAAGGGATGCCCAAAAGCAGAGCCCCAAAAGCTTTTAAAATCAATAGCATCAGTTCTCTCTCTCTCTTAGAGAGTCTTTTCTTCTTTTTTATAAAAAAAAAGCAAAAGCAAAATTCGCGTCGCTCATCATTTTCCAAAAAAAAAATAATAATAATAATTTTTTTTCTTTTTTTTAATAATTCGCCTCCGCGATTTCCGGAAATTAGGGTTTTTGGCAGAAATTAGGGTTTGCAAGAAATTTAGGGTTTCTGGCAGAAATTAGGGTTTCTGCTGTCCGCCACATCATCACTTTGTGACAATAGGCTGACGTGGCATTTCCGTACGGAAATTGCAGGAAAAAAAGCATGGCTGAATTTTGGACAGCTTTTGGACACTGCTTTAATTTAAAAAGCTTTTGGGACAGATGCTTGTGAATTGAAAGCTTTTGAGTTTAATGCTTTTGGGGCTCTACTCTGGGGCATCCCTTGTAAGACCTCACTTCCCAGAGCATCTGGACGCAGAGTTTGAGAGTGAGCACCTACCCACTCTCTTGTACTTTGAACACACATTAATAGAAATAGAAATATCGAAAGGGGCGCCAGTCTTTGGGGCCAATACCTCTTGGCACAGAACTACGTCGGGCCGTGTCAACCTAATTGTGAATTGTGAACTATTTTGAAGTGAATCTCTACTGTGTCGCGGTAGAATCTTGACTTGGGGTGTCCAAGATTGTTAGAGCACTTCGCGGAGACGTGCCTATGTTCCTCGCATCCAAAACATTTCCCCTCTTTGATGTAGTTGGCCCTCTCTTGAAGAGTGAGCCGGGGGTCATGAATCTTTGTCTTTCTTTTATTGAGAACTCTTTCTCTTTCTACTTTCATTATTAGAAGTCTGTTGGGTTCTCTGAGTCAAGATCTCATCTGTGGGGTAAGTCAAATTGCGCGAATGTATCGCAAAACCCCGTTTCGCATGAGCCATCAATTCTTGAATAGATTTAGACTTTTGTTCCAAGCAGTAGTCTCGAATCTCTGTAGGAAGTCCGCAACAAAACCGCTCAATTTGTTCTTTAAACGAGACCTTCTTAAATGAAGAGGCTGGTAGAAAAGAGCTCGCAATAAGCGTCCAGAAAATCTCCCTTGGTGATCCAAAGATGATTCCAAGCAATTCGTATATCTCGTTCGTACTCCCGAGTCAGCCAAGAAGAAATAAAAAACCTTTTGAATTTCAACCATTTAACCAGAGCTTCCTTTCTCAGAAAAAGGGTGGACCACCATGTTCGAGCATTAACCTTGAAGAAAGATGTAGCCCTCCTAATCTTGGAGTGCTCTGAGTGATGCCCTCCAGAGAAAGCTATGTCAAACTGTTGTATGAAGGCCAAAGCCCTTGGAGCATCTCGAAATCTAGAAAAAGAGTCAAACTTAATTGAGTGTCCATCTTCTTTGGATTCTCTTACTTTCTTGCTTTTATCTTCGAGGATTAGCTTTATATAAATGCTTCTTCTTTGCATAAAACATGTGATCGTCGAAATCCCAACTGTCTGCGTTTTGCCCTTTTCTGTCCTTTGTAGAACTGTAAGAAAGGGGGAAATTTAGGCTTCTTTACTCTCGCCGATGCAAAAGAAGATTGATGACCCAAATAACCTAGAAAGTCAGTCCCTTTCTTGTGCTTTTTCTCATGCTTTTTGGATTTGTTGTTTGCGTCCAAAAGCCGCTAATCTGTGTTTGAACCACCTTTTGCAATTCTTCCTCTATAAACATCCTCGAAGAAGGAGGTTTCTTGATTGCCGGTTTGATGGGTGGCTCTGTGGCCTTCTGCCACTGGGTGTGTACCTCTACGAGGAATTGCTGAGACAAAATTTGCAAATTTTGGATCCTTTGCAATTTTAATCATCTGCTTTGTTGCCTCATCAACCAATTGTCGACGTTCCATCTCTTCAATCTCGAACTGAGTAGGCCGAGGTGGGCCGTACTCTTCCTAAACGTCAGTCTCAATCTATTCTTTCAGTTGGCACGTGGTGCTCGTCTCGTTTCAACTTTCAACAAGGCTCTACACCAGTGCCAAAATAGAGGCACCTCCTCTTCCTATGTAGGGGGCCTACAAAAATGCACGACCTACATCAAGTACCTCACAACCCTTAAATGGGGGCATAAATGGGAAACCTAGCAAAAAATAGGGCGTCCATCAAAAAGGCCTACAAGTGGGCAACCGGACAAAAACTAAAAAATCCCCCCCAACTACCTAGAATCTGGAAAAGCCTCACAAGGACAAGCACAACCATAAAGACCTCACTCACAAGATCTAGATGGGGATAAACAAGAGATGACCTCCAAAATTCTAGCACTACCATCTCCCTCAAAGATGTCAACGGTATCATGCCCTCATGTTCTAGATCTCTCGCACTTGTCTAGTGTGATGTTTTGCATATAAGAACCATTGGTCTCAGGCAAGCCTTCATATCTACATACCTTCATAATGGCCAAAAAGTCTTCTCTCTTCTAGCAATCGATTCTTATCTCTCCTAGTAGTCCCCTAGTGGGATGTAATTTGCACTGGTTGAAAACACTTAGTGAGCTGAGTTTGCCCTTGCACCCCATCTTTGGAGTACACACTCTCAATGTTAAGACAAAACGACCCGAGGGCCTCTAGTTCCAAATCATCGTGACTAACTAGAGTGAAATGTGTACTCCTCCAAATAGAGAAAAAGACCATTGCATATTTGCATATAAGAACCATTGGTCTCAGGCAAGCCTTCATATCTACATACCTTCATAATGGCCAAAAAGTCTTCTCTCTTCTAGCAATCGATTCTTATCTCTCCTAGTAGTCCCCTAGTGGGATGTAATTTGCACTGGTTGAAAACACTTAGTGAGCATAGTTTGTCCTTGCACCCCATCTTTGGAGTACACACTCTCAATGTTAAGACAAAACGACCCGAAGGCCTCTAGTTCCAAATCATCGTGACTAACTAGAGTGAAATGTGTACTCCTCCAAATAGAGAAAAAGACCCTCACGTACGTTTCTGCAACATGTACATTGGGCACAAATTGTGTAGCAATCTCAATTCCTTTGAATATAGTTTACATATCTTGGCCTTTCGGAGAATGTTCCCCTACACGGCCAACGACTCTCAAGGGATGTGACAAGTATATGTTTCTTATGTCCCTAGGCGTCTTGGACTTAGTCATGTCGCCTAGTGTGAACCATGCCGTATAGATTTCCTCCTTAGCCCAGCCAATGATATTGTTCAGAGACCTATCAGGGAAGCTCGTGAATGCATGGATGAGAGCATCTGCATTGTTGGTGTGTGTTACCATTTTTCACAAAAAGAGGGAAAAATCAATCTTTCAACAATTGGAGCTCATTAAAAAATGTGCACTTTCATCAGTGCTTACGCATTTTAGCAAGACATGGAAAGAAAGGAAACCAACCTGTATAAGAGCAGACACTGCACTGTCATCACCGTGGCAATCACCTGGCTCGAGGTTGAGATAAGCAGTGGCACCTTGAGCAAGATCGCCAGCTTTGAGGCATGCTTGGACCTCTGCAGCAGTGGTGCCTTGGCCAGCAAGGAATCCATCTCCCACCACAGTTGTTCCCCGTGCAATGAGGCATGCCGAGTTTGGGTGCGGTGCAGTTAGGCCCGCTGAAGTGTCTGCTAGCGCAGCAGCATGCAGAAGAAAGCGGGCATCAACATCCGGGGAGGCCCTCATAGACATAGCATGGGTCATCATCTCTCTCTCTCTCTCTCTCTCTCTCTCTCACAGACTAGCCCTACATGCGTGTGAAAATGTTCTTTTTTCTCTTTTTCCTGGTTGAGACAATCAACAGTTCCATGGGAGTAGGCGCCTCTGCATGGCGGTCTTTGCAGAACGTTGGAAACGTGGGACGAGAGCGTTTGAATCAAAAGTTGACACTGCCTGTGCTCGTCTGTGGTGCGTATGTATGACGCTAAAGCATGTCCATGGTATCAACAAAAAATACCAAAAAAAAATTTGATTCAAAAAAAAAAAAAAAGATGGAAGTAAAGAATCAATTTTTTAAAGTCCAAAAAAAGACACTCGCATGTGGAAGATTTTACAGAAACTTTGAGAGCAAGCGGGTTGAGAGTTTTGGTAACCTGAGTCTTGTGGATATGAACACACATTGTAAGCAACTATATGAGCAACCAAATGCTAAAAAGATGTCATTTTATGATTCACTCCAATGTGTGCTCTCTTTTTTTGGTATTGACGATGCGTGTAGTGGGCTCAAAAAGTTGGCCACTTAGCAAAGCGAGAGATCTTCAAAGTATCAAGCCAAAAATAATTAAATGAGAACAGGAAATTTTACACATGAGTGGATGTGTGATATGTTCAACTGCATGCGTCACATGGTATGCCTTGTGATTGGAATACTAATTAGGTCAAGCCTTTGCATAAAGGAGGGGATGTAAAGAATGTAAATAACTTACCGAACTATAATGATTGGGTCTCTTAAGGCAAAGTTGTTTGGTGCATAATGGAGATAAAATTGAGCGATTGGACTGAAGGGAATGGCAAGCGTGCAAAAGAAAAAGTGGGTTTTCGTCAATGCCATAGCGACTCCCATCACCACAATTTTGGAGCATCGAGAATCACTCATTAGCCGCACACGTATTACATCACATGTAACTTTGGTCCCATAGGTCATATATGACCTTCGAGGACGATAATAAAATATCTCTCTCTCTCTCTCTCTCTCTCTCTCTCTCTCTCTCTCTCTCTCTATCTATCTATCTATATATATATATATAGTATGTCTATAGGATTTTAAAATTTATTCAAAAGAAGGAACCATGGTGAGATGTCATTTCTTTGAGAAATCAAAAGTAAGGAGTCAATTTTGTGGCGGCAAAGCAATATTCACAATTCTCTCTCTCTCTCTCTCTCTCTCTCTCTCTCTCTCTCTCTCTCTCTCACACACACACACACACACACACACACACACACACACTCACTCACTACCTTGTACTAATGAGTGTTCCTTCTCATGTATGTGTGTGGGAGCTTTGTGTGTTGGGTCTGCAAAGGGAAAGCGGGGACATAGGTGTGCTGAGGCAGTGAGTCACGGCAACGGCGCACGCTACTGCTTGGTGGGGAGGATGGATGTTGCAAGCTAGTAGGTGCTACAGAGGGGAGGACGAAATCAGGGGTGGGGGGGGGGGGGGGGGGGGGGGGGGGGGGGGGGGGGGGGGGGGTCCTTAATAATAAATATCTTTTGATCTCCTCTACTAGTACAACTATATTATTCTTTTATTAACATAGTGATCTTGTGTAAGATCACTACAAGGCGGCTACAACAAGGAGGAGTTGGAGGACGTACATGTCCAACGTGTAGACAAGTACCAGCAGGGCAGTTGGTGGAGGAGGAGGAGGCGAAGGTGATAGGGGTGCCAGGTAGGACTGCAGTGTTGAGGATGCCACCTTGGGAGAGAAGGACAAACTACACATGGACGGTCGATGAGGCTTTCATGATTTGCAGTTGTTAGTGGCCATCAATGCTATTGTAGCACACATGGACGAAGGCATTCTGCCGCATTCAATTACCAACTTGCACTAGTAGGGTCCAACGAGGTGCCACACCACTTCTCCTGTTAGGAAATAAGACGTAGCTAAATAGATTTTTGAGTAGATTACTTAATGGAGAGAGATAAATTTCACACACAAGAGATTATAGAGTAGAAGAGAGAGAGAGAGAGAGAGAGTACACACGATATACGTGGTTCACCCAATGTGGGCTACGTCCACGGGAAAGCAGCCACTCAATGGCTTTAGCACTTCAAAAGAAGAAGTATTTTACAAAGGGATTAAACCCTTAATAGAGCTCCCCGCCTTGCTTCACTCTCACCACCTCACACTCTCACCTTGTTGCATCAACTTCACACTATGAAATGTGTGTAGAAATGGCCTCCTTTATAGGCCAAAAGGGTTGCCCTCTCTTATGAGAGACAGCCATGTGTAACCGCCCTTGTGCGAATAAGTCCAAATCGGACCCTCCAATCCGCCCATGTGTGGCCGCCCTTGAGAAGACAAGTCCGCTTTTGAATTCGGCCACCGGCCATTGACTTCCGACCACCGGCCACCGACCATTGACTACCGGCCAACCGACCGGTTGTTTTCCGACCACTTTCCGGCCGCCGTCTGGCCATAATATTCCGACGAAAAGGAATATTCCGGCGGAAAAAAAAGTCTAGTCAATTCGCCTCTAATTTTTCATGTGTAAGTTTTCCAATTCTTTACAATAATGAACAACCCCCACTTATGCTTTGTACCGTGTATGATGTCATGCTCACAATAAGGATCTCATGTGGCTCTCATTAAGGATGGGCATACTCTACATCCAAATTTCTCAAATATGCATTGTCGTCTAGTGCCTAGATAACTTGATTTGTATTGTAAATTCTGGGTAAAACTTGATTGTAATTTCACTGGGTCTTGATTATTTAGCACAAAATTTGGGAATCCTAGTCTTAAATCTTAATAATTATTAAAATCAAATTTTAACAGATAGTTAATTATGCCAAAAATAAAACTCCCCTGACATCTAATTGGATTCTGATATGTGCTCTCTATGTGCTACACTTGATGGAGATGCCCACCTCACCCACCAATTACATGGTGGAAGGCGGGCTTTGATTCAAAAATTCGAAGGGCTTCTTCACCAACTCCTTAAGTACGTGTCTACAGGAGCATCTGCCTCATCCTTCTTGCTCTTGTTGAAGAACTCCCCAAGGATCACTCTACCCACCACTTTGCATTTCCACAAACACACATGAATCTTCTCTCTCTCTCTCTCTCTCTCTCTCTCTCTCTCTCTCTCACACACACACACACACACACACACACACAATGGCACTACTTCATGGGCATAGCCACTGTCTCAAAGATTCTTCAAGGCACCATCTATCTCTCTATCTCTAGAGCTGCTTGCTATCTTTTCTATGCCTTGATAAGTTGGGTGAAAGCATTCAGAATAGCTTTTTGAACTACACATGGCATCACAAAAATAGGCATGTAGAAAATTTCTACGACTTGCTCTTACTTCATGAGACGCAAAAGGGCCTACAACTATCTCCATCTCTCTCTCTCTCTCTCTCTCTCTCTCTCTCTCTCTCTCTCTCTCTCTCTCGCCCAACACACACAATATACCATATATCTTGCATTTTAGCCTCAAATGGATCCTCTCCCCCTTTATTGTAGGAACACATTTTGTTAATTTGTACTTTTGTCCTTTTGCGATAGATAGAGGACACACAATATATGTACATTTGATTTCTCTCATAAGCCCGACTTTGGCCTTGAGTAATAGAGGTAAAAAGATCTTTCTCTCTTTATTTTTTTTCTCTCTTTGCCTACGCTAACCATGCACCATGTGAGTCCACAAGTCACAACCTGGAAGAACAATGTAGAAAATTATGAGCCGAGAGGTTGAGGTTTGCCTCTCTCCCCCTCCCCCTTCTCTCTCTCTCTCTCTCTCTCTCTCTCTCTCTCTCTCTCTCTCTCTCTATGTGTGTGTGTGTGTGTGTGTGTGTGTGGCATGCGCTAATTACTATGCCCTTTATAGTTTTGGACAGTCCACGACTCACAACTTGGAACAACAGTGCAAAAGAAATTTTCTAACCTTGGTATTTTAAAACATTCAACATCCTTGTGTGTGTGTGTGGGGGGGGTTGCGTATATATATGTGTGTGTGTGTGTGTGTGTGTGTGTGTGTGCGTGTGTGTGTGTGTGTATATATATATAGATAGATAGATAGATAGATAGAGAGAGAGAGAAGGAGAGGGAGGTATATAAAAAGGGGAGGGAGAGAGAGAGAGAGAGGGAGATTTATAAAAAGGTGGAGGGGATAGAGAGAGAGAGAGAGAGAGAGAGAGAGATTGAAGGTGTAACATTTAATGGCCTAGAAACTTGTGTGTAGCGAAAAATAACATGAACATAGTGAGCATTTCATTAGAATAGATTCCTAATGAGCATAACAAGAGTGCTTGGGTGGAGAGAGCAAACAAAAGCATAACACCTAGTTAGATAGGCATGAACAATGTATAATAGGTTTCCCCCATCAAGAGAGACATTTTACAATACAATTCTTTGTGTTCCTTCAATAACTAGCTAGTGCAATGAAGATGGAAGCTTCAAGCACTAAGCAAAACACTTATAAAACACAACATCAATTCCCTCACGGTCTCAAACCCAAGACCTCACACACCTTCAAAGATGGTGAGAGCTAGCGGAGTATGAGAGTAGATTGAGAGGAAGGAGTAGTCTTACGAGAAAGATGTACATCTCCTCACATAATCACTCATATTAGCATAGCATAGCTTAGTACTTAGCATGGTAGAGATGAGCATGCATTGAAGCTTGGCTCTTGGTTGGATTTGCATCACAAAGCCAAGAGTTGTTGGTGTAGGCATCCCTTCTCACAAGCTTGGAGTAGGTGATGACTCTCCATTAAAGCTTGAGAAGGAGAGAGAGATTCTTCTTGCTTCACACATGAGCTAGTGTACGTGAGTGTGTGTGCAATAATGCCTTGAGAAATTCAGCCCCCTCTCTCTCTCTTGGTCAACCCCTCTTGCTAAATCCTCTTGCTAGCACCTCATTGGACCTCTCCAGGCTTAAGAAGCATGAGTGATAGCCTTCTGACATGTGTCCCCCTTTCCCCTTTTGTGAGAGCTTTAGGTAATTAATCAATGCATCTAAACTCTCATTGGACCCCTTTGTCTCGGGGCTAATAGGAATCAGGCAAGCCATTGGGCTACTGAATGCTCATTGGACCTCTTGGGAGACTGTCCAATAGTCTTCTAGAGAGCTTAATTCTTATTGGTTCTTTTATAGAGTGTTTTTAAATGAATTAAACTAGATTTACTCTAGCTTAATTCTCATTGGTCCACCTCCATGGCCATCCAATAGGATTTGAGTGCACCTTGTGGGCATCTGGGCTAGGGAGCTGACATGTGTCCCTCATTCCCTTTGTGTAAAGGAAGCTTGTGAGTGTGTGTGTGTGTGTGTGTGTGTGTGTTTCTCTCTCATCCCCTACTTACAGGCCTCGCCCCTTCCTATGTAGGAATCATGAAGACTTTTTTGTACACACACAAAGCATCCAATTTAACTAAGCTTTGACCATTGGACACAACCTTTGATTTTTGGAACCTTAGCATTTTGGAACTCTTAATGGGTTGAACCTTAGGGTCTTTAAAGCCCATTGTTGCACATTGCTCCTTTGCAGATGGCCCCCCTTTCGATCCCTATTTTCCCTCCTTTGGATCCCTATTGTGGCCGGTCTACCAGCTTAACCAATATTCTAGCTTTTTCTCTCCTGAAACTCCCCCATATTAAATGAGCAGTTTAACATGAGAAAATTATTTACGAGAATTAGATATTAGTTATTATGACGTTACCTCTCTTTTGAAATCATAGTCGTCCTCGACTATCGGGTAGAGAAGATAAAGCCTATTCATTAGTCCTTTTTCTAGCGGGTAGAAGATCCCTATCTTACCCTCCTACTACATCGTTCCGAAATGGATGACTAATCCATTCGGTGCTTGAGAGCCTAAGGCTGCCGCAAGCATGTCTGCACATTAGTCCTATCAATCTTCCATAGTAGAGTGACAAGCTCTACTTGGTGTTTGGGAGACGTCGTCTCCCGCAAACTTGATTCTAAGCATGCATACTACTTCACATTTGCGCACAATAAAGAAAAAGAGAGTCTTATAAGACAAAAACTTTGTTCATTTTAAACATTTGTACATTTTCTTACTCTAGCGAAGCATTGTAAGCATTGACAAGGTTTAGTTTATCCTTTAATTGTATGCCTTGCATCCATCTAGCATCTTCAAAAGGATAATTCTTAAACTTAATAAGACATCATCGGATAGTCTTACCGCCTCTTAATACCTTGTCTTCATGTCGGAGAATGGACTCGCGCTGCAACACCTCTTCTTGGTCCTCAATCTCTGGTGGTCTTCAATAGTTGGTTCTTGAGGTGGCTCTCCTTTGTAAGGCTTTCGTAGGTTCACGTGGAAAACATTGTGTATGAGCCAATGCTTGGGCAACTTGAGTTGATAGGCCATCTCATTGATTGGTCTAAGAATTATGAAGGGACCATAGTACCTTTTTGCTAACTTAGCAAAGTACTTTTGGTGTCCCGTAGGATTCTTGTTCGTCGTGTGCCTTAATCGAGCCTTGGGAAATTTAAGTAAGACCCAATCATTTTCTTTAAAGGCTTGGGCTCTTCTGTGCTTATCAGCAGCCTTTTGCCTTTTGCTATGAGATAGAGATAGCATCCTTAATCTTTTGGAAAGATTCTTGTAGGTCTCGGCTATACTCATCTATAGCAAAGATCTTCACATGTACCTTAAGTAGCAAGGGGGGGGGGGGGGGGGGGGGGTTTATCTTTCCTCAATTACCTCGAAAGGTGCTTTTCCCGTGGAAGTATGTACAGTGTTATTGTAAGCATACTCCACTAAGGGTAAGTACTTCTCCCATTGGGACCTTTGATCTACTTCCGTTACATAGGCGTTTAGTAGATCAAGAATTGTTAGGTTAGCTATTTCACTTTGGCCATCCGTTTGCAGGTGATAGGTTGAAGAGAAGTTTAGCCTTGTCACAAAATTTTCAAAGAGACCCTTCCAAAAATTACTTGTCTTTCTAGGATCTCTATCCGACACTATGGACATTGGCAAGCCATGGTACTTGAAAATTTGTGAAATGAAGAGGGTTGCCATTTGATGGGCTTTGATAGTCTTTTTGACAGGTATAAAATGAGCTTGTTTACTAAACCTGTCTACTATCATCCATACTCCCGTATTCCCATGGATAGACTTAGGCAATCCAAAGATAAAATCCATGGATATGCTCTCCCATGGTGAATTAGGGATTGGCAAAGGTTGAAGCAATCCAAGTTGCTTCCCTCTATCAAACTTCGTCTTTTGGCATACCACACATTTAGCAACATACTCTTGTATGTTTGCTTTCATGGTAGGCCAATAGAAATATGTTTTAATCCCTTTTAGGGTAGACAAAATCCCTCTATGCCCTGCATAAGGAGGAGCATGACATTCATACATTACTTTCTCATGTAGTGAGTTAGTAACGCATAGTCTATTGCCATAGAGAAGATAACCATCTTGTAAAGTAAATGGTTCCTCTTTCTTCCCTAGTGCAATGGCTAAAATCACATCTCTAAAATCGGGATCAATAGCATACTCATCTATCATAGAAGATAGATCATTGTGAGTTGCTATGGGAACCGCATTCACTCTCGGCCGTCTTGAGAGTGCATCGGCTACTTGATTATGCTTGCCAACAATGTGAGCAATATGAAAATGAAATTGTGAAAGAAAAATTTCCCACCTCATTTATTTGTCGGGGACCTTGGTCTGCACCATGAAATACTTAAGGCTTTGGTGATCCGTCCGCAGAATGAAAGGAGTCCCCAATAAATAGTGCTTCCATGAGTCTAAGACATGTAGAACTGCGAGGAGTTCTTTTTCATATATGCCTAGAGCTTTCTCAACAGGGTTGAGCCTTCCACTTTCATACGCTATGGCATGCCCTTCTTGAAGCAAAACAGCTCCAAGGCAATCACCACAAGCGTCACATTGGACCTCAAATGGCTTTGAGAGATCCGGTAGTGTAAGCACAGGTTAAGAGATAAGCTTTTCGAAAGCATTGTTCTCCTTGGCATACCATGTATACCTAACGTTTTTGTTTGTTAGGTCATGTAATGGTCCCGCCATTTGTGAGAAATTTTCTATGAAGCATCTATAGTATGCACACATACCTATAAAGCTTCTTAGTTCATGAAGATTCTTTGGTTTAGGCCATCCTTTTATTACCTCTAACTTTGATGGATCCATTTGGATGCCATCTTGAGAGATAATGTGACCTAAATACTGAATCTCTTGTAAGAAAAACTCACTTTTCTTTCGATTAACATAAAGTTTATTCTCTCTTAAGACTTGAAAATATTACTTGGAGGTGTTGCTTGTGTTCGTCTAGTGAATTAGAGTAGATGATCATATCATCAAAGAACACTCTAGTAAAGGTTCGGTGAGGCCTGAATAGCTTCTCCATCAAGCGGTTGAATGTGGTTGGTGCATTGGTCAAGCCAAAAAGCATGACAATGTCGTAAAGACCAAACGTAGTGCGAAATGCGGTCTTTACAATGTCTTGATCAACTATCCTTATTTGATGGTAGCCACTTTTTAGGTCAATCCTACTGAAGTAGGTCGACCCTTGTAGCTTATCTAATAGGTCTTCTACCCGTGAAATGGAAAACCTATTTTTAATAGTGATCCTATTTAGTGCTCTATAGTCGACACACATACGATATGTGCCGTCTTTCTTTTGCACTAATAACACGGTTGAGAAAAATGGAGATGAGCTAGGCCTAACCATGCCCCCTTCTCAACTAGCTCGTGCACTTGCCACATAATCTCCTCTTGTTGAGCTTGAGAAACTCTATAAGGAGGTTTATTAGGCGGTGAATTTCTTGGAAGAAGTTCAATTGCATGGTCATCATTGCCTCGTTTAGGAGGTAGTTCACAAGGGATGTCGTCAATAAAAACATCTTGAAACCCCTTGAGAAAATTGGATAACTCTAATTCCTTTGTGATTGCTTATATTTTCTTTTGCTAAAGCATTAGGTTTATTTTGAGAATCTTTAACAAAAATCATGTACACGAAAATAGAACTCTTTATTAACTTATTGAAAGCTTGCATATGTACAATGGGTATGGTGTTACCCATTTCCTTAGCATCTATGTACATATCTTTTTCGTTGTACTTAAAGTAGTTTTCCTTTCAGGGAATTCAACATTGGCAGCCATGCGATAGAACCATGGTGCCGCTAGGATTACATCCTTGTGCTTGAGAGGAGAGATAAAGAAGTCCTCTTGGTCCACATAGCTTTGGACATGGAGCCTCAATTTCCCGATTAAGGGAGTGACAAAAGCTTCTTGCCCCTTGAAAGCACCATCTGCCGGTAGGACATCTCCTATCTCATAGGCTTGGATGCCTAACTTGGTGGCCAACTCTGTTGATATGAAATTGTGAGTAGAACCAGGGTCAAAGAGAATAAAAGCATCATGTTCTCTTACCTTTCCCCAAGCATGGCATAGAGGAGATCCTTTGTGGTGAGCTTCCTCTTCTTGGATTTCGGCCAAGGTAGCTCTAGGAGGCTCATGCGGGTGTTCTTTTGGGGACAAGCACGGTACGCATGCCCTTGCTCCCTGCACTTGAAAAACGGTTATCCTTGCGATAATGCTCAAGCTCTTCAGGAGAGAGTTTATTTTTGCCTTTGTAAACTCGCTTCTCCTTAGCTTTGTTGTTATTGGAATTACCCTTAGGAGTCTTTTGAAATTGTCCTTCCCCTTAGGCTCATTGGAACCCTTGTTTTCCGTGGGCTTAGGATTTCTCTTAGCCCCTGTTTGGAAATTGATTCGAGAAGCCACCATAGTATGGTGTATAATCGTAGATATAGTGCCTGGCCTTTGGGAGTTGACATACTCCACCATTTCTTCATTTAAGCCTGCACAAAATTGTTGTTTTTTCTTTCCAAAATCCATCTTTTTAAAGACAGTGGCTTTGAGATGTAAATCCCAAAACTTGTCTACATATTTGTGAATGGATTTGTAGGGAGAGAGCTTCAAGCTTCACAATGTGTGTACTTTTTCTTTGGCATCGGTGGCCAAAAACTGCTTCATGATGGAAGCTTTTAAAGCTTTCCATGTTCATGGAGATTCACCATTGGCCCGTAGGCTAGACCACCATTGCCTGGTGGACTTTTGAAAGTGCATGGCTACATGGCGTAGCTTAGAGGACTCCGTGAAGCCCTCATCTCCAAACGCCGCATTGAATTGTTGGATAAAGGCCAAGACTTTATCCGTAGCACCAAAGGTGCCATCATAGGTAAGGAAAGAGATACTCTTTCCTCCCTCTTTGAACTTCTTGAGCTTGGACGGCCTCTTCCACGTGTCATAGGATTTCCTATGGCCTTTTCTTCTTGATGGTTCAAAAGTTGCACCATCGCTTTCTTCAGAAGATGAAGAATTTGAGGAAGATGGAGAACAGGGTGCTCTCTTTCTCGCCTTTTTTCTACTCTTGCTTTCTGTCATCCCTCTTTGAATTATGGTGTGCAGAAGTGTGCGATGGTCTTCTCCGTTTTGAGGGTGATGGAGAGCGTTTAGCCCACCGTCTTTGTGGAGCCATGTTAACCCTCACGGCTCACGGACACCCCATCACCTACGACGGACGTGTATTATGTATTTGGTAGAGTCAGGTACCGGGCTTGTCGGACCAATAGGAAAAGGGTAAGAGTGATCGCTGATGAGAGGCGCACTCTAACTGGGACATTCAAGGGATTAGCTGGATAAGCATGGGCGCCCAAGTGTGAATGGGGTGAGCTCATATAAAAGCCAACTAAACCTAAAATTCACCTATTCTCTCATTTGTGCAATAGAAGAGTGCTCTTGCTCCATCTCCATTTCCATCTCCATCTTCTTCTTCTTCACCTCCTTGTGTGTGTGTGTATGTGTGAGAGAGAGAGAGAGAGAGAGAGTGCGATCGAGCATTGCGACGACAGCACGGCGGCGGCGAAGCGGTTGAGCGCGGCGAAGTGGCGGCTCCTTCTTCTTCGCGGCGAGGAATCCTCCACGAAGCAAGCGTAGAGCGGTGAGTGACACACCATCGCTTTCTTTGAGCTTACTAGTTAAGCTAGTTGTGTGCCTGGAGCCGTCTGTGGCTCGCACATAGTGTTAGGCAAGTCCCTTGCTTCGACAGTGCGGCAAGGAGCGCACATTTTTGGCGCCGTTGCCGGGGAAATGCCCTACACTAAGCTCAGTTAAGCACCTTACGCTTTCTTGTGATGCAATTTCAATTGAAGGATTTGTGAAGAAGGAAGGTGTGTGGTTGTGTGGAGAAGATTTTTGGTTGGACTGTACTGTCTTTTTTGTTTTCTGTAAAGAAGGAGTTACAATTTTTTTGTAATGTATTGGTAGAATTAAGGTATTAGCTATGGAATGTTAGTTCTGTAAGGTTCAATGTTAGTTCTGTAAGGTTAGTTTTGTAGATCTGTTAGCTACTGTAGTACTGTGTAAACAGTGTTAGAGTGTGTGTGGCAGTCTCTCTATTAGTTGTAAGTAGATAAGTTAGGTGTAGGTTAAGTGTGTGTGTGCGCGCGTGCGCGGCGCGGCCGCGGCGACTTTTTCAAGAAAAAAAAAACTTTTAAAAAAAAAAAATTAAAAGAAGGATCGGGCTGGGGATCATTCCCCAAGCCCAAGCTCAAACCCAGACCTCAGTCCTCAGTTTTAAAATATAGTTTATACACCTTTTTATATTAAAAAACTATTTTTAGGATTTCGAGGACTATAAAGACTATTTTTAGGATTTCGAGGGCTTCATGTAGCCGAATAGGGAGCTGTAAAGCACGGCATGTTCCTTTAGCCAAAACGCTCGTCTTGAGATATTACACGCCATATTTTGTGGCTTGGTTACAAAAAATAATCAAGAATAATGAAAAACTTGGGTTATAAACACCAAAAAAAAAAAAAAACTAAGTGAGCGGCCTTCACGGGCACTCACCAACGCGTTTAGAGTGTGGAGGTCACATGTACCTACGCTCTGGACCAGTGTTAGAGCACGAGCATATTGGTAGTGCCTCCATTTACGCGGGCACCCATTATTCCTCCACCCTAGGTTCTGGACCTTCGGCAGGGACTCAAGGTAGCGCGAACCAAGATCCTCATATCGCGTCTAGTGATTCTTCCTCTGACTACGAAGTCATGGAGGGGTATCCTACACCAAACCCTGATAGTTCAAGTCAAGACATGCATGCCATGGGCCCATGGCCCGGGTCCAGCGTGTTTAGCCGCTTAAAAGAGACCCTTAGTAGAGCTACTCGCTCCAAAAATGCGGTTAATGAAATAAATGAAGGGAGTGGGGAAGTAAATTCGTCATTCATGCCTAAAATAGACCCTATGCTTCTTGAGAGTGTGCGTGTGAATGTTCCATCCACTACACCTCCTGATCCTTTAGGACTATCTCCCTCTGAGGTTCTACTACCCGATGGTAGGAGTCTTGCCGAAGTGCAAGAGATCGAACGCTATATGCAAGCAACAAGGGAGAGGGAATTGAGAACCTACGAAGGCTAGAACAAAGTCGAGCCCTGAAAGCAAAGGCTCCTATGACAACAATCATGCCAGCCAAGCAACCGAGTGCTCCCAAGGTAGCAGTCACGGAGGGGCAAGCGATGGGGAGCAATAATGCTTCCACCTTGAGGGAAACCTCCAGCACGCCAAGCCTAGATGGGATATTCCTAAACGAAAATTGGGAGTATGACCTACAAGCGGAAGCTTTAACTGATCGGCACACAGGACACACCTATCATGTGGGTTGGTTAGATGTTCTACAATCCACATCGGGTGCTACTAGCATAGATGAGCAACAACAGAAAGTCTCCGATGTCCTCCATAGGATTGTCGAGTTAGAAAGACAGAACACACGGATCAACATGCCTTCAACAGGCCTAATGAGATTCTTGGATACGGGAAAGGCCAACCAACCAACCCTATCACAAATGGAGACTCCCTCTGTGAGCCCCATTGATCCTCCATATGTTGTTTTGCCAGGAGCCTCAGTACAATCTAAGCCCACAAGTGGCAGCTTTACCTTCCCAGATCTAGCTCATCTTTCTCTTAATGACACTACGGCTACCATGCATATCCCAGTGGTGAGCATGACAAGAAGTACACCATGGAGTTCATTTGTTAACACTGCGCCGATGCCTAGTAGCACAGTGCCCCCAACTATACCTATATATATGTATCAATCATGTGCACCTGTCGTACCTCACCCTCATGTAGCTCCTACACCTCTGATTATTCCAAGAGCTTACAATCCACAATGGCATTATCCAAGCTCTTATACAAGTGGAGCCATGCCATTTAATAATAACATGCCATATCAGGCACCCCCTATGCCTAGGGCCACGCCTGCAAACTTTGGACCACCGTCTGGTACACCACCATACGAAATATGGGACCCAAGAGCCGCGCGTATGCCAAGGCCAAGGCCAACTCCCATCTCATATGTAAAGTTTAACGGGACTTGTAACGTGTGTGGTAGGTATGGCCATCAAGCGAAGGATTGCCTAATGCTTAAACGCATCATGGAAAATAGACCGCCTGTAGCTTGGGCAGACTCACCTCGAGTTCCTGCATTGATGCCTACCCCACCCATGGAGCAACAGTTGCCATTACAGCACATGGTCCCTAGAACCCAAAATGTGGTCCAAACCACACCGTTGCCACCTCCAGTGCTAGGACAGCAACCCCCTCATCCAAGAGTTACACCTATGAACCAAATAGGTTGCGAGTCATCTAGTACTTATGTAGATTGCGAAGAGGACATAGACTCCAGTATCACCTATGGAGTCGACATGCTTGAGGAGTGTCCCATGTACTATATGGAAGACCATTGGGGACAAATCAAACCGGTATATCAAGCTACTGCGCTAGCAGCAAGAGGCCAAAACATTAATAGTTTTGCCCGGAGACCACCTCTTCAGTGCTACGAATGTGGTGGACCACATCGAGTAGCTGAGTGCCCCATTAGAATGCAAAAGAATGCCGCACTAATGCAAACAAGTCAAGGGAGTGCATTGGCAATGCCAATACTCACTTGTAATCGTTGTGGCATAGATCATTTGATCGCACAGTGTCCTAACAATCCAAATGCACCGAAAATCACACCATTGAACATAATAGAGATTGTTGATGGGACACCACCAACTATAAACATAGCACCAGTGAATGCACTCACACGGTCGATGCTCCAAAAGCAAAATTACATCCTCGAAGAGAGAGATGCTGCATCCATTGGCCGAGTGAGAAAGAAGAAAACACGAAGAAAGAAATCCCTTAATGCTTCTAGCTCAAAACCTAGTTCAAAGACTAACATAGGGACAGGAGAGGATCCCGTGTATATGAATGACCCTGAGTATGACTCAGATTCGATAGAGACCACGGAGACCAAAACTGTTACTACAAAGGAAAAAGCCAGTGAGGAGGATCACGAGAGGGAATTACGACGAACACCAAAAGAGTATTCAAAGTTAAACCACCCAGTTGCGAACCCCCAAGATAAGCCACGAGAGACAAAAAATGAGGATTGCAAGAGAAAGATTGGAACCTATCCAAACCCAACAGTGGAAATTGAACGAGTCCAACAACTGAGGGGTTTGGTGGAAGAAACTCAACGAAAATTAGAACCTGAACCCAAACATATCCAGATGTCGGACACAGTGTTTCCCACACAAGTTCAACCTCACAAGAACTACAGGCCGTTAGCTATACCCAGTATCATTCGGGAAGAGAGTGAGGGTAGGACATCTGAAAGTGGACACACACCTTTCCTACTAGAGAGAATGTTCAATGAGGGAATGCCCGACCCCCTTGAGGAAGTGGAGATTTCATCTTCACCATTCTCTTGTCAGGGTCCTACGTCCCACAAGATGCCATTAAATGTTGCCAAGCTGATGGATTTCATGTCCTCATAAACACGTACGACTATCATATCTAAGTTATACGGAGATCCAGAATTATTCCTAGCACTGCGAGCGCTTCTCAATGGAGACTTACATGCCGGATTACCACAGTTTGCACATATGAACAAACCTGACTTGGTGATGAATGATGAGGAACATTTAGCACGACCATATGACCTAGCGGGACATGAATCTATAATTGAAATACCCGTTAACAAGTTGGGGCAATACTTTGAAGGTGATGAATCTAATGCTACTCTACCAATCACTACTAAAGGATTAACTTTAAAGGGGGTCCTTGACGGTGGTGCGGGAGTCAGCATGGTGACAAAGAGTTGTTGGGAGTCTATGGGGAGACCTCACCTTGAAGCCACAAGCGTAGTGGTAAAAATGGCTAATGGATCTATTGTTACGCCTATTGGAATGCTAAAGGATCTCAGGATCAAGGTCTTGGGACACAAGGTAAGGCAGACTTTCATTGTTATGGATTTTTCCAAGCATCCTATGTCATTTGAGATGATCTTAGGGTTTCCATTCATGAGGGAAGAAAAAATGGTGCATGACTGGTCCAAAAACCACGTCTACTTACAGTTCCAAGACTTTGTCATTCGAGTTGATCTTTTAAGTGGTCGAACGCATCCTCTAGGAAATAAATTCATCATTGATAATCGATCAGACACAACAATTCACTCAGCTCCATTACAGCGGATATTGGGGAGAACTCTTCTTATATGGATATCCTACCCGGAATGGCTGAGTCAGACAATGTCGACTGGGTGCACCTAGCGGCAACTATAGATACATGGGGAGCTAGTGGAACAACTTGGGTAACACCAGATGGGGAAGAGATACCACACATTGCACCAGTAAACATGTTATTAGGTGTAGCGCATGTAACATCCGATAATAAGAAAGAGGCACACCTACCTGAGAGTGAAACTGATGATTCCTCAAAGGCTTCAGGCCAATACACATCGGAAACGGAATCTCAGGAAGAAATGGATTCAGAACCTGAGGAAACATCTAGTGAACCAAGTATAGAAAATAAATACTCAAGGCCTAGTACGACCATCTATGGTAATTTATATGAGAGTGAAGAAGATACAAGCGAAGACCTATCAGGCGAGTCGAGTTCAAACATTTACCAAAATCAAAACCTTAACAAGAAACAAAGGTCATATAAGAGACGACGATATCGAGCAAATGTGAGAGCTAGGATAAACAAGGAAAGATCTACTGTAGAATGGCTTAGCTATCTAGGGGCATGTGATGCTCATCGAAAGCTAGTAGACAATTGGGGTGAACATCTCCAGAGTGTCATGTGGTGCAACCCGCGACCCATTGACCTCGCTCAATTGGAGGTTACAGAGACGAAATTGAGTCGAACTATAAGAAGACGTCAAAACCGAGAGTTAGCACAACAACAAAAGGAGGCAGAACTAAAAGAAAGGTCTCCGTCAGGACAAGAGCCTGCTGACTTACATACGGCTCCTGAACATTTTAAATCTTATACCATGGGGGAGCGAAAGGTTGTGTATGCCAAAGCCCAACGAATACCTACCAATGGAAGCAGTGGAGTCTATGATGGTCCAGCGGTAGTTAAAGAGATAGAATTAGCAGAACCAGGTGAGGAGTCTAAACCAGTCTTTATTGCTCAAGACCTTACCGAAACTGAAGAGGCTGTACTTAAGGAGCTCCTCAAGGAATACAAGGATATCTTTGCTTGGACATATCTTGACATGAAGGGCGTTCCACCTTCTGTGGTGCAACATACAATTCCCATGATCAACATTGCTAAACCCGTCCAGCAACGACCCTATCCAATGAATCCTAAGTACGCCAAAATTGTACAAGAGGAGATTGAAAAACTTATCCAATGTGGATTCATATACCCTATTGAGCACTCAGAATGGGTTTCTCCAATAGTCATTGTGCCAAAAAAGAATGGGAAACTAAGAGTGTGCGTGGACCTCAAGAAAGTTAATGGAGCCACTAGGAGAGATCATTATCCCTTGCCATATTCAGAACATGTGCTTGAAAGAGTTGCGGGCAAGGAAGCTTATAGCTTTTTAGATGGGTACTCTGGTTACAATCAAATCACAATTGCATTAGAGGACCAAGCTAAAACTGCTTTTATCACAGAGTTTGGAGTGTTTGCATTTCGTGTTATGGCTTTTGGCTTAACAAATGCCCCTGCTACATTCCAACGATTAATAAACACTGCGTTTAAAGAATTTCTGAGGGAGTTTTGTGAAGCTTTCCTAGACGACCTTTGTGTTTATTCTTCTTGGGAGAAGCATTTGTTATATCTATGAAAAATATTTGAAAGGTGCAGATTTTATCGCATCTCATTGAACCCTTTCAAATGCCAATTTTGAGTTAAGCATGGAGTCATTCTAGGGGATATAGTGTCCAAGAACGGGATATCCATAGATGAGAGTAAGATTAAAGCCATTGCCGATTTGCCACCACCTACGAACTATAAAGGAGTTCAAAGATTTATGGGCCATGTTGGTTATTATCAAAGGTTTATTTTAAACTTTGCCGAGATAGCGCGTCCATTGTACAAGCTTCTTATCAAGTTTCACTGGACGGAAGAATGTCATCAATCTTATGAGTTATTAAAGAAGGCCCTAACAAGTGCTCCAATCCTGCGAACACCTGATTGGAATGTACCTTTTCATGTGCATATTGATGCATCAAACTTTGCTATTGGGTGTGTTCTAACTCAACCAGGAGAACATAAATTGGACTACCCTATTAGCTTTGCAAGTCGCCAATTAAATGATGCCGAGATGAACTACACTACTACAGAGCGCGAAGGTCTAGCTATGATTTACGTAGTAAAGAAATTTCGCTATTACCTTCTTGCTACCAAGTTTGTGTTTTATGTGGATCATCAAGCATTGCTATATTTGGTAAACAAGCCGTGTTCCACAGGTTGAATTACACGATGGTTGTTAATTCTTCTTGAGTTTGACTTCATCGTTGTTGTGAGGCCTGGGAGAAAACATGTCATGGCGGATCATTTATCTCGTATCCCTAATGGCGAAGCTCCTACGGGGGTTGATGATGAATTGCCTGATACTCCTTTGTTCATTGTTGAGACAATGCCTGAATGGAGTGAAAAGATTGTTAACTTCTTAGTTAATGGTTTTCCACCCAAAGAGATGCGAAAAGATATAGCTCGAAAATTAATCAAGGAATGTGAATCCTATTGCTTACTGGCGGGAACTCTCTATAAGAGAGGAAAAGATGATGTTCTTAGACGCTGTGCCCGCGAGGATGAGTATTTATATATTCTACAAGAGGCACACATGGGCATAGCTGGTGGTCACTTTTCAGGAAAGTTGACTGCCCGAAAGATCTTACAGTCAGGCTATTGGTGGTCCACTTTGTTTAAGGATGCATCACTTTTTGCAAAGGGATGTGATGAATGCCAACGCTTCAAGAAGCCACAAAGAAGTGATAGGATGCCTCTACATCCCATCAAGGTAACCCAACCATTTGAAAAGTGGGGCTTAGACTTTGTAGGACCGATTAGTCCGGCTGCACGTAACACGCAATCACGATATATCATTATGGCTAACGACTATGTAACCAAATGGGCTGAAGCAAAAGCAACACAAAAGGCGGATGCAAAAACAACAGCTAAGTTCCTCTTTGAGAACATTATCACACGTTTTGGATGCCCCTTTGAACTTGTGAGTGACAATGGAACTCATTTTATAAATGAAGTAATAAAAGAACTCACATCAAACTTCATGATATCTCACCACAAGTCTACACCCTATTATCCCCAAGCAAATGGCCAAGCTGAGAGTACCAACAAAACTCTCATCTCCATTTTGACAAAGACAGTTGAGGCTAATCGCACTGATTGGGACCTAAAGCTTACATCAGCTTTATGGGCTTATCGTACTGCGTATAAAGTTGCTATTAATTGCACACCGTTTAAGATGGTGTATGGCCAAGAAGCAGTTATTCCATGGGAGTTTGTCATTCCTAGTCTTCGGGAGCTTCTCAAGAAGGTTGGGATGGTAATCCCTTAGTGGAGCGATTATATATCCTGGAAAGGCTAGATGAAGAAAGGCAATTAGCTGTGCAAAATGCTCTAGTGGAGAAGGATAGGAGAAAGAAGTGGTTTGATAGCCATTTAAAGGATAAAGACATCAAGGTTGGTGATAAAGTTCTTATGTACGGGGTACGTAATGAAAAGAAGAAATTGAAATACGCTGGTAAGGGACCATATCGAGTGTGTGAAATTACCCCGCAAGGTACCAATCGTGTGGAGACTCTAGATGGAGTTGAAACCATTGGATTCCTTAATGGGAGTAAATTCAAAAGATATTATGATCCTCTAAGCCAGGAAGAGTTGCAAGCTATCCATCAAAAGAAGGCTTCCAAGGAACAAGCAGAGCTTAGAAAAATCCAAGCAAGAGTTGAGGCTCGAGAACGACAACAACGTCTTAGACGCCAACGACAGGCTAATCTGGGAATCACGCAAGGATTTTTCGAGGACACAGATGACGACACTTTAGAATCTGAGCCACCACTACGATACCCAATTGAGCTAAATAGCCCCTATGGGAAAGTACTATACAATGCCTTATTAGATACGGGAGCTAAACACAATTTGTTATCCTATGGAGTTTGGTGTCAATTAGGGAAACCGACCCTATCCCCGAGTACGATGCAAGTCAAGGGCATTAATAAAAAGAAAACTGCTATTCTTGGAGTCCTTCAGACCCGTGTTGTCTATGACAATGGAAGCATAGTGCAGAGGTTTCTAGTCATGCCCGCGGGAGCTATGGAAGGCAACGTAAACGTGGGACGCACGTGGATGTTGGCAACCAAATGCACTATTGATTGGGATGCTGGTAGTGTCACAACGCGACCACCGACTCTTACCCCTATCATTCAGGCAAAGTCACCTACGTTGCAAACTCTAGCAAAGTTGAAGGATAGCCAACATTCACAAGCCATAGTGGTTAACTCGTCTTTGCCGGCTACCCATGAACCTAGCACTTCAACACTTGTAGTTGCAGCAAGCAGTAATATTGCAAGTACTCAACCTGCACGACCTTAGAGTACATATCAATGGGTCCCCAAGGCCTTACTTCCAACTACCTCAACCCTCCCATCCATTTCAAGAAAAAATTTCCCTGGAGAACCAAGAGCGCGCTCTAGGAGAGTCAAGACCAAATCACTATGGATTCCAAAACGACTATTAGAAGCGCAAGGCTACTATGATGGAAATGAGCAAATTTGGGTACCTAAACGTAAAATGTGTCCTTCCCTATCGACAACAAACCCATATGAGTCAAACAGTGTAACGCTAAAGCCAATGGCAGACAGTGGGAAGGGAAAGATCACAGAATGCTACACACCTAGTCCAGAGCTAGTTTGGGCTCCAAGGCAAAACCAATTTATTCCACCTAGCTCAGGAAGGAAGGACTTCCATGAAGCTTCTAGCTCATCATGTAATACATCCATAGAGGTAAAAGCTTCTACACAGCCTCCATCTATAGTAGTGGGCCTCCATGAAGCTACAAAAGAATCCACACCTCCCAGTGTTCAAGAATCACTTGATGAACCACTTCAAGTTCGATTCTGGGAGAGTACCTTACCACCGTTGCAACTTGACGAGGCACCTAGGGTAATAGAAAACTACTGGCAAAAATCCTCACCTATTACCAACTGGAACGATTGGTTTCAAAGGGTGACGAGCTCATTTCAAACGCTATGATCTACCCAAGGAAGGGGGGAGTGTTTGCTGATAGTCATCATTCACTTTCTTCCCTCTCAACCTTTCTCCCTGACCTCTTAATCTCCAATCTTAGGGAATGTATATATAAAGCCTTATAGTCACAAAAACAAGATAAAAAAGTAAAAGAGCAAGAGCCATAACACAAAATCATAAAAACAAATTATGCACAAGAACACGACCCTTGTAATATTTGCACTCTAACCATCATCTATTTGCATGTACAGATATGGCTAGTACGCTAGAGTCATCCACTCCTGCCTTGGGTGAGAGGTACCCTTGTTACTTTTCACAAATATTTCACATGGTCTTTCCAGTGCTTGCATGTGAATGGGATTTGATAGGTACGCTAGCATGTGAGAGGAATTTTGAGGAGTTAGAATGGCTGATACGTCTCTTGACCACGTCTGATCCATACTTAGTAGAGAGCATTTCTCCCATTGCACAAGCCTACCCTTTTGACCAAGATGACTATAGGCGTCTAGTGACCTTCTTAGTAAACATGGGCACCTATGATGAAGAAGAAAATTTACAGGACTACACAGATGGCACATATGGTCTCATGGATGATGACTTTGTTTATCTCGACGACGAGGATAGGGGTTTAGCCTTAGGGTTTCCCTCCAACCTCTACAATATCCTATTCCCTTGAATCTCTAGGGGGAGTGCAACTAATTAGGTTAGGGTTCCTTATGTTTTTTGTTGTGTTCAATAAGTGTTGGTACCTTTTCCCACTAATGTGCCTCCTGGAGGTATTCCTTTTGTTTCCTAGTGTGTACAGGAGCGTGTTGCTATTGATAGGATTTGGACCTTCATGGAACCTTTCTCTCGTTCACACTTCAGATCAAGCGCCACCATCAACACAAACAGGTGTTTCTTGTCCATTAGCATTGTCTCTTATCGTTTTTGCATCTATGATTGTCTGCTTTGATTGTGATTGGTAGCATAATATCCAGCACATTTGCTTAGTATCAAACATTTAATTCAATGTCTTTTTTGTCATAATCCCTTGTCTAGGTTTAAACATCAAGCAAGTCCGACTAAGCTAGTTTGACCAAGTTAGGTATTAGAGATCTTCTCTTAATACCATGGGGAATGCCTTCCTAATAATTAATGGTTACTTAGGTTCTTAATCCGATTTAGGCAGCATTGTGTGAAATGTACTAGGGCTTTCTAGTGGGCTTGACCCTATTGACCTTTAGCTTAAGTATTATAAAGGGAGTTTACTAGTGTGATGAGCCTGGGGAGGTGTATCAGTGTTATATGACCCCCCAAAGTTACAAAATTAAAATGATGAAAATGAACAAACAAAAAATCAAAGTGCCACATTATAAAATCTTAAGCTAGAAGAGAAATCTCAGCTTGATTGGGTACTTCATTCACATATATCGCCTATGGTACTAGAGCCCTAGAGGTTCCCAGTATGGGCGCTTTTTCTTGAAAAGCAAAAAACCCAAGGCATACAAAATAAGCACACACATCAAAATTGAATCACTGTGAAAAGAATTTGGGGGGTCAAAGAAAAATTAATCAGTCAGGCGATGATTTCATGAGAAATTCCTTTTATGGTAGCTTAACTACAACGTCTTCTAGATATAGCCTCTAGTCAGCCCTCGAACATGAATACTTGGCTCTCGCGATTAAACAACTTAATTGACCACAGAAAATTAAGAAGGTTACCCATGGTATTAATATTCGATCTCTAGTGCCTTTCGACCGTCAAATTAGCGACCCCAGACTTGTTTAATTTTTTACCTTTACATCTGTTTATGCATTTGATTACATTGCAATTTAATGTTCATTGCTGACAAATTGTTTGAAATTCTTTTACCAATCAATTTGTCTACCTAAAACTGCATATTCTTTTTAATCACTTATGAGAATGCAATTACTGTGCCAATGTTGTTTGATTTTGTAGTGACTGAAGAAGGCTAAGGACATTCATCTCAAATGCTCTTCCACCTCGACGAACGAGCTTTAACTCAATAGCTTCTGAGGACGGAATCTACATCAGGAACGGGGGCATGTTAACCCTCACGGCTCACGGACACCCCATCACCTACGACGGACATGTATTATGTATTTGGTAGAGTCAGGTACCGGGCTTGTCGGACCAATAGGAAAAGGGTAAGAGTGATCGCCGATGAGAGGCGCACTCTAACTGGGACATTCAAGGGATTAGTTGGCTAAGCATGGGCGCCCAAGTGTGAATGGGGTGAGCTCATATAAAAGCCAACTAAACCTAAAATTCAATTATTCTCTCATTTGTGCAATAGAAGAGTGCTCCTGCTCCATCTCCATCTCCATCTTCTTCTTCTTCACCTCTTTGTGTGTGTGTGTGGGTGTGTGTGTATGTGTGTGTGTGTGTGTGTGTGTGAGAGAGAGAAAGAGAGAGAGAGAGAGAGAGAGAGTGCAATCGAGCATTGCGACAACGGCACGGCGGCGGCGAAGCGGTTGAGCGTGGCGAAGTAGCGGCTCCTTCTTCTTCGCGGCGAGGAATCCTTCACTAAGCAAGCGTAGAGCGGTGAGTGACACACCATCGCTTTCTTGGAGCTTACTAGCTAAGCTAGTTGTGTGCTTGGAGCCGTCTGTGGCTCGCACAGAGTGTTAGGCAAGTCCCTTGCTTCGACAGTGCAGCAAGGAGCGCACAAGCCATCTCTGCCGAGGTGGCACAAGACTCACTTCCTTCTCGTTCCTTCGGTAAGGGCTCTTGAGTTCTCCTTTGAGAAGGAGATGCGTTATCAAGAAGCAAATTTTTGAGCCCTTCATATGGATCCTCTTCTTCTTCCCGAATCGGAGAGAGGCCTCTTTTGGGAGTCTCACAAGGAGGCTTCCAAGGTAATCTCTCGTCATGGTGGGGAGTTTGGAGAATCCCATGAGCACGAAGCTGTCGTTGCACTTCACTTTGGATGAATGGATTTCCCATGTCTTGTTGAACTAGAAACAAGGTAGTTAACAAGCATAGAGGCATCATTAGTAGCCTCCTCATTAGTAAAATCAAAGCTATCAACATTAATTTCACTCTCTTCTGCACGAAGGCAGGCGCACTACAAGGCTGAAAATTCCCTTTTCTATTTACTCAATTGCAATTAATAATACCAACGGTTTATAGCTAGCTTGAGGACCTCCCTTCTTGAGCAAGAAAAGAGAAACCTTGTGCTCTGATACCAATGTAACATTTAATGGCCTAGAAACTTGTGTGTAGCGGAATAACATGAACATAGTGAGCATTTCATTAGAATAGATTCCTAATGAGCATAACAAGAGTGCTTGGGTGAAGAAAGCAAAAAAAAAACATAACACCTAGTTAGATAGGCATGAACAATACTTCAAAAGAGAGAGAAATTAAGCTATTGACAATAGTTGAGGACCTGATTTACATGGAGCCGGTCCCCCCTTCAAAAGGCTTTGTATTATAGGTTTCCCCTATCAAGAGAGACATTTTACAATACAATTCTTTGTGTTCCTTAAGTAACTAGCTAGCGCAATGAAGATGTAAGCTTCAAGCACTAAGCAAAACACTTATAAAACACAACATCAATTCCCTCACAGTCTTAGACTCAAGACCTCACACACCTTCAAAGATGGTGAGAGCTAGCGGAGTATGAGAGTAGATTGAGAGGAAGAAGGAGTAGTCTTACGAGAAAGATGTACATCTCCTCACATAATCACTCATATTAGCATATCATAGCTTAGTAATTAGCATGGTAGAGGAGATGAGCATGCATTGAAGCTTGGCTCTTGGTTGGATTTGCATCACAAAGCCAAGAGTTGTTGGTCTAGGCATCCCTTCTCACAAGCTTGGAGTAGGTGATGACCTTTCCATTAAATCTTGAGAAGGAGAGAGAGAGTCTTGTTGCTTCACACATGAGCTAGTGTACGTGAGTGTGTGTGCAATAATGCCTTGAGAAATTCAGCCCCCTCTCAACCCCTCTTGCTAAATCCTCTTGCTGGCACCTCATTGGACCTCTCCAGGCTTAGCCAATAGGATTTAAGAAGCATGAGTGATAGCCTTCTAACATGTGTCCCCCTTTCCCCTTTTGTGAGAGATTTAGGTAATTAATTAATGCATCTAAACTCTCATTGGACCCCTTTGTCTCATGGCCAATAGGAATCAAGCAAGCCATTAGGCTGCTGAATGCTCATTGGACCCCTTGGGAGACTGTCCAATAGTCTTCTAGAGAGCTTAATTCTCAGTGGTTCTTTTATTAAGTGTTTTTAAATGAATTAAACTAGATTTACTCTAGCCTACTTCTCATTGATCCACCTCCATGGCCATCCAATAGGATTTGAGTGCACCTTGTGGGCATTTGGGCTAGGGAGCTGACATGTGTCCCTCATTCCCTTTGTGTAAAGGAATCTTGTGAGTGAGTGAGTGTGTGTGTGTGTGTGTGTGTTTCTCTCTCATCCCCTACTTACAGGGCTCGCCCCCTCCTATGTAGGAATCATAAGGATGTTTTTGTACACACACAAAGCATCCAATTTAACTAAGCTTTGACCATTGGACACAACCTTTGATTTTTGGAACCTTAGCATTTTGGAAGTCTTAATGGGCTGAAACTTAGGGTCTTTCAAGCCCATTTTGCACATTGCTCTTTTGCAGATGGACCCCCCCTTTGGATCCCTATTTTCACTTCTTTGGATCCCTATTGTGGTTGGTCTGCCAACATAACCAATATTCTAGCTTTTTCTCCCCTGGCACTTCCCCATATTAAATGATCAATTTAACATGAGAAAATCATTTACAAGAATTAGATATTAGTTATTATGATAGACTGAGTGGGAGATAGAGAGAGATAGAGAGAAATAAAGATAGGGAGAGGTACCGGGAGACATAAGGAGAGTGAGAGACAGGAGATAGAGGGAGGAAAGAGGGAAAGAGAGAGAAAGGGGAGAAAAAAAAGCTCGCTCTAGAAAGCTCACTCCAAAAACTTCTTTTGGAACGAGCTTTCAGGGCGATCTTTTTTCTAGGTTTGGTTGGTTGAGCAATACCTAAAAGAAGCTCGCTCGAAAAGCTCTATCCATTCCAATCCCCCTTTTCTCCCACTTTGCCATACTTTCTTGTTGACAAGCTTTACCACTTTATATTGGTCAAATCTTCTCCCACTTTGGCATCTTGTATGCATTTTATGGTTGAGAGTTTGCATTGAGATTTAGCTCATTGTGCAAGGGAGACTCTATCCAATTTTAGTTAGATTTATCCCCATAGTTATTGGCTTGATCAAAAGTAATTTCTTTTGTGGTTATTGGTTGAGATGGTGATTCCCTCTTGTTTTGGTCGAGGTTTATTCCCACGTCAATCCATTTTCGGTTCCAGTTTCTTGACATCTTGTTGGTTTGACACTATGTATAACACTTGCAAATCTATGGTTGTGCCTCATGAGAGTTAGAGTTCTTGGTCATCACGTTCTTTGAGATGTTGGCATTGTTGTCATACAAGGACATTCGACAACATTGCTTTCAGCTTATGAGGAAGCGTAGAAATCTTTGAGAGATGCAGATAGAGCTTTGACACATAGAGAGGTACATGTACTGGATTATACCAGTGATGGTGATATCACTTATGCTTCTCAGTTACCTCTTTTCTACCTTTTGGTCTCTGGATGGTGCACTTTCTTCTTGTTGGGTGCTAGATGGTGATGCTCTCTTCCATGTCACACCATGTTATGAGTGTTTTCAATAGTTTTTCTAGTAGGAGATTTGGTAGTCTAGGGATTGTTGATGGACAGGCATATGATAGCCAGGGAGTCGGAGATGTATGTTTGTCCTTGTCTAGCGGTGCAACCTTTACACTCGCTTTGTACTGTTTTTTCCTGAGCTAAGATAGAGTATTATATCAGCAGGACAGGTATGAGCTAATGTTTGTTAGGTATTGCTTTCTGAGAGGTCTTTCCGGATGCAGCAAGACATGTGGGTACACTTGATATGGACTCAGAGGTGGGACAACCATCCATAATTAGTCTTGATGATGCACATAGCGCAGACAGTGTTGCCATGGATAGGTTGGCAGAGATTACATAGTTGTCATTAGTCTATGGGCATCTCATGTAAGACCTTCTTGAGTTGAGACCTTACATTTTAATTGCATTGGAAGCATTCATAGTTGGGATTGTTGGTCAGGCAGTGAATAAACATTAGCAGTGAATGAAGAATCTATACAGATTTTTGCAGTTTTGCGCATGTTACATTGGACTTGATATATCTCCAGGCACATTTAGAGAGAGAGCAAGTGGGTGTACGTTGAGAGTCGATAGATTCCTCTTGTCTTGTATTTATACCAATAGGCATTACTAGTAGGTCCACTTGTCAATGCATTGCCTTTAAGTGGGAGTGTTGGGGTAAAGATGTTATGCCTCTACCCACGGTCGGTTGGCCGCCCACATGTGTATACATAGTGTCCTCTTACTCTTTATACATAAAAGAATAAGGATCTCTCTCTCTCTCTCTCTCTCTCTCTCTCTCTCTCTCTCTCTCTCTCTCTCTCTCTCTCTCTCTCTCTCTCTCTCTCTCTCTCATATCGGAGAGGAGAGGTTGCTCCACCCACACCATCGTTTCTTCTCTTGTCTACCTAACCACAGATGTTCATCGCACGTGATTGTGGACAGACTCACACACTCTTCAAACCTCGGATTTATACCTACCTAACCACAGACGTTCATCGCACGTGATTGTGGACAGGCTCACACACTCTTCAAACCTCGGATTTAGGAGACAAGCATCTCCAATATGTTAATGCATTTCAAGGACCAAATGTTAGAGGCCATTTCACAATGCTTGCAAAGGAACATGAAATCACAAAATTATGTTGGTGCCAAATTTTGCAAATGTTAGCTTGGGGTAGGCTTATCAACTATCATAATTAATTGCATCATGGCAAATAAAGCACCCATCATCCCTTCTCTAAGTGCCTTCACAAGCCTGTTGCATTGTGTTCCAAGCAGTCTAGATGTGAGACCTGGAGGTGGACAAGCATACTGATCTCCTCCCAACCTCCCTACTTATAGCCGTTCGCTCTTGGAAGTAGGACCCCTTAACCTTACGCCCTTGCCCTCGGTTGCTAGCCATACCGAGCCGTTCAGACCCCTTTGGCCCTTGACATGCCATTACTCCCCCCTTGGAGAAGCATTTTCATCCTTGAAAACAAAAGTGGTGATGTTTTCCTAAGAACACTATGTTTTCCATAGTGGCATCCCACACTCAGGCCAACTGTCCATTTGACCGACACACGATTCAATAGGAGGTTCATTGAAAGCAAGAAGAGCATCTTGCTTTTCCACATTGTTATCCCTTTGCAATCTTCTTTTGTAACCAACTAACCTAGTGTACAGACTACATTTAGAACTCACGTGAGTACGCTAAACGAGTTATCACAACTAAGATGTATCTAAAACAGTACCTCTTTTCACTTTCCATGAAAGTAATTGGCTGATGTAACTCATCAACAAAGTATAAGTCCTTGACTTAATATCATTCTTCAGTATTGATAAACAACCCCACCATAACGAGTGTTCAAGGTTGAGAGCCTAATTTAAACATGAAGAAGCTAAACTTAGTTGTCAACATGCTTTGGTGTATGGTAAGCAAAGTCCAACTAGAGAGATAACCTTTCCAATTGGATTTCTTGGTGCTAGCGTATGTACTTAGAATATCCTTTAGCACAAGATTAACACTTGTAATCTGATTATCCTCTTTGGATGACTGACAGTACTTGTACGTGTTTCCCCCTTGTTTATAGACAGTCCTCCAAAATGACTGGTAAATAGAGATCACAATTCCTTGCAGCGTTGTTGACTAATCAACAATGTTTGGAACAACCAACATGGTTAACTTTAATGAGCTGATCTACAAGCATCCAAACCAATCCATGAACTCTGTTGGTGATTGGTAGATCCACAATTAATCTCATAGAGATATTGTACATACCGCGGGAAATGTTTTAGAAGCTACTAACAACATGAATGTGTAAGCTGCTCCAAATCAACCTTTGTTAAACACTGAGGCCCATAACACCTAGTGTGCATGTATTTAGCAAAAAGAGATCTGAACTTTCATATCCATAACCATACTTGCCAATGCTTATGGCTAATGTTATGCTCACAGCTCATGGCAAAGGACTAAATACTTTCCACGTGAAAATCATGCTAACATATTTGGACCATAATAGATTGTGAAAATCCATCACATGTAGGTACCAAATCAACTAGTTCATTAACAGAACATAACTTTGCTGCATGTGTAAACAACCATTTGTTATTGTTGTTTTTTTGTACTTGTAACCTTAACAAGTCTAACTAGGTATCTAACAATTTTTGACCAATGAATTTGTTTACGATACAACGTGCTCAAAGTGGTCTAATAAACGAATTTGATTGGTACTTGAGAGTTTTTCATGACATATAATCGAAATAACGTGCACTAGTGTCAGTCTCAAAGAATCTTATTCTCCACATGTGGAATATGACTCAGATAAGGATGTCCAAAAAAGAATATCCTGCAAGTATGAGATGTACTTGTGTATGGAGGTAACTGTAAACACTTATCAACATGAGTGAGAGGGCCCTCATAAAATTTTCTCCACACTCGCTAAACCGAATTCCATGAGTTCCTAGACCATGTTGTATCCCATGTGGCAGCATTTGCCAAACAAAACCCTACATGTAGGTCAATAACTGCTTAATGCAGCAACGTATTCGGACAGTACAATCCAAAATACTTTTCTCCTACATGATCGTGTTGTGTCTAAGGAGCAAAATGGATGAAAGCATAGAAGGGTATACATCCTACTTGGAAAAATCAATCAAAAACCAAATTAGATGCATATCTGGAGGTCGAACATAGTGTTCACTTACTCGTAGTCAAATGCACATGACCAAATCTTCTACCTGAGCAGGCTTACCACCACTAATTGAAAGATTAGTGAAAATCAAGCAATATTACAGTGGTAACCTTGGGTGTTGCCTTTGCAATCTAAACTTCTTGGTTAAAATCAAGAATGTCAAATCCCTTGGTTAGACTCTATATGAAAATTGCTCAACCTAGAAGCTAACAATATATCATGTCTAATCATGATTGAAATCAAATTTGAAGTTCAACTTTTCCATTGTCCCTTGGCAGATTGCGGACATCTTTCCTTGAAAGAACAATAGTGATGACATGGAACTATGAATTTCAACAACTATGAAGTGATTATGTATTAGTTAGTTCATACCCCGGAAATACCACTGCTAGAGACATAATCAGTGATAAAGCTGAATCTCAAAATGATCATAGAAATATTTTGCAAGGCCATGCCTATTTGCTATCCATAGAAAGAATCATCTATATTGCTAGCACCTTGTGCATAGAAATTTCCCATTGGTGTAGTTTTATACAATGATCCACAAGCAAATATACCAATATCAACTCTTTCAAAATAGAGTAGCTAATGTTATAGCGAAAGTGTAAACCATGCTTGAATGGAATGAGTCCACAATATTGGCATGCCATACGTGTATATCAAAAAATTAGTGTAATAAGCCCTTGGCTTCAATGATGGTCTCCGCAATGTGATCAGAGGTCGTACAAACCTTGCACGATGTGTATCGGCATGGATACATCATAGTTGGTCATTAAAAACCATAAATGTGAGCTTATATCCTCTTAGTGCCAAACATGTGTGCCATTATCCTTGATCTTAAATCAATGGATAATATTGTGGCACGGAATAGAAGCCTTGCTTTGCAGTAAGTCTATCAAAGCACCTTGCTTTACACAACAAAAAAAAACTACTCAAATGAAATGTTAAAGACATAGATACAATTAGAACCTAAAATTGTCTAACCTTGTCGCCCCTCTGAGAAGAGTGGCCTTTGTTTGGAGCTGACTCATAGACATATATGGTGAGAAATTTTGAACAATCGACGAATGTACCTTGCATGCCCTCATGGCATGGGTCATACCGACCTACAATAAGTAGGTAGACATGTTGCCAAATGTTTTTTCAAGTTTGTATGCTAATAGCATATTCCAAATTTCAGAAGCTCCTAGGCAAAATGCCCCAAAGTGAAACCTTGCTTGGCATAAGTTCATCCAGGAAATGAGATAGAATAGAGGCTTATTGCTCTTAGCTAACAGGTGCTCTCATTGACACAGAGATGGCAAAGTAAAAGAAAATTGACCTTGTTGAACTTGTATAGAGAATCGGCCTTGCCGAATCGTATATTTTATTGAGAATCTTTAGATTGCCCAATCTTAAATTAGGTAGCTCAAGAAGCTTAACTAATGAATTTTAGCTTGAGGAACAAAAACTGTCATAAAATCTAATATCTAACCAACCCAAATGATTTTCTCATATTAAATTGATCACTTAATGTGGGAGAATAAACGGGAACAAGTGTTAAGATATAGATATGTGCTTATAGATCTATCTCAACATGGGGCCAATAGTAAAGGGGCCCAAATGGGAGATGGTCTATCAAGAGCAAGGCTAACCAATGGAGCATAAGACCTTAGGGTTAGCTTCATTGAAGACCTCCAATAATGTGTGTAAAAGTCCTTTGACCTTAGGTAAGCTAGGGTTGAGCTTGAGGTGGGAACCCGGCCCAAGCTCGAGGTGTTTGTCTTGCTTGAGGTGCTTGTCGTGCTTGAGGTGTTTGTCTTGCTTGAGGTGCTTGATTAAGGTGCTTGAGGTGCCTTGACATGCTTGCCTGAGATGCTTGTGGGAATACCCCCTAGTCCAAGTGCTTTGTCATGCTTGATGACTAAGGTGCTTGAGCTCCTAAAGTCAAAAGCATCCCTACAAGAGGGGGGGCGAGCCCTTTTCCTAGGGATTAGAGAGAGAACACACACTCACACTCACAAGGGAAGCCCCAGCTTGAAGAGGCAGCAAGGACACTTGTCAAGTTCCTCCTCATGTTGCCGTCATGGTGTGCCTGAAGCCTATTGGTTGGCCACCCAAGGGGTCCAATGATAATTTAGGATATTTAATTAATTGATTTTTTATTTATCAAGTCCTCTCTCTCAAAGGGGAAAGGGGGACACTTGTCCCAAGGCTACCCATGTTGCTTGTAATGGCTCCTGCTTGTGATTGGCTAGACCTGGAGGGGTCCAATGAGCTTCAAGCATGAGCTACAAGGGGGGGTCGACCCAAGCAAGCTAGGGAGGTGCTAAGGGGGTATACTCACCCACACACACTCACAAACACTCTCATTGTGTACTATGCAAAGTGCAAGAACTCTCTCTCCTTCTCCGAGCAAGTAGAGGTTGAGAGCCTACACCAACACTCTTGGCTATGGAGTGCAAATCCATCCAAGAGCCATGCTTCAATGCTTGAGCTTGCCATCTATTTCTTCTTCATTACTATGCTATTATGTATGCTAGCACAAGAGTTATGATACGTGAGGAACTAGCTCTTTCTCGTATGAAATGTTTCTTTTTCCTCTTCCCTACCCTCATTCCCTGCTAGCTCTCTCCACCTTCGAAGGTGTTTGAGGTCTTGGGACTGAGGCTTGGTATAGTTAAAGCTTTCTTCAAGTTTAGGTTATGCTATGATGGTGATGCATGAAGCTTTCCATATTCATTGCTTCACCTAGGTCACAAGGAACACAAAGAATGTATTGTAACAAGTCTCTCTTTATGGGAGAAATCATAATACAAATGCCTATTGGAGGGGGGACCGGCTCCACATAAATCCGGTCCTCAACTGTTGTCATGTTCTCTAAATTCTCTCTCTTGCAAAAGTATTGTCTATGCCAAGTTAACTAATTGCTATGATTATGTTGCTATCTTCAATTATGTCAACCCGCTATGCTTTCTTGAAAGTACTCTCATTAAATTCCGCTACTCTCAAATTGAATAGGCAAATTCCATTACATTGGTATCAGAGCATTTGGTTTCTCTTTTCTTGCTTAAGAAGAGAGGTCCTTAAGTAGCCTATAAATGGTTGATGTTGTTAATTATAATAGAGTAAGTGGAACTGGGATCTAATATCGGTTTTGTTAGGCCCACTATCTGGGGGATGGTGCACACCTCGGGAGCTTTGGACTTAATAATGGAGTCTTTTTAGACTTGCCTACGGCTTTACCATTATTGAGCCATAAGAAGCCCAAAAGGAGCTAGCCCTTGGCAACTCTGCTATGTTAGACCTACTCCTCTACTCTCTATAATTAACCACTTTGAGCCGTGGGTGTAGATACTTAAGAGTCGATTTTCAAAGGCTAAGAGGAGTGGCAACTAAGGTTTTGTATTGCCAAAGCATACACTAAGTATAAACATAAATTTTGTTAACATGGCTGACAATAATCAAGAGAGTAGAATGAACATTGATAGCTTTGATTTTGTACATGAAGGTGCTAATGATGATGCTCCCATGTTTGTGAATTATCTCGTCACTAGGTTGCAGCAAGCTATGGGCAACCCTGCTTTGCAAGCCGAAGTTACTCAACAACTTCGTGCTTATGGAATTTCCGTTCCTCTCCCAGAGGAGAGAGAGCTTAGGAGGCATCTTGAAGAGACCCCCAAAAGAAGACTCTCTCCCATTCGAGAGGAGGAATCCAAAGAGAAAGAAAGCAATGACAGTCTAAGTTCTTCTGAAGATGTGGCTCCACGAAGACGGCGGTCTAGACGATCGCCTACTCCTTCCAAGAGGAAAAGAGCAACCTATAGTCCTTCTCCTCATCACTCTGAAAGGCAAGAGAGGAAACAAAGGAAGAAAAGGGCTAGGAAGAGGTCACCCTCTTCTCCTTCTTCTTCACCTTCCTCCTCTTCCGATGAAAGTTATGGCTATTCTCCTAGAGAATACAAGAGGGGAGGACATCGCAAATCATTTCCTGCATGGCGAAGGTCACAAAAGCTAAAGAAGTTCAAGGAGGGAGGAAAGAGTATCTCTTTTCTCACCTACGATGGCACCTTTGGTGCTACTGATAAAGTGTTGGCCTTCATCCACCAATTTGATGCGGCCTTTGGGGACAGGGGCTTCACAAAGTCCTCCAAGCTACGCCATGTAGCTATGCACTTCCAAAAATCAGCTCGTCAATGGTGGGCTAGCCTTCGTGGCAATGGAGAAGCCCCAAAGACATGGAAAACTCTACGAGTTTCCATCATGAAGCAATTTCTTCCAAGCGATACTAAAGATAAAGTTCTTACCGAATGGCGCGGCTTGAAGCTTCTCTCTCATGAGTCTATCAACAAGTATGTAGACAAGTTTTGGGATTTACATCTCAAAGATACTGTCTTTCAAAAGATAGACTTTGCCGAGCAAAGACAGCAATTCTGTGTGGGATTACCTGAAGAGATGGCCGAATACATCAACTCTCAACGGCCTCGTACTATTACCGAAGTAATCCATCACACCATGGTTGCTTCACGCATCAATTCCATCAAGGGGCTAGACGTAATGTCAAGCCAATGGAAAACAAAGATAAAAATGATGCAAAGGGGAAATCCAATGCTCAAAATAATTCCCAAGGCACTTCCAACAACAACAATAACAACAACAACAATCGGTCCAAGGAGAAGGGAGTTTACAAAGATAAAAACAAACTCTCTCGTGAAGAGCTTGAAGCTTTTCGCAAGGACCATAAATGTTTCAAGTGTGGGGACCAAGGACATGGCTATCGTTCTTGCCCCAAGAAGAATACTCGCAATGAGACTCCTAGGGCTTCCACCATCGAAGCTCCAAAAGAGGATGCTCATTGCAAAGGATCATCACTCTCCTATGCTTGGGGAAAGGTAAGAGAGCATGATGCCTTCATCTTGTTTGACCCTGGCTCTACTCTCAACTTCATATCAATAGAGTTGGCCACCAAGTTGGGCATTCAAGCTTTTGAGATGGGAGATATAGTAACAGCTGATGCAGCTGTCAAGGGACAACAAGCCTCCGTTACTCCCTTGATTGGGAAGTTGAGGCTTCATGTCCAAAGCTATGTCGACAAAGAAGACTTCTTCATCTCTCCTCTCCAACATCAGGATGTTATCCTAGGGGCACCATGGTTTGATCGCATGGCTGCCAACATGAAGTTCCCCGAAAGGAGAATTTACTTCACCTACAGGGGAAAGAACATGTATATAGATGCTAGTGAGCGTGGTCGCACAATTCCACTCGAGTCTTGGGCATTTATGAGAAAGAGATTTTAACTGTTCTACATGCCCTAGACACATGGAAGCACTACCTATTAGGGACTCCATTTATCCTACGAACCGACCACCAAAGTCTCAAGTATTTCATGACGCAAACCAAGCTTTCCGACAAACAAATGAGGTGGGAAAATTTTCTTTCGCAATTTAATTTCCATATTGCTCACATAGCTGGTAAGCACAATCAAGTTGCCGATGCACTTTCACGACGACGAAAAGTTAATGCGGTGTCTATAGCTACTCACAATGATCTATCCTCTATGATAGATGAGTATGCTACTTACCCTGACTTTAGAGACATAATGTCAGCCCTTGCTTTGGGGAAGAAAGAGGAACCATTCACCTTGCAGGATGGTTATCTTCTCCACTGCAATAGGCTATGTGTTACCCATTCCCTTCGTGAGAAGGTTATGTATGAATCCCATGCTCCTCCATATGCAGGGCATAGAGGTATTCAACCTACTCTCCGAGGAGTAGAGACGTATTTCTATTGGCCTACCATGAAAGTGGACATACAAGAGTATGTTTCAAAATGTGTAGTATGCCAAAAGACCAAGTATGATAAAGGGAAGCAACCTGGATTACTCCAGCCATTGCCTATTCCAAATTCACCATGGGAGAGTATATCCATGGATTTCATCTTTGGATTACCCAAGTCTATCCATGGGAATACAGGAATATGGACAATAGTCGACAGGTTTAGCAAGCAAGCACATTTTATTCCTGTCAAAAAGTGTTGGGGTAAGCCCAACTTGTGGTGACAAAGTGGTGTCTATCTATGAGGCTTGCATAAATTGGTTAGACCGGAGGTCCCCAACACCTTAAGGTTTTGGGGTCTGGATGGCTAGACCAATTTGTGGAACGTCACAGTTAAGCGCATATGCGCGGGAACAGTACTGGGATGGGTGACCTCCCGGGAAGTTGTTGCCCTCATGACCTACAACTGGTATCAGAGCCATGGTTCAAGGTCCAACCTCTGAGTCCGTGGAATAGGACATGTTGATGTTGACTTCAACCTCTGAGCTAGCTCCCGGCCACGTTGAAGCTCTCAACCTATGAGCCTAGAAAAAGGCGGAACACGTTGGTACTCAAGGGGACGGGAAAGTCCCAAGTTTGGCTTAAGGGGGCGATTGTTGGGGTAAGCCCAACTTGTGGTGACAAAGTGGTGTCTATCTATGAGGCTTGTATAAATTGGTTAGACCGGAGGTCCCTAACACCTTAAGGTTTTGGGGTCTGGATGGCTAGACCAATTTGTGGAACGTCACAGTTAAGCGCATATGCGCGGGAACAGTACTGGGATGGGTGACCTCCCGGGAAGTTGTTGCCCTCATGACCTACAAAAAGACTATTAAGGCACATCAAATGGCAACTCTCTTCATATCACAGATTTTCAAGCACCATGGATTACCCACATCCATCGTGTCAGATAGAGATCCTAGAATGACCAGTAATTTCTGGAAAGGTCTCTTTGAAAATCTAGGAACAAGATTGAATTTCTCTTCGGCCTATCACCCACAAACGGATGGCCAAAGTGAGATAGCCAATCTTACGATACTCGATCTACTCAAGACTTATGTTACCGAAGTAGACCAACGCTCATAATGGGAAAAGTATTTACCTCTAGTAGAGTATGCCTACAATAATACTGTACATACTTCTACGGGGAAAGCACCTTTCGAGATCATAGAGGGAAGACCTAAAAGTCCCTTGCTACTCAAAGTACATCTGGATGCAAAAATCAATCAAAAACCAAATCAGATGCATATCTGGAGGTCGAACATAGTGTTCACTTACTCGTAGTCAAATGCACATGACCAAATCTTCTACCTGAGCAGGCTTACCACCACTAATTGAAAGATTAGTGAAAATCAAGCAATATTACAGTGGTAACCTTGGGTGTTGCCTTTGCAATCTAAACGTCCTGGTTAAAATCAAGAATGTCAAATCCCTTGGTTAGACTCTATATGAAAATTGCTCAACCTACGAGCTAACAATATATCATGTCTAATCATGATTGAAATCAAATTTGAAGTTGAATTTTTCCATTGTCCCTTGGCAGATTGCGGACATCTTTCCTTGAAAGAACAATAGTGATGACATGGAACTATGAATTTCAACAACTATGAAGTGATTATGTATTAGTTAGGTCATACCCCGAAAATACCACTGCTAGAGACATAATCAGTGATAAAGCTGAATCTCAAAATGATCATAGAAATATTTTGCAAGGCCATGCCTATTTGCTATCCATAGAAAGAATCATCTATATTGCTAGCACCTTGTGCATAGAAATTTCCCATTGGTGTAGTTTTATACAATGATCCACAAGCAAATATACCAATATCAACTCTTTCAAAATAGAGTAGCTAATGTTATAGCGAAAGTGTAAACCATGCTTGAATGGAATGAGTCCACAATATTGGCATGCCATACGTGTATATCAAAAAATTAGTGTAATAAGCCCTTGGCTTCAATGATGGTCTCCGCAATGTGATCAGAGGTCGTACAAACCTTGCACGATGTGTATCGGCATGGATACATCATAGTTGGTCATTAAAAACCATAAATGTGAGCTTATATCCTCTTAGTGCCAAACATGTGTGCCATTATCCTTGATCTTAAATCAATGGATAATATTGTGGCACGGAATAGAAGCCTTGCTTTGCAATAAGTCTATCAAAGCACCTTGCTTTACACAACAAAAAAAAACTACTCAAATGAAATGTTAAAGACATAGATACAGTTAGAACCTAAAATTGTCTAACCTTGTCGTCCCTCTGAGAAGAGTGGCCTTTGTTTGGAGCTGACTCATAGACATATATGGTGAGAAATTTTGAACAATTGACGAATGTACCTTGCATGCCCTCATGGCATGGGTCATACCGACCTACAATAAGTAGGTAGACATGTTGCCAAATGTTTTTTCAAGTTTGTATGCTAATAGCATATTCCAAATTTCAGAAGCTCCTAGGCAAAATGCCCCAAAGTGAAACCTTGCTTGGCATAAGTTCATCCAGGAAATGAGATAGAATAGAGTCTTATTGCTCTTAGCTAACAGGTGCTCTCATTGACACAGAGATGGCAAAGTAAAAGAAAATTGACCTTGTTGAACTTGTATAGAGAATCAGCCTTGCCGAATCGTATATTTTATTGAGAATCTTTAGATTGCCCAATCTTAAATTAGGTAGCTCAAGAAGCTTAGCTAATGAATTTTAGCTTGAGGAACAAAAAATGTCATAAAATCCAATATCTAACCAACCCAAATGATTTTCTCATATTAAATTGATCACTTAATGTGGGAGAATAAACGGGAACAAGTGTTAAGATATAGATATGTGCTTATAGATCTATCTCAACATGGGGCCAATAGTAAAGGGGCCCAAATGGGAGATGGTCTATCAAGATCAAGGCTAACCAATGGAGCATAAGACCTTAGGGTTAGCTTCATTGAAGACCTCCAATAATGTGTGTAAAAGTCCTTTGACCTTAGGTAAGCTAGGGTTGAGCTTGAGGTGGGAACCCGGCCCAAGCTCGAGGTGTTTGTCTTGCTTGAGGTGCTTGTCGTGCTTGAGGCGTTTGTCTTGATTGAGGTGCTTGATTAAGGTGCTTGACTTGCCGCTTGATTAAGGTGCTTGAGGTGCCTTGACATGCTTGCCTGAGATGCTTGTGGGAATACCCCCTAGTCCAAGTGCTTTGTCATGCTTGATGACTAAGGTGCTTGAGCTCCTAAAGTCAAAAGCATCCCTACAAGAGGGGGGGCGAGCCCTTTTCCTAGGGATTAGAGAGAGAACACACACTCACACTCACAAGGGAAGCCCCAGCTTGAAGAGGCAGCAAGGACACTTGTCAAGTTCCTCCTCATGTTGCCCTCATGGTGTGCCTGAAGCCTATTGGTTGGCCACCCAAGGGGTCCAATGATAATTTAGGATATTTAATTAATTGATTTTTCATTTATCAAGTCCTCTCTCTCAAAGGGGAAAGGGGGACACTTCTCCCAAGGCTACCCATGTTGCTTGTAATGGCTCTTGCTTGTGATTGGCTAGACCTGGAGGGGTCCAATGAGCTTCAAGCATGAGCTACAAGGGGGGGTCGACCCAAGCAAGCTAGGGGGGTGCTAAGGGGGTATACTCACCCACACACACTCACAAACACTCTCATTGTGTACTATGCAAAGTGCAAGAACTCTCTCTCCTTCTCCGAGCAAGTAGAGGTTGAGAGCCTACACCAACACTCTTGGCTATGGAGTGCAAATCCATCCAAGAGCCATGCTTCAATGCTTGAGCTTGCCATCTATTTCTTCTTCATTACTATGCTATTATGTATGCTAGCACAAGAGTTATGATACGTGAGGAACTAGCTCTTTCTCGTATGAAATGTTTCTTCTTCCTCTTCCCTACCCTCATTCCCTGCTAGCTCTCTCCACCTTCGAAGGTGTTTGAGGTCTTGGGACTGAGGCTTGGTATAGTTAAAGCTTTCTTCAAGTTTAGGTTATGCTATGATGGTGATGCATGAAGCTTTCCATCTTCATTGCTTCACCTAGGTCACAAGGAACACAAAGAATGTATTGTAACAAGTCTCTCTTTATGGGAGAAATCATAATACAAATGCCTATTGGAGGGGGGACCGGCTCCACATAAATCCGGTCCTCAACTGTTGTCATGTTCTCTAAATTCTCTCTCTTGCAAAAGTATTGTCTATGCCAAGTTAACTAATTGCTATGATTATGTTGCTATCTTCAATTATGTCAACCCGCTATGCTCACAAAATCATTTCTTGAAAGTACTCTCATTAAATTCCGCTACTCTCAAATTGAATAGGAAAATTCCATTACAAATTTTTTTTGGAAGCTCCACCCTCGGCCACAGAAGTTGTACTATTGTATGGCAAAATTGTGCTTTCAATGTACTTCATGTACTTACTTTTCCTGCAGGATGGTGGCAATCTGTATTTGCTTTGGAGTAACCTTGTCCCCAATGCATAAATAGATATGGAGCCGTGCTCCGGAAGCCCTGCTTTACCATAAATACTACAAGAAATTACAATGCTCATAACTTTGTTTTGCATCCACAAATGCTCACTATCATGCATGTAAGATCGCAGGGGACTAGATCGTGCAATTCACCTCCCAATCGTGTCCTATATAGGCCCTTGATCTGTCTAAATATATGAACCCTCTTAACGCACGTCGGTCTTGGCCCTTGGCCTTGCTCGGTCCTACGCTTGGCATGACATTACTCCCCCCTTGGAGAAGGGTTTTCATCCTCGAAAAAAGAGTGGTGATACGGTAATGTTTTCCACAGTGGCATCCTTTGTGGATCCAACTGTACATTTGATTGGAACACGGTTCAATGGGAGGTTCAAAAAAATCAAGAATAACATCTTGATTTTCCACATTGTTGTCCCTTTGCAACCATCTTGGTGTAACCGTCTCATATACAACATAGCGTATAAACTTCATTTAGGGCTCTCTTGAGTATGCTAAACGAGTTATCACAACTAAGTTGTACTCAAAAGAGTACCTCTTTCACTTCCATGAAAGTAACTTGCTGACGTAACTCATCAGCCAAGTTTAAGTCCTTGACTTGTTATCTTTTCGTATTAGTAAACAACCTCACCATAACCAGTGGTCAAGGTTGAGAACTTGAATTATACTTGAGGAGACTAAACCTAGTCTCAAACTTGCTTTAATTTATAATAAGCAAACTCCAACTAGAGCAATGCTTACTAATTGGATTGCTTGGTGCTAACGTACGCACTTTGCATATCCTTTAGCACAAGATTATGCTTTGTAATCTGCCTAATTTGCCTATCCTCGTGGATACTGACAATAGCATAACTGTTGTAATTTTCCTATCCCCTTGGATACTGACAGTAGCATAACTGTTGTAATCTGTCTATTTCTTTGGATACTTACAGTAGTGAGGTGTCTGTGATTCCCCACGGTTTACATACAATCTTCCAAATGACTAGTAAATAGGGGTCACAATATCGTACAACATTGCTAAGAAAATGACAAAGTCATTGAATAACCATCTTGGTTAACTTGAAAGATCCACAGGCACCCAAACCAAGCCATGACCTCTAATGGTGATTGGTAGATCCAACCATAATCTCATAGAGATACTGCACATAAAGTGCAAAATGTTTCATAGCACTAAGGTGATGAATATGCATGCCGCTCCAAATTGGTCTTTGCTAAACACTAGGTCCCATAACACCTAGTGTGGATGCATTTAGCAAGAAACAGATCCAAACCTGTATATACATGACCATCCTTGACAATACTTATGGCCAATGTGAGCCTCCTAGCACACATTAAAGAGGAGTGTAAATAGTTGTGAAAAGAAACTAAATACTTTCTACTGCAATCATTTGTGAGCCTTACTGAAACGTTTGAACCATAATAGAAGGTGAAACATTAATCACTTCTAGGGACAAACAATAAAATCTTTCCATTAACAACTCATAGCCTTGCTATATGCATAAACAACCATATGATAAGGTTAGTTAGCAACACTTATATGTTAACAAGTCATTCTGAGTATCTGACAATTTTTTGCCACTGAAATTGTTCCTGATACGACGTGCAAAAGATGGTCTTGAAAACGGATTCGACCCGTACCTAGGGACATCGTCGTGACACATAATTGAAGTAGCGGTGCCAGCGTCAGTCCCAAAGACACATATTCTCTACATGTGGAATATGTCTCAGGTAAGGATGTCTGAAAAAATAACATCCTTCAAGTACAAGATGTACTTGGGTGTGGAGGTAACTGTAAACACGCATGCGACGTGCATGAGAGAGACCCTCATTATCCATGCTCCACACTGGCTAAACCGAACTTCTTGAGTTTTTAAACCATGTTATATCCCATGCGACAACATGTGACAAATCAAACCCGATAAGTGGGTCTATAGCTGCGTAATGCATAAACTTACTTTGGACACTACATCCCAGATTTCTTGGCTATTACATGATCTTGTCATTTAAATTAAGAGCAAAAATGGATGACAACATAGTTTTTGCATCCTATGTGGAAAAATCAAACAAAAAGAAACAAAACCAAATCACATGCGTACCTGGATGTTGATCATAGTGTTCATTTATATGTAGTGAAAGGCACCTACCCAAATTCCCCGCCTACAAAGGCTTGGGATTACATATATAACCCTGGGGGTTGCCGTTGCAATCCAAACCCATTGGTTAAAATCATCATTGTCAAACGCCTTGGTTAAAATCATCATTGTCAAACCCCTTGGGTAGACATTGCATGAAAAGTGCTCAAACTAGTAGCGGACGATGACCAACAGAGTCTATCGTCTCTAATAGCGAGGAGAATCGACTTTGAAAGCTGAACTTGTCTACTATTCCTTGGTATATTGTAAACTTCTTTCTTTGAAAGTACAATTATGATGAGGTCAATTCATGACTCTCAACACCTATGAAGTGATTGTGTATTAGCTGGGTCATACCCTGAAAATACCACTCCTAGATACATAACCGATGTTGCAACTAAGCAGCAGATCTTCTTCAGCTGGAATCTTATCCACAACTAAGTCATGAAGGAAGCTTCTTCCTCCAAGAAGAGAGATAAGCTGTGTGAAGACTCTCTTAATCTATTCATGTCGTTCCATGAATGATTGGCTTGATAGCGAGGCCATGCCTACTTACTATCCTCATGAAATATAAAATGTATTGGTTGCACCTTGTGCGTAGTGCCAAAGAGTTGAAGTGTTCGCCGTTGTTTACATATACAACGATCACAAGCCCATCTAGCATTCTTAATTCATTGTGAATAGAGTAGCTGATATTATTGAAAAAGCATTAACAAACGGGTCTTCCGATAAACAAAAAAGAATCAACATTGTCAAACTGTCATGAAGGACCGGCCTTGCCGACTCGTACTTCATATTGAGAATCCCTAGATTGCTCAATACTGTGAGTAAATAGCTTAGAAAAAGTAGTTATCCCATTGCCAAACTTTGTTTGATCAAAGCAACCTTTGCTTGTCAAGTGGACATGATAAAAATTGGTGCAAGATTAGGTCAAAGTAGTAAACAGTAACTTACCTACTGACTTGCGTAAATTGCCACCATCGTTGGCAGCAGACTCGTAGCCCCTTTGGTATATTGTGTTGATGCAAAATGCCTCGTATATGTAGAATCCATGCTACACCAAGAACTATTGTCTCAATCACTTAAGTGTAAAAACATGTTGCCAAGGAGCCATGCCCTAGCCAAAATTTAAATTCCAACAGAGATGTCTGTCAAATTCTGGGATTTCCATCACTAGTTGGCCCTGCCAAATACCTTTACTTACGAATGACAAATCTTATATGTACTTGCCAATTGAGGAGGATGCAGGTTCCAAGTATCCCTGTATAGAGCCTTGCTCCTTAATCTAGATATAATGACATGCCATGCATGTATGCAAACCAAGTTAAAGGTACATGCCCAAACTTGGAAATGTCAACAATGGCTTGTAGATATAGCCGTGCCATATTTTGCAAAAACTCTAGATCAAATTAGCCTATAAATAAATCAAAGCATTTTTTACCTTGTTCTAGCATCTTTGGCTACACAAGCCTTGCTTGTGAACAGTTTCATAGGAGTCATATTTTGTCGTCATCCATGAGTAGCCACATACGGAGACGTGCTCCGATCTTATGGTCCGTGCATGGATGATACACCCATATACTACCTTGTGTCCAATTGAGCTTGATGTACCTTCAACTTGAATTTCTATCGATGGCAATCGTGCCATGCCGTAAAATATGGTCGTGCCAGTAGCCATGCTTGAGGTTGTGGCTACCAATCAGATGTTCGCGCTTAGTCAAAGCCTTAGAACTTATTTGTAGCCTTGCATGCTGTGCTGATTGTTGCTTGCCATCGGCATGATGCTAATTCCTTCCCGTCCAACTGAGTGTTGTAGATGTCATGTTCCTTGCATGCCTTGACAAGTTGATGCTTTATCAAAATTCAAGCAGTTGTGACACTATGGTGTGTCAAATCCAAGCTAATGTTGTCCGAAGAACTAGAAAATTTGATGATGGGATGCTCGTGCAATCTGAAGCCCCTGCTCTCAACCAACTCGAAAGCATTGAGGCTTGGCTTTGCCGTCGGTGAATGGGTCCTTGATCACTTAAATCACAAAGTCCTTGGCCCTTGGCCAAGTGTGAAGGCCCACACCAAAAAAAAATTCCCTACAGTAGCGATGGCAGTGGGCCGCTTTCGCAAGAGAAGACAGAGGGATAGAGCGTGCCATCCGGGCTTCGGCTACTGACAATGTTGCAACGTGATTTTATACCCATGAGGAGACGCTCCCATCAAACCCAGCCATGTAGACTTTCGTGCAGGTCGACACCACACCATGTGTGTGCAAGCGACTGTTCTAGCGATCGGTTAGAGCTCGCCATGCATATGCTATATCTACCCGTGTATTGTATCCCATACAAAGAACTGAGCAAAGAAATACTTACTAAATGGTATGTAAATGTAAGGACACGGGTCGTACGAGCAAGGCCACCGGCACGGCTGGACAGTGTGTATGCTAGGGGGAGGCAAGATAGCATGGTTGGGTGGAGACTAGGACACTTCATTACTCCATTCCTTTCAGTGGTATCCGAGCTATTTTGGGAAAGGGGAAAAGCTTGTTGCATGTGCATTGTCAACTCATTCCCACTAAGACTACGGTTAAGACACCGAAATTAGCACGGCTATTTATAGAGCATATATATAGACTCTATGGTCTTCCAGCTAGTATCATTAATGACAGAGATCGAAAGTTCGATAATCACTTCTGGAGAGTTGTGTTCCAAAAGGCCAAAACTACACTTAATCTTAGTACGACTGATCATCCACAAACAGATGGTCAAATTGAAAGGGTTAATCAAGTGCTAGAGGATATGCTACGAGCGTACGTTAGCAAGAAGCAAACCGATTGGGAAGACTACTTGCCTAAATTGGGATTTTCTTATAATAGTTCAAAGCATGTGACTACATGGTTTAGTCCATTTACGCTTTTATATGGTTTTCAACCTAGATCACCTATTATGGTGAGGTTGGCTACGAAGAAGATACAAAAAGTGACGAATTTTCTCCAAGACCATTTTGATATGCTTCGAGTTGCTCAACAGAAGGTTAAGTGAGCTCAAGATCGATATAAGAAGTACGCAGATGAGCATCACCGTCTTGCTACTTTCCAAGAAGGAGACAAGGTCTTCCTCAGGGTTCCGGAGCATTCAAAAAGTCTAAAGACGGGAAAAGCTGCTAAACTTTCACCACAATATTGTGGGCCATTTACCGTTCTTAAACGTATAGGTCAAGTGGTATATAAGCTCTTCCCGAGCACTCACGAGTTCATCCTGTTTTTCATGTTAGCCGTTTACAAAAACAACTAGGACATAATGATAATGTCATTGACACAGGTGTGTTAGTTGACATTATAGAACCGCCAAGTATCGCTCATGAACCCAAAAAGATTTTGGATTCTCCACACCATACATCATGTCAGACGACAGGTGTTGGTAAAATGGCTAGACAGACCTGAAGAAGGTTCTACATGGGAGAATGTCTCCGCACTTAAGAAACGTTTTCCTACGTTTGTTTTCGAGGACAAAAACGATTCTCCAAAAAGGGGGGGGGGGGGGGGGGGGGGTAATGTAACGACACGGGTCCTACGAGCAAGGCCATCGGCACAGTCAGATAGTGTGTACACTAGGGGGAGACTATAAGATAGCATGGTTGGGTGGAGACTAGGACACTTCATTACTCCATTCCTTTCAGTGAAAGATGATTGACAACTTATTAACAACACAGGCATAACTTTTGCAATTTTGCTCTCTTAAAATTTAGTTGAAAATCTCCTCTTAGCCACGTTGACTGAGACTTTTTTGACCTTTTCCCCGTGGGTAGAAACTTCATCCTGCGAGATGTACAAGGTGATCAACTTTGTAAGTTGCTCTCCCTGAGTAGCGAGCAATTGGACTCGAATGGCCAATTTTCAAAATTGGTCATCAAAATTTTGGAGGTCACGTCATGTGACGTACTCACTTGCTTCGGTTAAATTTTTAGTATCCTCCAGGATATCCAGGACACTATGGGGAGGAGTAGTTGATCCCCTTGAGAAAAGGTCAAAATAAAAAAGATGGTTTTCACGCAGCTCCATGTCCAGAGAGTCAAACCCGAGATCCATGACAGATAAAAATTTTTATTTAATGAAAATCAATAAATCTCTTAAAGAAACCGCATGATCGATCCTCGAAGAAGACCGTGTCTAATCCGCAATTTTTTATGTGGATCACTAGAAGGGTTTTTCGAGACAGTATTGCCTTGTTGAGATGATCTCCTTAGTACTTACCATCAACATCTCCAATCTTTGTTTGAAGATACAGAGATGCGGTTGTCGCCCATTGGCCCTTGGCCTCATTTGACTTGAAAACTTGCCTTCGTTTCCTTGGAAGCTTTGCTTGCAAATTCTCGTGGCGACTTGTACGATACCTTCTTCTTTACTAGAGTGTGGAATAACTTTGAGTTCAAGCCTTTGAAAGATAATCCAACATAACCCCCAAATCAATTGGAGCATAGTCCCAAAAATTGTTCAAAGCTGTAGTTGATGCATTGAATTTATTGCCTTGTAATAGTCGGGAAGATCCGTGATCGTAAGGTATGCGGGGTGAGGGTGTGCATGCACCTCTAAATAACTTTAAGTTTGGGTCTTTTTTTACTTTTGCAAGTTGGACGCCCACCTCGTGAAGCCAAGATTGCCTACAATGGCGTCTGGCAACAACACCGAGAGAGAGAGAGAGAGAGAGAGAGAGAGAGAGAGAGAGAGAGAGAGAGAGAGAGAGAGAGAGAGAGAGAGAGAGAGAGAGAGAGAGAGAGAGAGAGAGAGAGAGAGAGAGAGAGAGAGAGAGAGAGAGAGAGGGGGGGGGGGGGGGGGGGGGGGGGGGGGGGGGGGGGGGGGGGGGGGAGAAGAAGAAGAAGAAAATTTTAATGTCGTAGGAAACTATCCCAAGAGACCTTAAAGAATTATCCGAAGAGAAGAGCTGAACTCAAGACCTGTTATTCAAGAGGGAAATGGCATAACCAATCTACCACAGTTGGGTGATAGAAAGGTTATACCATTTTGCTCTTTTTATCAGCACACACACACACACACACACACACACACACACACAACCGACAAGAAGAGAATTTGAACGTCGCAGGAAACTATCCCAAGAGACCTTAAAGATCTATCTGATGAGGAGAGAGAGAGAGAGAGAGAGAGAGAGAGAGAGAGAGAGAGAGAGAGAGAGAGAGAGAGAGATAGAGAGAGAGAGAGAGATTGTACTGTGTGGCACTCGATTCACGACCCCAATGAACCTGTTGAGTGTAATGTCTCTTAATTTGGTGCAGGTCAATCACCGACTATGTCCTTCGTAAGGGTGACTACATACACGGCTCTCAATTCTCCTCATCCCCTCCTTCTTCCCTAACTGCACGAACAGGCAAAAAACATGCAAGACCAGGGACCACCCCCTTTTCTCCCAAAAACCCGAGGCTTTGAAACCAATGTGAGACCTAGGGGTGGACAAGCATATTGATCCCCTCCTTGTTATAACCCTTGGCTCTTGCAAGTAAGACCACTTAGCCTATGCCCTTTCCCTCGGCTCCTAGCTGTACCGAGCCATTTAGACCCCTTTGGCACTTGGCCTGACACTAGAACGCACTGCGAATAATGGGCTAATCATCTTGCAGCTTGTGATGCATATACAAATGCTCCCTCTCCCTTCACTTCATCTCTAAACAACTCACGAGCAACTCCTCTAGTTGGCATAATTTTTCTGTTAGTGCCCATATTTGAAAGAAATGTACTAGAGATACTTTAATGTAATTTGCCTACATGCTCTAATAAAAAAGGAATCCTTTTGTTTCTTTCAAAAATTGGTTTGGAATCCTTATTTGACTCTCCCATGACCCTACTATAAACAAATCCTTAATTGACTCTCCCAAGACCCTGTAGCTATGCACATGTGCTTCTCAGCATCAATCAATCCCTCTTGCATGCCTTTCCCCCGCGGACTCTCTCGAGTCCCCAACATGGGAGTCCATGGTCCATGTGCTCCTCTGTAGCACCCCTCCTACCTCCCTTCCCCCTCTAAACTCTCTCGAGCAACCTACCCCTTGCCTTTGCCTAAGTGTTGTCCATCACATCAATAGAGAGTGACAAAGCGAGTGAGCAAGGGAAACTCCTGAACAAGTTGAAGTTGATGTAGCAAACTAACTCCCAACTAAGGAGGAGTCTAGGGTTTTGAATGGTGATTCCATTGATAACTACACATTAAAAAACAACCATTCTCACAAGTTCTGATGAGGATCTAAATTAGGGTCTAATACCTAGATGACCAAAAGGAAAAAAACCCAGTGGGAAAAAAGTGCCTTTGGGATAAGTGCATTATTGGAGTACAGAAAGGATTATTTGCCGATGGATATAGAATTAAAAGGGTAGCAAAAATTTCTTGCATGATAAAACATTTGTTTGCCCGCTATAGTCCACTCAAGGTGCATAGATGGAAGCAAAAAAGAGTGTATAATGCATATGTCCAATGATGGGACATCCTATATATGCATACACAAAAATGCATGGGAAAACAATATGATGTACAAGAAAGATTTTTGAGGGGTTCTTAAGAAAGAAGATGTAGCTACAAAAGCACCTGTCGTGGTTTTACATGATGGCACCCCTTTGAGAGGGGTTTTTGTTGTTGAAGATATGTGCTCTCATCTTATTGTGCATTGTGCGTGAGTGCTGGATTCTACATCACTCCAACATGATTGAGTTAATAGACTTTGACACTTATGTTCATCTCATCGAGCATGAGCGACACGACTTAGATATGCTCAACTCTTTCAGCTTGAGTGTAAGCCTAATAACTGCGACTCTTAGCACAAAGTTTAATATGACTTGAAGCTTTGGGACTGACGCTTTGCTCATTTAATGGCTCAACATCCTGACTCTGACTATGCCAAAGAGTGTTTTTCACCCTGGCGACTTGACTTTTCACTTTCTTGAGCTTACTACAAACATTTCTTCAAGTAAAAGTAAGCTTGAATCCTCAAAAAGAGGATTCTTGAAGGACCAAGTTGGCATTGAAGGTTTCTTTTGCCATACCTAATTTATCTTGGAATCTGCAGCTTTGTTTGTTGAGTTGTCCTTCTTTGACAGTGAAGACTCCATTGGTGGTTTGGTTGTCCAGTTAGGCCTATTGTAAGCAGCCTTTGATGTTGTTGTAGGCCTCTGTTCACTACCAACATTTGGCTTTGGACTAGGAGCATTGGAAGACTTAGGAATACAAATATCTCCATTATCTGCATAGGTTCTTTGATGACTTCATCCAATTCTGTCTCAATTGCAGTTGGTCTTTGGTTGAGTGTTGCCAAATCTTTGTATAGCTTGTGTAGATCCTTTGTTCAAGCGGAAGATTCCTTGAAGTCCATCTCTGTTTTGTATCCTCTTGAGATTTTTGGTAGACTTGAGTAGCATTTGATGCCATTTTGTTGTAGACCTGCTTCTTAGGTATCCTAAGAAATTGTCAAGGTTGATACCTAGTGAGCCTTCTTTCTTGGGAGGGTCTTGAGTTCACTTCATATGCTCTAACTTGTGGTTTTGGTCCCCATAGTTGTATGTTACCTCTATAGTACTTTTGTTCCTTTAAGGTCCATTGTGATGCTATCCATTGAATGTGTTTTCCTTTCTACTTTGATCTACTATGTTCAATCCACACTCAATCACTAAATTTTACTAGATTGCTTGAAACAAACACTTGCTTGAATTTCCTTTGATTTCTTGAGTACTTTGGTTGATATACCTTTGATTTTTTGGGTGTCTCCTTAGAAATTTCAGCTGGGATAGCAATTGACTTGAAGTTTTGAAAGCCTAACTTGCTAGAATAAGCTGATCCATGAGGGTTCTTTGATGTAGAGGCATATGCTGTCACACCTTATGTGCTAGTCGATGGAAGGTCCACTTTAGCTTTACCTTTGTCTGCAAGATTTATCGTTGATTCTTGTGACTTTTGCAACTCTGAATCTAGCATTAACGATACGTGTAACTCTTGCTTGCTACCATCTGGAAATTAGAGCAGTAGAATTGTTTCTTCTTTGTAGACATTGTGCTAGTCTAACCATTGATTTCTAAGTATGACAACGGCAAGCATGTCCTTGAAGATTTTACTTGAAACTCTACCTGCTCTTCATGCTCTTGGATGCTACAAATAACAACCATTTCTTCTTGAATGGTATGCATACCTTGCGTTGCTTTGTGGTCCTCTTCACCTGAAGTGATCTTGATTATTCTTTGGATACTATTTGAAAAAATATTGCACTTTACTTATTTATCCAATAAAGCATTGCATATCTGACACTCTCTCCATTTGTACTACTGAGAACTATAGCTATTCTCATCGGAGGTTCTATTGAAGATCTTTGTCTTGATTTTGCCATGGTCATATCTTGATCTAACTGTGTCTCTATGGAGGGTGACTTGAGACTCTGTTTTTCATTAGGACTTCTATATGTTGACTCTGTTGGCAATGATTGACTGACCATTGGACTTTCTATTACTTCTTGGTTGGCTACAACCTTGTCCTTTTTTGCTTCTTGTCTTGATGTTGCTTCCATCTCATTAGCATTCGTGGTTTCTGTTTGCTCAATTTGATCTGCACTTGCTATTGCTTGATCTACTAAGTTCTTTTAGCACTCTCTTGGTTGCAGATGAATCATCTTCAATAAGATTTGCTTTGGCATTAGTCTCAATTTTAACTATTCTTAAGGACTTTGTTCTGTTGTCCGCGGGTGACTGGTCTTGGTCTTCATTCTTTGTTGTCTGTGATGATTCCATTGTGTTTAAACTCCGTATCTCTAACATCTTCTTGGCATTGGCATTCCCACTGGGGTGTTATCTGGTACATCTTTTGTTGTTACCACATGAAATTGGGATGTGATGATCTATGGACCTACTTGAATGGTGGTGGAGATGATTCCCCAGCATTCTTCTCGTTTGTTTCCAAATATGCTCACGAATTCAAGAGAATCTTCCAATTGTGATTGGCGACCTTTTTGCCAAGTGAAAAAGGACATGAAGTTCTTGTCTAGTTGAAAATCTAGCTTTACTTCACTTAACAACTTTTCCTTCCTTTTCACCAATAATGTTGCACTTGATCTTCTCAGGGTTTCTTTCTGAATTGATTGCTTTTGCTTTGGTGGTGTCCCTAGATTGAACTTTTTCTGCAGTTTCTTTGCTTTGTTCACCTTCCTCAGTCAATGGTTGCTCATTTGGCTGTGATATTGCACCTTTTGTTTGCAATTGTTGAGCATTATTGCCTTGCATCTGAGTAATCTTTGATCTTAGAAGATACATTTTACTTTCTGGCAGAATCTGTTCGCAACTATTGAGCATTATCGGCCTGCATCTGAGTAACCTTTGATCTTAGAAGATCCATTGTACTTTCTAACAGAATCTGTCTCTTCGGAGGAGATTTTGGTGGTGACCTTTGTGTACCTTTCTGATCTTTAGGTTCCGTTGAATATGAACTATGCTTCATCTATTCTGGCAGCTTAAGGCCTTGCATCATCTGGAGATAATCTTTGACTTCAATCTTACCATCGATAGGGGTTTGTACAAGGTCATGAACCTATTGATATTCATTTCCATCTACATCTCGATATACATATGTGAGCTTGGTCACATGCAACTGATTCAACACTATTGAGTTTGTCGTCTTTTGACTTTGACTTTTGGAGATCATCTAAAACTTATCTCCTTGATGATCTTCATAGAAGCATTTGTCATCAGATTCTGATGGAATATAGGTCAACTGGAAACTTCTAACAACCATATGACGTTTCAATGGTTTTTGCTTTGAAGGGGCCGTTAACCTTCGAGGTTATTCACCGACGCTTGTAGGGTGTCAAAGCCACATGCATTTGTGCTCTGGTCGTGTGCTAGAGGCCAAGCAACTAGAGAGCACTTCGATTTACGCGAGTTCTCAATATCCACCTACCTTAGATTTCGGGCACTCGGCGGGGACCCAAGGTAGTACAAACCAAGACCCAAACATAGCGGCTAGTGACTCTTCCTCTGACTACGACGTCAGGGAGGGTTTCCCAATGCCTAATCCCAATAGCTCAAGCCCAGACATGCATGCTATGGGTCCATGATCCGGGCCGAGCGTGCTTAGCCGCTTGAAATAAACCTTTAGTAAAGCCACTCGCTCCGAACATGGAGCTAACGATGTAAATGAGGGAGGTGGGGAAGTGAATTCTCCACTCATGGCCAACATAGACCCTATGCCCTTAGAGAATGTGCACATGAAGACTCCATTCACTGCACCCCCTGACTCTTCAGAGCTATTTCCCTCCGAGGTTATATTAGCTGATGGTAGAAGCCTTGCCGAAGTGCGAGAGGTTGAGCGATATATCATTGCGGCTAGGGAAAAGGAAATTGAGAGCTTACGCAAGGCGGAGCAACGAAGAGATTTAAAAGCGAAAGCTTCTATGTCAATATCCTTGCTACGAGAGCAATTGAGTGATCTTAACTTAGCAACCACTAAGGGTCAACCCATAGAGAGCCACATTGCATCTAATTCAAAGGACACCCCTAGCACCTCAATCCTAGATGGAGCGTTCGTAAATGAGAACTGGGAGTACGAACTACAAACGAAAACTCTAACCGACCTATACATAGGTCACACCTATCACGTGGGCTGGTTAGATGTCCTACAATCCACAACGGGTGCTACTAGTGTGGAGGATCAACAACAAAGAGTTTGTGAGGTCATCCATAGGGCTATTGAGCTAGAGAGACAGAACAAGGGGATCCATACGCCTTCAATGGGTCTCATGAGATTCTTGGATACAGGGAAGGCTAACAACCAACCTTATCGCAAATGGTGACTCCCTCGGTAAGTCTGATGGATCCTCCATATGTTGTTTCACCACCAGGGGTCTCAGTGCAATATCAGTCCACAAGTGATAGCTTTACTTTTCCAAGTCTAGCTCATCTTTCCCTTCATGACATCTGCACGGCTACCATGCCTACTGTGCGCTCCTTGCCGCACTGTCGAAGCAAGGGACTTGCCGATACATCGTGTGCGAGCCACAAAGGGCTCCAAGCACACAACAAGACTAATCTAGCAAGCTCAAAAGAGGGCAATGGTGTGTCACTCACCGCTCTATGCTCCTGTCGTGGAGGATTCCTCGCCGCGATGAAGAAGAAGCTGCAGTCGTGTTGCGCTCAACCGCTTCGCCGCTGTCGTGCCTTCGTAATGCTCGATCGCACACACACTCTCGCTCTCTCTCTCACACATACACACACACACGAGGAGGTGAAGAAGAAGAAGATGGAGATGGAGATGGAGCAAGAGCACTATTCTATTGCACAAATGAGAGAATGAGTGAATTTTAGGTTTAGTTGGCTTTTATATGAGTTCACCCCATTCACACTTGGGCGCCCATGCTTAGCCAACTAATCCCTTGAATGTCCCAGTTAGAGTGCGCCTCTCATCGGCGATCACTCTTACCCTTTTTCTATTGGTCCGACAAGGCCGGTACCTGACTCTACCAAATACATAATACACGTCCGTCGTAGGTGATGGGGTGTCCGTGAGCCGTGAGGATTAACATGCACCCCTTCCTGATGTAGATTCCGTCCTCGGAAGCTATTGAGTTGAAGCTCGTTCGTCGAGGTGGAAGAGCATTTGAGATGAATGTCCTTAGCCTTCTTCAGTCACTGCAAAATCAAACAACATTGGCACAGTAATTGCATTCTCATAAGTGATTAAAAAGCATCTGCAGCTTTAGGTAGACAAATTGATTGGTAAAAGAATTTCAAACAATTTGTCAGCAATGAACATTAAATTGCAATGTAATCAAATGCATAAACAGATGTAAAGGTAAAAAATTAAACAAGTCTGGGGTCGCTAATTTGACGGTCGAAAGGCACTAGAGATCGAATATTAATACCATGGGTAAGCTTCTTAATTTTCTGTGGTCAATTAAGTTGTTTAATCGCGAGAGCCAAGTATTCATGTTCGAGGGCTGACTAGAGGCTATATCTAGAAGACGTTGTAGTTAAGCTACCATAAAAGGAATTTCTCATGAAATCATCGCCTGACTGATTACTTTTTCTTTGACCCCCCAAATTCTTTTCACAGTGATTCAATTTTGATGTGTGTGCTTATTTTGTATGCCTTGGGTTTTTTGCTTTTCAAGAAAAAGCGCCCATACTGGGAACCTCTAGGGCTCTAGTACCATAGGCGATATATGTGAGTGAAGTACCGAATCAAGCTGAGATTTCTCTTTCAGCTTAAGATTTTATAATGTGGCACTTTGATTTTTTGTTTGTTCATTTTCATCATTTTAATTTTGTAACTTTGGGGGGTCATATAACACTGATACACCTCCCCAGGCTCATCACACTAGTAAACTCCCTTTATAATACTTAAGCTAAAGGTCAATAGGGTCAAGCCCACTAGAAAGCCCTAGTACATTTCACACAATGCTGCCTAAATCGGATTAAGAACCTAAGTAACCATTAATTAATAGGAAGGCATTCCCCATGGTATTCAGAGAAGATCTCTAATACCTAACTTGGTCAAACTAGCTTAGTCGGACTTGCTTGATGTTTAAACCTAGACAAGGGATTATGACAAAAAAGACATTGAATTAAATGTTTGATACTAAGCAAATGTGCTGGATATTATGCTACCAATCACAATCAAAGCAGACAATCATAGATGCAAAAAAGATAAGGGGCAATGCTAATGGACAAGAAACACCTGTTTGTGTTGATGGTCGCGCTTGATTTGAAGAGTGAGTCGAGATAAAGATTCCATGAAGGTCCAAATCCTACCAATAGCGACACGCTCCTGTACACACTAGGAAACAAAAGGAATACCTCCAGGAGGCACATTAGTGGAAAAAGGTACCAACACTTATTGAACACAACAAAAAACATAAGGAACCCTAACCTTATTATTTGCACTCCCCCTAAAGAGTCAAGGGAATAGGATATTGTAGAGGTTGGGGGGAAACCCTAAGGCTAAACCCCTATCCTCGTCGTCGAGGTAAACAAAGTCATCATCCATGAGACCATATGTGCCATTCGTGTAGTCCTGTAAATTTTCTTCGTCAGCATAGGTGCCCATGTTTACTAAGAAGGTCACTAGACGCCTATAGTCATCTTGGTCAAAAGGGTAGGCTTGTGCAATGGGAGAAACGCTCTCTACTAAGTATGGATCAGACGTGGTCAAGAGACGTATCAGCCATTCTAACTCCTCAAAATTCCTCTCACATGCTAGCGTACCTATCAAATCTCATTCACATGCAAGCACTGGAAAGACCATGTGAAATATTTGTGAAAAGTAACGAGGGTACCTCTCACCCAAGGCAGGAGTGGATGACTCTAGCGTACTAGCCATATCTGTACATGCAAATAGATGATGGTTAGAGTGCAAATATTACAAGGGTCGTGTTCTTGTGCATAATTTGTTTTTATGATTTTGTGTTATGGCTCTTGCTCTTTTAGTTTTTTATCTTGTTTTTGTGACTATAAGGCTTTATATATACATTCCCTAAGATTGGAGATTAAGAGGTCAGGGAGAAAGGTTGAGAGGGAAGCAAGTGAATAATGGATGTCCACAAACACTCCCCCCTTCCTTGGGTAGATCATACTGTTTGAAATGATGTCGTCACCCTTTGAAACCAATTGTTCCAGTTGGTAATAGGTGAGGATTTTTGCCATTAGTTTTCTATTACCCTAGGTGCCTCGTCAAGTTGCAAGGGTGGTAAGGTGCTCTCCCAGGATCGAACTTGAAGTGGTTCATCAGGTGATTCTTGAACACTGGGAGGTGTGGATTATTTTGTAGCTTCATGGAGGTCCACTACTATAGGTGGAGGCTGTGTAGAAGCTTTTACCTCTATGGATGTATTACATGAGGAGCTAGAAGCTTCATGGAACTCCCCCCTTCCTGAGCTAGGTGGAATAAATTGGTTTTGCCTTGGAGCCCAAACTAGCTCTGGACTAGGTGTGTACCATTCTGTGATCTTTCCCTTCCCACGGTCTGCCATTGGCTTTAGCGTTACACTGTTTGACTAATAGGGAAGGACACATTTTACGTTTAGGTACCCAAATTTTCTCATTTCCATCATAGTAGCCTTGGGCTTCTAATAGTTGTTTTGGAATCCATCGTGATTTGATCTTGACTCTCCTAGGGCGCGCTCTTGGTTTTCCCAAGAAATTTTTTCTTGGAATGGATGGGAGGGTTGAGGTAGTTGGAAGTAAGGCCTTGGGGACCCATTGATATGTACTCTTAGGTTGTGGATGAGTACTTGCAATATTACTGCTTGCTGCAACTACAAGTGTTGAAGTGGTAGGTTCATGGGTAGCAGGCAAAGACGAGTTAACCACCTTGGCTTGTGAATGTTGGCTATCCTTCAACTTTGCTAGAGTTTGCAACGTAGGTGACTTTGCAAACACTCCAAACTCTATGATAAAAGCAGTTTTAGCTTGGTCCTCTAATGCAATTGTGATTTGATTGTAACCAGAGTACCCATCTAAAAAGCTATAAGCTTCCTTGCCCGCAACTCTTTCAAGCACATGTTCTGAATATGGAAAGGGATAATGATCTCTCCTAGTGGCTGCATTAACTTTCTTGAGGTCCACGCACACTCTCGATTTCCCATTCTTTTTTGGCACAATGACTATTGGAGAAACCCATTCTGAGTGCTCAATAGGGTATATGAATCCACATTGGATAAGTTTTTCAATCTCCTCTTGTACAATTTTGGCATACTTAGGATTCATTGGATAGGGTCGTTGCTGGACGGGTTTAGCAGTGTTGATCATGGGAATTGTATGATGCACCACAGAAGGTGGAACGCCCTTCATGTCATGATATGTCCAAGCAAAGATATCCTTGTATTCCTTGAGGAGCTCCTTAAGTATAGCCTCTTGAGTTTCGGTAAGGTCTTGAGCAATAAAGATTGGTTTAGAGTCCTCACCTAGTTCTGCTAATTCTATCTCTTTAACTACCGCTGGACCATCATAGACTCCACTGCTTCCATTGGTAGGTATTCGTTGGGCTTTGGCATACACAACCTTTCACTCCCCCGTGGTATAAGATTTAAAATGTTCAGGAGCCGTATGTAAGTCAGCAGGCTCTTGCCCTGACGGAGACCTTTCTTTTAGTTCTACCTCCTTTTGTTGTTGTGCTAACTCTCGGTTTTGACGTCTTCTTATAGTTCGACTCAATTTCGGCTCTGTAACCTCCAATTGAGCGAGGTCAATGGGTCGCGGGCTGCACCGATGACACTCTGGAGATGTTCACCCAAATTGTCTACTAGCTTTCAATGAGCATCACATGCCCCTAGATAGCTAAGCCATTCTGCAGTAGACCTTTCCTTGTTTATCCTAGCTCTCACATTTGCTCGATACCGTCGTCTCTTATATGACCTTTGTTTCTTGTTAAGGTTTTGATTTTGGTAAATGTTTGAACTCGACTCGCTTGATAGGTCTTCGCTTGTATCTTCTTCACTCTCATCTAAATTACCATAGATGGTCGTACTAGACCTTGAGCGTTCAGTTTCTATACTTGGCTCACTCGATGTTTCCTCAGGTTCTGAATCCATTTCTCCCTGAGATTCCGTTTTTGATGTGTATTGGCCTGAAGCCTTTGAGGAATCATCGGTTTCACTCTCAGGTAGGTGTGCCTCTTTCTTATCATCGGATGTTACATGCGCTACACCTAACATGTTTACTGGTGCAATGTGTGGTATCTCTTCCCCATCTGGTGTTACCCAAGTTGTTCCTCTAGCTCCCCATGTATCTATAGTTGCCGCTAGGTGTACCCAATCGACGTTGTCTGACTCAGCCATTCCGGGTAGGATATCCATATAAGGAGAGTTCTCCCCAATATCCGTGTCTTCGTTACACGTGTAACAATATTGTAATGGAGCTGAGTGAATTGTTGTGTGTGATCGATTATCAATGATGAATTTATTTCCTAGAGGATGCGTTCGACCACTTAAAAGATCAACTCGAATGACAGAGTCTTGGAACTGTAAGTAGACGTGGTTTTCGGACCAGTCATGCACCATTTTTGCTTCCCTCATGAATGGACGCCCTAAGATCATCTCAAATGACATAGGATGCTTGGAAAAATCCATAACAATGAAAGTTTGCCTTACCTTGTGTCCCAAGACCTTGATTCTGAGATCCCTTAGCATTCCAATAGGCGTAACAATAGATCCATTAGCCATTTTTACCACTACGCTTGTGGCTTCAAGGTGAGGTCGCCCCATAGACTCCCAACAACTCTTTGTCACCATGCTGACTCCTGCACCACCGTCAAGGACTCCTTTACAGTTAATCCTTTAGTAGTGATTGGTAGAGTAGCATTAGATTCATCACCTTCAAAGTATTGCCCCAAATTGTTAACGGGTACTTCAATTACAGATTCATGTCCCGCTAGGTCAGATGGTGGTGCTAAATGTTCCTCATCATTCATTACCGAGTCAGGTTTGTTCATATGTGCAAACTGTGGTAATCCGGCCTGTAATTCTCCATTGAGGAAGGCTCGAAGAGCTGAGACTAGCTCGGGGTCTTTATATAGTTTGGACATGATGGTGGTTCTAACTTCTGAAGACATGAAATCCATCAATTTGGCAACATTTAATGGCATCTTGTGGGACGTAGGACCCTGACAAGAGAATGGTGAAGATGGAATCTCCACTTCCTCAAGGGGGTCGGGCATTCCCTCACCAGAAATTCTCTCTAGTAGGAAAGGTGTGTGTCCACTTTCAGATGTCCTACCCTCACTCTCTTCCCGAATGATACTGGGTATAGCTAACGGCCTGTAGTTCTTGTGAGGTTGAACTTGTGTGGGAAACACTATGTCCGACATCTTCATATGTTTGGGTTCAGGTTCTAATGTTCGTTGAGTTTCTTCCACCAAACCCCTCAGTTGTTGGACTCGTTCAATTTCCACTGTTGGGTTTGGATAGGTTCCAATCTTTCTCTTGCAATCCTCCTTTTTTGTCTCTTGTGGCTTATCTTGGGGGTTCGCAATTGGGTAATTTAACTTTGAATACTCTTTTGCTGTTCGTCATAATTCCCTCTTGTGATCCTCCTCACTGGCTTTTTCCTTTGTAGTAACAGTTTTGGTCTCCGTGGTCTATATCGAATCTGAGTCATCCTCAGGGTCATTCATATACACGGGATCCTCTCCTGTCCCTATGTTAGTATTTGAACTAGGTTTTGAGCTAGAAGCATTAAGGGATTTCTTTCTTCGTGTTTTCTTCTTTCTCGCTCGGCCAATGGATGCAGCATCTCTCTCTTCGAGGATGTAATTTTGCTTTTGGAGCATCGACCGTGTGAGTGCATTCACTGGTGCTATGTTTATAGTTGGTGGTGTCCCATCAACAATCTCTATTATGTTCAATGGTGTGATTTTGGGTGCGTTTGGATTCTTAGGACACTGTGCGATCAAATGATCTATGCCACAACGATTACAAGTGAGTATTGGCATTGCCAATGCAGTCCCTTGACTTGTTTGCATTACTGCGGCATTCTTTTGTATTCTAATGGGGCACTCAGCTACTCGATGTGGTCCACCACATTCGTAGCACTGAAGAGGTGGTCTCCTGGCAAAACTATTAATGTTTTGGCCTCTTGCTGCTAGTGCAGTAGCTTGATATACCGGTTTGATTCTTCCCCAATGGTCTTCCATATAGTACATGGGACACTCCTCAAGCATGTCGACTCCATAGGTGATACTAGAGTCTATGTCCTCTTCGCAATCTACATAAGTACTAAATGACTCGCAACCTATTTGGTTCATAGGTGTAACTCTTGGATGGGGGGGTTGCGGTCCTAGCACTCGAGGTGGCAACGGTGTGGTTTGGACCACATTTTGGGTTCTAGGGACCATGTGTTGTAATGGCAATTGTTGCTCCATGGGTGGGGTAGGCATCAATGCAGGAACTCGAGGTGAGTCTGCCCAAGCTACAGGCGGTCTATTTTCCATGATGCGTTTAAGCATTAGGCAATCCTTCGCTTGATGGCCATACCTACCACACACGTTACAAGTCCCGTTAAACTTTACTCTGAAAGTAGGGCATTCACTCGTAGTATGTGGGCCCAAGCAAATTGAGCACCATTGTTGCTCCCTTCTTGGATACATATGAGTGTTTTGTGGAGCACGATTACCCCTAAGGCTTTCTTGGATGGCCTTGGTGAGATCTGCCAAAGTCATCTCAGATATCGTTTGCTCTTTCACGATTGGCTTCATCTTCATTGGCTCATGCCCTGACGCTTGCGAGCTACTAGACTTCTGCTCGGCAGACACTCTTTCTCCTGCAATCATTAAATTATCCTCCAATTGGATTGCATTCATGGTGACTGCTTCCCAAGTAGTGATACCTCTAATGACTAGGCCATTATAGATACTTTCATGTCGTAGTCCCCTAATGAATCTATCGAGCAATTGGTTGTTGTTGAATCGCTCGTTTGGATTGCATCGAGAATTCAAATTCTTTAGGCGACTAATGAAGTCTCTCACGGATTCACCTTCTTCTAGTTGGGCTTTCTGGAGCTGAGAGGCTACACCCCAAAGTACTCCCTCTCGTATGTGCTCTTTCAAGAACAATCTCCTAAGAGTAGAGTAGATCGTTTTCTCGTCTACTCTTAAGGTTCTATACCAATCTCCAGCCTTTCCGCTTAGGGTCAAACTCAAAGCCTTACACTTATGTAGCTCATTGTGCTCTTCCAAGGAATCGCACACATGTTCAAAGACTTCCATATGCTTTCTATCATCTCCGTCTCCATTGAATTTCTGTGTGAGCTTAGCTACTTGAACTGCCTTGCTCCTAGGCTCTCTATCTGGTGCACTACGCATGTTTTTCGCAATAGAGCGACCGATAGTTTGAGCAAATGCTGCCAAATCTCCTATTTGAGCAGGTATAATGGGTGTATGTGCTCCTGGAACCTCATGTGAGATGGGAGTTGGCCTTGGCCTTGGCATACGCGCGGCTCTTGGGTCCCAAATTTCGTATGGTGGTGTACCAGACGGTGGTCCAAAGTTTACAGGCGTGGCCCTAGGCATAGGGGGTGCCTGATATGGCATGTTATTATTAAATGGCATGGCTCCACTTGTATAAGAGCTTGGATAATTCCATTATGGATTGTAAGCTCTTGGAATAATCGGAGGTGTAGGAGCTACATGAGGCTGAGGTACGACAGGTGCACATGATTGATACATACATGTAGGTATAGTTGGGGGCACTGTGCTACTAGGCATCGGCGCAGTATTAACAAATGAATTGCATGGTGTACTTCTTGTCATGCTCACCACTAGGATATGCATGGTAGCCGTAGTGTCATTAAGAGAAAGATGAGCTAGATCTGGGAAGGTAAAGCTGCCACTTGTGGTCTCAGATTGTACTGAGGCTCCTGGCGAAACAACATATGGAGGATCAAGGGGGCTCACTGAGGGAGTCTCCATTTGTGATAGGGTTGGGTGGTTGGCCTTTCCCGTATCCAAGAATCTCATTAGGCCTGTTGAAGGCATGTTGATCCCTGTGTTCTGTCTTTCTAACTCGACAATCCTATGGAGGACATCACAGACTTTCTGTTGTTGCTCATCTATGCTAGTAGCACCCGATGTGAATTGTAGAACATCTAACCAACCCACATGATAAGTGTGTCCTGTGTACCGATCAGTTAAAGCTTCTGCTTGTAGGTCATACTCCCAATTTTTGTTTAGGAATATCCCATCTAGGCCCGGCGTGCTGGAGGTTTCCCTTGAAGTGGAAGCATTATTGCTCCCCATAGCTTGCCCCTCCGTGACTGCTACCTTGGGAGCACTCGGTTGCTCGGCTGGCATGATTGTTGTCATAGGAGCCTTTGCTTTCAGGTCTCGACTTTGTTCTAGCCCTCGTAGGTTCTCAATTTCCCTCTCCCTTGTTGCTTGCATATAGAGTTCGATCTCTTGCACTTCGGCAAGACTCCTACCATCGGGTAGTAAAACCTCAGAGGGAGATAGTCCTAAAGGATCAGGAGATGCAGTGGATGGAACATTCACATGCACACTCTCAAGAAGCATAGGGTCCATTTTAGGCATGAATGACGAATTTACTTCCCCACTCCCTTCATTTATTTCATTAACCGCATGTTCGGAGCGAGTAGCTCTACTAAGGGTCTCTTTTAAGCGGCTAAACACGCTGGACCCGGGCCATGGGCCCATGGCATGCATGTCATGACTTGAACTATCAGGGTTTGGTGTAGGATACCCCTCCATGACTTCGTAGTCAAAGGAAGAATCACTAGACGCGATATGAGGATCTTGGGTCGCGCTACCTTGAGTCCCGGCCGAAGGTCCAGAACCTAGGGTGGAGGAATAATGGGTGCCCGCGTAAATGGAGGCACTACCAATATGCTTGTGCTCTAACACTCGTCCGGAGCGTAGGTTCATATGACTTGGATCCCCTAGAAGTGTCAGTGAGGGCCCGTGAAGGCTGCTCACCTAGTAATTTTGGGTGTTTGCAACCCAAGTCTTTTCTTATTTTTTGATTTTTTGGTCCTTTTTTTTTTACCCGGCTATAGAATAGAACGTATGATAGCTCAAAACGAGCGTCTCGGTCAGAGGGACCTGCCGTGCTATACAGCCCTCCGTTTGGTCACTTTATGCCCTCGGAATCCCTAAAACCGTCAATTTCTAGTAGGGAACTAGGCCCGAATTAGAAAGTCTAAGGGTGTTAGTGGGAAGAGAAGGGAGGAGAGTGGAGGACTTGCCCCACATGCTCTCATTCCCTCTTGAGGGGGTAGGGTATATATATAAGAGTGAGTCTAGTATATATCATAAAACTGAGGACTGAGGCCTGGGCCTGGGCCTGGGCTTGGGCTTGGGCTTGGGGAAACGATCCCGATCAAAATTTTAGTGTAGCCCCCTAATCACTCACGCTTAAATATTTTTGGTTTTTTTTAAATTAAAAAAATATTTTTAATTTTTTTTTTATTTTTTTTTGGGCGACGACCGCGCGCGGATTTTGGTGACCCTTTCTTGGCCACACACACTCTCCCAGTCAACAGCTCACTACCTTATCTACTTACTAACTGTGCTGCTAACCACTAACTAATCTACTAACTAATCTGTTAACTGCTTGCTGACAGTGAGCTAACTGTCCGCCTACTTCCTCTCTCACTACCTGCTGTGCAAACACTGTGTGCAGCCAAACCTTGACAGAGAACTGTGTGCAAACAGAAATTGCTAACTGCCTTCCTACTTATTCATTCACTGCAACCAAGCTAACGACTACTAATTGTGCAAAGACTGTGTGCAAACAGAAAACACAACATTATGCAGAAATCACAGAACTTGCAGACAACACAGAAATTAACAACATACAGAAAAACAACTCATTCCTCTTCCTCTTCTTTCCTACTACAAACAACTCAAAGGAGAAGCAGAAAGTGCCTCTTGGGCTTAGTGCAGGGCGATTCCCCGGCAGCGGCGCCAAAAATGTGCGCTCCTTGCCGCACTGTCGAAGCAAGGGACTTGTTGATACACCGTGTGCCAGCCACAAATGGCTCCAAGCACACAACAAGAATAATCTAGCAAGCTCAAAAGAGGGCAATGGTGTGTCACTCACCGCTCTATGCTCCTACCGTGGAGGATTCCTCGCCGCAATGAAGAAAAAGCTGCAGTCATGCCGCGCTCAACCGCTTCGCCGCCGTCGTGCCTTCGTAATGCTCGATCGCACACACTGTCTCCCTCTCTCTCTCTCTCTCACATACACACACACACGAGGAGGTGAAGAAGAGGAAGATGGAGATGGAGATGGAGATGGAGCAAGAGCACTCTTCTATTGCACAAATGAGAGAATGAGTGAATTTTAGGTTTAGTTGGCTTTTATATGAGTTCACCCCATTCACACTTGGGCGCCCATGCTTAGCCAACTAATCCCTTGAATGTCCCAGTTAGAGTGCGCCTCTCATCGGCGATCACTCTTACCCTTTTTCTATTGGTCCGACAAGCCCGGTACCTGACTCTACCAAATACATAATACACGTCCGTCGTAGGTGATGGGGTGTCCGTGATCCGTGAGGGTTAACACCTACCCTAATGATGGGCATGCCAAGAAACACGCCATGGATCTCATTTGTTAGTAAAGCACCACTACATGGTAGCTCAATGCCTGCAACAGTACCTACAAGTGTGTACCAATCGTATACACCTATAGGTCCTCGTACTCATGTAGTCCCTACCCCTCCCATTATTTCAACTACCTATGCTCCACAACCACAACACCCAAGCTCTTATTTTCATGGGACTATACCGGCTAGCATTAGCATGTCACATCCGACGTCTGCTATGCCTAGGGCCACACATATGAACTTTGGGCCGCCACATGGCGCAACATCGTACCAAACGTGGAACCCAAGGGCTTCCTATACGCCAAGCCCAATGCCAATACCTACTCCACATGTAGTCTCTGGAGCACCTCCACCCACGGTTCCTGCTCACTTAGGTGACTTGGCAACATTTACTCAAGCTATCGATCGATCTATTGCTGAGAATATGCATAACACGCCTGATAGAGAACTTAGAAGTAAGGCAGTACAAATAGCTAAGCTTACACAAACATTTAGTGGAGACGGGGATGTGAGAAAGCATATCAAAGTGTTTGAACAAATATGCAATTCTCTAGGAGAACACAATGACCTGCATAAGAGTAATGCTTTAAGCCTAACCTTAAGTGGGAAGGCTGGGGATTGGTATAGAACCCTAAGGGTGGAAGAAAAAACAAATTACCCTATTCTTAGAAGACTGTTCTTGAAAGAATAGATACAAGAGGGAGTGCTTTGGGGTGTAGCCTCTCAGCTCCAGAAAGCCCAATGAGAAGAAGGAGAATCGGTGAGAGACTTTATTAGTCGCTTGAAGCATTTGAATTCTCGTTGTAATCCAAATGAGCACTTCAATAATAATCAATTTCTTGATAGATGCATTAGGGGATTACGACATGCGGATATCTACAATGGCTTAGTCATTAGAGGTATCACCACTTGGGAAGCAGTCACCACCAATGCGATCCAATTGGAGGATAATTTAATGATTCAAGGAGAAAGAGTGTATGTTGAGCCTAAATCTATTAGCTCGCAAGCATCAGGGCATCAGCCAATGACCCTAAAGCCTATTGTTAAGGAGCCAAAGATATGTAAGATGAATTTAGCAGATCTCACCAAGGCCATTCAAGAGAGTCTTAGAGATAATCGTGCTCCTCAAAACAATCATATGTATCCAAGAAGGGAGCAACAATGGTGCTCAGTATGCTATGGACCGCATAGTACCAGTGAATGCCCTACTTTTAGAATAAAATTCAATAGGGACTGCTGCCTGTGGGAGGTATGGTCATCAAGCTAAGGATTGCATAGTATTTAAGCACGCGATGGCCAATTGACCAACCTTATCATGGACAGACACACCTCGAGTGCTTGCATTGATGCCGGCCCCACCTCTGGAACAAACGTCACAACACATGGTCCCTAGGGCCCAAAATTTTGTTCAAACAACACCCTTACCACCTCCAGTGCTAGGATCGCAACCACCATATCCAAGAATCACTTCTGTGAATCAAGTGGGTTGTGAGTCATCCATTGCTTGTTTGGAAGGTTGTGAGAAAATTATAGACCCTAATATTGCCTATGGGATGGATGCGCTTGAAGAAAGTCCACAATACTACATGGAGGACTATTGGGGACAAGTCAAACCTGTCTATTAAGTAGCTGCTCTTGCTGCAAGAGGCCAAAATATCAATTACATTGCTAAGAGACCACCTCTTCAATGCTATGAGTGTGGAGGTCCACATCATGTGGCTGAGTGTCCTACTAGGCTATAAAAGAACTCCACACTAATGCAAACCAATCAAGCAAGCACATCTACAATACCGATACTCATGTGTAATCGATGTGGCATAGATCATTTGATTGCCCAATGTCCAAATAATCCAAATGCACCAAAGATCACGCCATTAAACTTAATTGAGGTTACCGAGGAGCCATCACAAAGTACACATGTGGTACCAGTAAACGTACTCACACGATTGATGCTCCAAAAATAAAATTATATTCTTGAGGAAAGACACACGGCATCAATTGCCCAATCTCAGAAAAAGAAGAAAACACGAAGGAAGAGATCGCAAAAAGCAGCGAAGTCAGACCCCAGTTCAAAGACCAACATAGGGACTGGTGACGACCCCGTATATATGAACGATGCTGAAGAGGATTATGATTCAAGTGAAACCATGGAGACCAAAACGACCACTAAGATAGAAACCAACAAGGAAGATCTTCATGAGCCACAATGGCCAGGATCCAAGAAGAAGATAGGAACTTATCCAAACCCTACAGAGGAGATCGAGCGAGTCAAGCAATTAAGGATTTTGGTAGAAGATACCCAAAGGGATCTAGAACCAGCACCTAGGCAGATCCAGATTACAAACACAGTGTTCCCTACGCAATAACAAGCTCACCAAGTCCATAGACCCTTATCCATACCTAGTGTCATCCAAGAAGGAAGTGACTTAAAGTCGTGGGAAAGTGGGCGTACTCACTTCTTGATGGAAAAAATGTTTACAGAGGGACTACCTGATCCTATCGAAGAAATAGAGATCCCATCTTCCCCACGTCAAGGGACTGAAGCCTAAAAGGTGTTGTTAAACATTGCCAAATTGATGGATTTCATGTCTTCAGAAGTTAGAACCACCATCATGTCCAAACTATATAAAGACCCTGAGCTAGTCTCAGCTCTTCGAGCCTTTCTCAATGGAGAACTAAAGTTTGGGCTACCACAATTTGCACAGATGGATGGAGCTGGGGAGATGCAATAGAGGAGGAACACTTAGATCCACAACCCAACCTAGATGAGCACCTTGGTATAGAAATAGCTGTTAACAAGTTGGGACAATACTTTGAGGGCGATGAATCCAATGTGACCATACCAATCAATACTAAGGGATTAACTGTGAAGGGAATCCTTGATGGTGGTGTTGGGGTTAGCATTGTGACTAAAAATTGATGGGAAACTATGGGAAGACCTCACCTTGCGACCACAACCATAGTAGTGAAGATGGGCAATGGGTCTATTGTTAAACCTATTGGGATGCTAAAAGATCTCAAGATCAAGGTCTTTGGACATAAAATAAGAATTACCTTCATTGTTATGGATTTCTCCAAGCACACTATGGCATCGGAGATGATCTTAGGACATCCTTTCATGAGGGAAGCAAAAATGGTGCATGACTGGTCTAAAAACCATGTCTACCTGCAGTTCCAAGATTCTGTCATTCGAGTGGATCTTGTAACTGGTCGAGCACATCCTCTAGAAAACAGGTTTATAATTGATCATAGATCTGACACCACAGTTCACTCGGCCCCATTGCACTATTGTTACACGTGTAAAGCGGACATTGATGTTGGGAAGATTCTCCTTATATGGATGTACTACCTAGGATGACTGAGTCGGACAATGTGGATTGGGTCCACCTAGTAGCAACCATAGACACTTGGGAAAATAGGGGGACGACCTGGGTAACACCTGAGGGGGATGAAATGCCCGTACCCTTAAACATGCTACAAGCAATGCATATAGCTTCTGACAAGACTCATCGAATATAACAAAGAAAACATACAAGTGGGTCCCTAAAGCTTCTTTAGCGACCATAGCTAGTGCTAAAAAATAGAAGCCTTGTAAGAAACGGCCCACTCGTCCCAAAAAATGTAAGGAAACGTGGCGGTGGATTCCTAAACGACTATTGGAAGCCCAAGGCTACTATCAAGGAAATGATCAAAGCTGGGTGCCAAAACAGAGATTGTGTTCTTACTTGTCACTTGACCCATGTGAGCCCAATCTTGTGGCTCCAAAACGAATTGAAGATCGCGGAAAGAAAAAAATCACGGAATGCTACACACCCGCTCCAGAGCTAGTTGGGGTACCAAAAAAAGAACGATTTGTTCCACCTTGCTCAAGAACAGGGAAGTCAAATGAAGCTTCTTGCTCTTCATGTAGTTCCTATACGGAAATAGAAGCTTTGACACAAACTCCACCCACCATTGTACATATCCATACAAACAAGGAAGAGTTTTCACCTCGCGTTGTAAGTTCACCACCTACAACAACATTGCAAATAAAATAATGGGAGAGTACCTTACCACCCTTGCAGCTAGATGAAACGCATAGGGCGATAAAAAACTATTGGTTAAAGCCTTCACCCATAACAACTTGGAACAATTGGTTTCAAATGGTGACGACATATTTCCAAAAAGTATGATCTACCCAAGGAAGGGGGGAGTGTTTGCTGACATGCATCATTCACTTGCTTCCCTTTCAACCTTCCTCCCTGACCTCTCAATCTCCCAATCTTAGGGAATGTATTTATATAAAGCCTTATACTCACAAAAAACAAAAAAAGTAAAGAGCAAGAGCAATTAGCAGACGAGTATGCACAATAAAAGTCAAAACATTGACCAGACCTACACATTCACATCCGGTACACTGAAAAAGAAACCTATGTCATCAAACACCTTTGATCCTCATCACTCGAGTGATGGAGGGTAAGTAAGATTAGTACGATAGGAGTGTTTTTGTTTTAGAGTTTAGTGATTAGCAAAGTTCTTTCTTCCCACTGATGTGCCCCCTAGAGGTATTCTTTGTGTTTCCTAGTGTGTACAGAAACGTGTTGCAGTTGTTAGGATTTGGACCTTCATGGAATCTTTATCTCGACTCACTCTTCAAATCAAGCGCGATCATCAACACAAATAGGTGTTTCTTATCCATTAGCATTGCCCCTTATCTTTTTTGCATCCATGCTTGTCTGCTTTAATTGTGATTGGTAGCATAATATTCATCGCATTTGCTTAGTATCAAACATTGAATTCAATGTAATTTTTTGTCATAATCACTTGTCTCGGTTTAAAAATCAAGCAGTCCGACTAAGCTAGTTTGACCAAGCTAGGCGTTAGAGATTTTCTCTTAATACCATGGGAAATGCCTTCCTAATAGTCAATGGTTACTTAGGTTCTTAATCTGATTTAGGCAGCATTGTGTGAAATATACTAGGGCTTTCTAGTGGGCTTAGTCCCTATTGACCTTGTAAGGCAAGGGGAACTAGAACCTAGGAGTCCTTTGCCTTACACTAGTATCAGAGCCTAGTTCCCCTTGCCTTACATTGGTATCAGAGCAAAAGAAAGTCGACCTTGTCGAGCATTTACTGATAATCGACCTTGTTGAATTGGCCCCATGTACTGAAAAGCAAAAAAAACTTACAAAATATGTAATGTGTACCTGCTTGGCTTGATTACGTTATCCTTGATATATACATAAATATTGTCCTTGACATATATGTAGATATGGAGGCCTCCTTTTGGAATCCTTGCTTCCTCCAAGTCAGAGCCCATGCCTGCCTTGCCCTTACTCGCTAGGTAACTTTGCCTTGTTGGAGCCTTGTTCCGTTGTGAAAACATGATGGAAGCACCATCGTGCAGCTTATGACGGTGGTATACTGAAAGTAATTCCCATCAATTTGTGGCTTTGTCGAGCAAAATGCCGTACCCGAGGCATATAAACATTTACCTTAAGGACACAAAGAAAGTGTAAACGAAAAAAAAATTAGTCGGCCATGCCAACATCTGTACCATACCCATTGCAGGCATTGCCTGTACTTTCCTGAATGCAATTGGATAACAGTACCAATTGGTAGCAACCTCGCGACCGTTAACCATTTGTTAACCATTCATGCATGTTTTGCCTGAAAACTTTAGTCAAATACAAAAATTGTAAACCTTATTGAAATGCGTACCTCCCTTGCATGTCAAATTTAATCAATGGTGTTTGGACGAATCTTCCAATCCTATGACAAGCTGGTCGCTTTCATGATCGATGTACTTTGCATCCCTTGCATGTTGTTTGCCTCTTGCGGAGTGTTGTGGGAAACGCGTCAGTGCGTCTACTGCCTTGCATTCGAGAAATTAGTTGTATCGGCCACAGTGCATGCGTTTTCGAGCATCCCTGTCTGTTATTTGTGTGTAGATTGCTTCCCAAAACCGAGGAGCTTCCTTGCCACATGACTGGCATCCGAATTCCTGATTGCATGTGATTGAGAGCTTCTGAAAACGAGGTTGATTCCATAGTCATGATGTCATGACATCATGCCGATGGCTTTGCAAAGTGGCATTAGCCGTCGACTTGATGATGTATTTGAGCTTGCCCTCCTTGCTTTGAAATCCTGCAGACTTGCCCTCCGTGCTCGACCTAGGAGGGATGGGCCTATGGCACCCGCAACTGCAAGGTTGCTATCCGTGTCCTTGCAAAACTGCAAGATAACCCGTGGGCCAACACCCCTAATCAGGGGTGGTAAATTTAAAGCAATTTTACTTAAGATAAATAAATAAACTGTTTTGAAAAGATTCAATGGCGTTCTGCTGCTCTGCGCAAGGAGTACAAGCGACGGTGAGCGAGTTATGGTGCACCTCAGCCGTCGGCTACGAAACGAGATTTTCTCGCCGGCCTTGGGCGAACATGCAGAGCCCATCTGTGTTCCATTTGGTGAAGATGGCCTGTGCCAACGGCCGCTTACCAAGCCCCTCTGCACACGAGAAATTTCGGCCTCCTCCAAGGGGCCTCTTACCAAGCCCCTCTGCACACGAATTTCGGCCTCGTCCTCCGCTTGTCAAGCATGTCTGCACACGCCGTGAACTTCAACCCCGCCCTCTTGCTTAGCCGCTTGCACACCATGGCTTGCAATACCATGTACTTTTTTTTGCTGAAAACGAGGGAGAGAGGGTTGCCTTCGATCGAGAGAGAAACAAAGAGAGAGAGAGAGAGAGAGAGAGAGAGAGAGAGAGAGAGAGAGAGAGAGAGAGAGAAGAAATCGATCATGCACGCCTCATGCCATCAATCTCCTTCTCCCCTCCTCCATGGCTCCTCCTCCCTGAGCTCTGATACTAGTGTAAGGCAAGGGGAACTAGAACCTAGTTCCCCTTGCCTTACAGACCTTTAGCTTAAGTATTATAATGGGAGTTTACTAATGTGATGAGCCTGGGGAGGGTAAAAGTGTTATATGACCCCCCAAAGTTACAAAATTAAAATGTTGAAAACGAACAAACAAAAAAATCAATGTGCCACAATGTAAAATCTTAAGTGGGAAGAGAAATCTCAGCTTGATTTGGTACTTCACTCACATGTATCGCCTATAGTACTAGAGCCCTAGAGGTTCCCAGTGTGGGCGCTTTTCCTTGAAAAGCAAAAAACCCAAGGCACACAAAATAAGCACACACACCAAAAATCAATCACTGTGAGAAGACTTTGGGGGGTCAAAGAAAAGGAAATAAGTTAGGCGAAGATTTCATGAGCAATTTCTTTTATCGTAGCTTAACTACAAGGTCTTCTAGGTATAGCCTCTAGTCAGTCCTCGAACATGAAATACTTGGCTTTCGCGAATAAACAACTTAATTGACCAGAGAAAATTGAGAAGCTTGCCCATGGTATTAATAGTCGATCTCTAGTGCCTTTCGATCGTTAAATTAGCGACCTCGAACTTGTCTAGTTTTTTACCTTTACAACTGTCTATGTGTTTACCTATATTACAATTTAATGTTTATTGCTGACAAATGGTTTAAAATTTAGTTACCAATCAATTTGTCTGACTACAACTGCATATGCTTTTTAATTGTATATGAGAATGCAATTACTGTGCCAATGTTGTTTGATTTTGCAGTGACTGAACAAGGCTAAGGACATTCATCTCAAATGCTCTTCCACCTCGACGAATGAGCTTCAACTCAATAGCTTTCGAGGATGGAATCTACATCAGGAAGGGGGGCATGTTAACCCCTCACACACATTCTTGTCACCTACGACAGACGCCGTATTATTTATTTGGTAGAGTCAGGTACCGGGATTGTCGGTCCAATAGGAAAAGGGTGAGCGTGATCACCAATGAGAGGTGCACTCTAACATGAACATTCAAGGGTTAGTTGGCTAAGTATGGGCGCCAAAATGTGAATGGAGCGAGCTCATATAAAAGTCACCTAAACCTAAAAATTATTAATTCTTTCATTTGTGCAATTGAAGACTGCTCTTGCTCCATCTCCATCTTCTTCTTCATCTTCTCCTTGTGTGTGTGTGTGTATGCGTGAGAGAGAGAGAGAGAGAGAGAGAGAGAGAGAGAGAGAGAGAGAGAGAGAGAGAGAGAGAGAGAGAGAATGTGTGATTGAGCATTGTGACGATGGCACGTCGGCGGTGAAGCGGTTGAGCGCGGCACAGCGGCGGCTCCTTCTTCTTCACGGTGAGGAATCCTCCACGAAGGCGAGCGTAGGGCGGTGAGTGAGACACCCTTGCTCTCTTGAGCTTGCTAGATTAGTCTAGTTGTGTGCTTGGAGCCATTTGTGGCTCGCACATAGTGTATCGTCAAGTCCCTTGCATTGACACGTGCGACAGACGCGCACACTATGAGTTGGACTCAAGACTGTTTGGCTCTGGTTTGATCTCATCTTTTGGCACTGTGAAGGCATATTGTGTGTAGCACTGTCAATGTTTAGCATTTGCAAGTCTTTTGCATAGTTTTCTATGTACCTTCGTGAAACATGACATATGATTCCCCAGGTCAAGCTGTGGATAGCATTATCCTCGTCCTGATATTGTCTATCCCATGGTCTCCTATGATATGAGCTTCTGTGGTTTCAGGACCCAAGGCATCATAGATCTCAGACTCTCGTCTATACCTACGGTTGTTGTGGTCAAAGTATATGCTTGTTTGGTCATAACGTTGAAGATGGAGGAGAGTTTGGCTCTGAACATATTTCTGGGTTCACTCAGGTAATGTCATTCAGCTCTAGAGGGACGAGTTATGATACATTCTATCCTCTGAAATGAACCATCCTTCCCTATCTATCAATGGGCACACTTCTATGAGCTAGTATGTGGGCCGTTCAAGCATTGGTCGATCCTTTTTGTATAGTTGCCCTTTTCGGTCTACAAGTGTGTACATGATACAATGCTAGCATCATTCGCTTTGATGTGTCCCTTAGACTCGTGAATGATTGCACACTAGTGGAAGTGGATGTAGAATCATTTGCAACCCTCACACTCTTTTCGATCTTCGGTGATAACTAGACACTTTGACCAAATTCACGCAAGAATTTGTTGTTCAAAGAATCAATTTTAAGATTTTCAGGTGCCTGTGCATCTTTATGTTGATTCTAAACTTGTCATGCTTTTACTGGTGCTTCTAATGGTAATGCAGAATCATCTAATTGCATAGAAAATGATAAGTTAGATGCACTTACATCAGGATTTGCATTTCTAGCTTGCTCTATGCTTTGCTTTGCAAAGGCCATGTCTTTGTTGACTGGAATACTTGGACAATCCGAGCAATACACCATGACTGGTGGTATTCCAATTAGTTCTTTCATCTCAAGCTCTCGTTGAGGAGCTTTTGTTTTCTTGCCAAGTTTTCGATATCCTCTTTCAGAACACTAAGCGTTAAACTGTAGACTCCTCCCAAATTTTTACCAATTGTTACCAAAGTCTACTATTATCGGCCCCGATTCGCAATTTCGATGCATGAATAATTCCCTAATGGCCAAATTTTACTCAAAATACAATTTCGAATTGAGTTTTGCGTGAACATATCCTAGCCGGTCAATTTTCAACGCAAATCCGATTTCTCGGTTACACTCGGTTTGCTTTTTGTTCTTTTTTTACAATTTCGGACTTTTTGCGGCTCACAGCTCGCTTTGGTCTTTTTTCTTGCTTTTTTAAAATTTTGCCCACTCCTTCGGGCTTTACTGCTCGACTCGCTCTTTTTTTGCTTGCGGTGCGTGAATTTCTCTACGGCTTTTATGTTCTGTTTTTTTGTTTTTTTGGCCTTTTTCAGACTCTTTCCCTTTTATTTTTATTATTTTTTAATGAAATTCTACTTTTTTGGTATTTTTATAAAAGTTTTTTTGGTGATTTTTTTGAAGGTTTTATGTTTTTTGTTCTTTTTTAATCTATCAAGTTAGCTTTTGATTTTTTAATGACTTTTACCTTTTTTATTTTTTTTGAATTTTTCAATAATGATTTTTTTCTTCTTTTTTTTGAATTTTGTATAAATAAATATGGAAAAAATTAAAAACTCGACTAACTACACTACACTAATCATGAAAAAAGTAAAAATTACTAACCTTATACTCACATTGCGATGGCGACGGACGTTGACTGCAGTGGAGGCGATGAGGACGAGGTGGCATGCAGCGGTTATGATGACCTCGCTGATGGACATGCACGCACGAAGAGAGAGAGAGAGGGTTTGTACCTGGCACGTAGTCATGAAGAGGGGGAGAGGGGGAGAGAGAGAGAGAGAGAGAGAGAGAGAGAGAGAGAGAGAGAGAGAGAGAGAGAGAGAGAGAGAGAGAGAGAGAGAGAGAGAGAGAGAGAGGGCTCTTGTGGCATGCGTTGTCTGCGCGCTATAGACAAGAGGGGGAGAAAAAGGGAGAGAGATAGAGAGACAGCATTGACACCGCCTCGTGGGAGAGAAAGAGAGAACTGGCCCGTGGGAGAGAAAATGTCGTGGCATTGTTGGTTGAAGGCAGAAGGAGAGAGAGAGAGAGAAAGAGAAAGAGAGAGGAAAGGTCAAAGGTGACGTGGCACTATAGTCTCTGTAGTACAATGGGGGAGAGAGAAAGTGAGAGTCTCGACGACCACACACAAAGAGAGAGATGGTGATGGTAAGCTGTCATTCAGCAGAGAGGGAAGAGGGAGGTTGGAAGTGACGTGGTATGGTAGGGTGGGTGTTGATGCACACATAGAGGCAGAGAGAGAGATAAGAGAGAGAGGGGACTCAGAGTTTTGTAAGCGTGATGGTGAAAGTGAAAAGAGAGTTAAAGACAGGAAAAAAGTGTGCAGCATGCCGCATGAGTGTGTGTGTGGGTGGGCTCAGCTATGTCAGCAGCACACAGAGACAAAGGGTGAGCTCACTTGCAGGAAACAAAGAGAGAGAGAGAGAGAGAGAGAGAGAGATGACAAAAAACCTGCAAGTGGGAAGAGAGAGAAAGAGAGAGATTTTATCTTCGGAATTAGACTAAGCTTCAAGGGAAGAGAAAAAGAAAAAGGCTATCTTTTGCGGAGAGAGAAAGTGGAGTGGGATGAGAGAGAAAGTGAAAAGGAGGTGAGAGAGTATCTTCAGCATGCCCAAGATGGGCTAGGAGGGGATTTTTATTTTTACTTTTTAAACCTTAATAACGATAAGGGAGGATTCTCACTGGGGCTAGCCGTCTGAACCGAATTTCTTGTCGAAGCTCGAAATTTGACCGCAGAGTCCGCACGACCGTTCAAATTTACCAGAGCGCACATCCAAGTTTGTGGTCAACCACCAATGCTCGTCGAAACAAAAAAAAAAATCAATTTTAATTTTTGAAATGCCCAAAAATGCTAAAATGAGACCGAAAATAAGCCGAACACGCTAAAAATCACCGAGAATCTAAAAAGTTTTATAAATCTCAAAAAATCATTTGAAATTGCAATCAAATACTTTTGACATGCTTATATAAGTACACCAAAGATAGCAGTTTTTGCCCAAAATACTAATCACGACAAAATCAACAACCCAACCCTCGAAAATAGCGAAACGCTTAAAACTCGACTAAGGAGGGCACAAATGCACTCAAAATGCTGCCGTAAATACACATACAAAACATCTCATCAAGATCGTAAGATATCAAATTTTTACGAAATTAATACAAAAATTTGTAAAAATTACCCAAAAACTATAGAAAAATTTTCTTAAATTTTGCACAGATAGGGGATTAGTGCAGCAAAATCAAATCATAATAATCACATCGATGCAATTGCCAATTAATTTCACCATTAAAGATCAAAATGAGACAATTAAATTGACAATTTAACGTTAAAAATTGACGCATTTCAAGTGTGTAAATCCCCGTTTTGAGCTTGAAAATGCAGCAATTAATCATTACACACATCAAATATGCAATCAAACATCAGATTAATCATGCACATTAAGTACTTTTTAGGCATACAGACACAACTAATTGGTAGTTTTTACCAACTTTTAGGTGCACACACACAAGGGTTAATTTTGTCGAATTTGTAAATTGAAATCACAAATCCCTAATTGGGCATGACCATAACACAAATCAATCATGAGATTATAAAAATAATTATGCACACGTTGATTTTAGGTGCACACACAAGGGCAAAATAGTAAACACACAGTTGATTTTAGTGCACACAATTGCAATTGACCATCCAAGCATGCAATCAAGCTAATTCACATTGCACATTAGCCATGAAACCATCAATTTGCACATTGGATTTTAGAAAAATTTCAGCATTACGACGGCATGCAAATGCACAAAATCAAAAGCTCCCAACCATCACAATGACAATGGCGTAGCATACCACATAGATCTTGAATTTAATAGCACCATCCAATTGTTGATTACACCATGTGTAGGCCAATTTTGTCGATGCTCCAAAGCCCTAATCTTGCATTCCAAAATCAACAAATTGTGAAGCGATTAGCACATTTCCGCAATGTTAGAATGCAATCCAAGCCTCTAATTAATTAAATATAAAAGCATAAAAACAAAATGTTAGTCCAATTAGTAGAAAATTAGTGTGTGAGTTAGCAAAAATTAGTGAAATTAGCGAGGGGTTAGTGTGAAATTAGAGTGTGTAGGCATGCAATTATCAAGATTTGGTGATAAATTAGGGAAAATTGAACAAATTGCTTCATGCACACACATCCAAAATCCACAAGACCATAAACACACAAGTGATATTAGTGAGAAACCATTCAATTATGCCACAATTACACTAGCGTAGGCCATCGTTCCTCGGCAACAGTGCCAAATGTTGGGGGTACCATCGTAGCATAGCTCCATTGACCAATAATGATTGTCAATCCGAAGGGATGAGCTACCCGGCTAGGGCATGGAAACACTCACCAATTAGTGAGCTAATCATGGCAACACGAGTGGTAACTCTATGAAGTAGGCTTCTTGGTCTGTGGAGGAGCTAAGCCACAAAGATTGTCAATCTCCACATCCACTTTTCTCAAATCAACCCAATCACACACTAATGATTGCAAGACACACACATCACTAATCCTATCATGCAAAACACTAATCATAAGCACACACACATAGATCTATTGAGCATCCGCACTTCAATCAAACCCACATGCACACACAAAGATTAGAAGGAAATCACACAAGATTAGAGCAAGATTAACCACTAATTAGTTACAATCTAGCTAATCAAAGCATCATTGACAATCATAAGAAGTATGAGAGAGGCATAGTGAAAGAGAATTAAGCCTTGATTAGTGTTAATTAAGTCACATGAGCAAGGGAAAGCTCAAGGACTTCATAGCCACACACCTCATGAGCTCTCAGTAAAGAGCGGTCTCAACAAGTGAGGCTGAGAACCCTAATTTCATTTACACAATGCCTTATATACCTAGGGTAAAAATATGCAATGTTCAGATGGCCAAGACCTTTAGGGCTCCACAACTTACTAAATTTACAACCTAGGCACACTAACTGACCTATTCTTTACAGATTGGAACTCCCATTAAGCCCCTAACCCGTTACAAACATTACAATGGCTTGAAATAAATCGGGAAATTACAATTCATGGACATTTTGGAAAATGTGAAAATTTGTGTAACTCCAATCTTTACTGCTTCTTCGTATTGATTTTTGATGTGCATTGGTAAGGCTCGGGCCTTTAGCAGCTTCTGTTAACTGACGTCAGCTCAATTAACATTGCTTGGGAAGCAACATCAGGCAACATCAAGGGAATGAACCCATGATTTGTACATCATTCTAAGGTGGGTATCGAGTGCAGACCAAGCAAATCGGACTGGAGATAGATCCGAGCATGGTTGAACTTGGAAATTGACAGAGCAGAGCTACAGGTCGGCAGGCAGTGCAGGTGATTTGGGGAAGCCTTTGAAAGCTTGGAAGCAATTTGCAACAGGGAATCAAGCCTTGAAGGCTTGGGAGTAAGGTCATGAGAAGGGAGTCGAAGGCAACAGAGTCAACAAGCAATGCAATAGAATGGATTTTGCAAGCATTGCAAGCTTGGGTCTCTTGACAAAAATTTGGCAGTGCTAGTACACTAGATTGCGGGCAAGGCAAAATTCAAGTTTGGAGAGCTCACGAGTCGCAATCTCGGAGAGCAGAACACACACACACACACACACACACACACACACACACACACTCTTTTCTCACCGTTATGTTTTGCCACACACCGACATTCGACGGGCTTTGTAAGTCTAGTAGGCCGCAATTCAACTTGATTTTCTTTTTTTAAAGTAAGTGACTTAGACACTTAGTGTGTGCAAGAGTTCGCTCCCACCAAAGGGCCCACGAAAGTCCAACAGTGAGAGCAAGCTGTGAGAGATTGAGAGATCGTGAGAGTAGGGATTTGTGACTTCAACACCTCATCTCGGCAGTGGGAGGCAGCCCCAACATCGGCGATTAGCGGTTCCAAAACCGACCTTGTCGACGATCTATTGGTGACTTTTGCTTGGCATGCACGAGCGAGGTACCTGTGTCATAGAGGAGTGATGCCCGGCACCCGCATCAAGCATTCTTGGTGGCTACTTGATTGGGGCATTTTCATCCGGCAACGGAAATCGACACCGACACGCAGGTTATAGGTGGCTTTTGAGCCCGTTTACACATAGTTTCTCTAGGTTTCCAGACACTTAAAGACACAACGCCTTTTAGGTGATTTTGACAGTCATTTTGACAGCAGTTTCTCTACGGACAAATGCATTGATAAATACATGTTTGTTTTAGCACACAATAGTCCTATTCAGCTCTTTTAAGAGCAGATATCCCCGCAAGGATACTTTTTACTACACGCAACAGTTTTTGGCGTCTGTTTGAGCGTGATCACTCATGTACATTGAGTTGCGGACACTGCCTATTGTACTTCATGTGGAGCCATTTTTTGGCTATTTTGATAGTCTTTCCGTACTCACTTTATGTCTCTTTTGTGAAGGAGAATTCCATTTGTGTAGCCGAGATGTCATCTACAGAGTTGTGGCATAGCCGGCTAGGACATATGAGTCAGAAGGGAATGAAAGTCTTGCATTGTTCTAGTTATATCCCTGTGTTAAATTACTCTAACTTCTCTTTATGTGAGCATTGCATCAATGGCAAACAGACTAGGTTGACATCAGTCGCTTTGGACAAGGAGTTAGGGAGTCGTCTAGATCTCATTCATAGGGACTTGTGCGGCACTATGCCAGTCAAGTCTCTATGGAAAGCATTATACTTCCTGACACTCATAGATGACTCTACTAGAAAGGTGTGGGTTTATCTCTTAAAGCAAAAGAGCAATGTCTTTAGTGTCTTTCAGAAGTTCTTAGCATTGGTCGAGAACCAATTGGGTAGAAAGCTTAAAGCTTTGTGCAGTGACAATGGAGGCGAGTACATCTCCTATGAGTTCAAGGACTTTTGCAGTAAACGAGGCATTAGAAGACAGTTTACCATGCCTTACACACCCGCCACAAACGGTGTCGTTGAGAGAATGAATAGAACCATTCAGGAACGAGTCACTTCTATGTTGTCGACGGCCAGCTTACCTCAAGAATTTTGGGCAGAAGATGCTATGAATGACGGCGGCTGCTTACTTGATCAATCGGTCACCTAGTACACCACTTAAGTATAAGCTTCCGCAGGAGATGTGGATGGGCAAAGAGCCCAATTATGACAAGTTACGTGTATAAGGGTGTGAGGCATTCTCATATGTGCCAAAAGAGCTTAGAAAAAAGATGGACGCCAAATCATAAAAGTTCATCTTCATGGGATATAGTATGGACAGAGAGATGTGATATCGTCTCTGGCACCCGAAATCTAAGAAGGTGCATAAAAAGCCAGTGAAAGACATTGAGTATCATAGAGTACGGTTCGAGGATGTTGCCTCACCACCAATTACACAAAATGTTGGACGTGCTAGTGATGTACCTTCCACTAGTAGACACACACACACACATGTTACTCCAGGGAGAGCGAAATCCAGCAGTCATTCACTTTGAAGATCTACTCGTACATCTCGTGCACGTGAGCATTTTGAACCAGGATTGGACTACTTGCTAGTCATTGACTGCGGTGAACCCACTTGCTACAAAGAGGCCATTCAAATGGATGATAGCGTGAAGTGGGAAGAGGCTATGCAAACTAAGTATAACTCGATCTTAGCAAATGAAACTTGGGAATTGACAAAGTTACATGTGGGTAAACAGGCATTACCATCGAATTGGGTGTATAAGAAGAAGTATATCATAGATGATCCCAAGTCTAAGTATAAGGCCTGATTGGTTGCTAAAGGGTTCAAGCAAACAAAAGGCGTGGATTTCGATCAAATCTTTTCTCCAGTGGTCAAGATGACTATATTGCATCTTGTGCTTGGTCTAGTAGCCATCGAGGACATGGAATTGGTCCAAATGGATGTGAAGATAGCGTTTCTTCATGGGGATCTTGAAGAGGATGTCAACATGAAACAACCAGAAGGTTTTGCGATCAAGCCTGAGAAGCCAACACGTGCAGAATTGGTGTGTAGACTCAAGAAAACTTTATGTGGGTTAAAGCAAGTCTCAAGGCAATGGTACATCAAGTTCAATAAGTACACCCAATCCCAGGGTTACGTACGGAGCTAAAAGGATCACTTCTTGTACACAAAGAGGTTGAACGATGGTTCCCTCATCATTCTGATTTTGTACGTGGATGATATGCTCATAGTCAAGAAGGCAAAAGATGAGATTGCACTTCTTACGGATGCCCTAAGCAAGCAATTTACTATGAAATTTTTGGGCGATGCACAACACTTTCTTGATATGCGTATCAAGAGAGATCGCAAACGTGGTATACTTGAGCTTTCACATGAAGAGTATATTCATAAGATCTTGCAACGTTTTAATATGCAAGGGGGGAAGGCATTGAGTACCCCAATGGCCGCATACAAAAAACTTAGCAAGCATGATTGTCCCAAATTGGACATTGAAAAGGCAAAGATGGAAAAATTGTCATATTCTTGGCAGTCTCATGTTCGCCATGGTTAGCACACGGCCAGACATTGCATATGCAGTGGGAGTGGTCAGCAGGTTTAAGGAGAATACAGGCAGAAATCATTGGGAAGGAGTGAAGCACATCTTGAGATACATCAAAGGCTCAACTAACAAGTGCTTACCCTTTAGGAACAATGATGCATCCATAGTTGGATACACTGATTCGGATTATGCGGGTTGTGTGGACACTGAGCGATCCACATCTGGTTACGTTTTCTTGTTCGTTGGAGAGACAGTTTCTTGGAGATCATGTATCCAAAATTGCACTTCGTCTTCCACCACTGAGGCGAGTAAGTTGTAGTTTCTAGTTCTAGTAAGGAAGTTGCGTGGTCATCTCGTCTAGTGGGAGACCTTGGTATCACAAGTGCGATATTCTAAGGGTTTTAGGCCAAGTGATCGCCTAAAGGCAATGGCCGCCCACCCATGATCTTATTCATTGTTAGAATGTCAATAAGGAGATAGAAATACATACTCTCTAATGCTCCACCCAAACTAACCGTGTACTGTGTCATCTCCTTCCCTCTCTTGCACCCGCACGGCGGTTCCAATCACAAGGTGCATGGATGAGGATGTTGATGGTTGAGATTAACTTATGTCTATATTGCATGATAGTGAAGATGCATGTAGGCAGATTCATGGCAAAAGAAAAGCAGCAAGTCGATGAAGTGTAGCAAGATTTGGTATCTACACCTTGAAGGTAGTATCTACACCTATTTGTGCACGCGGTTTTGGTAAAAATAATACAAAGTGCTACCTCTTTCCCTTTTGTTTTCCCCCATCAACTGTTGATTTTTGTTGGTTAGCTTATATGGTTGCCTCTGAATTGTTCACTTGATTCATTGTTATGATCTACACCCATTGGCCCAAGTTGAATTGAGTGTAGTATGCACTTTTAGGGGATGGTTAAAAATGCACTTGTTGCGGAGCTGCAATGATACTTATCTACCATCGTGCCTTACTTGATGCTTGTATTGACATATGTGTAGTATCACACACATATTTCCTTCTCATTGCCCCTCACATGTATAAGCAGCTCCAACGTGAGTTTGATGTGTTACATTATCATCAAGCTCTTCAATATTGTCAATGGTGAGATTTGCCTATGGCCTTAGTCTAGACAACACATTGCTATGTTAATCTCTCACCTTTGTTTAGAAATGTTTAGGCTTATCACAATAGTTGAATGGGCCATGATCAAAATGGAGTCAGTAATCCACCCCCAAGATGTTCATTGCATTCACCTAGGAGAAGGTTCCCTACAACGCCTGACTCTTTTGTGAAGCAATCTTTTGATCGTATAACCTTTAGGAATCATGTAAACCATTGTTTGTGTGTGTGTGTGTGTGTGTGTGTGTGTGTGTTTGAGAGAGAGAGAGAGAGAGAGAGAGAGAGAGAGAGAGAGAGAGAGAGAGAGAGAGAGAGATAATATAGTAAGGATAGTAGCCGTTGCAGGTGGTGAGAGAGAGAGAGAGAGAGAGAGAGAGAGAGAGAGAGAGAGAGAGAGAGAGAGAGAGAGAGAGAGAGTTAATATAGTAAGGATAGTAGCCGTTTGCAGGTGGTGAATCATGGAGAGGGCACAAAGGGATTCCCCATACACCCCTTGAAGGGCATTCAAATTGCAGGGCCCTTTTTTACTTAGGAGTTCTTTATCTAAGGAGTGGTCCCCACACCCTTTTGGAATGTTGGTGGTTTGATTAGAGAATCAAGGAGCAAACTTTGAATTTAATACAATAAAATCTCAGCAGTATCGCTCCAAAGTCAAAAGAGTGCCTCTAGCTTTAGCTTACAAGCACATCTTATTTATCTTGCTTTGACTCTCTTAGTTCACCCTTTCCCACTACTTATGATTGCCGAATTGCAAGTTGCACAACTTTTATGGCAAATTTCCAGAATCTACTCACATGAGCTACTCTCGTTTTTCGAGGAAGTGGCCTTGCTCTCATTTTTGAGGAAGAAGCATGTTGATTACAGTAACCTGCTATTGCAGGTGCAAAAGGTGAAATATTTCATCTCGGGGGGGGGAAGGGGGTCGAGGCACCCCTCATCAAAAATTGTAACACTAAACTACACTTTACTAGGTAATGGGTGCCACACACTTCACTGTAGGTTATGGGACACCTCATAAGAAACTTGACGGCCCTCCAAAGGCACCTTTAGAGGGCCTCTGGTGGAGCCCTCACACAAGAATATATATATATATAGATAGATAGATAGATAGAGACAGAGAGAGAGAGAGAGTTCCAATACAAATTGCACCTAAATATATATACTACAGTCCTTTGAAGCCTCTCTCTCTCTCTCTCTCTCTCTCTCTCTCTCTCTCTCTCTCTCTCTCTCTCTCTCTCTCTCTCTCTCTCTCTCTCTCTCTCTCTCTCTCTCTCTCTTTGTTGCAATTACGTCTCTGTCCTATTTTTTCTTCAACTCCCTCGCTCCTCCTCTTGGCCTTCCATGACATTCAAGTGCTATAGTGGCTATCTAGTATATCTGCAAACCAAGATGCACATACCAGAGAAGCCCACCGAAAGTTTACACCTGTTAATTAAAACTTGCCTCGAGTCACACAGGGGAGAGAGAGAGAGAGAGAGAGAGAGAGAGAGAGAGAGAGAGGCAAATGATCAACACTATCTCTCATGAGTGAGCTCCTGACTATTGCAACAACTTCACCAAGCAAGTTACAAAAGAAATCAAGCAGGGCCGTGGCCGTTTGGAGATTGATGTTGCAGGTTTGTGGCTGTTTAAAGATGGGATGGAGAGGTATGATTTTCAAGGGCACGAAGGCTGAAGCTCTTGGTTTGTAGGGAGCTATTGATGGTGTGAGGTTGGAGCCCATTGTCTGTCTCAAATAGTGCACCAACTCTTTGTGTGCAACATCGCTATCAAGATGCAGCTCACCCACTGCAGAATTGGGCAGAGTCGACCTACTGCACCCGCATCTTGAGAGGTGAGAGCTCGCTAGAATTCAAGAGGAGAATGACTTTAGTTCAAGGTGTTGACCTGGCTACGTCCATGGTGATCGCATGCCTCTGTGGCATGGACCCTGGCTCAAAAAAAGGGCCTTTTCAATTTCCATCATGGCCTTTAGAGGCTTCTTTGAGCTCTCTTTATTGAGTGCTTATCGAGTATCTCCTGTTCGGCCCAATCAATCAAAAAATTGTGCATTGTTGAACAAGTAATAAAATCACAAGGCCTGCCATAGGAATTGGACTAAAGAGCCATTTTCGAGTCTCATATAACCGCAAAAGAAATTGTTTACCACAATACAAGAGGTTGTGTGCACTTGTGACGTTTTTAGCGACGGAAATACATTGGGTTTTTATACTCTCCGGCGTCGCTAAGACTGTCGCTAATAGCGTTGATACGAGAACATCGTTATATGCATTGTTATCTGCGTTGCTATTTGCATCGCTATATAGCGACATAGATAGCGACAATTTTTGCAGGCTTCCCATAGCAACGCTCATAGCAACATTGCAGAGCTTTATATAGTGACGCTTATAGCGACGTCCGAAAGTTAAAAAAATTGGGTGGCAAGGCATTGAATGCCCTGCCACCCATCAACCATATTGAATGTTTCAATAATAGAGTAAACCTAAATGAATCCAAGATAAGCCCAGATTCATCGTTGAAAGAAAGTGCAAGGTATAGACCCAAAGTAGTCACCCACAAGACAATATAACCATTAACTCCATCATCCAAAGTATTGTTTGCGGAATAAAGGAATAAAGATACAATACTGACAAAAGTAAATCAATGACAATTGTACACATCATAGGCAAAATCACTTGATTGTTAAGCATTGCAAATGTAATAGTTACAACACCATTGTCATTATTGAGAAAATATACATGGTTTTTCAATAGTTACAAAAAGCGTATACATGTCATCTCATTATACATGCTATGACAAAAGGAAATTAATGATATCTAGCTACGGCTAGACTGACGTCGTCTAATCAAACATCTCATCGCGTCGAACCTGTGTGTTTGTCAAATTTTGCAGAAAAAATAATAATACTTTTTGTAAGTATAAACATATAATTTATAAAACAATACAACAAATGAGAAAGAGTAAACCCTAATACTAACCATGCTGCCGCAAGAACTCAAAATGTCCATCAGGGCGTTTAAGCCCTTTCTGCGTGCGTACTTGCTCTCGTACGATGTGGGGTCACGTCCTGTTATCGACCACTATTCAAAACATAGAAAGAATCCATTATGTTAGAATTTAAAAGTACAAATAGGCGTAACTACCAAACGTAAAGAGCAATGCAAAAACACTCACAAAATCGGCCTCAAATGATGTCCACCCGCCGCCCCCCAAGTGGTGCGAGCTCCCTGCCTCTACTCGCGCTTTGACTGCCTCCTTTTGTTGCTTCCACTTGTCAGGATTCTCGTGCGTTGCTCGCTTTGCATTCTTCCGATCTTCTTTGGCTAGCAAGGCTGGTCTGTTCCACCCATGCTTTATTTCTTTTTGTACATCAGAACGCTTGTGCTTGCAGTATTTGCACATCGAACCTTCATCAGGTCTTCATTGAAGCGCTCATCTCGAATTGACAGGGGAAACTCGTCATGCAGCATGATGATGACTCTGTCTTTTAATTTACTTGGCACTTCACTCCAGGTGTTTAGTATGTAGTGTCTAAACACCTGAGAGCAAAGACCATGCATGTGCGAGATCACCTTCTTGCCTTCATCATCCAAGATGATGCCGCCGCTGATGTTGACGGAGTACGGCAAGCCCTCTCGCCTGTGACGCGTGAACCTGGGTGTCTTGGTAGGGGTCTCTAGCGGCGTTGCAATGGGGGTACGGACGTCAGGTGTCTCCACTAGAGTCTGGGCCTCGAAGCGAGGAGTGTCGACTGGGGTGACTCCCGGAGGAGTAGTTAGTGGTGTGTAGCCAAGAACGGCCGATAGCCGCACAAAAACGTGGCGTAGATGGCGATGCCGTGGCTGGTGTGGGGGCGGGAAAAGAAGGGGAAGGTAAAGAGCCTCGTCAAACACGAGGCAGTGTCGAGGCATCAGCAGCGGCATCCCCACAATAACCGCCGCCGCACCACTAGAGCATCGGTGCCTAAACAAGTGTGAAGATCGTCTCGTTGACACCAAAGCTTCAGAGCGCGCCGAATGCTCCAAAACAGAGTGAGACGTTGAAGGAGTAGAACGACGTGATGGTGCTCTAGAGCGATGACAATCCTCGTACCACCTCCTCTTCTGAGGTGACAAAGAAGAAAGAAACTCATCATCATCCATACCTGCATTAAACACACGAACATTTAATCTTAATATTGAATGGAGAAGAAAACGTGGACAAGTAGAGAGAGAGATAGAGAGAGAGAGAGGACTCATAAAGGGGGAGGGATTCCTGTGCAGAGGTTTTCCTATGAAGTTCTTCTAAATTTGTCTCCTATGTGCATTCTATGAATCTTGTAAAAACATTGCGCTCTAAGTGCGATGGAGAATGAGGCTGCAATCGCGAAGGAGGTGATTCATCTCTGCTCATAGATGCTGCTCGTCCCTCCACTAGATCTAGTTGCTCGGATGAAAGAGAAGTCATCCGATCAACTAGATCTAGTGGAGGGACGAGCAACATCTATGAGCAGAGACGGATCACCTCCTTTGCGATTGTAGCCTCAGTCTCCATCGCACTCAGAGCGGAGTGCTCGTCGGCATATCAGACTTTCACGACACACCGAGGAGTGTGGCTGCTTGTGAGAACATACCTGGAGCATACGCACCTGGAGTGGATGCAATACGATTAAATTTAAATTTCTCAAGTATAGCATATAGACAAGAATGGACAAAAAGCCACGTGAATACAATATATATTATAAAATGGAGCAAAATTGTTCAAATACAATGTTTATGGCTTTAAGAGGTCTCTCTCTCATCCTCACATAGCTCATCATAACTCCCTATATCTATATAGAGCTCTCCGTTTAGGCAGACATCCTCCATTTCATTTTGTAGATCCTCTGCATGCACCCCATAAAGAGTAGCAGCTTGATGCTCGTCTGGCACCACCTGAGCAGCTTCTGACTGAGACTCTTCTCCAATCTCCTCCATTGATGTCGATGTGACTGGCACATGGTAGCCCTCATACGTCCGTGCACTACGAGGGGCTACCTCTATGACGTACCACCAGTTTGATGCAGACTTTGTAGGATGAAATATCAGCTGCCAGATCCACATAACTTATATGAGAGCTTCCAAGCACTAACTTCTAAAATTGGATGTTAGCTATTTACATACTTACTTGTTCACAATGCTCGGGTAGTACGAAAGTGTCTCTTAGGTCAGTCCATTTTTTTAGTTGAATCCACCTCAAGGAAGCCAGACTCTCCTTTGCGCACAGTAGCGTTGCGACCCTCCATGTTTACCTTGAACCATTGCACGTCGAACAAGTCGACAAAAAATCCTCTATAACCGATCCTCAAAATCTCTTGTAGCGTGCCGAAGTAAGTGAGTTCCGCCACCACAGGATCTGCATTAGAGCACCGTCGTCGACTAGACTGTTCAAATTTTGCCATGATTCCACAATCTTGAGTAAAATGCTTTTTGTCGATCCGTTCCACCCTAAAATGTCGACCTTTACACCATGCTGTTGTGTATGACTTATACTACAACCAACAAAGATTTTGAGTGGCTGTTCAAACATCTAGAAATTCATTAGTCATACATTGCAAACTTACCTTGGTCACACAACCCCGAGAGTACTTCCACTCCTCCTTAGTCACTTCTTCACCGCACTGTTGTGCGCTTTCAATTGGTTGTGCAACCATCTTACGCTCATGAATGTTGGTAGGCTCTCCAGACCCGCCGAATAATGCATCGGTGGTTGTCTTCCCCGTCTCCACTCGATCCATGCCCTTTGTCACTCTTGCTTTGCATCCTCGTATTGTGAAATCCAATTTTGCATCACTGGATTGTGAAGCATGCAAAATCGATTGATTTTAGCCTCTAGATCTTCCTTCATCTTCTTCTCAACACCGAGATTGCACATGACAATCCCAAATATGCGCTCATCATCTATGGTTCACCATAGTGTGTCCCGCGCTTTATCAAATCCGTCTAGCCACTCTCCAATATAAACTAGGGACTCTGATACCAGCCAACCTTCTACCATGCTACCCTTTGGACGTGCCTTCTGACGCATATATCCCTTGAGTGTTTTCATGTAAAAAGAACATTCATTTTGAATGTACTGTGCCAGCTATTTCCACCTCATCAACTATGTGAACAAGAAGATGCACCTGAATGGTTAGCATGGTAGTAGAAAAGTGTTTCTCAAACATGCACACAACCTCCACAGCGTTTAGTTTGGCGAATGGTATGGATTCTACATTGACCTCCTTTTGTGAGATCCATTGCATCAACTTCGCAAGTTTGTAGATGGTGTTACGAATGTTAGGAGACAAACATCCCTCAATGGCCACCGGTAAAATAAACTGCAAAACACGTCTAGCAATGATATAAAGTCCACACACGAATTTGTTACTTAATTCCCACTATGATATATTCCACTTCAAACATACCTGACACATTTTATGATATTCGTGTGACTTCAAACCGATAAGCTTTCCTTCTTTAGTGAAACACGTTCGGAGCGAGTGCATTACTCCAGTGGGGGTCCGCACACATCGAATGGTCTCTTTTACTTTGTGTTCTTGGGCTCCTGTCAAAATCCATCGCGCTTTAGGGAGTTTTATCGATCCATCGGATGCTGTCTGCGACCAATATTCTCCATATGATCCACATTTATAAGGTCAACCCTGGCTCCCAAAGTATCTTTCTTGCCGGTCAGATGGTCCCACAGCAGATTACCCACATTCTTGAATATGTGCATTGGATCGAGCAAGTGATTGATCATGAGTCTTGGGCCAATATGGTAGCTGGTACCATAGAGAGAGTCTCTTTATCCCTGGGGACAAACCGTCATCACACATCTCCTCCTGCTCTAACCATGCTTGTGCAGACATCCTCGGTGTCTCTCTTCCCAAAAAGCCATCGTGTAACACATGATTCTTTGGAAGATACGCTTGATGACCTTTGTAGATTTGCTTCTTCAATGAGGGCGCCCGATGTGCATTAAGTCTAGGTCCACATGTGACACATGCTCTGTATCCGCTTGTTTGAAGCCCTGCATGTATACACATGACAATAGATAAGCTTGAGAAAAACCAAGATTTACAGTGTTTGAGTTTGAGTGTAAGTCACCTGAGCATTCTGTTAGTCCGGGATAGTCATGCATGGTCCACATTAGAATGCCTCTAATCAAAGCATTCCGTTGACCTGTGTGTCGGCTCATATCCACTACTTCTATGCCAATCCACAATTGTTGTAGCTCTTCCAATAGTGGACGAAGATACACATGCATATTCTTCACTTTATACCGCCCCGGCACAATCAAGCTTAGCTACAGTGCCCCTTCTTGGTAGTCAACCATAGGGAAATGTTGTAGTTGACGATGACAACGAGCCATACACTGTAAGATGTTGATCTCTGACCAAATGGATTTATGCCATCCATAAACAGGCCTAGGCGCCATCCATAGCCAGGCCTATGGATTTACGCCATCCATAGCCAGGCCTAGGCGCCAATTTCGAGCTTTCCTAGCAAAATCCGGCCATGTTTCGTCTGTATGTTTCCAGGATGCACAATCTGCAGGAATTTGTAGCACACCATCCGAAGATTTATTCTCCTCATGCCATGATGCTAGGGTGGCCATGGACTTACATTCAAAGAAACGATTGATGCGAGGAAGCATAGGAAAATATCACAAAACCTTTTGTGGAATTTTTGTTCCGTAGAGATCTACTCGATATCTCTCGGAATCACATTTCGGACACTTCTCCATGTCTATGTATTCCCCTCTGAAAAGAATGCAGTCGTTAGGACAAGCGTGAATCGAAATTTAATCCATCCCCAAGTTTCGCAAGATCTTTCTTACTTCCTCTCTGGAATCTGGCATCACATTATCAGCTGGCAGTATGTGCTCATTGACCAATCTACACAGCGAGAAAAATGTGGTACACTTGTGTAAGTAATCTATCAAATCATTATACATTTAGAGTTTTTTATTAAAGTAAACACATTGTAATAGATCCCCTGAAAAGCGTTGTGATGCTAGTGTCACTCCATCCAAACTTTGCCTGCATGTTGAGAAGAACTAGGAGCGCCTTCAATCTAAACACACATGCTCCATCGTACAATGGTGTATCGGCTTCACTTTTCATATCATCATAGATAAGCATTTTTGAATCCATGATTGTCTCAATCATTTCATTGATCTCGGGCTCAAACATTGCCGTGTTGGAAATGTGGTCTGATCATCTTCCGAGCTGTCAGAGGCTACATCTTGTGGCCTCACGTATGCTGCTTGACCAAAGCGCCTGTGAACACATCTATTGGATTGCAAGATTGATGCATGTTGGCCAGCGTCAGAGTCTGACGAGTTATAATTGGCAACAACTCGATCTATAATAGATGGATCAAACTCGCCAAATTTGCGAGCATGCTGCAAAGAAACGCGTCTTGTCTATCGCACAACATGCTTGCATTGATTACAAGGACATAAGATCCTTGTTGAGAGATAGGTGCTTCGGTTGGACGGCCTCACATCCTCATCACTACTCATAATGAATGCAAAAACCTTATAACCTGGACATAAATTTAATCTTCTATTGGCATCCTCCGTCTTTTATCTCTCTCTCTCTCTCTCTCTCTCTCTCTCTCTCTCTCTCTCTTTGTTCACACTGTAAACTATCTCACATTCTCTAGTCATGTCCAATCCCCACACACCTCGGTCTAGAGGTGTATGGAGATCAGAACCATCAGGTTATAATCTCATCTTTATTGGTAAATGATATTTGACGGTGCGAGAATTCTACACGCCCACGTCTACATGATAGTGCATGTAGTGGACAAAACCCCTTTGCCTCTTCTCTAGCTGTAGCAATTCACAGCATCTTAACATCTCTTCACAGCAGATCTTTGTTCGAGGGATTACTTAGCACATTACATGTTGGCCTCCAATCTGAGTATCATGCCGTTGAAAGCTTTCCAACAGCATCTGTAGAGAGGAAGAGAGGGATGACCGTTCGCCTAACTCTAATTTTTATTCCATAATCCCGAAGATAGACTTTAATATAAAAACTAAATCCAAAATCTAATCTTAACTCTAACCTAATTGAACATATGGTGATTCGTGGCTAATTGAATATGGTTAGTGTGTGAGTTAATAGGTGTCAGATTTTGATGGGAATATACATATTGTTGTGTAACTAGTGTTTGCTCTTTGGGCAAAGCCTTCATTGACATGCACTAGAATCTAACCTAAGTCTAATTTAATCTAATCTAATCTTAAATCAAACATAAATCTAGATCTAATCTAATCTTAAACTCAAAATAAACCTAATCTAATCTAATCTTAACTCTAACATAAACCTAAATGTAATCTAACTTAATTCTAAATCTAATCTAGTTAATCTTAAATCTTGTCTTAATCTTAAATCTAAATCTAATCTAATCTTAAACTCAACATAAAACTAAATCTAATCCAATCTTAAATCCTAAACCTAAATGTAATCTAACTTAAATCTAACCTAGCTAGCTAATCTTAAATCTTGCCGTAATTTTAAATCTAACCTAATCTTAATCTGATGTAAATCTAAATCTAACATAATCTTAAACTCAACATAAACATAAATCTAAATGTAATCTAACCTAATCTTAAATCTAATTTAAATCTTAACCTAATCTTAAGTCTAACCTAATTTTAAATTTAGCATAAATCTTAAATATAAGTTAAATGTAATCTAACTTAATCTAACCTAATTTTAATTAAATATAACTTTAAATCTAGCCTAACCCTAAATCTTAATATAACATTTCATTTCATATTTTCTCTACTTTTTTAATCTCTCTCTCTCTCTCTCTCTCTCTCTCTCTCTCTCTCTCTCTCTCTCTCTCTCTCTCTCTCTCTCTCTCTCGCGACAGCTTTGAAGAAACCCTAGACCTACTTGTGTCCCTCCCAAGATTAAGGGCGGCCTGTGGAGGGGTGTTAAGCCCACAAGCTCGCCTGCAGTCAAAGTATACCCACCTTATAGGTGATCAACCTGCACTTCAGCTGCTCTCCCAACCCAATGAGTTCACTCTGCGAGGACCCGCAGGCCGACATTAATTGTTTCGTTTCTACAGTTGTGTTTCCAGTCGAGCAGGAGTTTGGAGGGCACAAGGAAGGCATGAGTGATCTCTACTGCAGGTGCTTCTTCTCCAACAAGTGCAACAGTGCTCACAACAGCTTGCAACTCAGCCAGTGCTCACAACAGGGCGTTTCACGCTCACACAACAGCTCAATACAAAGCACCTTGCAACGGTTTCCTCTACTTCTTCACCAATACACTCCACTTGCATCATTCAGGGTAGCGTTAGTGATGAGCCCAAGTCTCACTCTCTCTCAGTCGGTGGCCAATACTCTGTCATAGCATTTTCTTCTCACAAAAATGACTCTGTCGATTCATCAGCGGCTCTGTCCATTCATCACAGAAATCTATGTTAGTGGCAAGGGTAGGTCCATTCTAAGGTGTCCTTATACGTTATTCACACAATTAGGATGTTGAATAGTACTCCAATCTCTCGCACAAGCAAGAGTTTTCTTGCGGTGAGTCAAGCTTTGCTTGCAAAAGCAAAGGAGGTTCAATCCTCCTTCGTCAAGAGTGTCATGGAGGTACAAAAGAAAGCTCACGAGGAAGCACAGAAGAAGATCGACACCAAAGTACAAGCATCCCTCCAAGAGTTCCGACTACAAGAGTCTCTTGGCCTCAAGGTCAAGATTGGAGGGTTGTGTCCCGCATGGTGCTCTGACGAGGATACCCTCGAAGAAGCAATCACCAAACTTAATGAAATTCTTTAACCAGTTCATATCAAGCCCGAAATTGTTTCTTGGATCAATGACACACATAGGCATGTGCCACCCAAGCAATGTATCCTCACTTTCAAGGACAAAGAGGAGCGGATCAATTTGCTACACCAGTCTCAACTCTTGAAGGGAACAACGCTGTGGATCGCCAAAGAACTAACCATGACTCAACTCACGATGAAAACAAATGAACTCAAGAGGTGCATGAAGCCCGCAAGCAAGGTAAATGGGTAGTCTCTCAAGGCGGTAAAACCATTATTCAAGAATTTCGAACTCCCCAACCGTCTATCTCCTCACCTGAGCCCCCATAGGTTTTTGTTCTTTTCTTCTATCCTTTTGCTGGACCCTCAGTCCTTAACTGATATGTATCAAACATCCTCATCTATTTGGAGCGACTGTTATGTTTTGTTTTTGGTCCCATGGGTCATATTTGACCTCCGTGGACAATAATTCAATCTTTCTCTCTCTCTCTCTCTCTCTCTCTCTCTTTTCCTCTCTCAATGTGTGTGTGTGTATGCATTCTTTGTTTATGCATGTGTGTGTGTATGTGTTTTTTGTTTATGCATGTGTGTACTCTCTCTCTCTCTCTCTCTCTCTCTCTCTCTCTCTCTCTCTCTCTCTATTTCAAAGACATAATGTGTGTGTCTGTCTGTATGAGAGAGAGAGGGAGAGAGAGAGAAAGAGGGGAAGGAAACATGAGAGAGAGGAGAGGGAAGGAGCATACCTGGATCTCCTTCCTCTCCTCGTGTGTGTGTGTTTGTGGGGCGGGGGGGGAGAAAGAGAGAGAGAGAGAGGGAGAGCGCGGGTTACCTCTTTTCGCTTGAGAGCTGAAAACTCAGATCTGAGATTTGAGTTTCTAGCGCTCTCGGTTTATTTTTTACCCCTGTCGGCGTCGCTATGAGCGTCGTTATGGGCATTGCTATGCAACAAAGAAAATAGCGACGCCTATAGCGATGCCCATAATGACGCTCATAGCGATGCTTATAGCGACGTCGTGGATTTTCACTTTTGAGCGTCACACTACGAGCGTCGCTAATGTGAAGTACCTCTTGTAGTGCCAGCGATAGTCAAGGAAAGTCTTGTGTGTACAATTGTGACTGTATGTGCTGTTGTTTTTGAATAATACCCTAAACATCAAGAATCTGTAACGATTATTTGTGCAATTAGGGTATGAATATTGTGTTTTCTAAAAATAATTCATCTACTAAAGAGAGAGGAGAGGAGAGAGATAGAGAGGGAACGACCTTCACTTCCCATCTGATAAAAACAACATAGAGCTTCCTTGCTAAAGAAATGTTGGACATATCCTGCACTCAACGCACTGCAAGAGATGACATCCGAGATTGAAGTGGGCGGAGGAGGCAACGCCTTTGGGGGGGGGGGGGGGGGGTTGAAAGGGGCTATGTGCAGGTGAAGGGTGATGCACGGAGCAGTGGGAGGAGGGGTAAGATAGGCAGCAGGGCTAGAGGGGACGGTGCCTCAGGAGGGAGAGGGGACTATGCGCATGCGGAGCAATAGCAGGAGGGGGTAAGAGAGGGGCAGGGGGATGGCATCGAAAATCTACGAAGTATTGGGCTTCATTCCCCCCGAATATTCCCCGCTTCCTACCCACTTAAAAGAGCAACCTTTGCGCACACACCCCCTCTGCATACTCCCCCTGCGTCTGAGAGCAACCTTTGCACACACACCCCCTCTGCATACTCCCCCTGCCTCTGGTCGACCCTTCCTCCCCTTCGCTGCTCATGGCTTCCTACTCTATGGGTGCTCCCTTGCCCCAACCCTCTGCGTTGCCGCACGTGAGGCCTCTACCTCTTCCTTGCAGCACGACACATGCACTGCTCGCCGAACTGAACCACACGAACGAGAGAGCCGCATGGTTCCATGGCTGCACACACACACACACACACACACACACACACACACACACACACACACACACACACAGAGAGAGAGAGAGAGAGAGAGAGAGAGAGAGAGAGAGAGAGAGAGACCTCCCCTGTCGTTCCCCTTGTCTCTTCCCTCCTATCCTCCTTCCCTGTTACTCCTCCCTCTACCCCTCCTCGAGCCAAAAACTTCCACAAGCGGTTCATTTACTGCTCTTGCATGCCCTCCCCCCCCCCCAACCAAATTGCACAAAACACACACACACACACACACACACACATAGAGTACTAGTACTACTACTGATACTGGTACTACTTGTAATTGAAATGGCCTATGAACTTTGAGAATAGCCGAATTAAGAGAATTAGAATGAGCATTTTTGTGAGATCACTTTGAGAACATAGATGGTGAACCTAATTAATCGTAGCAACATAAACATAGTACTTACTTAACTTGGCATGAACAATAATTTTGCGCGCGAGAGAGAGAGAGAGAGAGTATTAGAGAACATGACAATAGTTGAGGACCAGATTTACTTGGAGCCGGTTCCACCTCCAAAAGGCGTTTGTATTATAGATTCTCCCATCAAGAGAGACTTGGTACAATACAATCTTTGTGTTCCTTGTGACCTTTGTGATGCTATGAAGATGGAAAGATTTATGCATCATGAGCATAATATAAACTTTGCAAAAAGCATTAACTATCCCAAGCCTTAGTCCCAACCACCTTCGAAGGTGGAGAGAGCTAGCGGGGAATGAGGGTAGGGAAGAGGAAGAAGAATCATCCATAGGAGAAAGAAATAGTTCATCACTTATCATCACTCTTCTTGCTTAGCATAGCATGATAGCATAGTAATGAAGATGAAGAAGATAGCAAGCTTAAGCATTGAAGCATGACTCTGGTTGGATTTGCATTCCATAGCCAAGGGTGTTGGTGTAGGCTCTCCACTTCTCAACAAGCTTGGAGAAGGAGATGGAGCTCTTGCACTTTGCACTCCACACAATGAGTGTGTGTGTATGTGTGTGTGTGTGTGGGGGGGGGGGGGGGGGGAGTATACCCCCTCCCCCCCTTAGCTTGGTCCACCCCCGCCCCCCGCCCCCGTCTCTCTCTCTCTCATGTATTATTTTATGTCATTTGGACATGTGTCCTCTTTTTCCTCTTTGAAAAAAAGAACTGAATTATTTATTTTTATGCATCTAAATTCTCATCAGTCCCCTTTAAAGCCTATCCAATAGGATTCAAGCACATCATGAGGGCCACATGTGGAGGATTTTGACATGTATCATTTATGCTTCTTAAGTAAGTTGGTTTGAATTGAACACTTCAAGCACTTAGTCAATTAAGCATGGAAACTGTTTATGCCTCTTGGGAGTTTATCTTTGAATTGAACACTTCAAGAACCTTAGTCATTTAAGCATGAGAATCACCTCAAGCTTGGACAAGGTTCCCACAAATACTTTAAGCACTTTAGTTAGCAAGCCGACAACAAGCACCTCATGCTTCGGTAGGATTCCCACCTCAAGGTCGGTTCTAGCTTGCCTAAGGTCAAGAAACTTTTTAACACTAACTTTTGGAGGTCTTTAATGAAGCTAAACCTAAGGTCTTTTAAGCTCCATTAGATGCACATTGCTCGTTGATAGACTACCTCCTTTTGGACCCCTATTGAGATGTAACCATCTCTCTTCTTGGTCCCTTACTAAGGTAAATCTTGAAGCACTTATTGCACATTGCTCTTTGGTAGACTGTCTCCTTTTGGACCCCTATTGAGATGCAACCATTTCTTCTTTTGGTCCCATGTTGAGATGGATCTAGAAGCACATCTCTATATCCTAGGTCTTGTTTCTGTTTTATCTTCCCATATTAAATGATGAGTTTAAAATGAGAAAATCATTTGGTAAAATTAGATACTATATTTTATGACATTACCTCTCTCTTGAAATCATAGTAGTCCTCGACTATGAGGAGAGAAGATAAAACCTAGTCATTAGTCCATGTTTCTTAGTGGGTAGAGGATCCCTTTTTACCCTACGATATCATTCCACAATGGATGACTAATCCATTTGGCACTCGGGAGACTTAGCTGCCGCAAGCATGTCTCCTCCTTTAGTCCATATCATACTTCCAAAGTAGAGTGACAAGTTCTACTTGGTGTTTGGGAGACGTCGTTACCCTAATGCATACTTCTTAAATTTTGTGCACTATAAAAGAAAGAGAATGAGTCTTATAAGATAAAAACATTGTTCATTTAAAATGCATTTTCATTTGCTTACTCTAGTTTAGCATTGTAAGCATTGACAAGGCTCATATTATCCTTAAGCTAGGTTCCTTTCATCCATCTAGCATCTTTAAAAGGACAATTCTTAAACTTAACAAGATATCATTGGATAATCTTACTGTTTCTTAGTACCTTGTCTTCGTGTCAAAGAATCGATTCGGACTGCAACACCTCTTCTTGATCTTCGATCTCTGGCAGATCCTCTATTATCATGTTCTTTTGGTGGCTCTCCTTTGTAAGGCTTGAGTAGGCTCACATGGTTAGCATTGTGAATGAGCCAATGGTTGAGAAACTTTAACTAATAAGCCATCTCATTGATTGGCTTAAGAATTTTAAAAGAAAGGACCATAGTATCTTTTTGCTAGTTTAACATAATACTCTTGGTGGCTCATAGTATTCTTGCCCGTAGTATGCCTTAGATGAGCCTTGAGAAACTTTCGCAAAACCCAATCATTTTTCTTAAAGGCTAAGACTCTTCTTTGATTATTAGCAACAGCCCTTTTTGCCTTTGCTTTGAGATGAATATAACCTCTTTAATCTTTGGAAAAGATTATTGTGAGTCTCGGCTATATTCATCAGCAGAGCGAAGATCTTCCCATTACTTTAAGTAGTAAGAAAATTTTGGATCTTCCCTATTTAACCCCAAAAGTTGCTTTTCCCATAGAAGTATGTACAATGTCATTGTACGCATACTCTATAAGAGGTAGGTACTTCTCTCATTGAGAACATTGATCTACTTCCATGACATAGGCTTTTAGTAGATTTAAAAATCATAAGATTAATTATTTTACTTTGATCGTCTGTTTGTGGATGATAGGCCGAAAGAGAAATTTAATCTACTTCCTAGATTCTCAAAGAGACCCTTCTAGAAATTACTGGTCATTCTAGGATCTTTGTCCGACACTATGGATGTTGGCAAGCCATGATACTTGAAAATTGAGATCTAAAGAGGGTTGCCGTTTGATGTGCCTTAATAGTCTTTTTGACGGGCATAGACTGTGTTGTCTTGCTAAGCCCGCCGACTGAAACAATCCAAGTTGCTTCCCTTGGTCAAATTTCAATTTTTGGTATACCACGCATTTTTAAACATACTCTTGTATGTTTACTTTTCATGGTAGACCGACATAAATACATTTCTACTCCTCGAAGAGTAGATTATGGAATCCCTCTTTGCCCCGCATAAGGAGAAGCATGGGATTCATACATGACTTTCTTATTGTATTGGTGAGTAACACATAGCCTAGTGCCGTTTGGAAGATAACCATCCTTCAAGGTGAATGGTTCTTTTTTCTTCCCTAATGCAAAGGCTGTAATTACGTACTCAAAGTCTTGGTCGGTAACATACTCATCTATCATAAAATATAGATCATTGTGAGTTGCTATAGACACCACATTTAACCTTGGCCATTGTGAAACTGCATCGACCACTTGATTGTGCTTGCCAGCAATGTGAGCAATATGAAATTTAAATTGCTACTTGTGAAAACATTAGAATCATTTACAGATTCTCTAACAAAAATCATATACGCAAAAAAATAGAGCTTTTCGTTGACTTATCAAAAGAAAGCGTATTTACCAGGGATATGGTGTTCCCCGACTCATTAGCATCTATGTACATGCTCTTTTCCCTGTAGGTGAAATAAGTTCTCCTTTCATGGAACTTCATGTTGGTAGCCATGCGGTTGAACCATGGTGCCCCTATGATAACATCCTCATGTTGGAGAGGAGAGATAAAAAGGTCTTCTTTGTCGACGTAGCTTTGGACATGAAGCCTCAACTTCCCAATCAAGGGAGTAATGGAGGCTTGTTGTCCCTTGAAAGCTGCATTGGCAGTCACAGTATCTCCCATCTCAAAAGCTTGAATGCCCGACTTAGTGTCCAACTCCGTTGATATGAAGTTGTGAGTAGAGCCAAGGTCAAACAAGATGAAGACATCATGCTCCCTTTCCCCCAAGCATAGGAGAGTGATGAGCCTTCGTAATGAGTATCCTCTTTTGGAGCTTCAACCATGGAATCTCTAGGAGTGTTATTGAGTATATTTCTTTTGGGGCAAGAACGATAACCATGTCCTTGCTCCCCACACTTAAAGCATTTATGGTCTTTATGAAAGGCCTCTTATTCTTTGGGAGAGATCTTACTTTTACCTTTGTAAGCTCCTTTCTCCTTGGCCTTGTTGTTGTTGGTGTTGGTGTTGCCTTGGGAAGAGTTTTGAGCATTGCTCTTCCCTTTAGCTTCGTTCGATCCTTGTTTTCCATGGGCTTGAAATTTCTTCTCACCCCTTGTTGGAAATTGATCCTTGAAGCAACCATAGTCTGGTGGATGACTTCGGTGATAGTGCTAGGCCATTGTGAGTTGACATACTTGGTCATTTCTTCAGGTAATCTCGCACAAAATTGTTACTTTTGTTTGGCGAAGTCTATCCTTTGAAAGATTGTAGCTTTGAGATGTAAATCCTAAAACTTGTCTACATATTTGTGGATAGACTCGTTAAAGCGCAGCTTCAAGCTCCCTCATTCGATAATTTGTCCTTTGCATTGCTTGCAAGGAATTGCTTCATGATGGGATGTAACCATCTCTCCTCTTGGTCCCTTATTGAGGTAAATCTAGAAGCACTTATTGTACATTGCTCTTTGATAGACCGTCTCCTTTTGGACCCCTATTGAGATGCAACCATTTCTCCTTTTGGTCCCCTGCTGAGCTAGGTCTAGAAGCACATATCTATATCCTAACTCTTGTTCCCCTTTTATCTTCCCTTATTAAATGATTAGTTCAATATCAGAAAATCATTTGGTAAAGTTAGATATTATATTTTATGAGAGTACCTTTGGTGAATCACTGGCTTGAATTCACTTGGTGATTTTCGGAAAATGTGTCATGAGGTGGTATCCTAATGGTGTCTAACCCACACACACACATATGGTACTGTCAATGTACTGATCCTGATGCTACTTGTGTACTGATACTAGTGCTACTTGTGTACTGGTGCTGGTACTCTGTTATATTGGATTGGTATTGGTGCTACTTGTGTACTGGTACACACTAGTACTGCTGCTATTGTACTGAACTAGTATTGGTATTGGTATTGGTATTGTTTGTGTGATGTATTATACTGGACTGGTACTGGTACTGGTGCTACTTGTGTACTGGTACTTGTATAATTTGCTGGGACTGCTGGCTTGGGGTACCTTTGGTAAATAACCGGCTTGAATTCACTAGGGTATTTTTTAGGTGGTACCTTAATGGTACCTAACCCTTAGTTGATAAATGAGTTATGGGTGAGCTACCCGACTCTGTAAATGCTGTCTTCTTCTGCTTTATAACGTGGTGGCTCCTCCTTGGCGAGTCTGCGATTCAACGCTCTAAGTGCTGTGTGTGTGTGTACAAGGCGGCGCTGCTGCACCATTCCCCTAAGTGCTCTGTGTGTGTGTGTGTGCGTGTGTACAAGGCGGCGCTGCTGCACCATTCCCCTCTTGAAGCAGAGCCCACAATACGGCTAGGAAGGAAGGTGGCCACTTGCTCCAAATCCTATAAAAAGGTGAGCTTTACATGCTCACTTAGCATTGGTGGTATGTGTGAGTACTTGTGAGAAGTTGTCTATACATTAGGACTTTGAGGGTTTTTCTTGCAAAGAGATAATGTTAAGTGTCGGATCTATGGCAAAGGGCATGGATAAGCAGGCTATTGTGGAGCTTGCTGCTCCGACTCAATCTCAGGTGACTTGTGGTTTTGAAATTAACCTGCTGTCCGAACTGTTTGATGGGGGTTGTAATTCACTTGCTCGTATGGTAAAATTCCTCATGCTATTGTATATATGGATCTTGGGCAATATTGTTTAAATGGGCCAAATGAATGTTTGTTGTGAACAAGGTTATGATGGATTGTGACCGAATATGGTTAAATTGCCTCAAAAAACTTTGGGGCTAAATTGCCTCAAAAAACTCATCTCTGGCCTTATCTCATAAGAGCTTGTAAAGCACAAGAGGCTACATAATGAAACCAACTATGAATATATAGTTAGCTTTACCTTTCTTATTATTTATCTTTGAAAGCAATTAAGTTGGGTGACATCTATAACATGTGGGATACCCATGCATCATCTGCATATGGTGCCAATACTAATTAAAAGTTGTGTGTTTCCATGGGTGCAGGTGAGGGTTACCTTCTCAGCTATGGTTTTCAAAGTTCCTTGGCTTGAAGATGCGGACTATTATATCTTCTGGCTCTTGATTTTAGTACTTATGTATAAAGACGACTATTCTGTACTATGAATGGGAATTATACCTCCTTTTCATTGACATAGTTTCTAGTGTCATTTGTAATATGAAAGGATTCTTTGGTGAATTTGTTATATATTGTTATTGAAACACACACACACACACACACACACACACACACACACACACACACACACACACACAATGCACGCGCGTGCGCGCACACATGCGGACTGCCTGTGCTTCGGTCTTCTGCACTCCTTGCTTGCACGGAGACTTGCGTCTACATCCAACACATAAGATAGAGAGAGACATGCATGAGTTAGAACATTCTAGAACTCTGTAGAGCGAGAAGAGAGAGTCCATGAGAGGCGTCGACTAGAAAGGGGGAGACACTCTGCACTCGCCACCTACCCCAACCTCCTTCATCCTTTGCCCTTCGTTTAGACCGCATCACTTTTCAATTCCAAATTTTAACGATTGTTTGAAAGACAGCAACAAAAATCCGTCACCTACATTTGCAAACATATCACACTATTTTTTTTGTTATGCAGTACTGTAGGCTGAGACTGCTCCTAATTTGTGTCGAGTCACTGGGTTGATGTTCTCTCTAATCTTGGCACCCCCTTGTAGCAAGAGTTTGCTCTTTCTTATGAGATTTCTTGCGCTGGTAGTTGTGATGGCTGCAACCCTTCTTGCTCAGGTATTGATGGGGGTGGAAACTCTCTCTCTCTCTCTCTCTCTCTCTCTCTCTCTCTCTCTCTCTCTCTCTTAGGCTCTCGAGTAGAGGCCATTGGACGAGTCAATTCCAGTATGATGGAAGCAAACTGAGAGTGCATAGAATTAACGAGCTGCATGTTGAGACTAGCGAGAGCTGCATCCTGCTCCTATGTGTCATTGCAACGGGTTTCTCTTCTCTCTAACCTTGACACCCCCTTACGACAAGAGGATTCTCTCTAATCATCGGTTGTGCCCTTGTTCCTATGGTAGCAAAGTTGCAATCCCAATTCTTGCTCAATTTCGAGGGTGGGAGCAACAACTCTCTCTCTCTCTCTCTCTCTCTCTCTCTCTCTCTCTCTCTCTCTCTCTCTCTCTCTCTCTCTCTCTCTCTCTCTAGCGCGCGCAAAGGCCCGTGGACGATCAAGTTCTAGTATGACGATTTATCACCCCCTCAGCCACGTGTGGCACCGTCTACCTCTTCGCCTCCCTATGGCTCATGATGCCACATACGCCTTCTAGCTCTCCACTCCATTCCATGCCACGTGAAACAAGCCCTCGATAATAGAGTAAAAAACTGATCTCATGCATCTTCTTTCCATGGTTCAGTGGCAATGTCCTAATGAGTACCTTCTGCCTCAATTAATAAAAAATTATCTATTTTTAATTAAAATACATATGGCTTTATTCACTAATTAAAAGGGAACACATCACTATGGCCTTAGCCCTTTGGGCAGACCAAAAACGCCACCCCTTTTTTCATTAGCAAAAAGGAAGGCATCACTAAGACTGGTTACACACAGAACTCCCAAGCTTGGGCATGTTGGCATGGATTCCAGGTGGCGACGTAGGAATGCCCAAGACAAGGGACAACCAAGCTCCCTTGTCCATCAATGGGCGGGGGTGGAGCTCACGTCACGATAGCAGCAAGACTCTGACGCAACCAATAGCCTATGCACCAATTGCTGCAATATGCAGCTTTTATTTAGTTCTTACTTGAAGCTGGACAGGCAGGTCCTCAACACTAAAGGACACAGGCCATTTAATGAAGCCCAAGCCGTGGGATCCACGACAGCGAAGCTAGGACACGGAGATCGAGACGCGCACAGCCGTAGGATGCTGGGGTAAACTAGGACACGAAAAAGTAAACTTGGACAAGCAGGGGGACTGTCTAAGTTTATTTATCATTATATGGTTTGCCCATATGGCAACTTCCCCGTCGGGCGTAGCGATTAGTGCATTGGGCTCTCATGGTGGTGGCGAGGGTTCGAGTCTCCGTGCCCGCGATGGGCGCCCATTTTTTACCACCCTCAATCCTCCTCGAGATCCCCCCTTTCAACCTGCACCGCCGATCCCATCTCTTTCTACCTGTGCCCTTTACTGCGTGGCAGGCAGTTGTGTAAAGCTCACCCTTTGGCCAGGCCAAATTTTTTGATAATATTCAGTGTTCACTATTTCTCACGCAGATCGACAGTGCAGCTGCGTTCCCAAGAGTAACCACAGCGAAGGACACTGTCGGTTGTATGTATATCGGTTCAAGACCGGCAATTGCAATAGCTCAGACGAAGAGAAAGGCCGGTTTATCTCTTGGGATAGTTTCCTACGACGTTAAAAATCTTCTTCTTCTTCTGTAGATGCTTCCTCTCGTTTGAACAAGCCTCTCCGGCATGGTCTAGGGTACGGAATTGTATCCTTCTCATCTCTGACTTTATTTTTCAGATTTCTTGCTTTTGTCTCCATTGGCCTCCTTAAATCAATCACCTTGCAGCATTATGGTCCTGCCTTTATCTTTGGCAGAGGTACGCTTTTGTTTTCTTGCCATCCTCATCCGTTTGCATTATGCACCTGTCCAAGGAATGATTGATGGGGATCTTTGTTTTGTACTCAAGCTACCCAACTCATTGTTGAGACTTTGTATGCAACTTCTTTTGATCTTTGAAGGCCCAGTTTGTCGTAATTTTCTCTTGCACTTTGTATATCTAGCGTTTTTGAATCAACTATCTCTCTCTGAGACCTATGCAGATGCTCAATGGCCTATCACCCAAAGGAAGTACAAAAGCGTTGTAACAATGTGTAGGCTATGTAAACATCAAGGTGGTTTATATGATGAATGTAAAATGAACCATTGGGGAGGTGAATAATGCCATGTGATGTGGGCATGAACCTGATTGAAAAGAATTGACAATCTCGCCCATGTGTGAAGAAAGATGGATCGACGCAGCTTCGCTGCCCTGGAGGAGCCAGCTGAAAAATCCCATTGATTGTGAAGAGTATGCAACAATTAGATGCAAATGACTGTCAAAATGGTGGATGTAGGGGAGGACTGTGAGTTGAGAATGTGGGCACACCGCGCTTCGTGAAACATGTGTCTCGATGGTAGAAATCCATCCGGTGAACAACATTTGGGATCATTTGTAGAGTGCCTGGTCTATATCATACGGAAGTAAGAATGAAGATTGGATATGTTGGGAGACATTGAAAAAAGATGTGTGACCTCAGTAATTGCAAAAGCCATGCAATTTTCCCCTACGTCACGAATAATGGATCCCACTCTAATCAACAAACAACAAACTTCCATCCACATTGGCTATACATATGGACAAACTCCGCAACAGTGCCTCAAGACTCAGGCTCTAGAGTACATCTCTGACAAGTCGGACCATGACTAGTGAATGCAGCCAAAGTGCAAACAGACAATCATGCGCGTGCTATCATCCACATGAATAAACATATCTTGCGGTTGATCTTGAGGGTCTAGATGCATGACCAAAATTGTCGTCGGAAGGCTGGGAGGATGCGCTAACCTTGTCATATCTTTGACTGGAGTGGACAGTAAGTTGGGTGTCGGGTCCGCAAAAGAAGCCTCCTCCCAACGGATATAGTGTACTGGAAAAAGGATACCACGTGCCAACGGAAAAGAAGAGACTGAGCAGGCTTTTAGCACTTAAAAACAATTGAAACGAAAGAGATGCACGAGACACGGAGTGACAGAGTTCACCCCAAGAGAGCATTGGTCGAAACCTTGGCTCTCTTTCGGTATTTCTTTATATTGCTTCAACTTAGTACAACGGTGGCACAGTTGCTCTGCATCTCCATGCGAGAGTATGCCAGAGAGTGGGCCCTCAACACATATTTAAAGGCCCCTTGGCCATTGAAAGCAGTTTACATGAAAAGCATCAAACTCAAAAGCATCTGGTTCAAAAGCTGGTGTCCAAAAGTTGCCAGTGCAATATTCGGAAATTCAACAGCCAACGCAAATGTGGGCGTCCGTACAACTGCCACGTCAATAGCCAATGCAGCTTGTCAGTGCGTTTTACGGTTCCTCGATAGAGCAACCACGTCATCATCTTTTACGCAAGTCTTTGGGTATGTGTGCTTGATTTATTTTATTATCTTGGGCTTCAATAAGTTGCTGGGGTTAGGTTTTTTTAAAAATCCTAACCCTTCTTTAGTTCTTGGGCCACTTGGCGAGGTTTTGTAAGTTGGTCAAGATTTCTTCTTCTTCTTCTGCTTGTGCTAGGGTTTAGGTCCCCTCGGCTGGGATTTGCAAGTTGCCTAGGATGAGGCTTAGGGGAGCCCTAACCTGTTGGGTCTCAGTGGCTTGACACGTCAGCAATTTGGGACATCCCCTCTTTTTAAAAGGACCACATAATCGTTCGCGACTACATTATATTTGCAAAACAACTCAAGTTAGCTAAAAAATAGTTGAGGGTCATTCCGAGGGTCAATCGTGAAGGTCATTCAGTTTTCTCATTCCATATCGGAGCTCTTGATATTTTGACGTAGTAAAATTAGCCATCACACCTATACCGCGTTGATTTGTAACGGGTGTCTCGATATATTAAAATACATACTGAGGCAATCTCACTCAATCAGGAATATTCAGTGGTTGGCACATCACAATGCAACACAATATGCTTACATATGCAAGTTACAAGACATAGAAACATAAATCGCCGATGAACACTCCACGCGCAAAAAACCATCCAGGTCCAGGCCACGAGCTGTTCAACGACTCCCTCATCACTTCTCCTGCAAATAACCTAAAAAGGTCCGGGCCATGCGATATAGAGACCTTTTACAGCCAATTGCCCCCCGGATTGCAACTTGCGTCGCGTGGAGGTGCTGAGAGTAACCATTGCTTAGACACTTCAATACTCCCCCGTAAATAACTATCCAGGTCCAGGCCATGAGCAACAACAACACAAACATTTAATACTCTCCGCGTAAATAACCATCGTGGTATGGACCATGAGTAAAAACACCTTAAATAACCATTCAGGTCCGGGCTATGAGTATGTGCAGGCATTATCAATCATCAATTCTCTTGAGTACTTTTTCTGGGAGTAAATTACGAATTATTGAAACCAATATCGAAGCCAAAATCAAACAATTCTCAAATCGACACCAAAATATGTTCAAAATGGATAACATCTATTTCAAACAGTATTCTCAAACAGATTCTCAAGCAAAGTTCAAAGCAAGAAACGACGAAAAGATCATATGTTTTATTAAAAAAGGAAGCATTTTCACAGAGTCAATCAATATGATTTCCTTGACGACAAGGGCAAAAAGGCCAAAGAATTTAGAGGAGGAGGACAGGTAGTAAAGTTTGAGTACTTTTCAAGGTTTCGATATGCTCCTAAGGCTTTAGCATTTATCCAACAGTTTGATATGGCATTCTCTGGAGGCCGCTATACAGAGCACTCCAAGATCAGACGGGGGGCAACATCCTTTCTGAAAGGCAATGCACGGACATGGTGATCCACTCTTTTGTTAATAAGGAAACAAGCGCTGACAAAGTGGTTGAAACTTAAGAAACTCTTTATTTCTTCACGGCTCACACAAGAATATGAACGAGACGTGATTACTGAGTGGAACCATATTCGGATGGTCAAGACAGAATCTTTGGATTCTTACGGTGAGAGATTTTGGGATGTCTTCTTACCTGCTTCATCCTTTAAGAAGATCAGTTTTAAGGAGCAGACTGAACGAATCTTTTGCGGACTTCCTAAAGAGATTCCAGACTACTGTCTTGAAAAGAAGTCAGAGTCCACACAACAATAAATGAGACATGCGAAGTGGGGATTTGCTATACATTCGGGTATCTTGACTTACCCACCCGATGAACCTTCGACAAGTCAACACAGAAATAGACGACAAAGAGATATACGATCTCTGTTAGATTTACACCATTTGCTGCTTCACATAGGTCTAGGGCACTTCGACTAGTGTCTCCGGGCCGGCCGTCCACTTGAGTTGGGCACCCACCTTGGGCATTCATATATATGGGGTCAGGGGGGTACACATTTTATTACATATCTGATCATTGTACGGGTCCTCTTACTCTGGTAGTTAGTGGGGGGCTGATCGCCCCCTCTTCCATACCTAGCGTTTGTTGTGTTCTCTCTCTCTCTCTCTCATAAGGATGTCCTTTGTCCCCAACATTATTTGGGCTATGCATAGATGAGCTTGAGGACTTTATATGCCAAACGACGCTAGATAATGAAGATGCACCAAACATAGGCCTCATTACTTTGCTACTCCTCATTTATGCTGATGATGTGGTTCTTTTAGCGCATAGCATGTCTCTTTTGCAAAAACTTTCGGATGCGGTACATGCGTTCTGCGAAGCTACAGGACTCTCAGTGAATGTCACAAAAACAAAATGTATGGCGACTTGTACACACAAATCAAAGGATCAGCTTGCCCTTATGTATGATGGGCAAGAGATTCAAGCAGTTGACAACTTTAAATACTTGGGCATCATTATACCTTCGAACCATAGATGGGGGCAATGTGCAAAAACAAGAATTGAGGCAGGACAAGCAAGGTATTACGAGTTTGAAAACATGTGCAAACAAAGCGTCACTAGAAGGTGGGAAAAAAAGTCCATGGCTTTCAATGCGTGTGTGGTCCAAACGCTATTGTATGGGGTAGAGGTATGGGGACCAAGTATTCCGGCCAGCACATGGAATGACATTGAGAAAATTCTGAAAAAGTTCTTATGTAGACATATGGGGATAAAAACCACAACACCTACTCCGTGATGCTATTGGAGACTAGACAAAGACCATTGGAAATGCTTGCTTTGCAAAGAATGCATAGATATCTCTTGAAGGTGAAGTTGATGCCTAATAACCGTTTGCCTCACATAGCATGGGAGGTAGGATGTAAGCCGCAAAAGAACCACAAAAGCAAGTTTCTCACCTCTAGCCTTGTTGAGGACATCAGGAAATGGTTCTCTAAATGGAATGTGGGAGCATATGTGGACATGCATGTAGAGGAAGGTACCGAGCATGAGCACGAGCTGAATTTTGAACTACAATTACTTGAGGCCCTTCACAGCAAATGGAAGAATGCAATGCACAGGTCCAAGTTTGAATACTATTGCAAGCACATAAACACGCGATACTGGGAAGAATACAAAACCGGGGAAACCCAAATACATATCAGGACACCCATGTCCTGCCGTGCGAGACGGGCCATCACCTTGATGCGGACAAGATCACACATGCTCAAAAGTGAAACGGGAGGATGGTTGAATATTGATGCAAACATGAGGAGATGCACTCAATACAACTTGAATTCATTGGAAAATGAGGCACATGTAACCCTTGAATGTCCAGCATATGCGCAATATGCGCACATTCGGGTCGACTTTCCCCAACTTATTCAAGGATGTACTACATTTGAGGAGCTTCTCTCAAGAACACATCCCTCTCCAGTAGCACTAGGCATCTATCTTGCCAAAGTGCTAGAACATCACACCACACTCACAAACAAAATCACCACAGAATCATGACATATCCCCTCCTTCACATGGGAAGGGGGGAGTCTCATATATGAGATTTTGGGTCCCATGGGTCATTTTGGCCCCTCGAGGACGTAAATACATCATCATCATCTCTCTCTCTCTCTCTCTCTCTCTCTCTCTCTCTCTCTCTCTCTCTCTCTCTCTCTTTGCCGCACACGTGCACTGTCACATGGTATCAACGGCTTCTTGTGGCTCTCCATGGCACCATCGCTTATTCCGCATTAGGCTCTCCTCCCAAGAAGATCAGATCAGCTAGCGTTTTTGCAGATCCTAGGCAAGCGATGGAACTTGGAGAGTTTTCATTGCGGAGGACCTTCTCCACCTGTGCTTTTTGTGTCCACACCTGGCGTTTTTGCTTCTAGCAGCCAGCGCTAGCCTTTTCAAGCATTTTCGTCGTCGGAAAAACCTCTCTACCAACATTTGTGTTTTGGACAAATCTGCGTTTTCAAGGCTGAAATGCCTGCGTTTTCAGCAGAGGGGGGCAACGCTAGCCACGCCCATCTTGGATCTTGCCTACCCCACCAGTGTAAGGTGCAACGGAATTGAATGTTGATATAGCTCAAGATGAGTGCTCCGAAATGTGCTCAAGGGTTCCTTTAACTTACGGAACGGAGATCCTTCTGTTCCCTTTAGAGAGAGAGTGCAATGATCACAAACAAAGTGAATGCTATTGTGGAATGGAAGTGCTGAGAGAGAGAGAGAGAGAGAGAGAGAGAGAGAGAGAGAGAGAGAGAGAGAGAGAGAGAGAGAGAGAGAGAGAGAGAAGAATACAACCCCAAATGGTTCTCGAACCCTCCTCCAAGGGCCCCCCTCTCTATGGCGGGAGAGGTCTATGCTATAGATTGCACAAATCTGGTACAATGGTCTAGATGCGATGGACTTGCCGATGATGTCGACGACGACGAGGACTGGCTTAAAACTGAAAATGCTAGGGCTGATCTGCTGAATTTCTGGAAAACGCTGACTTTCTGCTGAATACTGACACTGTGTCGGCGAGGATGGCGACGACGACGACTCGACGACAACGCGCTGAAAATGCAGATGCTGAAATCTGAAAACAGCGGGCTGAAACTGAAAACGGTGGCTGATCCGACGGTACGGCGAGGATCGGCTGCGGGTAGGTGAGATCTGCGAAGCTATGGGCTGGATCTGCAATGGCTAAGGGTTGAATACTGAAAACACTGGGCTGTATGGCCGGATCGGGCTGCCGATGACTGAAAACGCTAGGGGGAATTTGCAACTTAAAAACGCTGGCTGATCTGGAACTCCAAAACGCTAGCTGATCTGGATGGCTGAAAACGCTAAGGCCTTCCGCTGGTCTTGCTGAGAAGGTGCACTGTAAGTTGCCCGAGCTTCTTCTGCTGCCTCTTTTGCCTGTAGTGAGCGCCTCCTCTTCCCCTTATATAGCAATCTCATGTTGGGTCCAACAAGCTCCCCAACAGCCCCACGACCCTGGAAAATGGTGCCATTAAATAAATAAAATGCCAAATTGCCTGTAAAATGTCCTGCCCCCAAACTGACCAGAATTTGAACATGCTACTTGGACAATGCATATGCTGGGTGGTACCGGGTGTGCAGTCAGAGGATATGCAACTATAGGCCGGCTAAGCGTTCTTCGCAGGATTCCAGGATTTGTTGGCGCACTCCCTCGACGCCATGCAGTTCGGTACCAGTACCTCACTTTGAAAAGGAGGGGATGTCACGTGCACATCTAACCCTATGTGCATGTGGACAAGCTACTTCAGGTCCAGGGTTCAGGTCAGCTTAGGAAGTGTTCTGGCACCTTTGTGAGCCTGTGCGCAGGCCGTGCATGTCCAGGCACTTATAGTAGTTGCATATCCTCTGGTTGCACGCAACATGATCATCAACATGACAATCAATACCCATCATGAGCATTTTACAGTGCACAGAACCCATTTTCCCTATTTTATCCATTTTTCACTTATTAGTAATAAGTGACTTTGTTGGGAAATTGGGTAGGGCAATTTTGCTAAGCATCTATAAAAGAAACCTAGTGCTAGCACTTTCTAGTAGAAGAGGAAGCATAAGTTCCTAGTACCTACAACTTGCAGTGCACCTTCTCAGCAAGACCAACAAAATTCTCTGGCGTTTTCGGCCAACAGACCCTCTGGCGTTTTTGATTAGAGGTACTAGAACAGCCCTTGCGTTTTGCACATCCTAGATCAGCCTTGGCGTTTTGCAGATCCCAGATCAGGCCTAGCGTCTTTGCACCTTGCTGACAGCATCAGCTTTTTGTAGATTCTTGGCGACTGGTCAACCCCTAGCATCAGTGTTTTCAGTTTTCAGCACTTAGACTCCACAGAATCAGCCCCTAACCTCGCAGACCTCACCTACCCGCAGCAGATCCTCGCTGTAGGGTCAGAAGAGCTAGCGTTTTCAGTTTCAGCCCGCTGTCCGCAGATCTCAGCATCTGCGCTTTCAGCGCATCGTCGTTGCGTTGTCGCCATCGCCGTCCTCGTCGACACAGTGTCAGAAATCAGCAGTTAGCAGATTTGCAGATTTCAGCCCCTACCATTTTCAGATTTCAGCCCATCTCGTCGTCGTCATCATTGTCGTCGACATCGTCGGCAAGTCCATTGCTTCTAGACCATTGTACCAGATTCGTGCAATCAATAGCATAGAGTCTAGACCTCTCTCGGGGCCCTTGGAGGAGGGTTTGACAATCGTCTAGTGTCGTATTCTTCTCTCTCTCTCTCTCTCTCTCTCTCTCTCTCTCAGTCTAAGCACCTTCATTCACAGTGTCATTCACTTTGTTTGTGATCATTTGCACTCTCTCACTAAAGGAACGGAAGGCTCTCCCTTCCGTAAGTAAAAGGAACCCTTGAGCACAGTTTGGAGCACTCATCTTGAGCAAAAATCAACATTCACTTCCGCTGCACCTTACACTTGGAGAGTTTCCCCGCGAGATGCGGGAGATCAGGCATCCCGCGACTACATCGGGAGTCACCCGGAGCTTGGCTTGGATGGTAGTGCAGTTGCTCTTCTACACTCGTGATCATTTGGATTGCTACCTTCAGAGTTGCTTACACTCACCCTTGGTGACTTATCCCCCGACCTAGGCAGTAGGCCACTCCCAACTCATTCACATTGAGAGCCACACCGAGTCGCGGTTTGGTGGTGGTGTTGGTGCGGATTCTGTTTTGGTTGACACCGGAGGATTGGAGATAGGAGATGCAGGCAAAACGACGCAACCAGTTTGGTATGGCCTTTCCTCTTCTAAAGTATCTTCACATCGTAGACTACTCAATTTGGCTTCCCTACTTCATAGAGGATGATCACGGTGCAGATAGCTTGGTCTAACCACACCTCTTCTTAGAGGCCCTGCACAACGCAGACCGTTGAGTCTGGCTTCCCCCTCATCTTGGATTACCCTACCTACTGACAGGACACCATCCGGTGGTGGTCTGTGCGGTCTCTCGATGACTGTTGCGGCTTACGGTAGCTTCTACAGTGCAGACTGTTTAGTCTGGCTTTTTTTGATTCGGAGGACGTTTACGGTGCAGATTGCTACATCTGGCCTTCCTGGAGTTTTACAGAGCTTAGCCACCTAGCCACACTGGGGTGCAGGTTCATGCATTGACATGTTTCCGGTCATTCTCGTGACAGTTCCTGGGCTTTCCCATTTTCTCCAGACGGTTTTGACTACAAACACCAGAGATCCTATTGGGCAGGACACTTGCAGGTCTATTGTCACTTCTTTTACGACAAGGAGTTGTTTTCACACTCAGTTCGGGACCTTCACGCAGTACCTTCACACTATATTGGCGGAGTACAACATTTTGCTACGCTGCTCATGACGGCACTTTACCATGGAGCTGTCTCGAAGGTTGGGACACCCGAGACTGCTTCAGACATCGCAGCAGACATCTTCATCATTTGCCTCACATCTTCGGCTTCATGCGGGTTGCTCAGCATCCGGTGCTAAGAGGGGGTGTTAGATTTTACACCACTCTGCTGCTTCACATAGATTTAGGACACTTCCTTGTATGGCTAGTGTCTTCGGGCTAGCTACCCATAGCATAGGTTGTACCTTGTTTGACCGCCTGAGTTTGGGGCCGATCGTCCACTTGAGTTGGGTGCCCATATAGGGCACTCATTTATATGGGGCCAGGGGGGGTACACATTTCATTACAATTGTAAGGGTCCTCTTGCTCTGGTAGTAAGCGGGGGGCTGCTTTCCCCCTCTTCCATACCTAGCGTTTGTTGTGTTTTTTGTCTCTCTCTCTCTCTCTCTCTCTCACGCTTCCGCACACGTGCACTCACAATCTTGACTGATAGAAGAACAGAGATTGATAGAAGAATAGAGAGAATAATATTTCAAAGCAGGAAATGTTTTATGTGGAGAACAAGGATATATTGTTGCACGGTGCCCCAAGAAGGCACAAGAATGAAAATGGTTGACAAATCGAAAATAGAACGGGGCGAGGAGATACTTGTTATGACGCAGGGGGAGTTGCTATAGACCACAACCACAGTCGTTCTCGGATGTCGAAATCGTGCATATTAACTTAAAAAAAATCTCTATAGCCCCCCCCTCCTCCCCCCTTTAGCCTCGTAGGCTTGTGGCACTTCTGCAGCTCAACCTCTGCGCGTCTCCTCTCTGTATGCTCATCACCCTCAGCTTCTGTGTGGCCCCTGCTCCCCTCACACTTCCGCACACGCGCACTCACAATCTCGACTGACAGAAGAACAGAGACTGATAGAAGAATAGAGAGAAGAATATCTCAAAGTAGGAAAATGTTTTATGTGGAGAACAAGGACATATTGTTGCACGGTGCCCCAAGAAGGCACAAGAATGAAAATGGTTGACAACTCGAAAATAGAACGGGACGAGGAGATACTCGTTATGACGCAGGGGGAGTTGCTGTAGGCCACAACCACAGTCGTTCTTGAATGTCGAAATCGTGCATATTAACTTAAAAAAAATCTCTATAGTCCCCCCCTCCTCCCCCCTTTAGCCTTGCAGGCTTGTGGCACTTCTGCAGCTCAACGTTAGCGCGCCTCCTCTCCGTCTGCTCATCACCCTTAGCTTCTGTGTGGCCCCTGTTCCTCTGTCTGCCTGAACTTGATTGTGATATGGGATTAGTTGAATCGACATTAGTGAGGTCCGATGCGGATCTAGATGGGATTGCTAAATACGCCGCCACGAATCACGGTCCTAGATTCAATGTGATGTGATTTGAATTTGATCTGAATGTGATGTGACGTGACTGTCGTCTTTGTACAAGTGCTGGATTTGTGTCATCTAGTGCGTCGGTACTTAAGAGTTGGTTTATGGCTTATGTCTGATTTTGTAGGCATGATCAAGGGAGATTACAATTCTTTCATAGAGGGGTGTATGTCACAATGACGACGTGGCAACACAACCTGGACACACACTCGACAGATGACCTAGCGTGCAACAGATCTGCTGACGTGGCAGTACGGCAGAAGTGCCACGTGGTAGCAGTACGGACTCCTGCAAAATGCGCTCAGCCTTTTGTGTCTCTCTTTCATTCAGATCAGTTCAGTTCTTTCAAGTGAAGTAAAGTGTCTTGTGTTTGTGTGAGTACCATCATTAATTTATGACCTTTCAACTTCTTGGTCGTGGGGGCTGATTTGACCCCGCTTGACCCATCTTTCAGCACCTATAAAAGCAGCCTATGCGCGCTTGTGGAAGGCCTAAGACCCAGGGGCAGCAGGAGTACCAAGAAGCAATGACAACACCATCCAGCCTTGGCGTTTTTCTCAAGAGAACCAGCGTTTTTCAGCCAGCAGCGTTTCTGCTTCTCTCTGGCGTATCGCTGTAGTACCCCATCCGATCAGACTTTCCCTCGTCGCAGTCGGTCGTTCCATCGCGGCCAAGATGACGGAAACAGTTTTCAGCCTGCAGTTCCATTAGTGTTTTTCAGTTTTCAGCCATTGTCGTCGTCACTGACGACCCAATGTAACAAACTTGGACACTCCAAGTCAAGAATCAACCGCGACAGCACCAAATAACCACTTCAAAACAATTCACAGATCACAATAGATTTGCACTGGCCCGGCGGAGTTCCGTGCCTAGAGATATTGGCCCCAAAGACTGGCGCCCCTTTCGGTATTTCTTTTTATATTAATCAATCATCAAAGTACAAGAGAGCGGTTAGGGTTTCACTCTCAGACTCTGCGTCCAGATGCTCTGAGAAGTGAGGCCCTCACCACTAATTTAAAGGTTACAAGGGATGCCCAAAAGCAGAGCCCCAAAAGCTTTTAAAATCAAAAGCATCAGTTCTCTCTCTCTCTTAGAGAGTCTTTTCTTTTTTTTTATAAAAAAAAGCAAAAGCAAAATTCGCGTCGCTCATCATTTTCCAAATTTTTTTTTTTTTTTAATGATAATCCGTCTCCGCGATTTTTGGAATTTATGGTTTTTGGCAAAAATTAGGGTTTGCAGGAATTTTAGGGTTTCTGGCAGAAATTAGGGTTTTTGCTGTCCGCCACGTCATCACTTTGTGACATACCCCCCTCTTGAAAGCATTGTAATCGACCGCGATTACGCCTGCAAAACCGACAAAAGCCATAAACTGTCTTAGCAGACACTGACTGTTAGTACCTACGTACTAGGAACGCACATCTAGCACATGTACAAAATCGACAGTCACATCACACGACATCACAGGACATCACCAGACATCACAGGACATCACATGACATTCAACATTCATTCGGATCTTAGACCATGATTTATCGGCAATGTAGCTAGCAATCACATCTAGGTCCAATCGGGACCTCATCGATGTCCGATTGACTAACCTCTATTGCAACCATGTCTATTCGAGATCAATCAGACCAAAATGCTGCAGTCATTTCGGCTATCAGTTCCTGCACTCACAAGAAGTCAAGAACAAATCAGTATCATAATCAGGAATTCCATTTCATAAAGTCATCCAACAGAATACTGTCAGCTCTAAGTATCCCTGAAGCTCAAAGAGACATCAGTGACTTTAGTATCAAAATCGAGGCATCTGTTGACAAAGGAGTGGAGTGACTCCCCTCTTGTGCATCCCACTGCACCAGATCTCCGGCCAAGCTGAATTCTGGGTTCCGTTTGGAGTAGACTATGCTAAACCAAAACATCGAGGTAAAGTTTCACAATCCGAGGAGTATCTGCTAGGTCCTCCTCCTCCATCCACTTCGCATCAAATGCAGGAAAATTCTTGAACTTAACCAAGAACCGCCTTCGGACTTTACCCTTCTTCGTATCATTATGTGCCAAAATCTGTTCAGGAACAAGGATCTCCTCGTTTTCTTCCACTTTGGGTTGCTCATCAGGCTCCCCATCATCAGGTACATCACCCTTAACAGGTTTCAAGAGACTCACATGCAATGCATTATGAATCCTCCAAGTATCTGGTAGTTCCAATCGGAAGGAGACATCATTTATCTTGTCAGTGATGTGGAAAGGTCCGTAGTATCACATACTAAGCTTTGGAAAAAGCCTCTCCTTTCCCTTTTTCTTTCTTAGGCGTGCCTTCTCAAAAGTAAGAGCACCCAATCATCCTCCTTCAGTTTCCAGTCGCGACGATGGCGATCCGCTGCCTTTTTCTGTCGTTCTTGAGACTCCTGCAAAGGCTCGCGAACCTTGGCAAAAGCCGTATCCAAATCTCGCGAATATACATCCGCGTCAAATTTCTAATCTTTCGTGCTCAAGAAGGATGGAACCTTCGCAGCACTTTCAACAATCTCACATGGCGTCTTCCCCGTCGAAGAGTGGATCGTGTTATTGTAGGCAAATTCCACCAAAGGTAAGTTCTTTTCCCATTGAGTCTTCTGATGCGAGATACAAGACTTCAATAAATCTAAAATCACTGAATTGGCAATCTCAGATTGCCCGTCAGTCTGCAAGTGGAACGATGACGAGAACTGCAACCGCGTGCCAATGTTCTCCCAAATTGCCTTCCAAAACAAACTCATAAATCTGGGGTCTCTGTCGGAGACAATCGTCTCAGGCGTGCCATGTAATCGGAAAATCAACGTGATCATTCTGTATTCTCGGGAGATCAAAAAAAATGAAATCCATTTCAATATTTTGCCAGGGGCGGGTGGGTATGGGTAAAGGCTGTAACAATTCCTGTGCCTTATGCCTGTCAAACTTGACCTTCTGGCATACCAAGCAACTGCACACAAACTCTTCCACATCCTTCTTCAGTCTCCGCCAAAAGAAATCTCTCTCTACCCCTTTCATGGTGGTAGCAATGCCGCGGTGACCCGTAAAAGGTGGACAGTGGCAATCAATCATAACCTTTTCCCTCAACGGCTGTGTAACGCACAACATAGTCTTTTTCATCAAGTAGCCTTCCCGAAGGGAGTATCCAGCTACTGTCTCCCCATCCCGTATCCGTGTGAAAATATCTGCAAAATCTGTATCTGTGGCACACTGATCGACCATATCCTCGAAGCTCCTATGATGTATCGCGGAAATAGCTAGAACCAACGGTTTCCGAGACAAAGCATCTGCCACCACATTCTTCTGTCCCTGCACATGGACAATCTGGAAGTGGAACTGTGACAAGATGTTCACCCACCGCATCTGCTTTTCCGAAAGCTGCTTCTGTGACAAGAAGTAGCGCAAACTCTGATGGTCTGTAAAGACAATAAAATCCGCTCCGAGTAGGTAATTCCGCCACTGAGTAAGAGCGTGGATAACCGCCAAAAGCTCTTTCCCATAGATCTGTGCTGTCATCTCCAGCCTAGAGAACAAACGGCTCTCGTAAGCTATGACATGGCCTTCTTGCATCAAGACCACACCCAGACTACGACCACAAGCATCACAATATACTTCAAATGACTTCTGCAAGTCCGGCAAAGTCAAAATAGGTCCCGTAGTCAATTTCTCTTTCAACGTCTGAAAGGCAGTCACCTCTGGGGGTCCCCACGAAAAAGGTACTCTTTTCTGTGTCAAGATATGCAAAGGGGAAGCAACCTCTGCAAACTTTCGTATGAACCGCCTGTAGTACGAACACAGTCCCAAGAAGCTTCTAACTTCATGGACATTCCTCAAATCGGGCCAATCACGGATAGTCTCTATCTTGGCCGGGTCCATTCGCACTCCTGCTGCTGACACAATGTGTCCCAAAAAGTGTATCTCTAGTAGGAAAAACTTCACTTTTCTTTGCATTAATCACTAACGTGTGATCTCGTAATGCCTGAAAGACTTGAAGCAGATGATCTCTGTGTTCTGCCTCATTCTTGGAGAAAACAATGATGTCGTCAAAGAAAGTGCCAACAAATAGCTTCTACTCTCGAAAAATCCTGTCCATCATCCGATTAAATGTCGCAGGAGCATTGGTTAAGCCAAAAGGCATCACCAAAAACTCAAATAACCCAAAAGCCGTCCGAAAAGCTGTCTTGTAGACATCTCCTGGTGCTATCTTGATCTGATGATATCCACTCTTCAAGTCAATCCTGCTAAAGCACGAGGATCCCTGTAACCTGTCGAGTATATCATCGATCCTAGGAATCGGAAATCTGTTCTTGATGGTGATTTCGTTGAGAGTGCTATAATCGATGCACATTCTCCAAGATCCGTCTTTCTTCAAAACCAACAACACTGGAGAGCAATACGGTGAAGTACTAGGCTGGACAAGACCCTTTTCCAAGAGGTCTTTCATTGAGTTCATAATCTTTTCATTCTGTACTCGGCTCACACGATAAGGTGGCCGATTGGGTGGCGTGCTTCCAGATATCAGATCAATGGTATGATCTTCAGGCCCTCTCAAAAGCAATCGGCATGAGCGTGGAGAAAAAAAAATCTTGGCGTTCTTTTCTTCAGGTCAAAACATATTCAACCTTTATCCATCGTTCAGTTCTCCCAAAAGAATGAGTAAGAAAACTGAAGTTCATCAAGTACAATCTCTAAGCCCTTCATTTATCAAAGTCGCTTTCTCGGCCCGGTAGTCAACCACGGCGTAGTTCTTGTGGTACCAAGGGATCCCGAGTAGAACGTCACTCACGTGCCCTGAACACCCCTGTCATTGCAAACGAAGTTTGCCAATGCTCGGTGTAATTGCAACATCCCATCCGGGTACCAGTCGAACTACCTCCGCCTGTGGCGTCAGTCTGTCGGGCGTAGTTCCAAATCGAGCCGCCAATTCCAAGTGAAAAGAAGTTGGCCTTGGCTCCTTCAAAAGAGCTTCCTGATCCTTCACTTTGCCCCCAAAAAAAGCGGCAAAGTTTGTACTTTCATTCATTTGATTCGGTGCAAGTCCCACGCCATGTGGTACCAGTTCTACTTTTCTATCTGCCTTTTCTGCCACATTCCTCAGCTGCTCTCGAACTCTCAGACCTGTCGTCGTCTTTATCATTCTGTTCTTTCTGTGCCTTATCAGGGCACTTCGCGGAAATATGTCCATGTTCCCCGCATCCAAAGCACTTCCCCTCTCTGATGAAGCGAGCTCTCTCCTCAGGAGTAAGCTTGGGTCGTGCATCCTTTTTTTTTTCCCTCTGGATTGCTCTTTTTCATTCTACTTTCATTCCCAGAAGTCTGTTTGGCTCGTTGTGTCATGGCCTCATCTGTGGGGTAGGTCAGACTGCCAGAGTGAATGGCAAAGCCCCGCTTCGCATGACTCATCAACTCCTAAATAGAAGCTGACTTGTGTTCCAAGCAGTGATCTCGGATCTCTGTAGGTAGACCCAAGGTAAACCGCTCAATTTGTTCTCTGAACGAGATCTTCTTGAATGAAGAGGCGGGTAGAAAAGAGCTCCAGAATCTTTCACAATAAGAATTCACTGTATCGCTCTTGGTCATCCGGAGATGGTTCCAAGCAGCTCGTATATCTCGCTCAAACTCTTGAGTCAACCAAGAAGAAATAAAAAGCCTCTTGAATTTCAGCCATGTAACTGGCACAGTCTTGCTTAATAGAAGTGTGGACCACCAAGTACGAGCATTCCCCTTAAAGTAAGAGGCAGCTCTCCGAATCTTGCAGTGCTCTGAATAGCGTCCTCCCGCGAAAGCGATGTCAACCTGCTGTATAAAAGACAAAGCCTTCGAAGCATCTGAGTATCCTGAAAAGTATCAAACTTGATCGAGTGGCCACCTTCCTTAAACTCTCGGACTTTCTTGCTTTTATCTTCGAGAAAGTCATACTGGTTGGCTTTGTAAAAATTCTTCTTGTTCGCATAAAACTTTCCGTCATCGGAATCTGAGCTGTCTGTAGACGAGTCCTCAGTAGAACTGTCAGTCTTTGGGCGAGATGTAGCCTTCTTTGCCTTTTTCTTGCCCGTTCCGAAGCTTTGTGTCTTGCTTCGCTTTTTGCTTTTTTTTTCTGTCTTCTTCGCTCTAATCCGAGGAGCTAGAAGAACTGTCAGAAGAAGAAGAAGAAGAACTGGGTACTCTAAAAAATCGAACACGCTTCTTCCGTTTCTTTGCTTTGTCGAATGTCAACCGACGGCCCAAATATCCTTGGAAGTCAGTGCCTTTCTTCTGCTTTTTGCCGTGCTTTTTGTCTTTCTTTTGCACGTCGAAAAGCTGAGCAATCCGTGCATCAACCACGTTCTCCAGTTCCTGCTCCGTATATTTTCTTGGAGGCAGAAGGTTTCTTGAGAGCGGATTTCGGGAGTGGTGTTGTGGTTCTCTGCCACTCCGTCTGTACCTCTTTCAAAGAGGTCTGGTTCATATATTTTGCCATCTTCGGGTCCTTGGCAAAATTGAGCATCATCTTTGTTGCATCGCCGATCAACTAACGACGCTCCATCTCTCTTTGCTCCGCCTGAGTAGGCCGAGGCGGGCCATACTCTTTGTCTGAATCTTCGTTGTGATCCCAGCCCGCATCTCCAGATGCAGAGGGAGTCGACTGATCATTTGCCTGAAGCCATAGGTGCCTGATCATCTCCAGATCGGATTTCCCGTAGAAGAGAAATCGGCCGTGCTCTGATATCACTGTAACAAACTTGGACACTCCAAGTCAAGAATCAACCGCGACAGCACCAAATAACCACTTCAAAACAATTCACAGATCACAATAGATTTGCACTGGCCCGGCGGAGTTCCGTGCCTAGAGATATTGGCCCCAAAGACTGGCGCCCCTTTCGGTATTTCTTTTTATATTAATCAATCATCAAAGTACAAGAGAGCGGTTAGGGTTTCACTCTCAGACTCTGCGTCCAGATGCTCTGAGAAGTGAGGCCCTCACCACTAATTTAAAGGTTACAAGGGATGCCCAAAAGCAGAGCCCCAAAAGCTTTTAAAATCAAAAGCATCAGTTCTCTCTCTCTCTTAGAGAGTCTTTTCTTTTTTTTTATAAAAAAAAGCAAAAGCAAAATTCGCGTCGCTCATCATTTTCCAAATTTTTTTTTTTTTTTAATGATAATCCGTCTCCGCGATTTCTGGAATTTAGGGTTTTTGGCAAAAATTAGGGTTTGCAGGAATTTTAGGGTTTCTGGCAGAAATTAGGGTTTTTGCTGTCCGCCATGTCATCACTTTGTGACACCCAATCTCACCACATGTGCCAGATCTCATCAACATCCCTAGCGTTTTCAGATTTCAGCCTTAACTCGTTGTCGTCATCATCGTCGTCGACATAGAACCCATTAGCACCTCGTCGTCGTCGTCATCATCGTCCTCGACTATTGCTAAATGGACTATTTTCCTATTTTCCTATTTTCTCAAGTAATTTCTTTTTATTGAAATTAGGATATTTAAATGTGTGCACTTGAATCGTAAGGTTGGGAACTGTAGATCTACTAGAATTATTAAAAAGCCATCAAGAATGGACAACCTTGATGTGTCATATGATGGGTGACATTAAGCATCGCGAAGGGGTTGTACCGTTAGTTCGGTAGGAGAGACCGGGAAAACGAATATTCTTGATGCGTCACGTGATGCGTGATGGGAGCATCGGAAAGGGAATATTTTGTTGGTCTGGAGGAAACCCGAATTGGAAATAGGAATACGCGTAAAGACGCAAGCACAAGAATAAAAATGGGTTTTGAGAAGCTTTTCCTAAAAAGCGGAATATTTTAACGTGTTTTCCAGGAAAAGCAGATGCTTTCTCGTGAGGAATCTGTGTTTGCATTGCATTTGTGCCTGAGAATTGCACCCGGGGACGCCTGGAATGTGCCTGTGTAGCATCAATTTTCAGCTCACTTAGTTTTATTGAGTTTTGTCCACGTTCACATTTTTTTATTAAAAGTGACCGACCACCCATTTAATAAGTGGGCAGCCCATTTAAATAAAAGCCAAAACTTATAAAAATACCAGCGCTGGCTTCTTACGACTGAATGAAAAATGTATTGTGATCTCTCCTTGCGCCAAAAACAACCGCAATCTCCTCCAACTCCTAGCGCTACCTGGCTGCTTTATTCCCGCCAGCTCCGCAACAGTTAATCCTGTCGGGTGCGGGAGCAAAGCAACCCGTTCTCTCTCTCGGATGAAAGGAGGTACCAACTCTAGTATCCAGAGTCCACCCGGCGAGAGCCTGCAAGAGATCAAGAGGCATCATCACATAGTGTTCGTTTTTCCGTGCAAAGGATTCGCCATACGAATTGTTGTCCCTTGTTTGTGTGTGTTTGCAGGTACTTCATTGCGAAGGAGAAGCAAGAAGGCCTCGGCCTACACTTGGGAATTCCGGGAACGAGATTCGGAAATTGTCTGCTGAGCCTCGACTTCGAGTAATGACGGAAAAAGGATTGAGAGCTCGTCTCTCGGATTTCCCTCACGGGAAGGAACGAGCATCGAGTCTGAGAATGGAATGGAGGGGTTTTCTCTGGTTCTTGTGCTTGTAAAAAAAGATTCTCCCTAATAAAGATTCTCTTTAAGGGGGGGACTGTTGCTAAATTGGCTTTATCTATCAGAAAAATAATTCTAAACGAATTATTGGATTTATAAGTGAGAGGGTTTTCTCGCTTGGAACAAAAGGAAAAATAATTCTAAATGAATTATTGGAATTTTAAGTGAGAGGGTTTTTCTCACTGGAGACATCCGAGTACAGAGTATTCCTGGTGCGTCATTCAAAGTAATGACGGGAGCACTGTGAACGGAAATATCTGTAAGGCCACCAAGAACGGGTACTTCTGATGTGTCACATCGGATGGGTGACAGGGAGCATCGGAAAGAAGTATCCGACCGTCCGGGAACGGACATCTCTGATGCGTCATAGGATGGGTGACATAGAGCATCGTGAAGGAGATTGTACCGTAAGTTCGGTAGGAAAGGACTAGGTGATGGGTATTCCTGATGCGTCACAAGGTGGGTGACGGGTACATCGGAAAGGGAATATCCATAGTCGGGAGGAAATTCCGAAGTGTGTTAGAATTGTGCACAAGGAAAAGCAAGTACTTGAATGAAGATGGGTTCAGAGGAAACTTTGAGGAAAAACAGATGCTTTTTGAGAAAGCGGGATTGCTTTTCGGGAAAGCAGATGCTTTCCCGCGAGGAAGTTTATGTTTGCATTGCAATTGTGCGTGTGATTGCATCCAGGGACGCCTGGGAAGTGCTGTGAAAGCATTGTTTTTAACTTATAAGGTTTTATTGAGTTTTTGGGCAGGTTCAGACTATTTTTAAAATACGCCGGCCGCCAACTTAATAAGTGGGCAGCCATCTGATAAATAAGGCAACAGATCAGCCAACGTTTTCTCGCTCTCTTTTTCTGGCAGAACAGAAAAAAAAAATTTTTGAAAAAAAAAAAAAGAAAACGGCCGCGATCTCTACGCGATCAATTATTCGTGCCCGTGGCTAGGAGCTATAAAAGCATCACATGCCCTCACTCAGAGGGGAGGACCAATCTTTGCAAGGAGGAGATGCTACTGCAGATTTCAGCCGTAAAGAAGACGTTGCCGGTGATGCCCATGGCTGCCCCAAGTGTACCAGATGTCGCCAAGACCCAATGCGCGAGTTCCCTCGCGAAGAAGTGCCTACGAAGCGTGTTTCTATCGCGACAAGTTGCTGTTTTTCTCTGTTTTCAGCCCATAAACGTCGTAGACGGGGCTGATGTACGAGAAGGAACCGGAGAACACACCTCTTTTGTGTGTAGGATTGGAAGAGAGGATTTTCTATGGAGAGATCTCTTTCGAGGAATTGCTTTTCGAGAATCGAGTTGCGTTTCGAGCGTCGAGACTTTGAAGGTAACGATTTTCATGTTCTAATCTTTGAGTATTTGATTGCAGGTGTACTTCCTCTTCGTGAGGGAGTAGGAGCAGAGGAAGGCATGAGCCTCTGCAGGAGAAAAGCGCTCTGAGGAACTAGAGCCAGATCAGCCCAAGGGTTTCATACCCGAGTTTGGGAAGTAGATCCATGGATCGGAGAGAGGTAGTCTCTCAAGTTGTGATATGGAAGTTGGGATTCTCAAGTAAGGACTTCGTGTCCGGGAAAGCAGAGTTGTTCTGCGGGAAGAGGACTCTGAAAAGAGAGTTGCAGGGATGCCATGCCCTGAGTCTGGAAGGTGAGATCCAGAGGTGAGAACCTTGATTCTCGAGGAATTGGAATAAGGAACGGAAGTTCCTTGGAATAGGGTTTTGCCCTAGGAATCGGAAGTTGAGGCTTCTGGGAACCATCAAGTCTTATTCTAGAACGAACGTGGTAATACGTTCGGTTCAAGTGCTTGTATAGACTTCTCGTCAGTAATAAAGATACTATTACGGGGGGGGGACCAGCCCATCTTCTGGTCCCCAGTACTGTGTCGATCTTCTCACTCTCTCTCTCTCTATCTACTTCTCTCTATATCCTTTGGCTTCAATAATAAGAGATAAATTCTATTTATCTGAGTATATTTTATATTGTTATGCGCTCCCGTTTGTGACAGGGACCAACCCATCTTTTGGTCCCAAATATTGTGTTGACCTTCTCCTTCAACTCTTTTTAGTTACACTCTTAACACAGAAGAGATACTCCTAACGGAGCATACGATCCATCATTAGGTTCGGACACTTAAGTCTGGAAAGATTACACTTTGGATGCTCAAGGGACAACCGAGCAAGAATTAGCAATCTATCCCATGAAACTGGAAGGATATGTACAAGCACTACAGGACAAAATGTTTAGAAGCCAGAGGGATGTTGCTAAATGGACTATTTTCTTATTTTCTCGAGTAATTTCTTTTTATTGAATTTAGGATACTTAAATGTGTGCACTTGAACTGTAAGGTTGGGAACTATAGATCTACTGGAATTTTTAAAAAGCCATTAGGAATGGACAACCTTGATGTGTCATATGATGGGTGACATCAAGCATCGCAAAGGGGTTGTACCTTTAGGTCGGTAGGAGAGACCGGGAAAATGAATATTCTTGATGCGTCGCGTGATGGATGACGGGAGCATCGAAAAGGGAATATTCTGTTGGTATGGCAGGAAACCCGAACTGGAACACAAGCACAAGAATAAAGATGGGTTTTGATTAATGTGTTCCGGGACAAGCAGACACTTTCTCGCGAGCAATTTGTGTTTGCATTGCATTTGTGCCTGAGAATTGCACCCGGGGACGCTTGGACTGTGCCTGTGTAGTATCAATTTTCAGCTCACTTAGTTTTATTGAGTTTTTTCCAGGTTCACATTTTTTTATTAAAAGTGACCGGCCACCCACTTAATAAGTGGGCAGCCCATTTAAATAAAAGCCAAAACTTATAAAAATACCAACGCTGGCTTCTTATGGCTGAATGAAAAACGTATTGCGATCTCTCTCCTTGCGCCAAAAACAGCCGCAATCTCCTCCCACTCCTAGCGCTACCTGGCTGCTTTATTCTCGCCGGCTCCGCACCGGTTATTCTTGCCGGGTGCGAGAGCCTATAAAAGCAATCCGTTTCCCCTCTTAGATGGGAGGAGATACCAATGCTAGTAGCCAGAGTCCACCCAGTGAGAGCCTGCAAGAGATCAATAGGCGTCATCACATAGAGTTTGTTTTTCCGTGCAAAGAGCGACCCATCACCATCAGTACCTCAGTGCCCCTAAGTACCCATTAGTACCTTCAACACCCCGCAGTACCCTAGTACCTTCAGTACATTTCAGTATCTTAGTAGTACCCAGCATCAGTACCCATTAGCATCAACATCTCAACATTTAGTCATTGTATCAGCATTGTGCAAGAGTAAAGAAAGTATTATCTCTGGCAACAGAGCAAGGGGGCCCTTGAGGATTTGGGACCCGACATTCGGTGTTGTCTCTTTTGTCTCTCTTTCATTCAGATCAATTCAGTTCTTTCAAGTGAAGTAAAGTGTCCCTTGTGTTTGTGCGGAGTACTAAATCTGAGCTAAATTCTTAAACACTTCCGTTGCATCTGACATTGAAAGCATGACGGGGCTGAATGCATGCCAAAACTGCAAGAAGAATTATCTAGTCAACCCATCCTCTCCATCAACCCATCCTCTCCAGGACAAGAGGCACCATCTAGGCCAACGAGCGCGTCATGCATCTCTTGCATAGAAAAGGGGGCTAGTAAAGTGTGGCACATAATTACAGTAACCAGAGGTTGTACATGAGACCAAACCTCTTCTCTGGCTTGCAAATATTATGCATCAGCTGATCGACAGAAAGTTGAAACAATCGCTCAAATAATCTAAAGCTATGTCAAGGACCTCAGAAAGATCCATGTGTAGCCTGACCATAGAATCTTATAATGCTTTTATAGAAGTCCCCTTGGGACGCTCTCTCATCACCTTCCCTTCCTAGTCTTGCTTCTAGGTAGAGGCTGCCCAAGACCCTATGGGGTGGGTAGCCCTAGATCGGAGGCTGGTTCAGTGGAGTTCTATTGCGACGGATTGAACTTTTGGTGACTGCTTGTGCTCGAGAGGAAGTTTGCGCGCGTAGTAGGAAAAACGCTAGAGAGAGGTGACCGCACTCAAAGAGTGCGAGAGATATTGCGCCCAAACATTGGTAGGTCTGGAGTGCGTTGATATACCAAGCACCACAAGGGAAGGAGGGGTGCCTATATAGGTGCACTAGAAAAGTGCCCTACCTCCAGCATAATACCCCACTACCCATAAATCTGACTGAACATCTAACAAATGTATAAATGTCACTTGAAGTGACCTACTATCCACATTTAATAGGAAAACTACAAAACACTAAACACTCTGACCCCGCGAAACCCTAGGAATAGGGGTCCCACCTCATGCAAGCCTAGCGGGTGACCAATACTGTGGAATTTACTCCCGAATTCGTTGTAACAGGTTTGAACACCCAAGTGAGAAATCAATAGCAACACATGAAGAGAAACTGCAACAACTGAACTCAGAGAGAGAGAGAGAGAGAGAGAGAGAGAGAGAGGAGAGAGAGAGAGAGAGAGAGAGAGAGAGAGAGAGAGAGAGAGAGAGAGAAAACGGGAAGCGGTGGAGTTCCCCTTCCAGATGCACTGGCCCCAAAGTGTAAGGTGCAGCAGAATGAATGTTGTATTTTCTCAAGATTAGTGATCTTTAAAGCTCAAGGTTCCTTTTAGTTCTTAGGGAAGGAGAGAGCCTTCCGTCCTATGGAGAGTGCTATGATCACGAACAAAATGAGTGGATATTGTGCGTGCAAGTGAATGAGACTGAGAGAAGGAGAGAGAAGAGATACGACACCGAGAGGTTGTAAAACCCTCCTCCGAAGGCCCCACTCTCGTCGGCGAGAGTGGTCTAACTTGATTGCACAAAGGTGTACAATGCGAATGCAATGGATTGATGCAAGTTGGACTATGCCGATGACGACGACGACGACTCGATGGCTGAAATCTGAAGGCTTCAAATCGATGAATTCGGGGACTGATTCGGTGGCTGAAAATGACTGTTTTGGGCTGTGCTTTTATGGCTGAAAATGGGGAACCATCTGCAACCTTCTTGGGGGAATCTGCTATTGTGCTAAGTGCTGAAAACCTGCGTTTTAGGGCTGATAACTGAGGTTCTTCATGGCTGAAAACTGATGATCTTTACGGGGCTGAATCTGCTACTTCTTGTGGTCTGAATCTGCTACTTTTTCTATTGCTGAAATCCAAAACGCTAGAGACTGAGGTTGACCAAAAACGCTAGCTGATCTTGCATTTCCAAAAACGCTGGGCATGTGAAAAACGCCAGGCATGTGATGGTCTTTCCGGCGACGATCTGATGCAAAAACGCCAAGGGCTTGGCTTTCCGGCGATGAATGCTGTTGAAAGCGCTAGGGATAGGAATCTGCTGCTTGGAGAAAACGCCAAGGCTTGGGATCTTGCTTGGAGGGAATCCACCAAGGTTCTGTTGAGAAGTTGCCTGTTGAGCAAGGTGCTCCTGTTGCCTCTTCTACGAAAAAGTGCTAACAGGGGTTTGCTTATATATTAACTTAGCAAAATTGCCCTACCTACTTTTGTAGGAAAGTCACTTGAAAATAATAAGTGAAAATCGCAATAAATAGGAAAATAGGCTAAATGCACTGGAAAATTCCCCTAACTGATGCTAATGGATTCTGATGGGAATTCCGATGATCATGCTGTGTGCAACCGGAGGATATGCATCTATGCTAAGTGACTGGGCATGCACGGTCTACGAATAGACTCACAAAAGTGCCAGATCACTGCTAATCTAGACTCGACTGGACTGATTGAACCCTGCTGTGGTGTAGCTTGTCCACGCACACATAGGGTTGGGATGTGTCACGTGACACAAAGACGGGTGCCCCTTTCGGTATTTCTTTCTTGATTGATCACAACAGTATAATGGTTGAGGGTCTCCTCTCTATGCAATGCTCCCAAGCTATTTTGCCAGAGGGAGCTTGGGGTCTCCCTACAAAGGTTTACATGGGCCCCTAAAAATAAGGCGTCCTAGTAGCTTTTCGGTTGGCCTAGAAGCAAAGCCCAAAGTGGCACGTGAAAAGCCCGCCACTGCTAGCCGTACGGATGTGCCACGTCAGCAACGTAATTTGCGGCACAAAATACGGTAGCCACATGAGCATTGTTTATGATTTTGGGTGCAAGTTTTTGTTTAGGTGCAACCTTTATTTGGTCCGGCCTCTAGAGGTGCACTGAAGGGCCACCAGAGCCCTATGACATGTTTTCACATTTGTGACATACTTCCCTCTTGAAAGACGAGTAATCGCCCTCGATTACACCCGCAAAACAGACAAAGGACAAAAACTAGCTTAGTATGTCAACGGTGGCAATGGGAGATGCAATGAAGAGAAGAACTGACTCGTGATCGAGTGAACACCTCTACTCCAATCTAGAACACTTGCAATGCCACATACATGAACAAGGCAACTGTGGAGAAGAGAGATCACTGAGGTAGAGAAAGATAGGACATGAGAGAGAGAGAGAGAGAGAGAGAGAGAGAGAGAGAGAGAGAGAGAGAGAGATCCGGGAAAGGCTCTTCATGCTGATAACAATTGCTCATACAAGTGACCAAGAGTGGTCTAGCATAGATCTGACATGCCCCAATGGATAGACCCGAGGTACACACACGGCTGTGACTGTCACTGCCATCTGCTCCCACACACGAGACCACTGACATGGTCTCCACATGGGCACCACCTTCAACTTGCTCTGCAAGCATATACCCGTTGCACCTCCTCCTGGCTAGATCTAGATTTGGATATGGATCTCGGATGAGAAACCCTGCCACTACATGATCACAAGGGTTGAGAGGGTCTCCACACAGTCTGTTGCCCAGCAAAAACACTCGGGCTGATCTGAAAAACGCCAATGAGCTGGGCAAAAACGCTAGGAGGGGATCCTACTCTGACTGTTAGCCAAGGCTAGATCTGCACCCGAGGGGCTGCCTCCTAAGGGCGCCCCCTCTCTGGGCTCTACTGTTGTGTGTAAAGTGGTGACTCCCCCCTGCTCCCTATATAGGGCCACAAGCTGGCTGCCCCCGCCTAGTCCTCTGCATCCACGACCTAGGAAAATAGGGAAGTAGGAGGAATACCTAGGGACGGGCACCAGATGCCTATAGGGATCAGGGAAAAGATAGGAGAGTTTATCCTAGGCCAACAGGAGCCTATATGGCCATGAAGCCAAGGCAAAACCGCGAGCTAAACATGGTTGGAAAATCCAGACATGAGGAAACTACCTCACAATGGCCGGGCACAACCACAAAATAGCCCTCACTCCCTAACACCTGTCCCTGGGAGAAATAGAGACTGGCTGAACGAATCTAGAGAGATGCCATAACTCTAACACAATAGACACTAACTCTTTGTACTCATGCACCAGACTGCATACATCCAACACTGCACAAAGACGATAGTCACTGAACAACACATCAAATTCACATCATTATCCACGTCGAGATCTTAGACGAGGATCATGATTATTGTAACTTATCTAGCAATCACATCGAGACTGCATTGATCTTTTCACGGATGTCACGAACTACTAAATCTCGCTACTATCCACTCGTTAGGTGAAACAAATAAATTGTTGCAATTATTTTATCTTTTCGACACATACTCAAACAATACACACATGAAAGAGCACCTGTGACAAGTTCATTTCATGAATTCCCCCATTTCAATGTTCATTTTTTTATAAAGTCATTCTGGAGAATATTGTTAGCGTGTTAGTACCCCTAAAATCCCATGGAGAAGTTAGTGACTTCATTCCATCTAGGAAATTTGTGACAAAGGAGTGGAGTGGCTGCCCTCTCTTGCAACACGCGTCAAACTGGATTCAACCCGCGGATTCGACGTGCACTTAAGGACTATAGACGGTGCGAAACCAAAAGCCTCAAGGTACAGCTCTAGTAACCAAGGAGAATTTGCTAAGTCCTCCTCCTCCTTCCACTTTGCATCAAGAGGCAGATATTTCCTGAACTTGACCAAATATTTGTGGACCAGCTTACCCTTCACTTTCCTTTCCTTGTGCGCTACAACTGGTCTGGAATGAGAATCCTCTGTCTCTTTCACTTGTTGTTGCTCCTTTGGCTCCCTGTCTTGTGGCACCTCACTTTTGAAAGCTCAAAGGTCTCAAGAGACTCACATGAAAAGCATTGTGAATCTTTCAAAGTATCTGGTAACTTCAGTCGGAAGGATACATCATTTATCTTTTCCCAAATGTGGAAGGGCCCATAATATCACATACCAAGCTTTGGAAAAAGCCTCTCCTTACTCTTCCTCTTTCGTAGGCGTGCTTTCTCAAACCGAAGTAGCACCCAATCATTCTCGTTCAACTGCAAGTCGCGACGATGCTTGTTTGTTGCCTTCTTATGCTGTGCTTGTTGCAAGCCTCCTTTATCTTGACAAAAGTGGTCTCGAGATCTTGTGTGTATTGATCTGCTTAAAAACCAGTGGACTTTAATAAAGAGAGAGAAAGAGTGGATTCGGCACAGTGGAGTTCCACGCCCAGAAGAATTGGCCCCAAAGTCTGGTGCCCCTTTCGGTATTTATTTATTTATTGATCACAACAAGGTACAACTCTTGAGGGTCCTCTGCTCTTAGACTCTGCGTCCAGTTGTTCTGCAGAGTGAGGCCCCAAGGGCTCTTGTAAACTTTACAAGGGATGCCCAAAAGCAATCAGTTCAAAAGCACTTTTACCCAAAAGCTTTGGTCTTCAAAAGCTAGCGCTAGAGATCCCCAAAAGCAGCCAGTATAATTTGCAGAAATCCATAAAGCCTGCCACGTGGCACCTACAACGCAAATCACGAAAATTCCGTACGACTCTACCAGGTCAACATCCGTACGATCTGCCACGTTAGCATGTCAACGCATTTGACGGAAATCCCTTTTAGGATTCAAGCTTCTGCCTTTTAGGGTTTTGGGCCCTACGGCCGGTGCTTCATAAGTTCTTCAAGTTAGTCCGTTCAATTTCTCTTGTCCACTTGGCCATTTCTCTGCTAGGTGGTCATGCCACGTCATCACTTTGTGACATATCCCCCTCTTGAAAGAATTGTAATGGCCCTCGAGGATTACTCCTACAGAATCAAACATAGGCCAGAAACCAGTTTAGTAGACACTTACTCTAAGCACTGACGCACTAGACAACACAAATGCAACACTTGCACAAAGACGACAATCACTGGACATTCAAATCAAATCACATAAAGTCCATCGAGATATCGGACGATGATCTATTGACAACATGTGTAGCAATCGCATCTAGATCTATACCCGATCTCACTGATGTCAGATTGACTAATTCTTACTGCTATCATGTCCATCTCATATGGAATCTCAAGACCGAAATATTGCAGTCATTATGTCTTTCAAACATGCACTCAGACACGACTCACATGAGAGAGCACATGTAAATCGGATTCATTTCAGGAATTCACAATTCGAAGTACTTTCATAAAGTCATCTAGCAGAATACAATCAGCCCATGAGTATCCTGAAATCCAAACCCGTGACAAAGGAGCGGAGTGACTCCCCTCTTCTGCAGTCCCGTCTGCACTAGATTCAACCCTGCTGATCTCCAGGATCTCTCGAAATAGTCAAAGCTAGACTGAAAGCCTTAAGGTAAAGTTCAAGTATCCGAGGAGTATCTGCTAGGTCCTCCTCCATCCACTTCACATCCAATGCAGGAGAGTTCTTGAGTAAGTGAGAACCGTTGTTGACTTTACCTTTCATTTTTCCTTTCCTGGTGCGCCCGTATTGTTCCAAAACAAGAATCTCCTCGCTCTCTTCCATTGCAGGTTGCTCCTCAGGCTCCTTGTCGACTGGGACCTCACTCTCAAAAGGTTTCAATAGATTCACATGAAAAGCATTGTGAATCTTCCAAGTATTTGACAACTTGAGTCTGAAGGATACATCATTTATCTTCTCTTGAAGCTGGAAAGGGCCATAGTAGCGCATACTTAGCTTTGGAAAAAGCCGCTCCTTTTTTTTTCGTTTCCTTAGGCGTGCCTTCGCAAGGGGAAGGCTGAGAGAGAGAGAGAGAGAGAGAGAGAGAGAGAGAGAGAGAGAGAGAGAGAGAGAGAGAGAGAGAGAGAGAGAGAGTTGACATGGCACCGCAGAATTCCGTGCCCAGAAGCATTGGCCCCAAAGACTGACACCCCTTTCGGTATTTCTTTATTTATTGTTCACAACAAGGTACAAGACCTGAGGGTCCTCTGCTCTCAGACTCTGCGTCCAGATGCTCTGCAGAGCGAGTCTCCAAGGGCTCTTATAAACTTTACAAGGGATGCCCAAAAGCAATCAGTTCAAAAGCACTTTCACCCAAAGCGATGGTCCCCAATAGCTAGCACAAGGGATTCCCAAAAAGCAGCCAACGTAATTTGCGGAAATCCGTACAGCCTGCCACGTGGTACCTGCAAAGCAAATCGCGGGATTCTGTATGGCCTTGCCACGTTAGCATGTCAGCCCATTTTACGGAAATCCCTTTCAGGGTTTAAGCTTTTGTCTTTTAGGGTTTCGGGCCCCACGGCCGGTGCTTCTTAAGTTCTTCAAGTTAGTCCGTTCAATTTCTCTTGTCCACTTGGCCATTTCTCTGCTAGCTGGTCATGCCACGTCATACTTTGTGACATTTTCCATAAACCATGTCTAAAAATATCTCAAATGCTCAATAATTTGATGTAGAATCTTGGCGAGTTTGGATATTTGAAAGATTTCACACCTATTGTTGTGAATGGAATTTCTATTGAGAGTTCCCAAAAATAGAAAGCTTTCTTAAATTTTAGGAGATTCGTGTTCCGATGCTTGAAAATTACATGTAAGCAGAAGTAGCGTCTCCGGTTTTCCTTTATGGATGTGGATAATCCCATTTCCAAAGCTTGTACCTTCATAAGGTTTGGGCGTTCAAACCATGTCTTCTTGACAACATCCAATTGGTGATAACGACCTTGGTGTTGGTGGAGCAATGGTTTGCAATGATTGTAGGAGCAATAGTGTGCTCCTTCATAAGAAATGAATGGGTTAGTGATGTTAGGTGAAGCGGAAGTGACTAATGGTGATAGCTCAGGATGAGTGCTCATATAAGGTTCCTTACTTCAATGAGAGAGTTGTGCAATAGACAGAGAGAGAGAGGAGACTGATACTGTGAGTGAAGGTTCTGTGAGTGATAGAGAAAGAAAGAAGAATAACGCTAGGGGGGTCCCCTCCAAGGGCCCCCCTCTCTATTTTTGGAGGGGTATTTGCTTTAGATTGCACAAACATTGATACAATGGATCTAGATGTTGAGATACTGATGGGATCATGCGGTGAATGCTTGGATTTGAGAGGGTAAGGGCTGAAGATGGAAAATGCTAGTGGAATCTGCAACTGCGATGAGATTATGGGCAGATTTGCTAATGCTGATGTCCAGGGTGATGGGCTGAAATCTGAAAACGCTGGCTGATCGACGCTGAGGCTGATCTGATGCAAAACACTATGGATCTGATGCTGAATTTACTAACGCTAGGGCTGATCTGGGTCTGCAAGGCTGATCTGCTACTGCTTCATGAAAACGCTGATGTAACTGATGCTCGAGGCTAAATCCTGCGGTCGCTAGATATGGGGACTGAGGATGCTGGATGGTTGGTGAAAAACGTTAGAGGGATGAGGGTGCTGATGTTAGCAAAAATGCTATGGGATACTGGATGTGTAGGGCACTGGCTGCCCATGCACGGTATGGTACTATTCTGATGGTTTAAATGGTAACCCCTTGGGATGGGAAAGCTGGGCCGAGGATTAGAGGTGCTTCACATGCTAATAACCTACTAGGCCAGATACTAAAGTTTATAATGGGAACACTCCCCAATGCCTACACCTAGCAGACACTGGCGGTGCTCATGTGCAATCAGAGGGTTGTCCCAAGTTAACCTGTCCACATGCACATAGGGTTACATGTGCACGTGACAAGTGACATGGGCAGCTGACACTGCATGTCTGGTGAGGGCACATCGTTCCATGGATTTGTTATGACGAGAGAAACATATTTGAGAACCTTTCTTCCTGTGTGAGCTTATGAGGGGCCCAAATGTTGCAGTTGTTAATTTAATGCACGCATGTTTTAGAATGCTTCTATATTGATTGGAGTGGTACTGCCTCATTCTCTTGTATCTTTTGTTTTCCAGATATCACCCTCTCTGATCTAGTTCCTCAAAGGGCCGTAAGGAAATGTCATCAAGCTACAGATACCGGTAGATTCTTGACAGCTAAAGTTGCACTCACGTAATCTTATTATAAAAAAATTTAAGCAAAAACGGTATTTTCTTGTTCAGGCAAGGGCTGAACAACAGGTTACCGACGACCAATGATCAGCTGCAAGTGCGTGTTGACCCACTTCAAGGAGATCTTGATGAAGAAATCGATTTGCTTCACAGCAAAGTGAGAAATTTGAAGGGGGTAAGTGGGTTTTTAGGGATCGATAATGTTATGAGAGATAAAAGGATTTATCTGGTGATCCTCGTTTTTTCTTATCAATCAATTCTCGAAACAGGTTGCGGAAGCCATTGAAACGGAGTCGAAGTACCAGAATGAACTGCTGAACCAGCTGGTATGTGTACTTCTTCATGGTGAGGTGACACTCAATTGTTTCATTATAGGAAATTGTTTGTGCTGTGTAGGAATCTGCCGTTACGAAGGCACAGGCAGGGCTCAAAATTACTATGAAAAGGTTGAACAGAAGCATAATCCAGCAAGGTTCCAATCACCTCTTACACGTGATATTATTTGCTCTTCTATGTTTTTTCCTTGTCTACCTCTGGAAAAAACTATTTAGATAGCAGGCTGTATTACATTTGCTTTTGAATCCACTTGTTAGCACAAGCGTATGTCAAAATATTTTTGCCATCGTGATGCCCACGATGAGAAAGTCCTGGTGGTCCTTGGCGAAGATCAGGACAGGATGAATTGTAATCAAGGTTTCTTTTGAAGGTCTTGCGTATACTTGATGGTCTGCTTCAGATGTACCCATCTTTTCTTGTATATATGAAGGGCTGATAATTTAACCTATAAGGTAAGGTGAAGGCCACTAGAATGATCTTCATTAGGTGACAACAGTGGCAACAAAGGCTGTACGGTTGTACCCAAATTCTAATTGAGGACACCATATACTCTCTCTCTCTCTCTCTCTCTCTCTCTCTTTGTCTAGTGCTGTCATCTACCAGGTTTGCTTTTAGGTCATGCATGATATTGGACATGGACATCATTGTATACTGTTTGTCTCATAGGCCAAACATGGGCTTTTGCAGATGTAAACTCTCTCTCTCTCTCTCTCTCTCTCTCTCTCTCTTCTCAACAATGACGAAGGGAGTGAGCAAGGAAGAAATGGGGAAGGAGATGAGCAAACTCGACGACAAGATCAAGGAATACAAGAAGTCATTGGATACCACTCTCAACACCATTATCAACCGGATCTCGAAGCTAGAGAAAGAAGGGGAGACCTATATCAAAGAGAGGGAAGCATGGAAGAAAGAGAAGGAGAGATGGGAGATGGAGAAGGAGCAAGAAAAGGAAGAATGGCGGAAGAAACAAGAGGAATGGACCAAAGAAAGAGAAGACATGAGGGAGCAAATCGAGCTCCTCAATGCCTCGATTGCATCCCTCACCCCCGAAGAAGGCGAGATGCACACGGACACGAAGGAAGCCCTCAAAGAAGAACTCACCAAAGCTTTGACCGCTAGCATCGAGGACAAATTGGAAGCTACTAAAAATGGGTGGGTAGAAGTAGTCAAGAAGAACATCAAGAAGGGGGCAAGAGAGGAGGAAGTCCTCATTGTGCACACTACCCTTGAGGAAGAGAAGATGAGACAAGCCCGATGCCTCAACATTCGCGTCACGGGCATTTTAGAAAAAGAAGGCCTCACCCTCGAGGTTGATAGAAAGGCTTTATGCAAGAAACTCGGATACAAGGAAGAGGAATCACCCCCTTTCCTCAAAGCTTGGAGAGCGGGTAAAGATCTCACAAGGAAGAGGGTCCTCATCCTACACTTCTCCTCCGAAGAAGCACGGTACCACCTATCTACCTAGACGATGATTTCACACCAATGCAAGTGACACACCGACGCGCATGCATGCCTAGAGTACACCAAGCTCGCAAGGAGGGGAAGAGGGCTTCATACAGAGATGGCCCAGTTATCAATGATGGCAAGGCGGTAGCATAGGGACTCGCGGCCTATGCGACACTCTACGAGGAGATACATATGGCAGTTTGGAATTGCAACGGCTCTTTATGGACACACCCAAGGAGACTGGAAGAGGTGATGCATGGTAGAGACATCATTCTACTCGCAGAGACACAGGAGAGCTCAGAGAGAGGTCTACCCCGAGTAGAAGACTATCAATGGGAGTCTACACATAGGAAGTGTACACGGCACAACACCTTGAGAGGATCTGGCGGAGTAGCAGTCCTCTACCGCCGCTCACTTCACAGCAGGATAAAGATAGTAGCACGCGATCCAGAAGCACGATACATGTGGATACGGATTGAGCTATCTGAGGAGCACATCCTCTACATCCCCATATGCTACTTTGCACCTAGCGGCTCTACGTTTGCATAGACAGATGGAGGAGAGATAGAGGAGGTCCACACACACAGAGGAGAGGAGGTGGATGATTCACACTCATCATATGCATGTCTCAGAGAGGAGATCATGGAGTACTCTAGATTGGGTGAATTCTTCCTCACGGGGGATTTCAACGCCAGGACATAGAGTAGACAGTGTGATATTTACGACTTCGACGACCCAGAGCTACTCTCCACCATGGAGGACACAGGGGCAGAGTAGATCTCTAGAGATACCACCACACCCACACCATATGGGAGACACCTACTTCGCTTGGGATCACAACACCGTCTTGTTATTTATAATGGGACGACGCAATGGCCATCATCCGGCGGCCTGAGTTGTATACCACCATCAGTAGCCAGTGGAGGCAGCACAATTGATTACATCATCGGCTTCAGAGGGGCAGCCCATTTGCTCACATCTCTCACCATCCCACCACTACCTATTGGGACTGACCACGCATATCTTGCCCTATCTCTCACTGGCTCACCCATCCCACATACACCACCTACATCCACACCACACACCACCATACACTTCACACATGAGCTAGCTAGAGTTTACTCATCACATGTACATGCGGGGATCTACACCCTCAATCCAGTCACACCACTCTCTACACTCACTAGCCAGCTCTCCGCAGTCTTACACACCTCAGCCCTCAGTTGCTTTCCACACACTACCCATAGTGGCCGACCCCCACCCTTTGGGATGATACCCAGAACCGATGGTACGACGGGGAGTGCAAAGATCTATACAAACAGCTACGGACTCAACGAGCCTTAGAGGAGATCACCGAGAGCGAGGTCAAGTGACAGAAGAAGGCCATCACACGTCGTAAAGGACGGGCCTTCGAGGAGGCGCAGGAGCTGGAGTTATACCACCTTCTCATGAGTACAGACTGTGCCACAGCATGGAGGATTCTCAGAGAGCCATGCCCCACCCACCCCCTGGAGGACCCCCAGGTCTGGCATGATTATGCCGAGCGCTTATACCAGATACCTGGCAGCCACTGATCCCAGCACCATCCGATTCTCGACCTACCACCTCAACTTTCTTCACATCTAGCATGGTAGAGAGGGCCATCCGACGCCTTCAGCATGGCCACTCAACAGATCACACTGGACTACAGAGTGAGCACCTGATATACGCAGCAGACACTCTCTCCCCCTTGATAGCACGTCTCTTCAACCGCGCTTTGGTTGAGGGACTACCAGAGGAGTGGACTATGCACACCATCGTGCCTATCCACAAATCTGGCGACACCCTGGACCCAGGGAACTACAGGACTATCATGATTGGTCACACATTGGCAAATTGTACAGGGTAGTTCTTGAGGCAGAGCTTAGCACACATGCAGAGGCATCAAGGATACATGCACCAGGATAGGTAGGCTTTCGACGCACTTTCTCGACTGTCAACCACATCTTCGTGCTTCGTTGCTTGATCGATGGAGCGAAAGCACGGAAGAGGAGACTCTACTGCTGCTTTGTGGATTTTGGCAAGGCTTTTGACACTATCCCTAGAGAGAGACTCTTTCAGCACCTTCAAGAGCTACAGATACCATCTGAGATGATATGGGCCATTTATTCTTTGTATGCACAAGTCTTTGGTAGAGCGCAATGCCCAGGTGGACTATCGGAATCCATTGCTAGCACCATTGGGGTGAAGCAAGGATGCCCCCTCTCCCCTACTCTATTTGGTCTCTACATCGATGAGATATCAGATTACATTCTATGAGCCAGCGGAGCGGGGTCAGACTTAGCAGGTACACGAGTCCATATTATGCTCTATGTTGATGATATCATTCTAGTTTGTGAGACACAGGTGGGACTATAGAGCCACCTACGAGCCTTGGATGATTTCTACACACATTGAGGGCTCACAGTGAACCTTGGCAAGACCAAGGTCATGATCTTCCACACCTCCAGGACAGTTCAAAGCAGAGCAGTACTCACAGCAGAGCAGGCGGACAGGGCGATGTGGTTGATTCATATTTATAGTTGGGGGTGCCTTTCACTGGCACCACTGGCAAATTTTCCATGTCCCAGGAAACCCGAGACCGGCTTACACGAGGATATGTAGCACTGGCCACCTTGGAGCGCAGATGCCATCAGGTCCACTTCCAGGAGCCCCGCACCAAGGGGTGGCTTTTTGACACTCTAGTCACACCTACCATGATGTATGCAGCCGCAGTATGGGCACCAGGGCTATGAGCATCTCTATGTTCACAGATAGAGCCCACAGATCATCATGATCTCTCGTTTGCTCCACAGCAAACGCTCAGTACCACATGACATCACCAGAGCAGAGCTAGCGGTAACTCCGATGCTAGTAGAGGCCCTCTTTCAGACAATTTGTTTCATCCAGCGCATGCGAGAGCTCTTGGTTACATCCCATGGCTTGGACATCACAGATCTGCCTCCTTTTCAGTACGATCTTGACTCCCCTCACATACGCCTCTCACACACCGAGAGGAATCGAGTTCTCCGACAGGATCTCTGGCAGCTATACATTAGGGAGACACGGATCACACCCAGAGAGTCTCTTCCTACGAAGAGATAGTACTACAGAGACCACTTCCTGACCATTCTAGCAGATGGGTTCATCTAGAGACCGAGATACATGGATGTCTACATGCCACATAGAGCACGGGTCGCCATTGGACAACTCAGAGTATCATCACACCAGCTAGAGATTGAGGCAAAGAGAGCTGCACATGTTCCTAGAGCAGAGAGGATATGCAGACTTTGCATAGGAGAGGTTGAGAGCGAGGAGCATTATGTATACATACGTAGAGAATATGAGGAGATTAGAGGCAGATATTCGACCTTGTTTGCAGATCAACCCACCCACATCAGATTTTTGAGTCCAGAGACCAGCGGCAGTTCGGTCGCTTCCTCATAGAGGCATAGCAGCATCGGGACTCCCTCCTCCAGGCGGCATCGGGTGTGAGAGATGAGCGCCAGACACAACTCATAGACTTTTTTAAAAGGCCCACACCATCACCTCCGACCATCCAGAGAGGAGTGACTCTACAGGAGGCTGAGGAGGTTCGAGCTCGCAGGTGTCCACGTACCAGAGAGAGATTCAGGAGATCGAGGAGCACTACTATAGATCTTTGGAGGAGTGACGCATTCGAGCTTTTGCAGATCCAGCCGCCATCTTACGCGGACTGTTCACACCCTATCCACCCATGCATTATGTATTACGTCCTGACTATGGGAATGGATGGAGCTAGAGATAGGATAGCATCTCATGTTTGTACTTACCCTAGCATATAGGTTTGCATCTTTCCCCAGTTTT